>NC_089514.1:48644768-49269768 GCF_036850995.1 Saccopteryx leptura | reverse complement strand
TTGATTGCTCCTCATATGTGTCTTGATCAGGGTGTGTGGTGTCAATCTGAGCCATTAATTCCTTGCTCAAATCTTGGGCTCAAGCCAGTGACCATGGAATCATTTCGATGATCTCATGCTCATGCTGGTGACATCACACTCAAGCTGGTGAGCCTGCACTCAAGCTGTATGAGTGACCTCATACAGCTGGTGACCTCTGAGTTTCAACCTAGGACCTCAGCATCCCAGGTCAATGTTCTAACCACTGTGCCACCACCAATCTGGTTATAATTTAATTTTTAATAACTACTGTTTGACTAACCTATCAAAGCTTACAAAGCTTCTGATATTTTAATTAGTACTTGTACAAGGCCAATTCAAGCCTACTGAGCATTTCACTAACTTTTACCACCTCCTCCCTCCTTGCTAATTATATGACAGCAATAGAAACACTTGGAATCACATGTCAAACTGAGAGACTTCTATACAGAAAGAAGCCAAAGGGTCATTGCACAAATCTGCCAAAACTGGTATCTAAGGTCACTATTTTCAAGATATCCTATGACATTTTTTATGTCTTGTCACAAACAACAACAATGCTTTCATCATCTGTCATTGTAGGCCCAGAGATATCATCAAGTTGAAAGCCAAAAATCATGATATGGAACACAAGAAAAGGGATATAAATCCAAACCAGTCACAGCAGATACATCTGCTCTCTCTTGTCTCTCCATTTCCTAAAATCACCTGCTGACAAAGGGTAGTCCTGGGAACAGAGCCCAGTATTAAGAATGCTAAATGCTCTAATGATTGGCTAAAGCTAATGGGAGCAGCTTGATATTTCCTCAGCTATGGTTTCACTGTTTCAGGCACTATGACAGGCTCCTAAAACAGATGTTCTCATTTAATCTTGCTACTTTTAAACGAAGTCCTATATTTCCATTTTTAATAAGCGGAAACCAAAGCTTAGACTTAGAGAAATTATGTAACTTGCGCAGATCCATAGATAATGAATAGCAGAGTAAAATTTGAATGCAAGCTTCAGAAACTATCTTCTTAATGATTCCATTATCTTGCTTAAAGTAATCATGATGATATTTAAGATAATGACTGACATTTGTTGACTGATACTCATATACTAAGTATTCTTCTAAATGCTTTACATGTACTAACTCAATCCTCATGGAAACTAGACATTAACTAATGATTTCATCAATTCTAAGATATTATCAATCATAGACACACCATTGATTTGAGAACAGCATTCAAGGACAAACAGAAGCATGATGTACTATGTTAAAGGTCATTGATTATACTCTGCATCTCAAATCAATAAATATTTTAAAATAAAAAGCTATGGCACAAGACTAAGGAAACATTGTACATTAACCTCTGTATTAACAGAGACACCAAAGGAAGAAAATGTGAAACAAGAAGTACAAAATGTAAAGAAGAATGGCAAACTGAAATTCTAAATTACTTAGAGATCATGCAGTTTCTCACAAGTTCTTGAATAGACTGGTATTTATTTCTTTGACCTCCTCTTCTTCCTTCCACTCCACATTTAGGGACCTGTGATTACATTGGTCTCAACTGGACACTCCAGGATAGTTTCCTTAGTTTAAAGTCAACATATTAGTAACTTTAACTACATCTACAACCATAATTCATCTTTGCCATGTCACCTAACATATTCACAGGCTTCATGGATTAGGACAGAGATGTCTTTTTTTGGGGGGTGGGGCATAATTTAGCCTACCCCAATGACCAAACTTCAGAAAAAACAACAGTGTAGTGTCCTTAATTTCAACTTAAAATCCTATATAGAAGAATTCCTAGGGTCACCTGCCATCTTGTGTTGGGATGGGATTGGAAGCCAGGCAATATATCAAAATTGGCAACCCCAAATAGGATTACATATTTTAAGTAAGAGAAAAAAGAAAATATATGATTGAAACAAAGATGGGTTTTTCTCAGGAGGGAACGGTGCAGACAGACCAGACAATGGCTGTCTAGTTTGCTGCGAAGCCACCCTAAATTCTCGCTTCTTCCTTTATGCACCTGATGCTCTAGACCAGGGGTCCCCAAACTTTTTACACAGGGTGCCAGTTCACTGTCCCTCAGACTGTTGGAGGGCCGGACTATAAAAAAAACTATGAATAAATCCCTATGCTCACTGCACATATCTTATTTTAAAGTAAAAAAACAAAACGGGAACAAATACAATATTTAAAATAAAGAAAAAGTGAATTTAAATCAACAAACTGACCAGTATTTCAATGGGAACTATGGGCCTGCTTTTGGCTAATGAGATGGTCAATGTGCTCCTCTCACTGACCACCAATGAAAGAGGTGCCCCTTCTGGAAGTGCAGCGGGGGCCGGATAAATGGCCTCAGGGGGTCGCATGCGGCCCGTGGGCCGTAGTTTGGGGACCCCTGCTCTAGACACACCATAATACTAGCTGGTTCCTCCAACCTCTTTTTATTTTCATACTGTCCTTAATATCTTCTCTCAGGTACCACAGATTTCCAATCATTTTCTGCCTATAGAAAACCTCATTTTTCCAAATATATCACAAATGCTAATTTTTCAGGAAGTGAATTTCTAAAACTGCCTGGCTCTCAAATATTCAAACCACTTATTACTATATGAAAGGTTTTACAATAATATTGTCATGATTCCAAGAGCAAATGTTTCTAATTGCTTGACTATTTCAGAAGACCTGTTAACTCTTGATTTGCAACAACTCATTTGTACTTGTCTGCTCTGTTTTTGAATTATCTCTGTTTCAAGAATTATTGCAAATGCATTCCAAAAGTCCAGGATATTTGGTTTTGCTTTAAGGAGATTTATGAATGCCAAGTTTACTTTATAGTCCAAATATATTTTTTCTTATGATACTAATAGACAATAGTAACAATATCACACCTTCAGGCTATTTGACTTGTCTTTTCAAAGAAAAAAATTACTTGTCTGAGGTATTTTTTTTTATTAGAAAGAAATTTATGGAATCAAAAATTACTTTTTTACTAAGAATTACTTTCTCAACTAAATGATTTATTTTTGACATAAAAATATAAAAGAGATTTCCCAGCATAGGCATCATCATATGTTGTTTGGGTATAAAATAATTTTTTTCAATAGCCTTATCTATTGATAGTCAATAGACTATACTGTCAGCTCACTGTTCTGGAAGGGACTTCCAAGACCAACGCATTACTATGTTCTCAGAAGAAAAATAAGGTGTTATCTCATTATAAAAAGACAAATTAAAAATCCAACTCTTACTTTTAGGCAAATTAATGATTTATAAAGTTGATATTTGCTAAAACAAACTCAATTGAATTATCTAAAAACAATGGAGAATGTCAAAATGGTGACATATAGCATAGAGGTTGGATTTTTAGCCTACAGAGTTGATCTATGGGATAAAATACTTCACTTCCTTCCAATGTTAACTTTTTATACTTGTTAATTTTTCTAATAATCTTAAGCACTTATAATTATATTACTTTTATAGTAACACAATGTTAATATTTCGTGAATAATTCACTAGGAAAATTGTTTTTCTTCTCTTTTTAAAAAAAGTCATTAAAAAAACACACAATCTATCCATATTAGATTTTATATTATTTGAATCATATTATTTTTAAAGCTATTAAATATCCAATAATTATTCTTTTCTAAATTTAAATTACTTGAATGTGAACCAAGACATTTTTTGGTCCTTAGCAAAATTTGTTTTGACAAGAAATTTTCTAAGCCTTTTGTGAACCTCTTTTTAAAAATACTTTGCCCTCTAAAATCATTAGCTTGCTAATAATTGGTGAGATACTTCACATATGCTTTCAGTCTTGTTAGCTCACATCTCCTTGTTTACTAAATTAATAAATGCTAATGTTCCTCAAAGTTCTTTCCTTGGCCTTCTTCTATTACTGCTCCACTCTTTGTACCTGGGCTTTACTATCTCTTTACGCAATGACTTCACGTATCCTCTCTATGAGGAAGATTCTAAAATAGAAATATGGATCTTATACCTGTCACTTGAGCTCCACCATTCGTCTACTGCACAGCCCACCCGGATGTACTCGAGTTCCCTCACGTTCATTGTATCCATACCTGGACACATGTTTTCCTCAGAGCAAGCAGGTCATCTCCTGTGTGCCCCTGGCAAAGGGCGACTTCAGCATCCACCTTATGCTCAAGCCAAAAAAGCAGATATTCATTTTTGATACTTTCCTCGCCCTTACACTTTATATTCAATATTCAAGTCCTCTCAATACTATATAAAATACTTTCAATATTCTGACGTGGTAATTGGACTCCCCAGCAATAACATTTTCCATTTCCAAGCTATGATTCTTTAGACAGAAAATGTGATTAAATCAATGTTCTGCTCAAATGAACAAAAAGAGTAAATGCCTATCTGTTACTTTTATAACAAAATTAAAAATCCTGAATATAACCTACAAAAATCTGATTACTCCCTATATTTCTAGGTTCAGCTTAATTCAGGTTGCCCTCGGGTTCCTGCTTTCCTACTATATTTGCTTTCTTGAATATCCTTGAATGAATTCTATACCATACAACCATGGGAAATTTGCATGGGCTATTCCACAACCCTGGAATTCTCTGCCATCCCTTTTTATCTAACTCCTGCCATTCTTCATAGCATGGCTTAAGGCAGTGATGGGCAATCTTTTGAGCTTGTTGTGTCAAAATTCGCCAAAAACCCAAGTATAACTCGGGTGGTGTGTCACTTCAAAAAAAACCCATAATTTCATAATATTTATAGTTTAAATAACAAAAATGTATAATTGTAATATATAACTGTATTTAGTAAACCAAAAACTAATTATTTAACTTATCTGCTTAGTGACTTTTTTGTTCATCTGTCAGTCGGTTTCTTTTTTTGGTCTTGATATTATTTAACTTGTGTGGGGTGCCGTGAACTAAGATAAGTGAGGGGGAGGGGAAATTCTTTAACTAACCTGCCTATTAGTGACTTTTTGGTTGCTGAATTTCATTGGCTAAATCTTCAATTGAAGGTTGGTATCATATTTTGTACACTTCAAGCCCAAGCAAGCGCTACTAACTTCATCTGTCAATCTGTTCCTTTTGTTGGTTTTGATATTATTTAATGCTGAGAATAAGGTCTCATGAAAGTACATAGAGGGAAATATTGTAAGTAAAGCCATTGCTATATTTTTCAGGGTACTAAAAGTGTCTGGTAATCAGATCCAGGCATTCCAAATTTCCTGTTCATAGTGGCACTCCTCTTGATTCTCCAAGCGACAACTTTCCAGATTCTCAAGCTTTGACCTCAAGTCGACTAACACCTGAGCCCAGATGCTGTCTTGAAATTCTGCAAGTTGCATCTTATGTAAATTAAGATGTCTGCTGCTATTTCTAATGGCGGAAACGGCACCCATAGCACAGGCCCTCGCCTCTCCCAGCCTCCCCCTCACTTATCTCCATCGCATCGCGCTGCTCCCTGCTCCGCCCGCCGGAAGTGAGGTCAAACATCCCCTAACGACCTAACCGGAAGTCCCAGAACTAGACACTCTGTGCCGGAGTTCTGTTGTTTTGGCCTACAGACCTCCAGCAGAGAGTGTCTACACTACAGCAAATGTTTTATCTTCAGCTACTGCACCTCACCGTGCAGGAGCCAAGGATGAAACGTCCTTCTCGGCATGCGGCCCCATATTTCTCTGGTATGCGGCCACATGAGGCCGCGTGTCATCGAAAATGGCTACGCATGTCATAGGTTCGCCATCATGGGATTAAGCACTAGCTCCTTATAGGAATTTATGTAACCCACAAGCTTAGATTGTATTACTTTCTTCTATGCTTTCTTCACCTCTGTCTCAAAATTATAGTGAAATAATTAACTTATTATTAGTAATTTGTTATTGTTCATAAGTTATTTATTCTTAACTCTCAGAATGTAAGCTCTATATGTGACTATATTCATCTCTTATGTCACCTATACTTAACAAACCTTTCACATAGATATGACCATCAGTACATATTTGTTAGAGATAAATAAATATATACAACAGTGCTACTTAATGTGTTACACATTCTAAGATATTTTGCTTTATTAGATAATAATTCTAATGACTTTGCTTTCTTCTAAAATTATACTAATAATTTCCTTCCTTTACATAATTCACTCATCCCCAGGCGGATCTTCAGCTGTCAGTGCATCTCAACAGATTTCAAAATGAATGCCTGTTTGGAAAGCCGGTGTATCAGGAAATGCTTCTCTTTCATACTCTGACTGATACTTAACCAGTAAGGGGAAGATCCTGCAATGCTCCTATGTCCATTCCACCTCCCTCTTGACACCAATTTGCTTATGGCTTCCAGTAACTCCAGCCTACACTTTACAATAGAAATTGACAAAAAGTTCTTCAAAGAGCTCAGATTTTACAAAAATAAGTACAAAGTGAACACAAGAGTTATCATTGGAAGGTTTTCACAGACCCTACAGTCCATGAGCTTTGTTTTATTTAGTTATTTTTATTCAATTTATTGGGGTGACATAGGTTAATAAAATTATATGTTTCAGTGGTACAATTCTATAATACCTTATCTATATATTATATTGTGTATTCAACACCTCAAATCAACTTTTCTTCCATCATAATTTATTTCCCATTAACCCTCTCCTAATTCTCCCCCACAATCATTCCCCTCTGCTAATCACCATACTGTTGTCTGTTTATGAGGTTTTGATTTCTTTTCTTCCTTTATTTATTTATTTATTTATTTATTTATTTATTTAATTTTTACTTAATCCCTTCACTATTTTCACTGAGCACCCAACCTATCCCCTGTAAGAGCTATCATTCTGTTCTCTGTATCTGTGAGACTGTTTTTATTTTGTTTACCACTTTATTTTGTTCATTAGATTGCACATATAAGTAAGATCATATGGTGTTTATCTTTCTCTGACCAGCTTTTTTTACTTAGCCTAATACTCTCAGGTCCATCCATGTGGTCAGAGGGGGTAAGATTTCCTTCTCTTTTATGGCCAAGTGATATTCCATTGTGTAAATGTACTACACTCTTTATCCACTCATCTATATAGGGGCACTTAGACTGCTTCCAAATTTTGGATATTATAAATAACACTGTGATGAACATAGGGGTGTATATATTCTTTCAAATTAGTGTTTTGGGTTTCTTTGGTTATATTTCCAGAAGTGGAATCACTGGGTCATAAAGAAGTTCCTTTTTAATGTTTTGTGGTAACTCCATACTGCTTTCCACAATGGAAACTACATTCACATCAGTAGTGCATGAGGGTTCCCTTTTCTCCATATTGTAGCCAATGCTTCTTGTTTGTTAATTTCTTAATGATAGCTGTTCTGACAGTAGTGAGGTAACATCTCATTGTGGTTTTAATTTACATTTCTCTAATTATTAGTAACAGTGATGTTTCATGTCTATTGGACATCTATCTGTATGTCCTCTTTGGAGAAGTGTCTTTAAAAGTCCTCTGCCCATTTTCCAGTTGGATTATTTGATTTTTTGTTGTCGTTGTTTTGGGGGAAGGTGGTGTTGAGTTTAATAAGTTCTTTAGAAATTTTGAATATTAACCCTTTATCAGATAAATCATTGGCAAATATGTTCTCCAATTCAATATCTTGTTTTTTCATTTTGTTGATGGTTTCCTCTGCTCTGCAAAACCTTTTTAATTTGATGTAGTCTCATTTGTTTATTTTTTCTTGTTTCCTTTCTCTTCCCCAAAGAGGTACAGCAGAAAAAATACTGCTACAAAAAAATGTCTGCGATTTACTGCCTATGCTTTCTTCTAAGATTTTGATGGTTTTGAGCCTAACATTTAAGTCTATAATCCAGTTTTAGTTTTTTTCTTGTACAATATATAGTATAAGAAAATGGTCTAGTTTCACCTTATTTGTGCATACATCTGTCCAATTTTCCAAATATCATTTATTAAATAGACTATCTTTACTGCATTGTATGTTCTTGCCTCCTTTGTAAAATATTAATTGACCATAATGGTGTGGGTTTATTTCTGGACTCTTTATTCTGTTCCATTGACCTATATCTGTTTTTATGCCAGTACCATGCTTTTATATGGTTGTTTATAATGGCCTTGTAAAATAGTTTGATATTAGTTAGCATTAGAGTTCCCACTATGTTCTTCTTTCTCAAGATTGTAATGGCTATTCAGAGTTGTTATAGTTCCAAATATATTTTTTTAATATTCTGTAAAATATACCATTGGTATCTTGATAGGAATTATATTTAGTCTATAGATTGCTTTGGATAGTATAAATATTTTAATGATGTTAATTCTTCCTATCCATAAATGCTGTATATTTTTTCATTTTTGTAACTTCTTCAGTTTCTACCCTGAGTATTTTATCATTTTCTGAGTACAGGTATTTTACCTCCCTGATTAAATTCATTCCTAGTTACCTTATTATGTTGTTGTTGTTCACATAGTAAATGTGGTCGTTTCCATAATTCCCCTTTCTGATAGTTCATTATTTGTCTATATCAGAGCTCAGAAACCTTTTTGGCTGAGAGAGCCATGAATGCCACATATTTTAAAATGTAATTCTGTGAGAGCCAAACAATATGTTTAACACTAAATACAGGAAAATGTGTGCATTTTATGTAAGACCAACACTTTTAAAGTGCAATAAGTCTCTGAATTCTTTTTAATAATGTTGTTATGCTGTTGCTAACCAATGATGAATAAAGTACTTCTTACCATTAATGTGACTGCTGGTGCTGCATGGTTTTGCTGATGGCTTTATAGTCTGGTTGATTCGTGGTGAGGTTAAGATTCATGCAGGCGTTGAGACTTCCACCCATTAAACGTGATCGTAGGTTGGTCTTAACATTCTTTACATGTGAGAAAGACTGCTCACATGCATACGTAGAGCCAAACATTGTCAGTACAGCAATACTCACACGCTGCAGTGTGTGGTATGTGATGGGAAGCACGTCCAAGTTTTGACAATCAGCTGGTCCTCGGGTTGAAGTTTTTTCATTTCTCCCCACTTGTATTTGCTCACCAACTCTGCTTGCTGTCGTGCAAGTCTTTCCAAATCTCCATTCAGTGACTTGAACTTATTCACCCACATGTCTGAGGCCTTCAGGTCATCAGTTTGTAGCTCAAATTCTCTGATGGAGACACAAGGGATGTGACTCAAGTCAACGCTATCCACTGCATACTCGTGTGGATGGGTGATGAACTTAAAAAGACGACTGCGCTCACGAAATTCTCCAAAGTGCGCTTTGAATGACTGCAGGAGATTAGATGTGAAGCCTGCTAGCTGCTAGAGATCAAGATGTTGAGCAGGGTCACATGCTGTGCATGCATCTTTAAACTCTCCCAGTGTTTCAAAGTGTACTAAACGACCTGTTTCAATGTCAGTGATGAAGAGTTCCAGCTTGTTTTCAAATGCAAACACTGCTTGTTGAAGGGATAAGACCGTATTTCCAACGCCTTGCATTTTCATATTGAGCTGGTTCAGATGTTCAGTCATGTCCACGAGATAGTAGAATTTCAGGAGCCACTCAGTGTTAGCTAACTCAGGATGCTCAACGTTTTTCATTTCAAGAAAAGTCTGAATTTTGTTCAGACAAGCCGCGAAATGGCTGAGCACCTTCCCTCTTGACAACCGCACATTGCTGTGCAGAAGCAGACCAGGATAATTATTCCCAACTTCCTCCAGCAGTGTTTTAAACTGGCAATCATTTAGAGCTCGGGCAACAATAAAGTTGATCACCCGAATGACCGGTGACATCACCTCACCAAGCTGCTCACCACACATCTGAGCACAAAGTACCTCCTGATGTAGGATGCAGTGAAAACTTAGGATGGGTTTCTTTTCATGTTCACAATGAAGCGCTATGAATCCTCTGTTTTTCCCCACCATGCATGGAGCACCATCAGTACACACTGAAATAAGTATATTCATCGGTAGATTTTTTTCTTTAGCAAACTCAGTGAAAGACTTGAATAAATCCTCCCCTCTTGTTGTCTCTTTCATAGGCAAAACAGCAAAACCTTCCTCACATAGTGTGTCACCGACAGCATACCTTGCAATCACGCTGAACTGGGATAAATGGCTTATGTCTGTTGACTCATCCAAAGCGAGAGGAAAGAATCGTGCTGCATTTATGTCCTTCACTTGTGTTGCCTCAATTTGATTTGCCATCATGATGGTACGATTGTGAACAGTTCTTGCTGGCAGAGGCATGTCTTTTATTTGTTTGATTATCTTGTCTTTTTTTAAATTATTTTTTTTTATTTATTCATTTTAGAGGGGGGGGAGAGAGAGAGAGAAGGGGGGAGGAGCAGGAAGCTTCAACTCCCATATGTGCCTTGGCCAGGCAAGGCCAGGGTTTTGAACTAGCAACCTCAGCACTCCAGGTTGACACTTTATTGATTATCTTGTCTTTATCCGAAAAGTCGTCAAAAAGTTCATTGGCAACATCAAGCATGAATGTTTTGGCATACTCCCCATCTGTGAATGGCTTTCCGTTTCTCACAATTGCTAAAGCACCAGCAAAGCTAGCCGAATTCCAGTCACCTTGTTGGGTCCAAACATGGAGTTGTTGCAGACTAGCTTGCACTCTGCACAGTAGCTCTTGACATGCTTTCTTCCTGCTGTCCCCCAATGGATATTTCAATGCAAATGTAGTATGGTGTGTGTAGAAGTGCCGCTTTATATTTGACCATTTAATCGATGCAATTTTATCATTGCATATTAGACACATTGCAGAACCTGCTCTCTCCACAAAGGCGCGAATTCCTCTGTCCATTCCTGCTGAAAAGTACAATACTCCTCGTCTTTTTTTCTTTTAGCCATCTTCTTCATCAAAACGGTTTCTGCAATTAGCTAGCTGACTACTTGATAAAAAGGAGGGAAGTGTACTTCCTGACCTTACAATGACCCATGTACATTATGCATTATCCAATAAAAATTTGGGGTTGTCCCAGAGAACAGCTGTGATTGGCTCCAGCCACCCGCAACCATGAACTTGAGTGGTAAGAAATGAATGGGTTGTAATATATGAGAATGTTTTATTTATATTTTTTATTTTTATTTTTTTTGCATTTTTCTGAAGCTGGAAACAGGGAGAGACAGTCAGACAGACTCCCGCATGTGCCCGACCGGGATCCACCCGACACGCCCACCATGGGGCGCCGCTCTGCCCACCAGGGGGCGATGCTATGCCCATCCTGGGCGTCGCCATGTTGCGACCAGAGCCACTCTAGCACCTGGGGCAGAGGTCACAGAGCCATCCCCAGCACCCGGGCCATCTTTGCTCCAATGGAGCCTTGGCTGCAGGAGGGGAAGAGAGAGACAGAGAGGAAGGCGTGGCGGAGGGGTGGAGAAGCAAATGTGTGCTTCTCCTGTGTGCCCTGGCCGGGAATCGAACCTGGGTCCTCCGCACGCTAGGCCGATGCTCTACCGCTGAGCCAACCAGCCAGGGCTATGAGAATGTTTTATATTGTTAACGTTATTATTTTTTTTATTAAAGATTTGTCTGCAAGCCAGATGCAGCCATCAAAAGAGCCACATCTGGCTCGCGAGCCATGGGTTCCCGACCCCTGGTCTATATAAATGCCACTGATTTCTGAATATTAACTTTGTATCCCACCACTTTACTGAATTTATTTATCAGTTCTAGTATGTTTTTAGTGGAATCTTTAGGGTTCTCTCTATATAATATCATGCCATTTGCTGATGTGACTAGGATTTCCAGTACTATGCTATATAAGCATGGTAAAAGCAGACATGCCTGTCTTGTTCCTGATCTTAAGGAAAATTATTTTATTTTTGCCCATTGAGTATGATTTTGCCTGTGGGTTTATCAGATATGGCCTTCATTATGTTGAGGGATGTTTCCTCCCTCTTCCCTTGGCTGAATGTTTTTATCATAAATGGCTGAATTTTATCAAATGCTTTTTCTACATCCCTTGATATAATCATGTAATTTTTATCTTTTATTTTTTTTATTTAATGTATCACATTTATTGATTTGTGGATAATGCACCAACTTTTCATCTCAGAAATAAATCCCAGTAGATCAAGGTGTATGATTTTTTTTTAACATATTGCTGGATCCAATTTGATATTATTTTGTTGAGATGATTAGCATCTAAGTTCATTTCTTTGCAGTGTCTTTATTTAGTTTTGAAATTTAGATAATGCTGGCCTTGTAAAATGAGATTGGGTGTCTTCCTTCCTCTTGAATTTTTTGAAATAGTTTGAAAAAGATAGGTGTTAGTTCTTATTTGAATGTTTGGTAAATTTTTCTGTGAAGCCATTTGGTTCAGTACTTTTGTTGGGAGTTTTTGATTAGTGATTTAATACTAGTTATAATCAGTCTATTTGTATTCATTGATTCTTCTTGATTCAGTTTTGGAAAATTTTATTTTTTTAGGAATCCATTTTATGCAGATTGTCCAATTTTTTGGTATGTAGTTGTCCATAATACTTTCTTACAATTCTTTATGTTTGTGGAGTCAGTTATGTCTCCTCTTTATTTTTTACTTTATTTATTTGAGTCCTCACTGATTTTTTTTTTCTTGATGAGTTCAGTTAAAGGTTTTTCAATCTTGTTTATCTTTTCAAAGATGCAACTCTTGGTTTCATTGCTCTTTTGTATTGTTTTATAGACTCAACTTTGTTTATATGTTCCTATCTTTATCATTTCCTTCCCTCTACTCATTTTGGACTTTGTTGTTCTTTTCCAGATTCTGTTAAGTGTAAAGTTAGATTGTTCATTTGCAATTTTTCTTGTTTCTTGAGAAAGGCCATATAATTATGAATTTCCTTTTCAGAAGTGCTTTCACTGTATCCCATTCATGTGAGGTTGTTGTATTTTCATTTTTATTTGTTTCAAGTTATCTGTTTTCTTCTTCCTTGATCTCATTTTTATCCCATTCATTATGCAGTCACATGTAATTTAGTTTCCATGTCTTTTTGTGTTTGTCAATTTTTTTCTATGATTTCTAGCTTCATACCATTATGGTCATAGAAGATGCTTGATATGCTTTCAGTCCTCTTAAATTTATTGATACCTGTTTTGTGTCCTAATCTGTGGTCTGTCTTAGAAAACTTTTCATGTGCACTTGAAAAGAATGTATACTCTGCTGTTTTGGAATGAAATGCTCTGAAGATATCAATTACATTCATCTAATCTAGTGTATCATTTAATGCTGCCATTTCCTTGTTGATTTTCTGTTTGGAAGATATTTTTATTGATGTCAATGGGGTGTTAAAGTATTATAACTATACTGTTATAACCTACTATAACTGAATTACTGTTTATCTCTCCCATTATGTTTATCAAAATTTGCTTTATATATATATTTAGGTGCTCTATGTTGATGCATTAATGTTTTTAAGAGTTATATTCTCTTGTTTTACTTCTCCCTTTATCACTATGTTGTATCCTTTTTTTTGGTCTCTTATGATAGCCTTTGTTTTAAAGTCTACATTTTCAGATACAAGGATTGCTACTTCAGCTATTTTCATTTCCATTAAATATGTTTGTCATTCTTTTCCTTTCCATATGTGTATCTTTAGTTCTGAGGTAGGTATCCTGTAAACAGCATATATATGGGTCTTGTTTTCTTGTCCTTTTAGCTACCCTATGTTTTTTAATTGGAGCATTTAAGCTATTTACATTTAAAGTGATTATTGATAGGTATGTATTTATTGCTATTTTATTCTTTTACCTATGTTTCTCTGTTTTTCTTCTTTTTTTTTTTCATCTTAAAGCAGACCCTTTAACATTTCTTGTAATGCTAGTTTGGTGGTAATAAACTCCTGTAGATTTTTCTTGTCTAGAAAGCTTTTTTGTCCTTTAATTTTAAATGATAGCCTTCTTGAGTAAAGTAGTCTTGGTTGTCGGTCCTTGCATTCTATCACGTTGAATATTTCATGCCAATTCCTTCTGGACTGAAATGTTTCTGTTGAGAAATCAGCTGACAGTCTTATGGGAGATCCCCAGTTGGTAACTAAATGTCTTTCGCATGATGAATTATGATTCTACCTTTATCTTGAAACTTTTGTATTCTAATTACGATTGTCTTGGTATGTGTACTGTCTTTAGGTTCATTTTGTTTATGATTCTCTGTGCTTCCCAGGCTTGTGTGTCCTTTTCCTTCACCAGGAAAAGGTGTTAGAGGAGTTTTCAGTCATTTTTTAAAATAGTTTCTCAATCCCTTACTCTCTCTCTTTTCCTTCTAGTAACACTATGATGTGGATATTGGTTCATTTCATGTTGTTCCAAAGGTCCCTTAAACCATCCTCAGTTTTTAAATTATTTTTTCTTTCTTATTCTTTGACTGGGCGTGTTCTGTTATCTTGTCTTCCAAATCACTGACTTAATCCTCTGCTTCATTCAAACTCCTATGTATTCCTTCTAGTGTATTTTTTATTTCAAATATTGTATACTTCATTTATGACTGGTTCTTGTTAATATTTTTATGTCCTTTTTCATGTTCTTATAGTTCTCACTAAATTTCTTGAAGTTCTCACTAAATTCTTTGAACATCCTTAGAACAATTGCTTGCTTCTATTTTATCTAGTTCTTTTCTGGAGATTTACCCTATTCTTTTTTTTTAATTTATTTATTAAATTTAATGCAGTGACATTGATAAATCAGGGTACATATGTTGAGAGAAAACATCTCTAGATTATTTTGACATTTGATTGTGCTGTATACCCCTCCCCCAAAGTTAAATTGTCTTCTGTCACCTTCTATCTGGTTTTCTTTGTGCCCCTCCCCTCCCCCAACCCTTCTCTCCTTCTTCACCCCATCCCCCCTCCCCCCACCCCCTACCCTTGTTGCCATCACATTCTTGTTCATGTCTCTGAGTCTCATTTTTATGTCCCTTCTATGTATGGATTCATGTAGTTCTTAGTTTTTTTTCTGATTTACTTATTTCACTCCGTATAATGTTATCAAGGTCCATCCATGTTATTGTAACGGATCCGATGTCATCATTTCTTATAGCTGAGTAGTACTCCATAGTATATATGTACCAAAGCTTTTTAATCCACTCGTCCTCTGACGGACACTTGGGTTGTTTCCAGATTTACCCTATTTTTTAATTTGTATCATGTTTGTTGTCTCCGCATTTTGGCTACCTATTTGTGTTTGTTTCTTTCTATTGGGTAGATCTGTTATAACACTCAGTCTTGGTAGGTTTGCCTTAGGTAGTAAGGGTCTGTGGGACCCTGTGGCACAGTTTCTTCATCGTCTGTGTTGCATGCTCCAGAAATGACCTATGTGTGGGTTATGTAGGCACTCTGTAACTGAATTTTGATTGATATTGGCCCAATCATGTGTGAAGATGACAGTCAGACTGACTGACTATGAGAATCAACCCTGACCAGTGTACAACCTGCTGTGCAGGTGCTGACCACCCCCCCCAAAAATTGCCTCAGTAGAGTCTGGTGACCTCTGAGATATGCCTCTGGTAAAGCTAATTGTAACCTTCTCTGATGTTGTCTGACGCTTGTCACTGGGTATGTCAGTTCTAGGGCCTTTGAAAGGTAAAGACCAACGTCAGATGCTGCTTGAAACTGGCCCTGAGTAACCTATTTGGAGCTACAAAGCAAACCTCAGGTTGCGGCTGCCTCTGCTGGCCTGTGTGTGTGCAGGAAGAACCAAGCTGCACACCACGGCAACTTTTACTAGCACCACGCCCAGTAGTAGATCAGCAAAAGTTGCAAGGAATCTTGAAATCTGCCTCCACCTGCTTTCACTCCGCTGCCTGTTAGGCTCAGTTGCTGTAAGGACCCCTGGCAGTACTCGCGTTGCACGAGGTAGGTTCTCAGTGAGTCACCAAGTAGGGGCAGATGGCATTCACCGGATTTATACAGGTTCAAACTCGATGGCAGTGCTGCTTCTGAGACCACTCAGCAAACGTCCCAGGGTCTAGCAAGTCTGGCTGCCATTCACAGGGTGCTTGCATACTTTTATGGTGGGATGGGGTCTCCTGGAATCCTCAGGGTGAGGTCAACAAAGTTTATCAGGCCCTAACAACCAAGATTTGGCCATGTTAAGGGATGCCTCTGCATTGATCAGGTTTGCGAGGAAAATTTTTTTTCCATCCTAGAGCCACACAACTTAGTCTTTCTCAAAGCCTTCCAGGAGCCTGAGATCAGCCAAGTGGGGCCACGGGGAATCAGAAGGGGGAAAGATGCTGGTCAGGTTAAAGGAAGGTATGGGGTGAAACCAGAGGCGGATTTAACAGCGGGCGCACCAGGCACACGCTCTGGGCCCCGACTTCTGAAGAGCCCCGCAAAACCCCAACTTATACTTTTTTCTAATGTAAGGGGCCCAATATTTTCTTCTGTGCCTCAACCAATCTTAATCTGCCTCACGTGTGACCCTGTTCCCAAGCCACACAACTCAGTTTATGTCAAATTCTTCCTAGCCCTCAGCAAGGAGGAGCCACCAAGAGGTCGGAGGGTGGAGTTAGCAAATTTCCCATGAGGAGGAGGCCCCAGTCAGGTTCAGAGGAGAGTGGGGGGAATGACCTCCACCTCAAAGCCACACGAATCAGTCACTGGCATCCCCTGAGGCTGCTCAAACCTCTACACTCCTATCGAGGCTGCTGACTCCTCAACAGGGCATGAGTTCTGCAGACTGAGGCACCAGGGAGTCCAGAGGGAAGGGCTCTTGTTTTACCCCAGGCAACTATATCTTATCCTCAGTGCAGCAACCTAACACAGTTTAGGAACTTCAGACTTTTGTTGGCTTCTGAAATGTTGAGGGAGTAAATACTACCCCTGTCTGGATGACCGGTGGAAGACTTTACAGAGGTGATGGCATTCAAATCAAATCTCTAAATAGCAGAGGAGTAGTATGAGAGAGGAAGTCTTCTAGCTAAAGGAAGAGCAAATGCAAAGACATAGGGGAAAAAACAAAACAAAACAAAGACATAGGGACTTGAAAGGGAATAACAATGAGTGATTTAGAATACACTGTGCTTGGAACTCATAATTTGACAGGGAGTGGAAGAGGTGGGTTAAGATTACATTGGGAAGCCCTTTACAGTGCTAAAGAGTTTATCTTTTATCTTCTGGGAAATTGTGTGCCATGCAAGATTTAACCAGAGAGGAGGTTCAGCTTATTTTTTACAAAAGAAACCTTGGTGGTACAGTATTTTGAAGCATGGATCAATGACTACAGTTACTAGAACAAAAAGATTATTAGTTTTTGCCCATTCCTGTAAATCACAGTCATCTAGATACATGTCTCAAAATAAAAATTTGCAGAAAATGTTGTTGATCCAATAGTGATGTCTACCATGTGTGGGGAAGGGTGTGGCGTGTGAGTGTAGGAACATCAACACATATGGTGAAGGGTGAGGTTTGGGAAGGAGCAGCTTCAGTAGCACTGAGGTATTTTCAGTGGGGAATGAATGGAGCGCTTACATTAAGAGGTATTTTAGAAGTTAACAGCAGTATGGCACCTTTAAAAAGATAGTTAAGAAACAGTGATAAGAAGCAGTTTCTTGAGTCTAAAAGAAAATGTGCTTATATAAGTATATATTTATACTTTGGTTTCAATACAGATGGGATTGTTAATAAAATAAGGATAAAAAGAAGAATTTTTTATTATTTTTTATGAACATTAATTTTTCATTTTCAGATGGCTGTCTTTCTGGATTGTCAGAAGTAATTTTCTTTTGGAAGCTGTCCTCAGACACAATTAGAATATGGTTTGAAAGAAAGAATCTAACTAATGTATTGCATATATAAATTATAATGCTATTCATTAAGTCAGCAAATGTTTGTTCAGTAACTCTTTCGAATCATTTTGTTTAAGTATGAAATCAGCAAACATTTGTTCACTGACTCTTTGGGTATATTCATTACTCCAAGGGAAAAAAGGGAAGAGAAAAAGAAGTGCCATAGCCCCTCCTCTTGAAAAGTTTAAGTGTTTCCTATATTTTCAGAGTAGAATTAACTATTCAGACACTATCCCTTCCCCATAGCTCTCCAAGCTAACCTATTAGCCACTATTTGCTCATAGGAAGGAAGTGGTTCCATCTAGGGCTAACAGCCAAGAATTTTGCATTCCATTCCATTCATTGCTTCTGTTACTGATTTATTGAGTAATATTAAATAGCAATTCTGGAGAGTTTCTCTTTATCCTATCCTGCACTGGAAATCCCATTAATGTGGGCATGGCCTGGGGCATATCAAAGACATAGGTGGAGACCAGAAATACATCTTCAGCACGTCTCAGGAATGTCCCTAGAGAAGGCTCATTACTGAGTAGCTGAGCAGAGACATGACTCAGCCAGTTTCTGCAACTGGCTGTCTGGGGCGGCTAGGAGAGTGCTGGCAAAAGCCAGAGACCAGCCAGTGCTTCCTGGATGTAGAAGAGAAAGCTGATCCTTTTATTCACAATTAGGCCTTTCAAATAACAATCTGATTATATAAACTTACTTAAGTTTTTTATTAGCACTAAAGTATTAAGAAGAAAAGTCTTCTATTTGCTTATAATACCTCTCTTAAACATTACCAGTGTATTTGGAACTCATTGAAAATAATTATATTTAATCAGTGGACATTGGAACTCTTTGGAATGATTCATTAGAAAAGGACCTTGATATCTGCAGTTGAAATGTAAGAATCTTGGCAAGAGAAAAGTAAGGAATATGTGAACTTGTTTTTAAGAAATAAAAAATAAATTGTAGATGAAGGAAAGAGGAGAGAGAGAAAGAGGGAGACCAAACAACAGTGAAGAGGGTTTTAAAGATTCTGTTGAATAGCAGTGTCTGATAATGGAACTTATATCATATTAATTGTGTAAATTTTCCTTGCAAGTGATATTGCTTTGTGATTTGATAGTTTGATATTTATTTCAGAATTATGTTCAAAGTCTCTGATACAAAGAAATTCAAAAATTTCTACATTATGCATCGTTATGTTATTCAGTGTCTTATATTGATGACAGAAACTGGGCAGTTAAGTAAGGCCAGGCAATCGCTGTGTTTAACTCTGTTGGGTAATCATTGCATAATCTTTGGTTTGTAAAAATTTGTGTGTCAAGAATCATATGACAATTTCTTTCTGGCACTAAAATAAAACTGATTTTCTTTGCACTGTCCCTTCTGCCTGCCCTTGGCATACTCCCTATAACAGTGAGTTTGTATTTATGATTCAGAACATGACTAGTACAGTTACAAAGTTAAATTTAGCCCCTCATTAAAGCAGCATCTGTCCCTAAGTAAGATAATTGCCATTTTCTTTGGGCCAAAAATTCCAGTTCTTCCTAAGACAGAGAGTCCTGGAGTGGGAGACCCCAAAGAGGTCACTTTGATCCAGGGATCTCTTAGTGTGTCAATGAATTTCACATACATGAACAGACTAATATTTTTCTTTTGTGTTAAAGACCAAAAATTCTTAGAACAGGCTATCCCAGAACTCCCAGTCTCCGAACTATTACTCACAGCTAGTGTAATTGTTTCTGGATTAGCCAGGACCAAGTAGAGTGGTCACACCAACAGAAAACAGGGAGAAGATGGTAAATTTTATGGTAGAGTTGACTCAATACCTAAGCAGTATATAGTGGACACTGTAGAGGCTCATCACACATCCATTTGGATTCTTTTTACAATTATGTGTGTGTTAATGGTTTGGTGTGTGTTCAACAACATATTTCCTACATTTAACAATGACAGACAATTGTCAGATGCTATGAAAAATAGCTGTCTTGCCTCAAGCTGATATAACATATACTTTAGTTGACTCTAAGGCATAACGTATACTTCAGAGCTCCTTGCAGAATCAGGCTGAATTACCATCTACAGGACGCATGCCTGAGAGAGCACCTGCACTGTTGTTTGGCTCCTTTCCCTCTCTCTCCTGCTTCCCTCAACACTCTAACCAGTATCCCCCTACGAGCACTTCCTTAACAAATCACTTACACATATGTCTTTGGCTCAGGGTCTGCTTCTCTGGAACCTGACCAAGATAAAAGGAGAGGTGAGTGAAAGAGGAGAAACAGGGAGACTGGGAACCTCCATTGTGAAATTGGAAGACAGATTACCAGAAGCTAGGATGGGAGAGAGCAAAATAATCTGGGGAAAAGGAGTAGAAGTAGAGTGAAGGAGAGAAACAAAAAGCAAGATACTGTAGTCTGGGACCACCATAGAGGGGCCCCTCATTTAGACCTCTTGAAACATGGTGTTTAAACACAAAACCTTGAACTCCTACTTATTGAGGCTACAATTCCAACTTTGCCACTGTAACTTTTGGCAAGATACTCTACTCTCTAAGCCTCTACTTGTTCACCTATAAGACAGACCTGAGATGTTGATGCTTAGAAATACTTTTACATGTGAAAGGAAGCTTTATACCAAAAGATATTTATGATAGCATAATTTAGAGATGTGGTTCCAACTGGAGTGATTTTTTCCCAGGGCACATTTCCCAGGGCCAAATCTGCAAACAGTTCTATTTTCACAACTTGAACATGGTGAAACTATTAGTTACTGGTAGGCAAAGGCCAGAATTCTGATGTACATCCACCACGCAAGAGGCAGCATTCCTCCTCCATTCTGACAAAGAAATATTTGGACCAAAATGTCAATAGTGCCAAGGTTGAGAAACTTCAAATTAGAGCAAAAAAAAAGTTGATAAATTTTAGTTTTAAAAATTAAAGGTAGGCCCTGGCCGGTTGGCTCAGCGGTAGAGCATCGGCCTGGCCTGCAGGGGACCCGGGTTCGATTCCCTGCCAGGGCACATAGGAGAAGCGACAATTTGCTTCTCCACCCCTACCCCTCTCCTTCCTCTCTGTCTCTCTCTTCCCCTCCCGCAGCCAAGGCTCCATTGGAGCAAAGATGGCCTGGGCGCTGGGTATGGCTCCTTGGCCTCTGCCCCAGATGCTAGAGTGGCTCTGGTCACGGCAGAGCGACGCCCCGGAGGGGCAGAGCATCGCCCCTGGTGGGCGTGCCAGGTGGATCCTGGTCGGGCGCATGCGGGAGTCTGACTGTCTCTCCCCGTTTCCAGCTTCAGAAAAATACAAAAAAAAAAAAAAAATTAAAGGTATAAACCTTAGCTGGTTGGCTCAGTGATAGGGCATCAGCTCAGCATGTGGATGTCCCGGGTTTGATTCCTGATCAGGGCACACAGGAGAAGCATCCATCTGCTTCTCCACCCCTAACCATCTCACTTCTTTCTCTCTCTCTCTGTCTTCTGTTTCTGCAGCCACGGCTCAATTGGAGTGAGTTGGTGCCAGGTGCTGAGGATGGCTCCATGGCCTCTGCCTCAGGTATTAGGAAGAGTTTGGTTGCTGAGTAACAGAATAATACCCCAGATGGGCAGAGCATCGCCCCCTAGTGGGCTTTCCAGGTGGATCCTGGTCGAGGTGCATGTGGGAGTCTGTCTCTGCTTCCCCTCCTCTCACTGAATAAAAAAAAATTAAAGGTATAGAAAGAACTAAAGTATAATGCATTTTCTAGACCACATCTTGTAACTGAAAGTGAACTATTTTATTAAAAATATTCACTGACTCCTTGAAAAGATTATAATAACATAAAAAATGCTGAGAATCTGTAAATCACAGAAGTTAATTTATTCATTAAGATAATTTTTGAGAGTTACCCCATGCCAGGCATTGAATTAGGGAGATTATAGTCGTGAAAGAGACAGATGTATTGCTTTCATTAATGTACACATTAGTGGGGAGAAAGGACAAAAGAAGATAGATAGATAGATAGATAGATAATGTTATGGAAATTTAATCATAAAAAATAATATAAAATGAACAAATGTCTGATTAATTAAAATAATGAATAACTAAAATACAATAAATAGCCATAAATAAACAAGAAACAGTTTTCTGAGAAGCTGACATTTTAACTGAGATCTCAATGACTGGAAGTTATAACCCATGCAAGAAGAGAAGGGGAGAGAACTTTCAGCAAAGGGGTACCCATTAGGTTGTTGATCCTGGTGAAAAAGAATAAGGTTGGCAGTTTTGCACATGAACATGAATGTAAAGAGTCAAAGAAAACTATAGTTAACAATACAGATCATGGAAAAATATGAACTTGAATTTGAATTCCTGCTTTTTGATATATGAAGTGTGATTTTCACTCACTCAGAAACTGTTTCTTTGACATTGTTTTTCATCTGTAATTGGGGATAAAAAAAATTTAAGGATTATAGTAAAGATTAAATTAGATAATATATGTAAAGTGTTAAGTATTATGCCTTTTACATGGTAAATAATAGTTTTAATTGAATAAAAAATCAAGATTTAACATATACACAGAATATAAAATGGATACAAAAATAAACGTATGATGTATTAAGCGTATGTAATATTACATCTCTCTCTCTCTTTCTGTCTCTCAGGGTATGGAAGACGTAAGTACAATAGATTAGATGACCTCTAAGATCTTTCATATCCTATGATGCCAGAACTCTATAAATTCCTATACAATGGTAAATGACAAATAGCTTTTCACATATTTACTTTTTCATGTCATTTGCTGAACCAATGAGCAATGATTGTCTGACTTACTGAGGTATGAGAGTATTGCGGACACAAATTGGCAATGGAAAGAGCCTTACACTTGTGATCAACAGATATCGGTTCTACTGAGGCCCAGCTGCCATTTAGTTTTATTATTATAACAATTCACCAACCCCCAAGGTTAAGTTTCTATAAGTATAAAGAGTGGATTAGACAACATGATCTCAAAGATCATTCTATTGTAGAATTCAAATTGTCACAGATAATTTAGGAATAAAAAGATAATTTGACCAAATTTTCATTTAATCAGATATAAAATGGGATTTTAGAAGATAATGCTAATCTATCCCCAGGGGTGGGGTGGGGTGGTGGAACTAAAGATACTTTCTGAATTAAGGGAAGTGTCTATTGATAATTTGCATAAAAGTACATTAAATATCATAACAAGAATACAATGATTATAAGCTCTCCGTTTTAATGCATTTGCTTTTACCTTCAACATTACATACAGAAGTAAAGATGGACAGGATTTTAACAGTAAATAATTTAAAGAGACTGGGCAGTCACGTAAGGAAATTCTATAAATATATACCATCAAGTGGAAAAGGACAAGGCGCCTGGACCTCACTGAAACGGCCACCCATTAGTCAGAGACCCTGCTGACATCAGAAATGGCATCATATGAAATGTTTAGCTCAAATGCCCCAATCCAAAACTGGTTCACTTTATTCTTTTTATGCCGTAACAAAAATAACTATTGAATTTTCTCACAAATTCATCAAATGAGTAAAAGTGATTTACAACTATTGTTCTATCACATAACAAAAAAGAATGGCAAGTAAGAAATGTACCATCATTGTTTCACACAATTTAACTGAATAAAAGACAGAGGCCTAATGGTTTACAGAAAGTTACATACAAATAAGATAAGGTCATGGTCAAGATCCACTTATAATCCATTAAAATGTCATTGAACTCACTGCAACACTCCACATGAGGAGGTAATCGTACTGTCTAATGATAAAGAAAAATACCCTCACAAGGCGGTGTAGAGACTGATATAGTCTCCAAGCCTAGAGAATGCGTGAAATATTTTATAGGAATGTGTTTAGTATATAAATTCTTACATATTTATTAATTATATATTAACATGAAATTAGAAGGCATAGTGTACAATGAAGCCCTATTTAAGCTCATATGCAGACTTACATAGGAAGACTTATGTAGAAAAATTCCATTGGAAAATTTTCCATAAGAAAAATATTTATGAAAGAAAGGTATTCTTACTTTTCACAGACCAAAACTATTTCTATGAATATCTTATGGAATACCTTAAAGTGTTAAGAATATTATTGCTTGGCTATACTATTGAGATGTTATTTAAATCATGAAAAAAAATCTCACAGAGCCTTTAATATATAAAATTTAAAAATACTGAACTCAGAAGAGAGCACAGATATACATTTTAAAATTCAGTAGATGAGAAACGGGGGCCAGGAATTAAATGAGAGAAGATAGTCGGCCTTCTCTATACTACACATAGTATATTTCAATTTTAGAATTATCAAGTTTTTAGTACATAGTAAATTCTTACTTAGAACAGCCAGAGTCTAATCAGAAAGGCATACTGAAAGCTATTGTATGGGCATTCTGTTTATCTTAGTGAGCAAACCTTCCCACTATAAAACAAAAATTTTACCAATATTGAGGTGAGATGGAGAAACTAATTTCAAACAATAGCAAGATGAAAGAGGGGAAACTTTGTTCAAAATGGTGGAAGAAACATTTATATTTATATCTTTTCCTATGTAACTTTATATTAAAGTGATAGTTAAGGGATACACAAGTTAAGCAGAATGGTGTTATACATGGTCTTTTGACATATTTCTAGAAGACGGAAAACAGATGGTAAAGTGCTACTATTTCAAAAGGATAGAAAACTATGTGGCTTAAAAAATACAAGAAGGCAGCAGCTAGTAAGGACAGTCCATATATTCTGCAAACCTATGGGAAGATTCAGAACTGGAACTGACAGTTACCATAAAGGTGGAAGATTAATTAAAAGAAGGTAGGTGGAATAATTGACTACCCCATTTCTCACAATTGAATATAAAACACTTGGCAAACAGTTTTTAATTTTAAGATAAAAAATTAGGACGTCAGAGAAATGGTGCCGTGAGGAGCGCTACCGATAAATCTCCCCAAAATTTCAACAAGTTCTTTAACCAGAGACAGAAAAATCTATCCTTGGAGCATCTGGAAGTTTCATACACTGAAAATGAAGGTATGATCGAGTGAAAAATTGACTAAATATATAATCAACCCTGTAGGAAATAAGATGGAGGAAGGAACACTCCGCCTTCCTCACTAACCTGAGCAAGGGCTGCTTTCACTTGGAGCTGAGATCGAGGGCTAAGGGTGTGGAGGGAGCCAGGCTGCGGCACAGACATCCAAGCCAAGGAAAGAGTGTGCCTGCAGTGACTCAGCCCACACGAGCTAATGCCCACACTGGAACTGGACCCTGGCAAAAACGGGAGAGCAGAAGCTGCCATTAGCCCTGATATTCTGGTCGGGAGCGCAGATAGTGTGCGAGAGGTTCCTCCTAGCACCCTGGGAGTGGGCACCCATGTTCTTGACAGAGGGGCAGGGTCGGAGGCCTTTGCATGGGCTGTGACCAGAGTTTCAGTGTGGTCCCTGCACCCTGAACAGCGGCACGCAGGGAGTGCGTGAAAGCAAACTGCCCTACACCCAAACTTCTCTGGGCAGGCGGGGCGCTTCACCCAGCCACTCAGGCTAACACCCCTGGGAAGAAAAAATACGAAAGTGCTAGGGGGAGGGGCACGCAAGCAGCTTGCAGTCTGTCTCTGGAGCAGATCTGTGGATCCAATCGCTGAAATTAGCTTAACCCACAGTCTGCTCACCTCCCAACTGACCTACGTGGCTCTAACTAACAAGATCTCTCTCAGTTCAGTGATCTAAGACAAAAGGCGTGATATTGTTAGTGCCTCTTGCTATGCAGGTAGGGGTGGCGGCAACTTCTGATTGGCAGAGCTTTCATACTCAGGGCTATACGTTAAAAAGAGGGACTTGGCAGCTTTTAAGACCTCCTGTTCTGCAGGCAGTGACTAGGGCATCTTCTTCCCAGCCAAAACAGGTTACAAAGTGCAAAAAGCCTGGGGAGAGTGGTCCCACAGAGTGCTGAGGCATACTGGACATGCCTAGAGGCTCGTAAAAAGGCACTTTGATAGCAATTGGCTTTCAACCCCGACTGATTATGCTGGCGGCTCTGACTGAGAGAGCCTTACCCAGAGCCCTGTGCTGAGTGGGGATAGAGTGGGGATTTGCCAGCTCTTTGAGCCTCTTACTCTTCAGGCAGAGGCAACAGCAACCTCATAGCTGGATCATCAGGCTGCTAAATCAGGAAGGAGAGACTAGGAGAGAGGCTTTGGCAAAACAGACTCTCTCATTGTCGGAGCCTGCAAACGCTAACAAGCCTCGACTACTAACGAGACTGAAGCCTAATATATGACATCACCATAGAGACTTATCAACTGCAAATCTCTACCTGAGCGTGCCACAGGGGCAGAGCCTGAGGTACAGAGTCACTGACCAGGAAGAGGGAAAGGAAAGAAAAAGCAAGAAGATAACCTCTCAAAATCAAGAAAAATCCACAGACTTTATAACTTTTTCCATTTTTTTTTTGTTTCTTTCATCTTCTTGTCTTTATTATTTTTTTTCCTCCTCTGCCTTGGTCTGTTTATTCTCTGCCCTGCTTATTCTTTCCCCTTCTTGAACTACACTACCCATAAGTGTTACATCTCCCATTTTTTTCTTTTCTTCTTCCTTTCTCTCTATAAGGGTCACACTACAAAACACTTAACTCTCTCTCTCTTTTTGTTCATTTTTTTTTCTTCTTTTCCTTTTTCCCTTTTTCTTTTTTCTCCCTTTCTATCAGTTTCTTCTTTTCTCCTTTACTTTTCCTCTCATTCAATCCTAAATCATGAACAAATTATTTTATTTGGGACTCAAATTTTTTTTTATAAATTTTTATTAATGTTAATGGGGTGACATCAATAAATCAGGGTACATATATTCAAAGAAAGCATGTCCACATTATCTTTTCATTCACTTATGTTGCATACCCATCACCCAAAGTCAGATTGTTCTCCATCACCTATCTAGTTTTCTTTCTTTCTGCCACTCCCCCTCCCCCTCCCACTCCCCCTCTCCTCCTCCCCTCCCATGCCCCCCCTCCCCCCCACCCCCGGTAACCACCACACTCTTCTCCATGTCTCTTAGTCTCATTTTTATGTCCCACCAATGTATGGAATCATGTAGTTCTTGGTTTTTTCTGATTTACTAATTTCACTCCGTATAATGTTATCAAGATCCCACCATTTTGTTGTAAATGATTCGATGTCATCATTTCTTATGGCTGAGTAGTATTCCATAGTGTATATGTGCCACATCTTCTTTATCCAGTCTTCTGTTGAAGGGCTATTTGGTTGTTTCCATGTTTTGGCCACTATGAACAATGCTGCAATGAACATGGGGATACATGTGTCTTTACATATCAATGTTTCTGAATTTTGGGGGTATATACCCAGTAGAGGGATTGCTGGGTCATAAGGTAGTTCTATTTTCAGTTTTTTGAGGAACCACCATACTTTTTTCCATAATGGTTGCACTACATTACAGTCCCACCAACACTGAATGAGGGTTCCTTTTTATCCACAGCCTCTCCAGCATTTGCTATTACCTGTCTTGTTGATAATAGCTAATCTAACAGTTGTGAGGTGGTATTGCATTGTAGTTTTGATTTGCATTTCTCTAATAACTAATGAAGCTGAGCATCTTTTCATATATCTGTTGGTCATTTGTATTTCTTCCTGGGAGAAGTGTCTGTTCATGTCCTCTTCCCCTTTTTTTATTGGATTGCTAATTTGTTGTTGAGTTTTATAAGTTCTTTGTAAATTTTGGATATTAGGCCCTTATCTGAGCTGTTGTTTGAAAATATCATTTCCCATTTAGTTGGCTGTCTGTTTATTTTGTTAGTCAATTTCTCTTGCTGAGCAAAAACTTTTTAGTCTGATGTGGGACTCAAATTTTTTTTTTTTTGGTGGCATTTTGAGTGCTTTTGACTTTGCCTTTTTTTTTTTTGTATTTTTCTGAAGCTGGAAACGGGGAGAGACAGTCAGACAGACTCCCACATGCACCCGACTGGGATCCACCCGGCACGCCCACCAAGGGGCGATGCTCTGCCCCTCCGGGGCATCGCTCTGCCACGACCAGAGCCACTCTAGCGCCTGGGGCAGAGGCCAAGGAGCCATCCCCAGCGCCCGGGCCATCTTTGCTCCAATGGAGCCTCGGCTGCAGGAGGGGAAGACAGTGACAGAGAGGAAGGAGGGGGTGGAGGTGGAGAAGCAATTGGGCGCTTCTCCTATGTGCCCTGGCCGGGAATCGAACCCGGTTCCCCCGCATGCCAGGCTGACGCTCCACCACTGAGCCAACTGGCCAGGGCCTTGACTTTGCTTTTTAACTCATTAGCATCCCCCCCAACCGCGGCTCTTCATTCTACCTAGTTTTTGCTTCACTTAATATAATAGTAATTTTTTTTCCTTTTTTCTGTTTCCCTCTTATCCCTCTCATTATATCTCTTAGTCGACCATCACTTACAAGCAAATCATTTTATTCTTGACCCAAATTTTTTCCTTTTTTGCATTTTGTGGGTCCATACCTCCTTTTTTGCCCCTTTATCACTTCTCCACAAGTCAGGCCCTCCATTATAGGTAGTTTTTGTTCCGTTTAGCACAATATAATTCACAGTTCATCACAATATTTTCTCAAGGTGGAGGGGAGAGGAGAAGAAAAAAAGAGGGAAATAATAAATTTTTTTTTTTACTTTTTATTCTTTATTAATTCTCATTAGTGCTATTAGTGCTATCAAAAAAACCACCCTCAGAAAAGAAAATCGAATATCATGGATACAAAAGACAGAGATGTAGCACAGATAGATGAGGAAAAATCTATGGAGAAAATATTTAATATATTGGAAAACTTGGAGCTAAATGACAGAGAATTTAAAATAGAAATCCTAAAAATACTTAGAGATATACAAGGAAGCACAGAAAGGCAATTTAGGGAGCTCAGAAAACAACTCAACGAACACAAAGAATATATTACCAAGGAATTTGAAACTAAAAACAAATCAGCCCTGTTCAGTTGGCTCAGTGGTAGAGGATCAGCCTGGTGTGTAGGAGTCCCAGGTTTGATTCCCGGCCAGGACACACAGGAGAAGCACCCATCTGCCTCTCCACCCCTCCCCCTTTCCCTCCTCTCTGTCTCTCTCTTCCCCTCCTGCAGCCAAGGCTCCATTGGAGCAAAAAGTTGGCCCGGGTGCTGAGGATGGCTCCATGGCCTCTGCCTCAGGTGCTAGAATGGCTCTGGTTGAAACAGAGCAATGCCCCAGATGGGCAAAGCATTGCCCCCCTGGTGGGCATGCCAGGTGGATCCCGGTTGGGTGCATGCAGGAGTCTGTCTAACTGCCTCCCCATTTCCAACTTCAGAAAAATACAAAACACAAATCAAACAGAGATGAAAAACTCAATTCACGAGCTGAAAAATGAGGTAACAAGCTTAGCTAATACAACAGGCCAGATAGAAGAGAGGATTAGTGAAATAGAAGACAAGCAACTTAAGGCACAACAGAGAGAAGAAGAAAGAGACTCAAAAATTAAAAGAAATGAGATAGCCCTACAAGAATTATCTGACTCCATCAAAAAGAATAACATAAGAATAATAAGTATATCAGAGGGAGAAGAGAGAGAAAATGGAATGGAGAAAATATTCAAACAAATAATAGACGAGAACTTCCCAAGCCTGTGGAAAGAACTAAAGCATCAAATTCAAGAAGCATACAGAACACAGTTTTCTTAACCCCAACAAACCTACTCCAAGGCACATCATAATGAAATTGGCACAAACCTAAGACAAAGAAAAAATTCTCAAGGCAGCCAGGGAAAAAAAGAATACAACATATAAAGGAAGGCTTATTAGATTATCATCGGATTTCTCAGCAGAAACAATACAAGCTAGAAGAGAGTGGATCCCAATATTTAGAGTCCTGAAAGAGAGGAACTTTCAGCCACGAATACTATACCCATCAAAGCTATCCTTCAAATACTAAGGAGAAATAAAAACATTCACAGATACAGAAAAGATGAGGGAATTTATCATCAGAAAAACCCCACTTTAGGAAATACTAAAGGGGATTTTCCAACCAGATACAAAGAACAAAACAAAACAAAACCACAAGTAAAAACTCCACCAAGAACACAATAAAACCAAATTTAAACTGTGACAACAAAAACAAAAAAAGGGGGGGGGGGGGAGGATGGAGATTAATAGTAGCAAAGGATGATGGAGTGCAGAAGCACTCATAAGATAGTGTACTACAATGAACATGGTAGGTACCCCTTTCATTACTTAATGGTAACCACCCTTGAAAAAACCACCACAGAAGCACATGACTTAAAAAAGGTAGCAACAGAATAAAGAAGTATGGAATACAACAAAACAAGAACAAATGATAGAAAAACAAAAGAGAAGAATCAAACAAGATACAAAACTAACAGAAAGCAATTTATAAAATGGCAATAGGGAACCAACAAGTGTCAATAATTACACTAAAAGTAAATGGATTAAATTTACCAATAAAAAGACACAGAGTAGCAGAATGAATTAAAAAAGAAAATCCAACTGTATGCTGCCTACAAGAAACACATCTAAGCAACAAGGATAAAAACAAATTCAAAGTGAAAGGCTGGAAAACAATACTCCAAGCAAATAACATCCAAAAAAAAAAAAAGCAGGTGCAGCAATACTCATATCTAATAATGCTGACTATAAGACAGCAAAAGTACTCAGAGACAAAAATGGTCATTTCATAATGATCAAGGGGACACTGAATCAAGACAACATAACAATTTTTTTTTTTGTATTTTTCTGAAGCTGGAAACGGGGAGAGACAGTCAGACAGACTCCCGCATGCGCCCGACCGGGATCCACCAGGCACACCCACCAGGGGCGATGCTCTGCCCCTCTGGGGCATCGCTCTGCCGTGACCAGAGCCACTCTAGCGCCTGGGGCAGAGGCCAAGGAGCCATCCCCAGCGCCCGGGCCATCTTTGCTCCAATGGAGCCTTGGCTGCGGGAGGGGAAGAGAGAGACAGAGAAGAAGGGGGGGTGGAGAAGCAAATGGGTGCTTCTCCTATGTGCCCTGGCTGGGAATCAAACCCGGGTCCCCCGCACACCAGGCCGACGCTCTACCACTGAGCCAACCGGCCAGGGCCAACAACATAACAATTTTTAATATATATGCACCAAACCAAGCAGCACCAAAATATATAAGACAGCTACTTATTGACCTAAAAAGAAAAACTGACAAAAATGCAATCATACGTGGAGACCTCAATACACCGCTGACGGCTCTAGATCGTTCATCCAAACATAAAATCAATAAAGATATATTGGCCTTAAACGAAACACTAGAGCACCTGGATATGATAGATAGACACCTACAGGACATTTTATCCCAAAGTGACAGAGTATACATTTTTCTCTAGTGTACATGGAACATTCTCAAGAACTGATCATATGTTGGGCCACAAAAATAACATCAGCAAATTCAGAAAAATCGAAATTGTACCAAGCATATTTTCTGATCATAAAGCCTTGAAACTAGAATTCAACTGCAAAAAAGAGCAAAAAAAAAAAAAAAACCCCACAAAAATTTGAAAACTAAATAACATACTTTTAAAAAATGAATGGGTAAAAGAAGAAATAAGTGCAGAAATCAAAAGATATATACAGACTAATGAAAATGACAATACGACATAACAGAATCTCTGAGATGCCACAAAAGCAGTAATAAGAGGGAAGTTCATATCACTTCAGGCCTATATGAACAAACAAGAGAGAGCCCAAGTAAACCACTTAACTTCACACCTTAAGGAACTAGAAAAAGAAGAACAAAGACAACCCAAAACCAGCGGAAGAAAGGAGATAATAAAAATCAGAGCAGAAATAAATAAAACAGAGAATAGAAAACTATAGAAAAAATTAATAAAACAAGGAGTTGGTTCTTTGAAAAGATCAACAAAATTGACAAACCCTTGGCAAAACTCACCAAGGAAAAAAGAGAAAGGACTCATATAAACAAAATCCAAAATAAAAGAGGAGAAATCACCACAGACATCTAAGATATACAAAGAATTATTGTAGAATACTATGAACAACTATATGCCACCAAATTCAACAATCTAGAAGAAATGGATAAATTCCTAAAACAATACCACCTTCCTAGACTGAGTCAAGAAGAAACAGAAAGCCTAAACAGACCAATTAGCAGGAAGAAAATAGAAAAAAACTATTAAAAATCTCCCCAAAATTAAAAGTCCAGGCCCACATGGTTATATTAGTGAATTCTATCAAACATTCAAAGAAGACTTGGTTCCTATTCTACTCAAAGTCTTTCAAAAAATTGAAGAAGAAGCAATACTTCCAAACACATTTTATGAGGCCAACATAACCCTCATACTGAAACCTGGTAAGGACGGCACAAAAAAAGAAAACTACAAACCCATATCTCTGATGAATACAGATGCTAAAATACTAAACAAAATACTAGCAAATCAAATACAACAACATATTAAAAAAATACATCATGATCAAGTGGAATTCATCTCAGAATTTCAAGGATGATTCAACATATGTAAAACAGTAAACGTAATACATCATATCAACAAAACAAAGAACAAAAACCACATAATCTTATCAATAGATGCAGAAAAGGCATTCGATAAAATACAACACAACTTTATGTTTAAGACACTCAACAAAATGGGTAGAGAAGGAAAATATCTCAACATGATAAAGGCCATATATGATAAACCATCAGCCAACATCATATTAAATGGCATAAAACTGAGGACTTTCCCCCTTAAATCAGAACAAGACAGGGTTGTCCACTCTCTCCACTCTTATTTAACATGATGCTAGAAGTTCTAGCCAGAGCAATCAGACAAGATAAAGAATAAAAGGTATCTATATCGGAATAGAAGAAGTAAAGGTATCACTTTTTGCAGATGATATGATCCTATATATCGAAAACCCCAAAGACTTCACCAAAAGATTACTAGAAACAATAAACCAATACAGTAAGGTCGCAGGATACAAAATTCCATAGCCTTTCTATATGCCAACAATGAAACATTAGAAACCAAACTCAAAAAAATAATCCCCTTCACGATTGCAACAACAAAAATACCTAGGAATAAACATAACAAAAAATGTAAAGGACCTATATAACGAAAACTACAAAGCATTGTTAAGGGAAATAAAAAAAGATACAATGAGATGGAAAAATATTCCTTGTTCTTGGATAAGAAGAATAAATATAATTAAAATGGCCATACTACCAAAGGAATATACAAATTCAATGCAATTCCCATCAAAATTCCAATGACATTTTTTAAAGAAATGGAACAAAAAATCATCAGATTTATATGGAACTATAAAATACCCGGGCCCTGGCCGGTTGGCTCAGCGGTAGAGCGTCGGCCTAGCGTGCGGAGGACCCGGGTTCGATTCCCGGCCAGGGCACACAGAAGAGGCGTCCATTTGCTTCTCCACCCCTCCGCCGCGCTTTCCTCTCTGTCTCTCTCTTCCCCTCCTGCAGCCAAGGCTCCATTGGAGCAAAGATGGCCCGGGCGCTGGGGATGGCTCTGTGGCCTCTGCCTCAGGCAATAGAGTGGCTCTGGTCGCAACAAGGCGATGCCCAGGATGGGCAGAGCGTTGCCCCCTGGTGGGCAGAGCGTAGCCCTATGGTGGGCGTGCCGGGTGGATCCCGGTCGGGCACATGTGGGAGTCTGTCTGAATGTCTCTCCCTGTTTCCAGCTTCAGAAAAATGAAAAAAATAAATAAATAAATAAAATAAAATAAAATAAAATATCCGGAATAGCCAAAGCAATCCTAAGGAAAAAGAATGAAGCAGGGAAAATTATAATACCTGACTTCAAACTATATTATAGAGCCACGACAATCAAAATAGCATGGTATTGGCAGAAAAATAGATACTCAGACCAATAGAACAGAATAGAAAGTCCAGAAATAAAACCACATATATATGGTCAAATAATTTTTGATAAAGGGGCCAACAACACACAATGGAGAAAAGAAAGCCTCTTCAACAAATGGTGCTGGGAAAACGGGAAAGCCACATGCAAAAGAATGAAACTCGACTACAGTTTTTCCCCTTGTACTAAAATTAATTCAAAATGGATCAAACCTAAATATAACACCTGAAAAAATAAAGTACATAGAAGAAGACATAGGTACTAAACTCATGGACCTCGGTTTTAAAGAGCATTTATGAATTTGACTCCAAAGGCAAGAGAAGTGAAGGCAAAGATAAATGAATGGGACTACATCAGACTAAGAAGTTTTTGCTCAGGGAGATGACGTCAGAGTAATGGCGGGGTAGGAAGCGATACCGATAAATCTCCCCCAAAACTCAACAAGATCTTCAACTAGAAACAGAAAAACCTATACTTGGAGCTTCCAGATGCTTCGCAATACACCCAAAGGTATGATTGAGTGAAAAATAGGCTAAATATATAACCAAACCCCGAAGGAAATAGGGAGTAAGAAATGCTCCGCCTTCCTCACTAACCTAAACAGGGCGGCTTTCTCTGGTAACTGTGAATATAGAAACTGAGGCGGGCAAAGGGGGTGAATACATCCAGGCCGCGAAACAAACAGCCGAACCAGGCTGTGGCACGGAGATCCAAGCCGAGGAAAATCTGAACCTGTGGCAACCCGGGCAATACAAGCTAACACTCGCGCCAAACCCAAACAAAGAAAGACAAGCGGCGCGGCCATTTTACCGGGTCTCCTGGCTGGTGCGCAGTTAGTGGGCGAGAGATTTCTTCCTAGGCCCCGGGAGTCAGTGCCCGTGTTGCCCCACGGAGAGGGAGGGTCAGAGGCCTTTCTGTGGGCCGAGGGCAGAGTCTCTGGGCAGCCCCAGCGCCCTGGGAAAGCCACGCACAGGAGGGAGTGAGAACTAATTCCAACGGTGGAGATTTTCCGTACTGGAGGGTGTTTCACTCAGAGGGAAAGCGAACGGCCTCATATCCTGGTTTGCGCGCGCAGATAAGGAGTGAGCGATTCCTCCGAGTGCCTCGGCAGTGCGCGCCCGTGTTATCGCACAGAGGGGCAGAGTCAGGGGCCTTTGTGTGGGCCAAAGCAGAATCTCGGGCTGCCCCAGCGCCTTGCAAAAGCCGCGCACGGGGACGGAGCGAGACTCAATTCCAACGCTGCAATTTTTCCCTGCGGTTGGGGGTTTCACTCAGAGCGTGAGACTGCTGGCCGGATATCCTGGTCTGCGCGCGCAGCCAGTGAGTGAGAGTTTCCTCCAAGCGCCCCGGAAGTGGGCACCCGCTTGTGTTACCGGACAGAGTGGCAGAGCCAGAGGTCTTTGAATGGCCGGAAAGCCCGCCTGATTATGCTAGCAGCTCTGACTAACTGAGCCTTACCCAGAGCCCTGTGCTGAGTGGAAATAGAGTGGGGAGTTGCCAGCTCTTTGAGCCTCTTACTATCCAGGCAGAGGCAGCAGCAACCCCATAGCTGGATTATCAGGCTACTAATTGAAGAAGGAAAGACTAGGAGAAAGGCTCTAGTAACACGGACTCTCTCACTGTCGGAGCCTATAAATGCTAATAGCCTAGACTGCCAACGAGACTAAAGCACAATACATGACATTGCCATAGAGACTTATCAACTGCAAACCTCCACCTGAGCGTGGCAAAGGGGCAAAACCCGGGGTACAGAGTCACCGACCAGGAAGAGGGAGAGAAAAGAAAAAGCAAGAAGATAACCTCTCAAAATCAAGAATAATCTGCAGACTTTATAACCTATCCCATTTTATTATATTTGTTCGTTTGTTTCTCTTATCTTCATTCTTGATACTTTTTTTTTCCTCCTCCAATTTGGCCGATTAACTCTCTACCGGTCTTACTCTCTCCTCTCCTTGAACTACACTACCCATAAGTGTTACATCTCCCATTATTTATTCTCTTCTCTTCCTTTCTCTCTATGAGGGTTGCACTCCAAAACCCTTAACTCTCTCTCTCTCTCTCCTTTCTTTTTTCTTCTTTTAGTGGTTCCCTCTTTTTTTTTTCTCTCTCTCTTTCTTTTCTCCCTCTATATTAGTTTCTTCCTTTCTCCTTTACATCTCCTCTCACTCAAACCTCAATAACAAACAAATTATCTTATCTGGGACTCAAACTTATGTTTGTGGCATTCTGGGGGGTTTTTACTTCACCTTTTTAACTCACTAGCAGTGCTCCCATCCCTGGCTCTCCATATTATCTAGTTCTTGTTCCACTAAATACAATAGTAATTTTTTAATTTGTCCCCCCATTTCTCCGTTTTCCTCTTAATCCTCTCATCATAACTCTTAGACAACCAACACCTAAAAGCAAATCATTTTATTCTTGACCCAAATTTTTTCCTTATTTGCTTTTTGTGGGTCCATACGCTCTTTTTTTTTTTCTTCTTTTTTCTTTTTTTTGTTTTTTGTTTTTTTGTTTGCCCCTTTATTACTTTTCCCCAATTCAGGCCCTCCATCACAGGCATTGTTTGTTATAATTCACAGTCCACCACAAGATTTTATCAAGAAAGAGGGGAGAGGAGAGGAGAGGAAAAAAGGAGGGGGGGAATAATTTCCTTTTTTTTTTTTTTTAATTTTTATTTTATTTTATTTTTCTTTATTTCATTATTAATTTTTTTTTAAAAAAAACAACTTTTTTCGATTTTTTTTTATTATTTTTTAAACTTTTTATTCTTTATTAAATCTCATTAATACTATCAACAAAACCACCCTCAGATGCCATTAAGGAAGAGAAAATCGAATATCATGGATACAAAAGAAAGAGAGGTAACACAGCTAGATGAGGAAAAATCTATGGAGAAAAAATTTAATATATTGGAAACCTTGGAGCTAAATGACAGAGAATTCAAGATAGAAATCCTAAAAATCCTCCGAGATATACAAGAAAACACAGAAAGGCAATTTAGGGAGCTCAGAAAACAACTCAATGAACACAAAGAATATATGTCCAAGGAAATTGAAACTATAAAAACAAATCAAACAGAGATGAAAAACTCAATTCACGAGCTGAAAAACGAAGTAACAAGCTTAGCTAATAGAACAGGTCAGATAGAAGAGAGGATTAGTGAAATAGAAGACAAGCAACTTGAGGCACAACAGAGAGAAGAAGAAAGAGACTCAAAAATTAAAAAAAATGAGATAGCCCTACAAGAATTATCTGACTCCATCAAAAAGAATAACATAAGAATAATAGGTATATCAGAGGGAGAAGAGAGAGAAAATGGAATGGAGAACATACTCAAACAAATAATAGATGAGAACTTCCCAAGCCTGTGGAAAGAACTAAAGCCTCAAGTTCAAGAAGCAAACAGAACTCCAAGTTTTCTTAACCCCAACAAACCTACTCCAAGGCACATCATAATGAAATTGACACAAACCAACAGCAAAGAAAAAATTCTCAAGGCAGCCAGGGAAAAGAAGAATACAACATATAAAGGAAGGCCCATTAGATTATCATCAGATTTCTCAGCAGAAACTCTAGAAGCTAGAAGAGAATGGACCCCAATATTTAAAGTCCTGAAAGAGAGGAACTTTCAGCCACGAAAACTATACCCATCAAAGCTATCCTTCAAATATGAAGGAGAAATAAAAACATTCACAGATACAGAAAAGATGAGGGAATTTATCATCAGAAAACCCCCACTCCAGGAATTACTAAAGGGGGTTCTCCAATCAGATACAAAGAACAAAAAAAAAACAGAGCCACAAGTAAAAGCTCCAAGAAGAACACAATAAAACCAAATTTAAACTGTGACAACAACAAAAAGAAAGAGGGGGAGAAGATGGAGATTAACAGTAGCAAAGGACGATGGAGTGCAAAAGTACTCACAAAATAGTTCGCTACAATGAACAGGGTAGGGACCCTTTTCATTACTCAAAGGTAACCACCATTGAAAAAACCACCACAGAAGCACATGAGATAAAAAAGATAGCAACAGTGGAAAGATGTATGGAATACAACCAAATAAAAACAAAAGATAAAAAAACAAAAGAGAAGGATCAAACAAGACACAAAACTAACAGAAAGCAAGATATAAAATGGCAATAGGGAACCCACAAGTATCAATAATTACACTAAATGTAAATGGATTAAACTCACCAATAAAAAGGCACAGAGTAGCAGAATGGATTAAAAAAGAAAATCCAACTGTATGCTGCCTACAGGAAACTCATCTAAGTAACAAGGATAAAAACAAATTCAAAGTGAAAGGCTGGAAAACAATACTCCAAGCAAATAACATCCAAAAAAAAGCAGGTGTAGCAATACTCATATCGGATAATGCTGACTACAAGACAGGAAAAGTACTCAGAGACAAAAATGGCCATTTCATAATGGCTAAGGGGACACTGAATCAAGAAGACATAACAATTCTTAATATATATGCACCAAACCAAGGAGCACCAAAATATATAAGACAGCTACTTATTGATCTTAAAACAAAAACTGACAAAAACACAATCATACTTGGAGACCTCAATACACCGCTGACGGCTCTAGATCGGTCATCCAAACAGAGAATCAACAAAGACATAGTGGCCTTAAACGAAACACTAGAGCACCTGGATATGATAGACATCTACAGGACATTTCATCCCAAAGTGACTGAGTATACATTTTTCTCCAGTGTACATGGATCATTCTCAAGAATTGACCATATGTTGGGCCACAAAAACAACATCAGCAAATTCAGAAAAATCGAAGTTGTACCAAGCATATTTTCTGATCATAAAGCCTTGAAACTAGAATTCAACTGCAAAAAAGAGGAAAAAAATCCCACAAAAATGTGGAAACTAAACAACATACTTTTAAAAAATGAATGGGTCAAAGAAGAAATAAGTGCAGAGATCAAAAGATATATACAGACTAATGAAAATGACAATACGACATATCAGAATCTATGGGATGCAGCAAAAGCAGTGATAAGAGGGAAGTTCATATCACTTCAGGCATATATGAACAAACAAGAGAGAGCCCAAGTGAACCACTTAACTTCCCACCTTAAGGAACTAGAAAAAGAAGAACAAAGACAACCCAAAACCAGCCGAAGAAAGGAGATAATAAAAATCAGAGCAGAAATAAATGAATTAGAGAACAGAAAAACTATAGAAAAAATTAATAGAACAAGGAGCTGGTTCTTTGAAAAGATCAACAAAATTGACAAACCCTTGGCAAGACTTACCAAGGAAAAAAGAGAAAGAACTCATATAAACAAAATCCAAAATGAAAGAGGAGAAATCACCACGGACACCGTAGATATACAAAGAATTATTGTAGAATACTATGAAAAACTTTATGCCACTAAATTCAACAACCTAGAAGAAATGGATAAATTCCTAGAAAAATACAACCTTCCTAGACTGAGTCAAGAAGAAGCAGAAAGCCTAAACAGACCTATCAGTAGAGAAGAAATAGAAAAAACCATTAAAAACCTCCCCAAAAATAAAAGTCCAGGCCCTGACGGCTATACCAGCGAATTTTATCAAACATTCAAAGAAGACTTGGTTCCTATTCTACTCAAAGTCTTCCAAAAAATTGAAGAAGAAGCAATACTTCCAAACACATTTTACGAAGCCAACATAACCCTCATACCAAAACCAGGCAAGGATGGCACAAAAAAAGAAAACTACAGACCAATATCTCTAATGAATACAGATGCTAAAATACTAAACAAAATACTAGCAAATCGAATACAACAACATATTAAAAAAATAATACATCATGATCAAGTGGGATTCATCCCAGAATCTCAAGGATGGTTCAACATACGTAAAACGGTTAATGTAATACACCATATCAACAAAACAAAGAACAAAAACCACATGATCTTATCAATAGACGCAGAAAAGGCTTTCGATAAAATACAACACAATTTTATGTTTAAGACTCTCAACAAAATGGGTATAGAAGGAAAATATCTCAACATGATAAAGGCCATATATGATAAACCATCAGCTAACATCATATTAAATGGCACTAAACTGAAGGCTTTCCCCCTTAAATCAGGAACAAGACAGGGTTGTCCACTCTCTCCACTCTTATTTAATGTGGTACTAGAGGTTCTAGCCAGAGCAATCAGACAAGACAAAGAAATAAAAGGCATCCATATCGGAAAAGAAGAAGTAAAGGTATCACTTTTTGCAGATGATATGATACTATACATCGAAAACCCCAAAGAATCCACAAAAAGACTACTAGAAACAATAAGCCAATACAGTAAGGTCGCAGGATACAAAATTAACATACAGAAGTCAATAGCCTTTCTATATGCCAACAATGAAACAACTGAGAAGGAACTCAAAAGAACAATCCCCTTCACCATTGCAACAAAAAAAATAAAATACTTAGGAATAAACATAACAAAGAATGTAAAGGACTTATATAATGAAAACTATAAACCATTGTTAAGGGAAATCGAAAAAGATATAATGAGATGGAAGAATATACCGTGTTCTTGGCTAGGAAGAATAAATATAATCAAGATGGCTATATTACCCAAAGCAATATACAAATTTAATGCAATTCCCATCAAACTTCCAATGACATTTTTTAAAGAAATAGAGCAAAAAATCATCAGATTTATATGGAACTATAAAAAACCCCGAATAGCCAAAGCAATCCTAAAGAAAAAGAATGAAGCTGGGGGCATTTCAATACCTGACTTCAAACTCTATTATAGGGCCACGACAATCAAAACAGCATGGTATTGGCAGAAAAATAGACACTCAGACCAATGGAACAGAGTTGAAAGTCCAGAAATAAAACCACATATATATAGTCAAATAATTTTTGATAAAGGGGCCAACAACACACAATGGAGAAAAGAAAGCCTCTTCAATAAATGGTGCTGGGAAAACTGGAAAGCCACATGCAAAAGAATGAAACTGGACTACAGTCTCTCCCCCTGTACAAAAATTAACTCAAAATGGATCAAAGATCTAAACATAAGACCTGAAACAATTAAGTACATAGAAGAAGACATAGGTACTCAACTCAGGGACCTGGGTTTTAAAGAGCATTTTATGAATTTGACTCCACAGGCAAGAGAAGTGAAGGCAAAAATTAATGAATGGGACTACATCAGACTAAGAAGTTTTTGCTCAGCAAGAGAAACTGATAACAAAATAAACAGAAAGCCAACTAAATGGGAAATGATTTTTTCAAACGACAGCTCAGATAAGGGCCTAATATCCAAAATATACAAAGAACTCATAAAACTCAACAACAAACAAACAAACAATCCAATAAAAAAATGGGAAGAGGATATGAATAGACATTTCTCCCAGGAAGAAATACAAATGGCCAACAGATATATGAAAAGATGCTCATCTTCTTTAGCTATTAGAGAAATGCAAATCAAAACGGCAATGAGATACCACCTCACACCTGTTCGATTAGCTGTTATTAGCAAGTCAGGTAACAGCAAATGTTGGAGAGGCTGTGGAGAAAAAGGAACCCTCATACACTGTTGGTGGGAATGTAAAGTAGTACAACCATTATGGAAGAAAGTATGGTGGTTCCTCAAAAAACTGAAAATAGAACTACCTTATGACCCAGCAATCCCTCTACTGGGTATATATCCCAAAAACTCAGAAACATTGATACGTAAAGACACATGCAGCCCCATGTTTATTGCAGCATTGTTCACAGTGGCCAGGACATGGAAACAACCAAAAAGCCCATCAATAGATGACTGGATAAAGAAGATGTGGCACATATACACTATGGAATACTACTCAGCCATAAGAAATGATGACATCGGAACATTTACAGCAAAATGGTGGGATCTTGATAACATGATACGAAGCGAAATAAGTAAATCAGAAAAAAACAGGAACTGTATTATTCCATACGTAGGTGGGACATAATAGTGAAACTAAGAGACATTGATAAGAGTGTGGTGGTTACAGGGGGGGAGGGGGGAATGGGAGAGGGATAGGGGGTGGGGAGGGGCACAAAGAAAACAAGATAGAAGGTGACAGAGGACAATCTGACTTTGGGTGGTGGGTATGCAACATAATTGAACGACAAGATAACCTGGACTTGTTATCTTTGAATATATGTATCCTGATTTATTGATGTCACCCCATTAAAAAAATAAAATTATTTAAAAAAAAAAAAAAAAAAAGGAGTTTTTGCTCAGCAAGAGAAACTGATAACAAAATAAACAGACAGTCAACTAAATGAGAAATGATATTTTCAAACAATAGCTCAAATAAGGGCCTAATATCCAAAATATACAAAAAACTCATAAAACTCAACAACAAACAAACAAGCAACCCAATAAAAAAAAAATGGGAAGAGGACATGAACAGACACTTTTCCCAGGAAAAAATACAAATGGCCAATAGATATATGAAAAGATGCTCATCTTCATTAGTTATTAGAGAAATGCAAATCAAAACTACAATAAGATACCACCTCACACCTGTTAGATTAGCTATTATCAACAAGACAGGTAATAGCAAATGCTGGAGAGGCTGTGGAGAAAAAGGAACACTCATTCACTGTTGGTGGGAATGTAAAGTAGTGCAGCCATTATGGAAGCAAGTATGGTGATTCCTCAAAAAATTGAAAATAGAACTACCTTATGACCCAGCAATCCCTCTACTGGGTATATACCCCCAAAACTCAGAAACATTGATACATAAAGTCACATGCAGCCCCATGTTCATTGCAGCATTTTTCACAGTGGCCAAGACATGGAAACAATCAAAAAGCCCTTTAATAGATGACTGGATAAAGAAGATGTGGCACATATACACTATGGAATATTACTCAGCCATAACAAATGATGACATCGGATCATTTACAACAAAATGGTTGGATCTTGATAACATTATACGGAGTGAAATAATTAAATCAGAAAAACCAAGAACTGCATGATTCCATACATAGATGGGACATAAAAACAAAACTAAGAGACATGGAGAAGAGTGTGGTGGTTACGGGGGGGGGGGGGGAGAGGGAGGAAGAGGGTAGGGGTAGGGGGATTGGCAGAAAGAAAGAAAACTAGATAGAAGGTGACGGAGGACAATCTGACTTTGGGTGATGGGTATGCAACATAATTGAATGACAAGATAACCTGGACATTTTTTCTTTGAACATATGTATCCTGATTTATTGATGTCATCCCATTAAAATTAATAAAAATTTATTTAAAAAGATAAAAAATTAACCTTTAAAGGGCTATTGCATGTGTGGAAATAGCCACCCTATAATGAGACCATCTATAGTGTGATATTTAGTAATCCAAATATACAGCAATCCAACTGTCTGACCTTATCCTAGGCATCCTGGCCATTAGCAAGTACCTCATAAGTGAGAAAACCTACTAGTTGTGTGTCCATGTAAATGGATAATCAAACTTTACAGGCAAGTTTATGAAAGTAGGAAATATGAAAAAAACCACAGTGAAAAACAAACAAATAAATTACCCTCAAAAACACATAATTCACTAAAGAGAATAAAACATTAGAAAATATAATAGGGTTATTAGAGTTTTGTAAGAAATACACTGTATCCATAAGAATAGGATTCTATGACAGGAATAATAGTATTATACAATTTCAGTACAGCAAAGACAAAGAATAGTCCTAATAGATCAAGCTAGTTAACTACAAAGAAATAATAATGAAACTGGCATCAGACTTCTTAACAATAAAATTGGATCCTCAAGAATGTGATACAATGTCTGCACAGTTGACCAATCTTCATCCTGAACCATATGAAGAGAATGGTACACAGAATAAAGTCCCTGCTACACAATTATAGTGTCAGAATGATATACTTTTTTTTAAGAAAGTTCTTTACGTGTGAGTTTCAGAAAAAAGTGGAATAAATAAACAAGCACAAAAAGAGGAAGATGAACATATATACAGTAGAGAATTCAACTCTCCTTAATCATATAGATATGTACCAGAATGTTTTATAGATTAATCGTTAAACTACAGATAAGATATAAATGATGGGATGAATGCATGAATGAATACAACTAGACAGAAAAGAAAAAGTTATCATAGCACAGTATGGTTCCATGGTAAATACTGTTTAGGTGGACATAAATAAAAAACACCTCATATTGCTTTTCACTTTTAAAAACTATAAAGACCAGAGGGTTAATTATTGTTATGGAACAGAATAAAATGTAACCAACCTTGGCAACATAAGAAAATGCTCACTTGTCTAAAGAGATGGTGTTGGAGAACAGCTGAAAGAAAGTCAGTGGGTGGTAATAACATATGGCTTACAAAACGGGATTCAAAGGAGATTGGCTGTTGTCAATGAAATAAGGAATAAAAGTGTAAGAACATATAAGAGGAATAAAACTAAAAGAGTAACCAGAAATAATAATCTCACTTTTAGAGGAAGAGAAGATTGAATAAATGAGATATTGTGTGAGGTCTCTACTTCTACCTATCATTCCATGAGCACAAAAGATCACCTCAAAAATTAAGTAAAAAATATTAGTATAGGCCTTTATACTATTTAACAGTGAAGACTGGGACAGACTAGAGGAAAAGAGGAATTGACCAAGGAATTGTTTTTCATTGAAAATCCATCTCTACTGTTTACTTTTTAAAATTGGTGCTACTTTTAGAAAATGAATGTTCTGTTTTGCAACAATTTTAGATTTACAGAAAAGTGGCAAATGTAGAGTTTTCATATAACCTCTCTCAGTTTCTCTCACTGTTCATCTTTTATATTAGCATCGTACAGTTATCAGAACTAAGAAACTGACATTAGTGCATTACTATTAACTGAACTTCAAACTTAATTTGGATCTCACTAAGTTTCTCACTAATAAACTTCTTTATGTTTCAGATCTAATCCAGGGTAGCAAATTGCAATTAGTTGTCACATCTCCCCAGTCTTCTCTGGTCTACAGCCACTTCTCTGTCTTCCCTTGTTTTTTGTGACCTTGACAATCTTGAGGAGGACTGGACAGGTATTCTGCATGATGTCTTCTAATCTTGGTTTGTCTGTTGTTTTCTCACTGTTAGACTGTGCTCATGGGTTTTGGAAAGACTGTGCCACAGGTGGCATGCTCTTCTCTTCACATCTTATCAGAAGTAGATGCTAACTAGATTGCATCATTCATGGGACTATTTCCCTTTTTTTTTTTTTTTTTTTTTTTTGTTTTGTTTTTTTTGTTTTGTTTTTTTTTTTTTTAAAGATTTTATTTATTCATTATAGAGAGGGGAGAGAGAAAGAGAGAGAGAGAAGGGGGGAGGAGCAGAAAGCATCAACTCCCATATGTGCCTTGACCAGGCAAGCCCAGGGTTTCGAACCGGCAACCTCAGGGTTTCCAGGTCGACACTTTATCCACTGCGCCACCACAGGTCAGGCTATTTCCCTTTTTGTTGCTCTATTCTTGGGAAGTGAATCATTAAGTCTAGGTCACCTTTCCGCTGGGTAGAAACAAAAATTAATCTCCATCTCCTCTAGTAGGTAGTATCTACACATTTTGTTTTGACTTCTTTAGGGGAAAAATTATCTTTCTCCCCCAGCTATTTCTTCAAATCTACTCATGTATACTTTTTTTAAATACTTTAGGTTATAACCCAGTACTATGTTACTTATTTTGTTGTTCAAATTGTTCCAGTTTTGGCCATGAAAAACTCTTTTAAATTAGCTGTGTCTTTTTGAAGTGTGTCTATCCTTTTATTTTTGAACATTTCTTTAATTTTTGGAACTACAAGGTGATCCAGCCTCATTTTTTACTTTTTCTTTCCTGGTCCTAGAATTAGCTTTTTTCCCAAAGAGCCCTGGTTTCTTTTTAATTGGAGCAAAGTATTGTGTAACCAAGGTCTAGATATTAGATATACTTGTTACGATGGTGTCATCACTTGTAGGACTTCTCAATCTATATAGGTAGGAAATATTTGTATGTATACCAATCAATGTCTTCATGGTATATTAAAATTCTCCAGAAAAAACAGAACTAGTAAGTAATGGGCATTATAAAAAGACATTTATTTTAAGGAATTGGCTCCTGCAGTTATGTAGACTGGCAGGTACAAAACCTGCAGGACGGCCAGCAGGCGGGAATCCCAGGGAAAAGCTGGCACAGCAGTCCAGGTCCAAGGGCCAGTGCTGAAGGATTCCTCCTGCTCAGGGAGGAGAGTATCTTTTTGTTCATCTGGGCTTTCACCTGGTTGGATGAAACCTACCCACATTTGGAGACCAATTCATTTTACTCAAAGTCCACAGATTTAAATGTTAATCTCATCCAAAAACATTCTCCCAGAAACATCCAGAATAATGTTTGACCAAATATCTGAGCACTATGGCCCAGCTAAGTTGATATATAAAATTAACCATCACATATACACATCTATAACCATTTGGTTTTCACAGATATTTATATATTAAGCTAAACATGAGTTTATGCTACTGTCTCAGACTCTAATCCAGTCTCAATACTATTTTTTAAAATAAGTATCTTTATTTTTTAATTAAATATTTTAAGACATGGAAATTGACTTTAATAAATATGAGCATTTTAAAAATATATGTAATCAGAAAATATTTGAAGTGAATGAAGCAGGGGTATAATCTATGACTCCTCATGTATGTCAGATATCCCATAGTTTTTATTTGATTTAAGCAACACAGTTGTGGGAAGCAACATCATAACATTGGATGAGTCAGGAATTTGGAGCTTAGAGAGATTAGAGAACATGTCTAGGTTTTTATATACACTGTACTTTTAATTGGTAACAAGTAATATGATCCAGAGGAAAGAAGATAGCACAGTGCAGGGAGCAGGAACAGAAACTTAATTTAACTTTAGTTAAGTGCCTATATTGCTATAACAATGTGCCACACACTGAGTGACTTAAAACAATAATTTTTCTCTCACGGTTTTGAGGTTAGAAGTCCAAACTCAAGGTGTTGGCAGGGCCATGCTCCCTTTGAACCCTCTGTGGGAGAATCCTTCTTTGTCTCTCTGGCTTCTGGTAACCACTGATGTCCCTTGGTTTATGGGAGCATAAGTCCAATATCTGCCACCTTACTCATGTGTCATTCTCCTTTTACTGACACCAGTCATTGGGTTAAGGGGAAACCTTAATAGCCTCATTCTAACTTGATTATCTTTGTAAGAACCATATTTCTCAATAAGGTCACAAACACGGGTACAGAGGGTTAGGATTTCACCATATATTTTTGAAGAGCATGATTCAACCACAAGTCCTCCTGAGCACTGCTGACATAATTCAGAAAGCCATTGAAACTGCAGTCAAGCCAGGACCGGCATGGGGAGAGCACTCCTCCCAGAGAATGTAACGTCAGAGCTAGATGGGGATATAGATGGTGATAACTTAAAGGTGTGGGGAGGGATGGAGATTGTGAGTTCAGCATCCTGTCTTTTCTGTTTTCTTCAGATATATTTTCTTACCTAACTTTCCTTGTTTTCAAATCTTGGTTGAGAATTGGATATAGAATATGCTGAAAATGTAAGCTGTAATGCTAACAGAGTTATTCCTTGCAAAATTTCTTAGGACAGAAGATGTAAAATGAACTAAGAGCTGTCTGTTAGAAAGTATTAGAAATGGGAATAAAGTATTTGCCTCCACCTTCAACATTTTTTGGCACTGTACAACATTTTTTGGCACTGTACAACTCAAGGTGTTGGCATTGAAAGAAATTGTAATTTCTTAAAGACATCCATATTTTAATGGTGGGCATGAGGGTTTTGACTCACAGGTAAGGAAAGAGACTGTAGGCACCATAGTAGCTGACTGTATTTATATGTAAGAGCATTAGGAAACATTTTGAAAAATGCTGTTATACTAGGGGAGGACCTTGTTTGGTTTAAACAAGTTCAGTAAAATATAGATCATCAACATGGCTTTATTAGTTACCAGGTTGTGACACCGGGGGAAAGTATATTTACACTTCAACTTATATGAATCTGTGATCTTTCATCTTAATTTAAAAATGGTGAAACTGAGCAGTGAAGAGATTATTTTTTCCAAGTATAAGTATGGGGGAAATGGTAAACTTAGAAAGCAAAGGGTATTTGTTTGCTCTTCAATGTCTGATTCAAACACGGCACCTGCGAAGCTTCACTGTGTTAACCGGACAGAGCATCATTTAACCACTCATTGTTCAAAATATTACCAAAATTTACTTTTTTCCATTAAAAGCAATTTCATGTGTTTTGATCTTCAGGTACTCAGGCCATATTTTTGATTCATTCAAATAGTTATTGTAATATTTTTTAAAAGCCTGATTAGGGGGAATAATGCAAAATTGAATAAGAACAACAGATGAATATGAGGTTATACAACTTTAGGTAAAAATAAAGACTAAAAACGTCAAATGTACATATTTTGTAAAAATATGTTATATAGCCAAATCATACCCTAGAACAGTGGTCCCCAACCTCTTTTGGGCCACGGACCTGTTTAATGTCAGAAAATATTTTCACAGACCGGCCTTTAGGGTGGGATGGATAAATGTATCAAGTGACCAAGACAAGTGTCAAGAGTGAGTCTTAGACAGATGTAAACAGAGGGAATCTGGTCATTTTTAAAAAATAAAACATCATTCAAACTTAAATATAAATAAAACGGAAATAATGTAAGTTATTTATTCTTTCTCAGCGAACCAGTACCAAATGGCCCATGGACCGGTACTGGTCCACGGCCCGAGGGTTGGGGACCACTGCCCTAGAATATGTATGTATAAAGATATAAAGAACCTAAATCCCATGGAGAAACAATGTACAGGGGGTCCTTGGGTTACTATACAGTTCCATTCCTATGACAGTGACATGAGCAGTATGTTGGTGTAAGTCAAAACACACCCTCGCCTAAGTCACTTACCTGTCCTAACTGGTACATGCCACTGATGCTGGTCTTCTGGCCACAAAACCAGCAACCTTTCCATCTCAATCCTCATGCCACCTTGCTGTGTAGTAATCACAGTCAATTTCATAGGGCTGATCCCTTTACACACTCTAGGATACGGTCTTTATTCTGAATAATTGTTGCTACAGTAAAGTGGCTAAGGTTTAGCACATTGCCAATTTTTATTGCTGATTTTCCTTTTTCTCATCTCTTTTATAATGTCTAATTTCATTTCTGTTGTGATGGCTTTCCTCTTTTTTGAAGCACTACCCTCTGAAGACTCTTGACTTTTGTTTAGGAGCCATGATAAGGGCCAAAAAGTCACCAAAGCAACAAGGATGGAACACTTATGCTTTTAACAGTCCAAAATGGCGTAGGTGAGTGTCGGGTGGGCGCCAATCCTCACTCACAGGCCGTGTTACTGCATATTCTCCCACAGCGCGCAACCAAACTATTTCGGCCACATAGTCCATAAGTATGATGCTAAGGGCCTAAGCCGAAACGCTCACGTCTCAATTTTTTAGAAGTTTTTATGAGAGTAAGCATTGTAAACTCAAAATGTCATATGTCGAGACTGTCATAACCTGAGGACCCCCTGTATTGTGATCAAAGAGCTTATGGGCATGCATGAGACTTTAATGGAAGTCAAATAATGAAGTATTTCCTAATATTCAAAAGTTTGCTGCACTTTATAAACCTTCCCAATGTGTTATATATATATACACATGGACAAATAAACTAGTGTAATTTGTACTGTCAAAATTGAGGTCATGTCTTCACTATGCCTATATTGTAAAAGAATTGTGGTATATTATAGTATTTGTTCTTAAACTTTGTAGACACAGGGTCAGAATATGCCTAAATTTTTTTAATAGGACACTTCTTCAAAATATATGCACGTATATGGGTTTGGGAAGGGCAGGCTGATTAAAGCAAGGAAAATAAATTGTTTTGAAAAGAAATTCACTAGGTAAAATCTTATACATGTTGTGAATTTCCTGGAGGTATAGATGTGCATTAATGCTTTCTAAGCTAGCAGTGAGAAAAAAACAACAGGGACACTTGATTCTATGTCCGATGTTCAACGCCCCTCAACAAAGTTTACATTTTCCTTTCTATTTTTTTTTTGCATCTACTACTCATAATAAAAAAATTAAGTGCTTTAGGGGAACTTGCTAATTAAAGGAATATCTTAGATAAATTGAAGAATCTTTTTAGTAAAGCAGGTTTTTTTTTGTTTTTTTTTTCTTTCATTTTTCTGAAGCTGGAAACAGGGAGAGACAGACAGACTCCCGCATGCGCCCGACCGGGATCCACCCGGCACGCCAACCAGGGGCGACGCTCTGCCCACCAGGGGGCGATGCTCTGCCCATCCTGGGCGTCGCCATGTTGCGACCAGAGCCACTCTAGAGCCTGAGGCAGAGGCCACAGAGCCATCCCCAGCGCCCGGGCCATCTTTGCTCCAATGGAGCCTTGGCTGCGGGAGGGGAAGAGAGAGACAGAGAGGAAAGCGCGGCGGAGGGGTGGAGAAGCAAATGGGCGCTTCTCCTGTGTGCCCTGGCCGGGAATCGAACCCGGGTCCTCCGCACACTAGGCCGACGCTCTACCGCTGAGCCAACCGGCCAGGGCTAGTAAAGCAGGTTTTTAAAACCATATTGTTAATAATTCTAGACTTTTAATATATGAGATTATATTAAATGATAGATACATTAAAAATAAAGAAAGAATTGTGATGGAAATCTACACAATTGACAGATTACAATATGAAAATACAATTAGTAGAAAACTTAGTTCTTATAAGATTATATTTTTGTTGCTTCAAGTTAAGACCTTGGTAGAAGAAAGTTAGAATAAAACAATTCTACAGTGAAATATGAGAGAAATAAAATTACATTTAATTTCTAGAAATAGATAATTTTTCCCTTTCCACACAAGATTTGCTGCTACTATTGTTTCTTTTTATCACACTTTCATTTTTATTTTAATATGATTGTCAGATAATCTTGTTTTAACTTTTGAACAGAGAACTCAAAACATATTTCCTGAATTTTAATTTTAAAACTAAAATGGAAAAAGAATTAAAAATTAATTCATACCACCTGTTCCTATAGTAGTTTATTATCAAGAATCAAGCCAGTTCAAATGTTCCCTCAGTTTTTACAAACTCAAATTAAAATTCAAATATGGCCTGAAGGGGAAAATGCAAACATAATTACCTTTGGGAGTAATGTTATGAACTTTGGAAAGTGGTTAGTTAAGAAGCCTATAGGAAATTGCATGTGTTTGAATGCAACACTATCAGTGACAATTAAACATTATATTTAGGCCTTTAATGTCTATGAAACATTAGTGAAAAAAATTTAGTTTAATTAATTAAACAACCATTTATCCAGCAATCATTATGTGTCAAGATTTGGCTTTGCTGTTTGTTGGACAAATAAGTTTGTAAAATATGATTTTTATGTTTGCTCGCTTATAGTTTGCATTGGGGGCTGGGCAGCGCCAGGTATATGTGGTCTGTGAAATTGCAAATTACCTTCCTGCTTGGGCAAGGGCCACTATTTTGCTAATGTTTGCTTGAGGAGAGGTATTCCTGCCAGAAAGTTTTGAAAAGAGAGAGAAGAAAGAGAAGCAGAAAGAAGCCATGTTTGCAGAGTGAGACAGGAGAGAATGCAAGGTGTTGAGGAAGAAGCCATGTTGACAGAGAAAGAGGTGTGCGGATTGGGAACCAGAGCTGAGGGGCTTTGGTGAGCTCTTCTGAGACTGGTGAGGCCTTTGACTCTAGGAGAAACCAGAGAAGATTCTCCTGGTTGTGGAACCAGAGAATGTGTCAGGGCTTTGGGAGCTCTGAATGAAGAGGGAAGTGTTTTCCCCGTGTGTTTGCTTGTCAGCACGTGTGAGACTTTAATAAAGGCATGGCCCACCATTTTTTGGCTCCACTGTTTCTTTACTGTCTGTCTGAGTCTAATAGGAACCTGCATGTGCATGGCCGCGACAGCTGCAACTACACTGTTGACTACAAAAGATCAAAGATTCCTACCTATGTCCCTCTCTGTAGCAGTTGGGATTCAATGGCCAAAGTTGCACACATTGTAACAATAAGAGATACAGCCAAGAGCTAAACAAATTTATGGGAATGTTGTATCTAATTAACCAATCAACCTGATGGTTGTTGTTATAATTCTGATTTTATAAATAAAACTAAAACTGGAAATAAAGCAATATTCAAAATAATATAGTTAGTAAGTTAGGTATCAGAGATATAACTCAAAATATATTTCATATCAAAATTTACAAAGTTACCAGTCTAAATTAACATCCAGTACTTGACTGATTTTGCCTAGGATTATAGAAAAATTTCTTTGAGGTGAATCTCAATGAATGAGAAAGACTTTGTCAGTTGGATGAGATGGGGGAAAAAAACAGAAGAAACAGCTTGTGCGAAACCAAAGAGGTGTGAGAAGGCATGGAGCAATCAAAGAACTACAAGGTAAAACATTTGATGCATATGAAGTTTCAGATGCTGGAGAGAGGAGATGACGGATTAACCCTAAATAGTCGGTGCAAGGGAACAGATGAGCCATGAAAATTAATTGGAACTTGATTTTCAATGAATGAACAAAAGATTTTTCAGTACCCCTGGTGACAACTGGCATAACAGGTAACTTGTGACTTGTAATTTTAAAATCAGACTTGATCTTTCTTAATATTGACGAACTTTGTGTTACTAGACTTGAATCCACTATGAAAATTTATTTCTGGATTAGTATTTACTTTATTCACATAAGTAACAAACTAGTCACTTGAAGAGAATAGAATTAATTTATAAAATTATAAGTGTACCTGGATGAATGATCACAGAATTTATATGAATTTTTGTTTTATGATTGTGTGGCCTTTTGTCCGGCCAATTTATTATTCTTTCTTTTGTTCTCACATTTCCTGAAATCCTTCTCCATCAGTATGTCAAGGCTGTTCATTAAGCATTTTATTTCTAGCTATTCTAGAAGATAAAAAGGAGATTACACAGTGATTCTGCTATCAAACTATTCAGGGTTTCATGATCAAGATAAGATGGCTGCATTTATAATTCAAAACTGTGAGATAAAGTGTTAAATGCTGAACAATAACAAAAACCCTTTTTTAGCACCTAAATAGCCTAGGAAAAAAAGATAGAGGTCTCCGTCTCCCTTTCCTATAAACTGAACTATTAGATTAACACACCCAGGCTGGTGCAAAGCAGGAAGTCTATCACTTTGCAATAGGCATTCATTTATTACCTACAAGAAGGTGCCTCAGATTTCTGACTTGACTTCCTTGTTTGCATGATGGAGATACTTATATCTTCTTTTTAGAACTATTATATTATGGTAATGAAAATAAATACTAAAAATTATTAAATAACACTGCTCTTTAAGTCATACTGCCTCTGGCACACTTCTGTTCTAGAGTTCAATGAGCCCACTACAATGGACACAGTCCATAAGGAAAACACTTCATGGAAATGTACTCTGAGAGTTGCATCTTTTAACTTATGCCAATTTGTCAATGAATTAAAAATTGTGTATCCTTTAAACTTAGGAAATGTCAATTGACATCTCAAAGCATTATGGGTCACAAAATAAGTAGGATAAAAATAAACTATAAAAATAAGCAAGAATAAGTAGTTGATGCTTTTCAAAGTTACTACACAGCCGTCTCTATCTGGAAATCATTGGTATAGAAGAGGACTGAGGTTGTCATATGATTTTCATTATGAGAATGCCTCTGCTAGGATATGAAAGTTGTTGTTTACACAATTTAATAGTACTCTACTTCACCATCAACCATTTAACGTCCATAAAAAATAGTAAAAATCTGAAGATTACATGGAAAAGGCCTTTAGCCATTTTGAGGGGCTAAGAGGGGAGTCAATTAGCCGTAACTAACAGCCCCAAATTCATTGCTCCAGCTGGTTATTATTTTTGAGCTTCATTACCTACATGTGACAATCAGAGGCACTCACGCTGGCCTCTCAGGGGTCTCCTAGGAGAATAGGTATGGGAAAGCGTTTTGTACTCCCAGGTGAAAAGAAAAAGATCCTTAGACACAATAAATGCATAAAAGCAATTTGCCTTTCTTAAATGTATGACTGTGGGTGTGTATGCATATGTTCAACTAACAAATACTATTTATTAAATGCTATCGGTTACTTTACAACTGCAGTTCTATATAGTTGATCTCAAAGACATATACTGCCCTTAATGAGTTTTCACGATAAATATTCCAGTAAGGACAAAACAAATAGAGAGTTTACATTTTACCTCAATGATGGAAGTGTGAGTGTTCACAACACTCTTTTACAACTTTGTCACATGCACATACTAAAGAAGTAAAATGACTAAGAGCCTCTTACTTCTGAAACTCCTCCTATTTTACTTACACACCTGAAATATTGCAGCACACTCTTATTTTGGATGGATTGGGAAATATGGTACCTTATTGTGTTTGAGATGTTTAAAGGTATTCAAAGAAATGTTGAAGAATTAAACTTTGAATTTTGTAAAAGCTTGCACACTCACTTGATTTAAAATTACTAAGGTAAAAAGAAGCAACTGTGAAAATTCTCTTTCTGGCCAGCTTTCCTCTCCAGAGGAAACCATTGTCACCAGTTTATTTTGTTCAATGTCAGAGACCCTACAATTTGAGAATCCCAGCCTAGGTCATATCAACAGAGAAAGAGATCAAAGGTCAGGGAAAGATTAGCAATGAGTTAACAATAAAAGTAGAGATGCACTCACCTTATTGAAAAATAAAGAATTATTTTAATGGAGGAAATACTAAAGCCTATCAATTGTGCAGAGAGCAATTCTAGACCAGACCTGTTTAACCGGTTTGGTCTCAGTGTAGCTAAGAAAACCCAAGAAGTAAGGCTCAAGTAAACAAAGTAAATAACCATTTGAAGTACAGACTTTCTAAAGATACAGTTCAAGAAATTTAAAAGGCTGGCAACTTGAGAAAAGAAGAAAGATAGGAGAGAGGAGAGTTGAAGAAAGGGAGGAGACAAATGTAACAATTGCTGAGATTCATATTGAAAAAGATAAGACGGTAAGTCAGTCATGCTTTAATTTCTTTTTCTATTTCAATATTTACTATCCATGTAACTTCATGGAAAAACTTCAGTGTTTCCATTTGTAAAATACTAACTTCATTAAAAATGTTGTTCATATAATATACAAAGTGTCTGGAATATAGATAGAATATATTCTCTCATGACAAATATTTTTGTTATGAATAATCATTACTAATAAGGAGACAATTTTCAATCTCTGCTAGATTAAGATTCTCTCGTTAAAGTTTATTCATATGTATGGTGGAGAAAAATTTGAAAACAATCTATTTTCTTTACTGTTGGGCAGATAAAATGTATTATGCTTACTTTGTTAAAGATAGTGCTGCCCACGTGAGGCCGTTGCCCAGGTGATATTAATGTGTGTTGGGGATCGTTGTAACCTGGGGCTTGGTTTTGGGATTAAGCCTTTCCCACCCTGTTTGCTGTGGAGTGGTACAATCCAATCATGCCTCAGAGAAGTGACTTTGTATTAGAGACTTCCCTGTTTTGTATATTGGATTAAGGGATTTTGGTTTTCTACACTATAAAATGGGGACGAAGCGGGAGCTTGGCTCTTGGTTCCTGAGATTAGCAAGAGAGAGCAGAGGAGAACAGAGAAAGGCCACGTGGAGGAGGCCAGGAGAAGCAGCCAAGATGGCGGAGTGCTGAGTGAGATGCCAGTTTGTGTAGAGTTTGTATCTGGGATAAGGAAGGAGATGGGGAACTGAGGAGAATAAGTCTGGTGAGCTAGAAACCTTTGATTCTAGGAAACTCGGATAAGTCAGTGGCTTTGTGAGCACTGAGTGTGACTGGGTTTTGGAGCCCAGTGTGTATTTTTACTTGCCCGCCGGGTGCAAGGTAGGATTAAAGGCTATGGCCCACCAGTTTTTGGCTCCATGGTTTCTTTACCGACTGTCCGAATCCAATGCAAACCTGCATGGGCTGGGCTGCTGTGATAGTAGCCCTGGCCCTGCCTTCTGGCTTTACATTTACATTTGAAATAAGAGAATTCTTAGCCACACAAGTCATAAAGAAAATATGGGTACATCATTTAAAATCAGTCCGAGTTTAAGTTAACTTAACTGACTTTTTAAAGGACCATCAAAAATATCAAAATTAAAAATAAAGCCACTGTAATTCAGAAGAGAAACCAGTATAAAGATAGTGTGCAATTTATTTAACATCTTAATGAAAGTGATTATAAGTATTTGAACTTATTTTCCCCCAAGACATTTTGATGAAGTCACAGTTTGTAATTAGTGGGCTCTTAATTTTAATTGTGTCATTAGTTTTATAGATCCATTTGGTGTCCCTCTTTCCTGGACTAGCTTATTCAATTAGCTGATACTGTTTTCTACCTGTAAGGACAGAGCCTGACTGCATCCTAGAATAGTGGCACTGGCCACCAGTGTTTCTCATGTAAGTCCTGATCTGTTAAGGTGTTTTTAGGCTCCTAGGCAGTTGGAGAAACAGGAGCAGAGATAAATTTTATTAGGGGCACATTTTGCCCTTAAAATTTCACTATTGTGGCCCAGGCTTCAGGCAATAAGCACTAATTGTGTCCTTGTCCTTGAATCTGCCTTGGCTAATGCCTAGCAATATTTTTATGATTCATTTTGAGGCATGTCTTATGGTAAATGTCTCAGTACTAAGCAAATATCATTAAAAGTCTCAGTACTAAGTAAATACCATTAAATTAAATACATTGGAAAGTTTATTCAGGCAAGAGGGAATTGCAGCACAAGGTTCATAGACTGATTAATTAAGCCATTTGTTATAGTCTCAAAAGCCTTGTGAGAGATTGAGCTAATTCTTTGGGCTTTTGTAAATTGAATAAATTTTCTTTTAAATACACAATTTGACATGCATGTCACCTTACATTCCATCTTGATTCCCTGAAACTTAAAATTAAAAAGGTATAATATATTCTACATTACATGGATTTTTCAGATTAATCAGTGTCTAATGCAGTGGTTCTCAAACTTTTTGAAGTTGGGGCACATTTAAAATCTTACAAATAATTGTAGGCGCACTATATACAAATTTCTGAGAAATATGTTATAATAATTAAGTCAAATATTAACGAAAAAATATATGTCCAAGCGTGCTTTTATGGTAATTAAACAAAATAAATACAACAAAATTAAATTTATTCTGATATTAAAAAACATTTGTTACATTTTTTGAGTTATGCTTTTTAGAAATCATAAAAAAGAGGGGTTAAAATATAAAAACGACAAAAAGTTATCTTTTTATATATATAGATACATTCTTAGTAAGATTTAGTAAATTCGTCAGGTCCCAGCACAAATGTGTTGTTTTTCATTCTTGTGTTTATGAGAAACATGAGCCTGATGTGTCTTAGCGATTTCTTTAATGTTTGGGCATATATTTGAAAGGCAAACTCTCATTTCCTCATCCATACATTGAAGAATTCCCCTATTTTTACTCCTAATTGTGTTGAGGGCAGAAAATCCTAATTCACATCAGTAGGATGTTGAAAATTGCAGTAAAATGTTCAAAGCTTTTCTTCCTTTATAGAAATCCAAAAGGCTTCAAGAGATAATTCCTTATGTTTAATCATCAAACCAAAACCCTCACCATACATATCATCTTAACTTGACACCAAACAAAGGATAGAAGAAACTTGCCTCCAGTCTTTCAGGGGAACATGGGGGGTAGTGTAAACAATCCAGCACCACAGTTTAACAGCCTTTTGCAACCTAATCAGGCAAGTGAGGTGGGGGGTTGGGCAGACTGTCAGCTTACAGCCAATTTCCCACACCTCTGTCCCCCAAAAATCTAAACTCCAAAAACCCTGTTGGTTTCTTGGTCCCCAACAGGCACATATTTCTCTGGAATACCATAGGGTGCACCTGGAAATCTTCTAGGGCACACCAGTGCGCCCTGGCACACACTTTGAGAACCACTGGTCTAATGATTCCAAATTTCTAAATTAATAATTATATAATTTGTTAATTCTCACAGCAATCTTCAAATGATTTCTTCTTCTCTCTTAAGTTAATGCTGACTCAGACATTTGTAGGAAGATGACAATGGTCAGTATATAACTTGAGTCTTAATCAATTTCAGAAGTATTTCAGAGAAATGTACATAGGGTTTACATGTTTGTGTCTGGTTTTTAATACTGCCAGATGTTTGGTGGGTTCAATTCACTATTACAGACTTTTCTCAGGGAGCTGCATACATTTTTATTGCACTAACCATTACAAAAATAAATTAATTACAATTTAAAAAATATTACAGCCATTAGATGAGAAGTTTCTTTCATAAACTTAGATGTTTACAGATAATCTTGGCCTTGGAATATAATTTTGAATTCATACATTTGCATTCTTATTTGATGTGATCCCTACATATCTCAGCTATGCAGAAAGAAAGTTCACAGTTCTATGTAGACTGGACACAATAGAGTGCTTAGACACATGAAAAGATGTCTTAATCACATCTTCACTTCCTCCCTCCTGAGACTGAATTCAATTGTCCTAGTCTAGCAATGATTTTGCACTCACACAAATATTTTCTATGATACGATTTCTAAGAATTAAGTGATCTGCTTTACTTCATAAAGAAAACTATAAGGATCAAGATGAAGCAATTGCCTTCAACAGCTCCTTTGTATAGTGACATCTGCTGGGCTGTAGCTCATGGTGATTTTTACGGTACCTACTCATTTTATTGGTGTGGAAGCTCATTTCTCCTGCTGTTCCAACATCATGATGGTCCAGAGAAATAATTTTCACTTAGACATCAAAGTCAGTTCCAGAGTTAAACAAGTTTACCTGAAAGTAGAGCTAGAAATATAGCCCAGATGTCTATATCTGTATGCCTCTATCTGCTGGCACAAATCACAACAGTCTTCCTCCACAAAATCGTGAAGTAATTTCTCGTAATTATATTTTGGGAGGGAAAGATACTGGAAATGAGCTGGCGCGGAGAGGTCAACAGAATCATTGCCTTCCCTAGATGAAGGAAACGCAACAGAAAACAATACCCATTAAAAAAGGTAAATTTCTGGGATGAGGTTGTTGTTTTATGACGACCGATTTTACACAATTTGCTTCAGGAAAAGAACAGGGCACGTGCTCTTTTGAAGACGCATCTCTTTGCATTAAAAGGATACAGTAACCCTTCTCTGGGGGAAAAAAAAAGAAGAATTAGAAGAAGAAAAAGACTGCTTTGCACTTTGATCTATGTAGCCAAGCAAAGCTTGCACACCTTCCAAGAGTTGCCAGTAACAAACAAAACCTTGGAGCACACCCTGTGAGTTGCTCATTCCACCGCAGGCTGCGGAGGAGAGCCGAGTCTCTGCTGGCGCTGCAGCCGCAGCGCATTCCTTCCCCTCCGGCAGCGGGTTCGGGGCCGCCCCGCCCTCGGGCTCGCGGCCCGCGGCTCCCGCCACCTCGGGCGGGCGCGCCCTGGGTGGGGCCAGGCGTCGGGCGATGCAGCCGGGCGCGCCTGGCCGCTGAAGCGAGCCGACTGGGCGGCGCGCCGGGGCCGCGGGAGACGCGCGCGGGCGCTGTAATCGGACACCCCGGCGCTCGCCCCCCACGCCCGGCCGCTTTCCATTCACTCCGAGCGCTTGATTGAGCGACGCGAAGAAGGGCTCCGGGTGCCACCGCGCTGCCATGCTGAGGATTCCTTTACAAAGAAGCTCCGAGGACCGGGAGAGAAAGAACTTCACCCCTGGGACGCTCTAGAAATTCTGGTCTTCTGGGAAAAGCGCTGGAGACACACGCGGAGCTAAGCCAGTAGCAAATTGATTTTTCCGTGCTGGTCTCTTCCCACCGCGGTAAGCTGGATTCTTTATTTTCGGCATTACGAATTTAGCAAAATAAAACTTTTGGGTCTGTGTGTCGACTTTTCACACATCGCTGTGCTAAGTGTGCACATTTTCTTAAGAGCATATGCAGTTTGTCCGGGAACTGTTTCTCTTGCTGAGAGCCCGGCTTGAGTTGTTTCTTTAGGTTATGACACCTGCGCAGAGTTAAGGTTGAGAATTTCAATGACGTCTAAGGCGAAATTGCTGGAGGATTTAAAGGAGTCTGTTTCTTGCATATTATTCAAGTGTTTCTACCAGCAGTGAAAACAACAAGCAGCCGACGTGTCTGAGTTAAAGGGAAGAAGATAAGAAATAGGGGATGTGAGGCACGTGTAAGACACTTTGCTTTGAGTCACTTTTCTCTGGTTAGGCTTAAAATGACATCGCTGCGCGTAGTCGCTTCATTTGACCTGTCACTTTATCTTTGGTATTTTATGCAATTTATGGCAAGTGCCTCTTTTGGGAAGACTTACCAGATAAAATACTGATAAAAGCTATATGTAACAATGTGTACTCATTATCAGCCTCCTTAATAAAAAGACAAAGGTTAGGCATATTTATGGCTTTTTCCCAGGGAACAAATTACTAAGAGAAAATCACTGCATAAAATCAATTTTCTTCTAAGTTAATTTAGGGATGACAGGGTGAAGAGGTTGTGGAAGCAGGAACAAACTGTTTCTTTTAAAAATTACCAACACAAACATCTCTAGGGTTTCCTCCATCTGTGTGGTAAAAGAAGCATATGATTTTGTTTGTAACTCTCATAACATGTGTACCACCTAGGAAATCAACTTATAATTTTTGTTTAAAATGATATGTTCAGTTTAATTGTTCTCTTTCTTTTGTATTAATGAAGCAGTCTTTACAATTTTTAGTGGCATTTTTAATTGAATATAATTAGTGATGAGATTTTAATTTTAAAAGCCACATGATATTGAAGGTCAGAATTATTGTAACCTATAAAAATTAATTTTGAGATTAAACTGTGTCATGTCATTTAAGTGTATAATTATGCTACACTCAACATGATGGGGTGTTTTTTACGGTCCTGAGTTTATTTCCTGTGTGTGGCCACTGATGCTCTTATAGATCTGGAGTTACACACTACCTGATCTTCTTTGAAAGTCATACATTAATTAATAGTGTGTATCAATTTTATAGCTACAGTTTCAAATAGTACTTGTCTTTCTGATTTATCTTTTGGAATTTTGACAGCCACTTTCTGGTTGATTTATTTTAAATATGCATTGAGGGATACAGAGTTCACTGGATTGCTCACCACTAGGTCATTGGTTTGAATTTGGCACCGGTCCATGGTTACCTCATCTGCATCATTTAACAGCTGCATGGTCATCTGTATAAATTGGCTGGTAACTGATTCAAGTGATTTTAGTGGTCAGGGATTGAGCACGTATAGATTTATGTAGAAACATCATTTCAGAGACAATTACTCCAAAGTAGCTAATGAGTATGGAAGAGGGTACACATGAGTGTTCATGTGGGATTTTCCTACTACTCTTGTATTCATGGTAGAACGTAGGTTTTCATCCACTAATACATATTAGTACCATTCTCAAGTCATTTAAACATAATGTGAATTTTAGAAGATCGAGTTTAAATATTGGATTATCCTTTGGGTATCAGTAACTTTTCCTGGCTGCTTTGTTCTACTTTAATATAATGTTAGCATTATATTTTGGAAGATGAAATAGTTTCTCTTGTGCGAAGAGTTACAGACCAAATGAATTAAATCCAAATTTTCACATCTAACAAGCAAAGTCACAGCACCTCCTACTGTTCGCAGGACTGTAAAAGTTCAGAAATACCTTTTGTGAATAGGTTGCTCTTTCTAGATTACTGGTTTTTGCTCTGTCTTGATTACTGGTTTTATTTGTGTGGGTGTGGGTGCGCACCTTAAATGTGAAATGAAATATAAGAAATTTATTACCTCTTCTTTTAAAGGTATTTTCCTCGGATATTAACCTGAAAATCTGAAGAAATGGCATTCCAGGCAGTTTGCGTGTTGGTTGGAGTATTTGTTTGTTCTATCTGTGTGAAAGGATCTTCTCAGCCCCAAGCAAGAGTTTTTTTAACATTTGATGGTAAGAAAGTTAATAAGTACTCTGGGAAAATGTGATTTAACTCTTTTTTTTATTTTCTTATCTGTATTAAAAAATGAAAGACAGTATAAAGTATTATTGAATATTGGTTAATTTTTTAAATGAGGCTGGTTTTGGATGACATAACTATTTTAAATTACTGGTTAATAGATAAAAGCTCAACTGCATTTGTTTATGAAAGTGCTTGAAGTATATATATTCTACCCCTTTTTAAGTATCTTCTGTGTTTGCGTGTGTATACATGGAGGCAAGACACCTCCCATGTAGGTTTAATTATTGAAAAATTTTCCTAATAAATTTTGAGCATTAGCCTTGAAACTGGTCTTTCCAATAATGTTTCTTCTGTTTCCACAAGGACTTCCTGAGGTTGAGAAAGTCTCCTAAGTAATTGAAAAGGAACTAAACAAATAGTTCAAAATACGCTTTTGCTTACTACTGTGTACAGGCATTACCTTCAGAAGCTTAGGGAAGTGGGTGTGACTTCAAACTTTTACAAACACAGAAGTTGTGAGATCCTCTGAGGCAATGGTTTGCTGAGTGTATGCATGAGCTTTAATGTATATAGTTCAAAGAACTTACGGATAGATTTCAGTTAGTCACATAACCCATGTTAATTAGATGGAATAAGAAATAGATATGGAGATCAGCCTGCCAGTCATAGTCACTTATATTTTTATTACTTATTTTAACTCTATCTCTGCATAAACATTAGTGGTATTTGGCATATTTTCATTTTCAGTTGAGGAAAAATATACTCTATGATCTTCCTTATAGCAGGTGTCTTTGAAATTCTGTTCTCTTGAATATCAAATAGCAGTATGACTGACATTTATCAGTCAAATGGATATCTCCCTCCCTCCCTCCCTCCCTCCCTCCCTCTGTCCTTTTTTCCCTTCCTTCAAGATCATCATAAGGCTTGAAAGAGCCTTATTTATTACTTAGATTGTGTAAGTTTCTAATTGCTTCCTCAGCTTCTAAGCCAGGCATTCCTCTTAGAACCCACAGTTATCTAGCTAAGTTGTGAAGAAAGGAAAACAGACCCTTTGAAGTGTCCTATTTATTTATTTTTCTTAATTACTAAAGCATCTCACAGTCTGCTTATACCTTTTCTCCTAAGTTGAGAACTATGAAATAGCTAATAAAAGAGAAAGGAATTAAAGAGCAGTATAATTTCTCTTCTCTTTTTCTATATTTTAATCTGTATATAGGAAAATGTAGTGGTCTCATAATTAGTTCTTTAAACCTCTTCTCTCTATTACATCAAAATTAACCAAACTTTTAAAAACCTAAACTTAATCCAAGATAGGTAAGTATTAAAAAATATATAATATATATAATATATATATTATATATATATGTATGTTACCAGGGATATTTTATCAGGTCTGTATTTGAAGAGACCGTTGTAATTTGTCTTTTAAGGAAGTTCAGTTATATAATCTTTTAAAACCAAACTTCAGTACTATATAGGGCAGGAACTGCTATGTGTAGAGTGACTAGAAGTTATGGTAGACTTTTATAAATATGGCATCTCTAATATTTTAAATGTTCTCAAACTCAAAATAGATTTTTGCAAAATAAAAGCCACTTAATTTATAGCATATGTAGAATACAGTATGGTAAAATAAGCTGTTGATCTGAAAGTTCTATAATTCCTAATATTCTTCCCAAAAGTCTTTTTTTTTTTTTTTTTAAACTTTTTTTTAGATTTTATTTATTCATTATAGAGAGGAGAGAGAGAGAGAGAGAGAGAGAGAAGGGGGGAGGAGCAGAAAGCATCAACTCCCATATGTGCCTTGACCAGGCAAGCCCAGGGTTTTGAACCGGCAACCTCAGTGTTTCCAGGTTGATGCTTTATCCACTGCGCCACCACAGGTCAGGCCTTCCCAAAAGTCTTAATAGGAAATTATCAGAGAGAAAAATACCACTTAATTTAGAGACTGTTTTAAAGAGATATATGAACAGGGAAAACACACTTAATGAAATTCTGTAATTTCTAAATTAAATACAAAAAACTCTCCTAAATTGAACTATACATTAGGCAAAATATCACAGGAAAACTACCATGAGCAAAAACAATTGTTAAAATGTTTACATTTTAATTATAAAATTATAATCATTTTCTGAAATTTGATAGTATACCTACTTGAGATGCCTATTCCAAATTTCTAATTTTATTTAAAATTTCTCATTGATTTTATGATGTCTTATTTGAGTATAGCAATGAGTAAATTACTAAATTTCTTTCAAAGTAGTTTAGTCTTGACATGAAAATATAAAATTTGTACAAGGTTGACATATAAAGAGTGGAGCAAAAGGTTTACAGTTGTGAGTACAAGAAACAGTTTATTCTTGTATTATGTATTAATTATTGCACTATATTCCATATAAACAACTGTAAACCTACTTTTGCCCCACCCTATATATGAATATATATTAATTTAAATACATATAGATATTCACTTTCTTTTATTTATTTCATATTTTAAAATGTCTACAACTACTTTACAACCAAGAATCAGGAGTTGGAAAATTCTTCTGAGGAAATTTAAATAATTTCAAATTATATCAGGCAGAGGTCTTTTGCATCTTTATAATCTCTCATAATTGTGTTGCCTAGCTCTTTTGCCTTGATATCTTCTTCACTGTAACTTGGTCCTCTGCCTGTCTCATTCTGGAAGGAAACTTTATGAGAATCTTCTTAGTTTTGTCTTATTGACAGTCAAATTAAGAGTACCGTTAATTTCAAGATATGTAAAACAAGAAATCTTTTCTCCTATCCAAGTTTCATCTCTTCTTCTTGTGGTGGAGTGAGGAACTGAAAACATTTAAGAAATAGTTTACAGATTTGCCATCTCTACTGATCTAGTATAAGGTCAACCAGATGGTCTTCAGTCCTATGGGAGAATGTATTTTAGATGTTATTAATTAGTTACGTTTGTGCTAGCTAAATCTTAAATGTTCAGAGAACTGACTCCTTGTAGATAAGCACATTTCATAATTTTTACAATTCTCATTTTATGCCAAATAGCCTTTCAAATGAACATAAAGTTTATGCAAGTGTTTTTTAAATTGGATTTTTGTTGAAAAAGATCCAATAATTTAACAGATTTATATTTCATAGGATTGTTGCCACTATATTGTTTTTCTCAGATTAATTCATGGAATCTATAAAAGTCATGTGGAAATGCAGGGTACATTGGTATAGTAGAGAAAAACTGTTTTGCTTGCTAATATAAAAGGAAAAAGCATCCAGTAGAGATTTTAGCATTTGGTATTTTATAAAAACCTGCCCTGGAGTAGCCTTGGCCAGATGGCTCAGCTGATTACATCATCCTGAAGCTCCAATGTTGCTGGTTCGATCCACTGTCAGGACTTCAGAAAAGTGTAAATATTATCTTGTCTACAATGGAATAGATATAAAATGGGATTACTAAAAGTATTAAATATTGTATCTAAAACTTAGATAAATCCTTATGATAATATTATTTTCTCAGCTAGCAATTCAGATTGTGAATCTAAGATATTCAGTTTACTGACATGAAGTTATTCATAGCATCTTATTATTCTCACTATGTCTGTAGGATCTGTAGTAATGTTATTTTATTTCTTACATTGATAATGTCTGTTTCTTTTATGTTCTGATTGATGTGTTTAGATATCAATTTTTCCATTGATCTCTTTAATCAACATTTTTTTCTATGATTTTTTTGTTTAACATTTTCTTGATTCATACTTCAAAATTTAATTATCTTATTATTCTTGCTTTTATAATTTCTTAATATGGAAAATTAAATAATTGACTTAAGAAGTGTTTCTAATATAACCAGTGTTGCAGTTATGCTGTAAATTTCCCTTGAAACACTGGTTAAGCAGTGCCCCATATATTTTGAAAAAAGTGTTTTTCTTTTCTTTTAAAATTAAGTGAGAGGTGGGAGACAGGGAGGCAAAGACAGATTGCTACATTCACCCTGACTGGGATCCACCTGGCAAGCCCCCTACAGGGTGATGCTCTGCCCATCTGGAGCTACTGTTCCATTGCTTGGCAACCAAGCTATTTCAGCGCCTAAGGCAAGGTCATGGAGCCATCCTCAATGTTTGGGACAAATTGCTGGAACCCATTCAAGCCATGGCTGTGGGAGGGAAGAGGGGAGAGAGACAGAGAGAGAAGCAAAGGAGGAGGGAGAGGGGTAGGGGAGCAGATTGTTGCTTCTGTATACCCTGACTGGGAATCGAAACTGAGACTTCCACATGGCCAACACTTTACCGCTGAGCCAACAGGCCAGGGCAAAGTGTTTTATTTTTCAATATGTTTTCTAATTCCCCTGTCAGCTATATGTATATATATATTTTTTTCTAATTCCCTTGTCATATATATATATATATATAAATTTTTTTTTAGTTTTTTACCCATGGGGTTTTTAGAAATATTTTGTATAATTTATAAATATTTGGATATTTTTTTATATATATCTCTATTATAGATCTCTGATTTAATTTCTTGTCAAAGAACATACATTATGTGCTTCTAATTTTTAAGTGAGAAGCAGGGAGGCAGAGAGACAGAGTCTTGCATGAGCCCCTAACTGGGATCCACTTTTTGAAAAAAGTATTTTCTTTTTCTTTTGCTGCATGTGTCCTAATCCACTTGGCAAGCCCAGGGTGATTCTCTGCCCATCTGAGGCTGCTGCTCTGTTGCTCGGCATCCGAGGTATTATAGTACCTGAGGCGAGGCCATGGAGACATTCTCAGTGCCTGGGGCCCCCTTGCTCCAACTGAGCCAGGGCTATGGGAGGATGAGAGAGAGAATGAAGGGAGAGGGGAAAGGGTGGAGAAGCAGTTGATTGCTTCTCCACCACTGAGCTAGCTTGCCAGGGCCTCTAATTCTTTAAACTCATAACACTAATATAGTCTGTACAGAAAAAAATATGTATTCTGCTTCTGCCACATAGTGTTCTATTAATACCAATTAGGTTCAATCAGTTGATGGTTTGTTGTGTTTTCTATATTTTTACTGACTTTTTTGGTCTACTTGTTCTTTCAGTTACTGACAGAAGTGATTTGTCTATTTCTCCTTTCACTTGTTATTAGGTACTGACATATTTAAGAGTGTTATTCCTTCTGATGAATTGACTTCTTTTCTCTTATGAACTATCCCTGATTATTTCTAGTAATAATTCTTATTCTGAAATGTGTATATATATATATATATATAACATTTTCATATGTTTTGTATAATGAACAATTACAACAAAATTTCAGTTATAATAAAGTGGGGAAAATGTTTACCATGATTCCATTGGCCTCTCAAAAAATTTTTTATTGAAATATTAGGAAATATATTTAAACAGACATTTTTTGATATGCATAAGTGTATTAATGATTGGCAATGTGGTATAGTGAGAACAGCATTTACCTAGGAACCAAAATATTAGGGTTTTTAATTTTTGATTCTTCACTAATTATTTCTAAAACTTTGTCAGAACCTCAGTTCCCTGACCAGTTTTAAAAAATGCTCAAAATTATTTGTAATATTCCTTGTTGCCCTATAATTATGTGATATTTAAGCTTACTTTTATTTTATAATTATCACATTCTTAGAGAAAGTCTTCTATTAAAATCTCTTTAATGCTTTCAAGACCATTTTGTACAAATGGCCTGGACAAGGGGAAGAACAAAACCAAATAAATAATGTGCAAAAATTCAGGAATTTTGGAGTCATACAAAACTGTTTTAAATCATGATGGTGTGCTGCATTCTGGATATGCTCCATCGGGCTAATTACTTAGTCTCCCTAATCCAGAATGTTATCATCTATAAAATGGAAATGCTGTATGCCATATGTAACTGTTTCAAAGATTAAATTAATTAAGTTTGTAAAGAGTATTGGGTGATATATAGAGTATATCCCATCACAATACAGTACATGGAGGCTTGCATTAACTTTTTGATTAGTGAGTTTTTTTCATGCTCGCTGACCCCCGAGAGTGAGTTTTTTAAAAAAAATGAAATTAGTTTCAGTTACAGTTTTATTAACTCAAAATCATGTTTATTTTATAACCAATTTATGGAAACAAGAAAAACATACATTTGATTTTTTTTTTAATGTTGCCTTACACATTTTTAAAATAAAAAATTTTGTTATCTGTATGGTCAGGAGACATGAGGATGTACATAAACGTTTGTACTACACAGAGGGTTAAAGTTAGTATTTGTAAGTTACGTTAGGGCAGAAATACAGTCCTTGTTTGTACTATAATTACTTCCCTCCACTTAGCGTAGATACTTATATACTGCTCAGTAAATGGAGAATTAACATAAATTCTCATACCCACTACCACTATACCTCCTCAGCCAGTAGAGCCTTGGTCTGTCCTTTAGTTAACTTTGGATAATTTAAAGCAATGTCAGCAGGTAGAATGCAAATTATCCATTTCTTCATCATGGCATTAAAATATAAAAAGCATAGGGAGAGATTTTTGAAGATTCTATTTTATAAAAGTCCATTTTTTTAATGATGAACTTGAACTTAATAAGAACCTGGTCTAAAGCCCTGACTGGTTGGCTCAGTGGTAGAGCGTCGGCCTGGTGTGTGGGAGTCCCGGGTTCGATTCCCGGCCAGGGCACACAGGAGAAGTGCCCATCTGCTTCTCCACCCCTCCCCCTCTCCTTCCTCTCTGTCTCTCTCTTCCCCTCCCGCAGCCAAGGCTCCATTGGAGCAAAGTTGGCCCGGGCGCTGAGGATGGCTCTATGGCCTCTGCCTCCAGGCGCTAGAATGGCTCTGGTTGCAACAGAGCAACGGCCGGATGGGTAGAGCATCGCCTCCTGGTGGGCATGCCTGGTGGATCCCGGTCGGGCGCATGTGGGAGTCTGTCTGACTGCCTCCCTGTTTCCAACTTCAGAAAAAAAAAAAAATAAGAAGAACCTGGTCTACTTGGTTTACATCTAATGGTTGTCAAGGCATAGTGAGTGGTTTGAAATTGGAACATTTAAGAGTGCCATAAAATCTCAGGAAAGAGGGCATGTGGGATAATGTCTGATCCATTTCTGTACCATGAAATGAAATATATTTGTGTAAATATATCCATAAGAATATATAAATGAAATAAAACACAACTGTATCCGGTATAAATACCAAATATAGGTCATATACTATACCTAAAGCAATGGCTATTAAATAGTATATCATATTTTTTCCATACTTTTCATGAGTAAGTTGAAATTTACTCAGGAATATTTGCTCTCTAGAATGTGTGTTAGGAAATTAATAGACCTTAAAATCAATACTATGAGATTTAATTATTGAATTTGTTAATCTTATATAAAATGAAGATATGTATTACTAAGTTACTGAAATAGCAAAGTTTCTTTATTGTTTTAAGAGTGGATATCAACTGTTCTTTAGAAGTTAACATTCAAAATTACACAGTATCTCCATCTCTATTACCAAAGAAGCAATAATCCAGTCACGTGGAGGTTTGCCTTCCAGTAAAAATCTCTAAGTTATTAGACGTTACTTTTTCAAGTAATTCTGATGAATGTGGATTAATTTTTATGTTTTTAGGTCCAGAAAAATAATATCATGTAACAAAGAAGTAGGATAAAGTTAAAGTGCACTCAATATCCCATAGGCTTCAAAAAGCCTTAATGAATATTATTTTACTGAATCAGAAGCAGTCTGGCTTTACTGCAGTTTTTCTTTTAACTCAAAACTCTTAAGCCTGACCTGTGGTAGCGCAGTGGATAAAGCGTCCACCTGGAACGCTGAGGTCGCCGGTTCAAAACTCTGCACTTGTCTGGTCAAGGCACATATGGGAGTTGATGCTTCCTGCTCCTCCCTCCTTTCCTCTCTCTCTCTCCTCTCTAAAATGAATAAATAATAAAAAAAAGTTTAGGCCCTGGCCGGTTAGCTCAGCGGTGGAGCGTCGGCCTGGCGTGGGGAGACCCGGGTTTGATTCCTGGCCAGGGCACATAGGAGTGGCGCCCATTTGCTTCTCCACCCCCCCCCCCCTTCTTCCTCTCTGTCTCTCTCTTCTCCTCCTGCAGCCGGGGCTCCATTGGAGCGGGGATGGCCCGGGCGCTGGGGATGGCTCCTTGGCCTCTGCCCCAGGCGCTGGAGTGGCTCTGGTGGCAGCAGAGCGACAAGGGGCAGAGCACCGCCCCCTGGTGGGCAGAGCCTCGCCCCTGGTGGGCGTGCCGGGTGGATCCCGGTTGGGCGCATGCGGGAGTCTGTCTGTCTCTTCCCGTTTCCAGCTTCAGAAAGAAAATTATAAAAAAAAAAAAGCTTAAAAACAAACTCTTAGGAGTTATTAAGGGTCCCATGGTAATATTTTAAAGCACTTATAAAGTTTTGAAAGCTCAAATATAAATTCATTGATAGTTAAACGCATAGCAGAAAGTCATTTATTTGTCACTGTTTGTTCCTTGCTTATGTTTACTAGAACAGTAAGGATATTTTGCCACTAAACTATTCCTCAACCCTTTGAAGCCTGTGAATAATTGCCTAAAACTCAAAGGAAAAATGACAGAAGATTAAAACCTCAAAAAGTTTCTATTGTTTGCATACATTTTTCCCTTGGCCAATTTTCCAGCCCAATACTGAGGTTTACATTCACATTTACATTTTACATGTGCGTAACAATGCTTTAAAACATAAAAATGTCACTGTGAGTTTTATTGGGCAACAAGTATATTAAGTATAGGGTCTGGGGTGCATAGGATTATTAGTTCTTTCAGATATTTACTTTGTGATTCTTTTTGCCTTCTTTCAGTGTTGAATTTTTATTAATTAAGTTGTAAGAGTCTCCAGGTCATTGATAGTATATGAATGAAAGAGGATGGAATTTTATAAAACATCTTTTATCTTGTAATATCTGTCTCATTTGACAAGAAGCTTAGTTAATTAAATGACAAAAGGACCCCTGTGAACTAGTGAGCCAAACCCAAAAGTTGATGAATTGTTATTGGACAATAAACTCAAAATAATAAATTTTCTCTTTATGAACGCTGGTATCATTAACCTTTCAAGGCACATTTGTTGGAAACAGTTTGTCTTACGGTCACCCAAGGGAGAAAAATAAAGCGAATTGTTCTTGATTTCTCCATTCATCTTGGAGAAAGCTCACTCTAGTTATACTGAATCTTCTGAAATATTTAGTTCTTGGGAAAACTTGTATTAAAGAAGTTTCTTTTTTAATCCTCTTCTGATGGTCTCAGTTAAATGTCAGTAGCACCTGCTTGTTTTGATAAACCCAAACTCAATAAGGGATGCTGTGTAAATAAAAAACTGTGTTTTTTCTTTGTGAGAGTGTCATTGATATCAGGAAGGAACAAATTAATGCAAGGGCACCTTGGACATCATTAAACCATAGAGAGTCTTAGGTAGAGTAGCGCTAAATTTGTAACATAAAGATCAAAATTAAAACTGTTGTAAGTACAATGGAAATAGAAGATGAGAAGAAATTGTCAAGGAATTTCATATGCCTACTTTTTTCTTATAATATGCATTTTTATAGGGCGCGAGTAGTAAAAATAAAACAAATTCTCTTTTATAGCCTAAAATTGAAGGAGGGAAGTTTTAAGTAGTATAAAGAAAGTCTCTTGGGAAATATTAGGGTAGAATATGTGACAGTAATAAGCTGTGGATATATTTTTTTTAAGATTTTTAGAAAAAAGTTATAAACCCTGTCATGGAAAAAGTAATTCTTGTCTTAGGTGAACTTTCTCATATTTGTATAAGCTTATTTGTGTTGCCAAAAGATAATGTGTGATACGAAGCCATTCTTAAAGGAGCAAGGTTCCTTCCATTGGGAACAGAAAGGGATGCTTCAGCGATTTGAAATCAGAAGAGTGAGCTTCTGTGCTATGTTTATTCAGTCATCCAACCGAAGCAATTTCATGAAAATAGTGTGTCATATTCCATGATAATCCTTAGATAGTGTAAACATTTATGATTAAACTTTCTAGCAAATTAAGATGATTTAAGTGATGGTTAATACCTTTTTAAAAATATGTTCACACATTCATTAAACATATTGCTGTTGTTCACATATGTGGAGATCAAGTATATTTTAGAAATGTGAATTAATCTCATTTAATCGTTAACAGCACAGTGAATTAGACGCTATTTTAGCCTCATAAAATGAAGATACAGAGAAAGTAACTTGCCCGAGGTCACGATTTAAACGTGAGATTTAAACCTGCAGAGCTGAAGCCCTGTCTGTAGGTTCAGAGGAAGATTTAAGGTCCACACAAGTCACAATTAAAAAAAAAGGACATTTTCTCAGGAAGCCATTTTCTAAACTCATTTTCTCATGCTAAAGGTGTTACAGTAGACTTTGGCTTTTCTTTTAACACATTAAGCCTTCCTGAAAAACAAAAAATAAAACTTATTCTCTACACTGTACAGCAGCCCTAATTCCTCCTTCAATTTTGGATTCATCAACGTGTGAATGAAGGAGTTACCCATCTGAGTCATGTTTATTTGGTTGCCATAGGTGAGATCTTCCTTTCGGCTGTCCGAGCGATTCAGAGCTCAAAGACTAACTAGAAAAATTTTATTCTCCTCACCTCTATGCAAATTTATCAAGATGTGTTTCCATAAATTCAATGCCTACAATTTCTTTTTTTTTTTTTTTTAATTTTTATTTATTTATATATTTTTTACAGAGACAGAGAGTGTGAGTCAGAGAGAGGGATAGACAACGACGGAGAGAGATGAGAAGCATCAATCATTAGTTTTTCATTGCGTGTTGCAACACCTTAGTAGTTCATTGATTGCTCTCTCATATGTGCCTTGACCGCCGGCCTTCAGCAGACCGAGTAACCCCTTGCTGGAACCAGCGACCTTGGGTTCAAGCTGGTGGGCTTTTCCTCAAACCAGATGAGCCTGCACTCAAGCTGGCAACCTTGGGGTCTCGAATCCAGGTCCTCTGCATCCCAGTCCGATGCTCTATCCACTGCGCCACCGCCTGGTCAGGCCCTACACTTTCTCTTAAAGGAAAAATAATGATTCCAGTATTCTCTTTTATGTATTCAATTGCAGCATCAACTAAATATAAACTGAGACACTCAATTTTTCCATTTCCTCAACACCTTTTATATAATGAATATAAAAAAACTATCATTTTTGTTTTAGTTCCATTACTGTCAAACAATAAAAAGTATTGAGAAAAAGTGCTGCAAGCTTTGGGCTGATTCCAGCACTTCTTTGCCTTCTGCATTTCCATTTATGTGTTCTTGAAGAGCTCTGTTGCTAATGAAAACAAATTTAAAAGCAGGGAATCGAAAGGTTAGGCATTTTCTAACATAGAGTATGAGTTGGCAAGAAGGACATGTACGAGGCAGAGCAAAGTGCTAAGCCGTGTGCTATTTTAGGGCAGCACTAGCCATGAACAATGTGCTGAGCTGTGAAAGATGGCAGATCTAGCCTACGCTTCCAAGATGCATGCTTTTCAAAAACAGTCATTTCAACTCTCCTTCATTCGGTAGAAATTAAATGCCTTTGAGTACTCAACAGGGATGTTCCTTCTACAGAGTGCTCTTTACTTGTTGAGAATTTCCACCTGATATCTCATTCATTACCCAGTGCCTGTGAAATAGGTAGGCGGGAGGCCCAGAGGGTCCCCATGGCTTGGCTGTGCACTTCCAGCTTGATGGTGGCCAAGACAAGACTAGAAGAGGGAATGGAGTGAGAAGAGGAAAATTAATCATGAACTGTGCTGGCAGGGAAACAGAAACCTTCTGAAAGGGATTGTTAGAATATCTACACAAATACTAGGCCGTTAATATGACTGTTAACAAATTTGCATTCAAAGTATGCACAACAGTGTAGTTTAGATATGACTAAACTTTTTAATTATTTTTGCAATAATTTATAGATTGTTATATGTCAAACTTTAAATATATTTAACACCACATTAGAAATGCTTCTAAATCCTATTTGAAAAGATTGAGGAGTACATAAATACCAAAAATTTATATTTTTATTTTCACTGGTTTATGTAATTGATGACCATACTTTCTTTTCCAAGTGGTTGCCCTTATAGTCAAGATTTGCATTGGATGTGGAATCTCTATCAAGACTCCATTTCCTCCTTCAATCCCTAGAATTAAGTATTCTACTCTGCTCATTTATGTTTTGCCTTAGAAGGAAAACACCTTTAAAATAATCTTATGGTCTAATTTGAAGTAATGTAAGAAAAAGTGCCTAATATTTTTACCTCTTTAAACTTTACAACTTGACAGAATTTATGATAAAAGTATAAAATATGATGTCTAATTCCTAAATTATTACCTCACTAAAACTATTTTCTTATAGAAAATAAGCAGGTGTTGGACTTTGATTATAAGGTTACTAATATTTACCATATTTTTCACTCCATAAGACACTCCTGACTAAGACGCACCTAGGGTTTTAAGGAGGAAAATAAGAAAAAAAAATATTCTGAGCCAAATGGTGTGTTAAAATATTTAATAAAATATACAACAATATTTCAACAATGTAAACTCAACAGCAGTATTAACAACCATTAACACTGTTATTAACAAATGGAAGAGACTTTAATGTTCAGATACTCTTCTAGTTGTCCAGGAACTCGCAGCAGCTAAAAAAATGAACATTCGCTCCATAGACGCACAGGCATTTCCTCTCCACATTTGGGGAAAAAAAGTGTGTCTTATGGAGAGAAAAATACGGTAATTTTTATGTATAATGTAATGGTTAAAGTCAAGTCTCTAGTCTATATAGAACTGATAGACCAAAGGAGTCAAAACAATATAGTTCTACAGAGATACTTGCTGATTCTTTAAGAAGGGGATCAGACGGCTGATCTCACAAAAAGAAGTTCTTTAGTCTCTATAGGTGTAATAGCATTAAAAAAGTGGTTTCATGAAAAACATCTCATTTCCTTAGTGTAGAATTTCACTTGCTAAAGACAGAATTAGGGAGAGTGGATTGATAAAATAAATGCACTATCTATACACATATGTACAGACACTCTATGAGTAAGATCCAATAGATTTCAATACAAATTCAGTTTTTCCTAAATGTACAGTCTTGTAAATAAATATAAAAAAAACTGAGAGGTCAGGGTGAAAAAAGCTATTGTGTTTCTGGTATTTGTGTTTTCTTACTTTAAAGTTTCAAATACCACAAATTTATAATGATATATAATATAATAATTAGCTTTGTCAGACTTTAGTACTTAAATGTTGCTGTAGCACTTAGGGTACAGTAACAGCTGCAGTAGAACAAGAATCTCTGGTGACTTAAATACTTGAACCTTGCCTCCTTCCCATTGCTGATAACTGGTAATAGTGAGAACAAAATGACTTGTTGAATAACCACCTGCCAGAAGAAGCTAATCCATTTTTAGAACAAATAACAGGACCACAAATGCAGCAAATAATATATAAAGGAATTGTAAATAAACACCTAGATATATTTCATTATACTTACTTCTTTTATAGCCAGTGAAGTCTTGCCACCCAAGTTGCCCCTATTACTACAGTTAGCATTGATTGAAAGTCCCAGTTATATAGCATGTGAAACATACTTTCATAGGCTTCTGTTTTCTAAAATCTTCATTTCACAAAATTTAGGTTAGAAGAGTGCTTTTCTCTTTAGTAAAGAGACATAACTTCACAAACTGTGCGAGGTGCACCGAGGTGGCACTTTGTTCATGACTGGAATTTGATAACAATGAACTTGACAATTTTAATACAGCACTAACAGAATTAGAAACGGAGTAGGGAGTTAGACACCCTCATGTTTTGGAACTTGCTTAGTCAGGTCAGGTAGAAATGGCCTGTGTGACCACAGCTGCTTTTAAGTGGTAGAGGCTATGACATATGAAATCACAATTCCAACAGAACTGTAATTCTCAACTCACAGACCTCTTATTTAATGAGCAAGTGAATAGTAGCAAAGTCATTATAAAATGGGCTTATATAAAGTAAATAATATTTTTATTGAATTTCATTATGGAACTAGTCATGCAGTAGATTGGACTGAAAACTTTTAATGAAGATACTTAAGATGATGGCCAGGCATGCAGTAGTTTTGGTAATAGGATGTGGTGTTTATTTTAGAGTTCTTTTTATAACTTTTCCACCATTTTAAGTTTATATTAGTGGGCATAATTCAAGCAAAAACAAAACCTCATGACGTAAATTATCCCTTGATTTGAAAAGACATTGAATAATTTATTTTGTGTCAGTTGCCAATAAGAACCTTAAGCATTCTTTAAACATTATCAGCCTAGTTCTGTATTTACTCCTACGTGTTATTATTTAACAATGATTCAGAAAATAGGAAGAAGGGACTGAGAGACTGGAATCTCATTGCTGTTATGTATAAATCTGGGATTAAATAAAAGCAGTATTTCTGGTATGAAAAGCTTTTAACTTTTGTAGGTCCATCCAGCCAGATTGTCGCTCCATAAATTCAGTCTCAGGGACTTTTCTTTTTCTTTTCCTTGAATAGTAATACACAGAACATTCCAAGAGACTAGAACATTAAACTGGAATAAAGCAATGAGTGTACTATCATCACCTAAAGAGCATTTTGGATTTTATTAGAGGAAACCGATTAGATGTTATTTTCAAGCAAAAGCCTTGGCATGGCTTCATAAAGTTACTTTCCGGAGCGGGCAGCGGCTTAGCTGGCACAAAGAGCAGATTTTCAGTTTAGCATCTTGACAGCTTTAATGCACATGCAACTGGGATTTTTTATTTAAGCTGATTCTCTTAAAAGCCATGCTTCCTGCCACTGTTCAACATAATTGCATCAATTCCATTTTCCATTAGTACTCAAAACCTGCTGATATGACGGGAGCGTAGAACCTTTGTGTGAAAATACAGTTATGCATAATTCTTTTCAGAGGGATTTGGTAATGTATGTGTTTTATGTAGTTGTATTTTTTTTATTTTGATATCTAAAGTAGGATAAGCAAAGAGATTGTGATACTAGTATAGTATGATAAACTTCAGTTATTTAATTATATCAACTACAGTAGTACAAGCAATTTTCTGTTGCTGAAAGAAAAGAACATGCAGTAGGCTGTATTTTGTTGAAGGAAAAAGAAAACCCATGTCGTTTTGCTGCAGAATATTAAAATACTCTGATGTCAGGTGAAAGGAAGTGATTGCTTCTCTCCTTCCTTATTATATTGGTAACAGCCTTGCCTCTTTTATATATATTTGTCTCTGTGGAATCTTACAATGATCTGCATTGGTTTACTTTAGTTCAGTCTTTCTCATTTTCTGATATGTATTTGACACTTCTATACATACAATTATATATAGATATTTAAGATATTATGTTAGAAATTTAACCTGTAAAATATACTTATCTAGCAGTTTATCAAATTGCATGTTTTCCTCACATCTCCTCCTTGGTTCTTCCTTTTTAATTGAAGTGAGAAAAAAGATGATCAAGCTTAGCTTGGAATTATTCATGAACTAGGGAAAGCCTCAGAGCCCGGGTGCTGATGGAGTGCGTAGCAGGAGTTGATTGAAAGGTGACCTAGAGTTAAGATGCCTTGTCTGTGCTTTGGAAATGAACTTCAGTGCCATAGCACTTAGGTGAAATTACAATTAAAACCAATATCCATCTTTGATTGCCAAGTTTTACAATAAATATTAATAATAAGGCAGAATTTAAAAACCTTTTCTAAAATCATGTCTGGAGAAAAATTTTTGATTTTTAATAACTAAAGATACATTTTCTGAGGTCCAGCCAGTACTAGCATAGATATTTGTCAAGATATGTAGTACCCAATTTAAACTCTTAATAGTACAAATTATGCTCTCTGTCACATGGAAACTGGAAAATAGAATTAGAATTGATTGTTGGCAAATTATGGGTCAATATGAGCAATAGGTTTTAGGCTTTAAAAAAGAATGTTGTGTCCATCCATCTCTTCTTTTGCTCCCCACTCATCCACCCATCTTTAGAGATCTTTCTTTAGTACATTATTCAACCAAGAAAAAAAGACCCAAGAACTGCACTGAATTCCAGGTATATTTTAGAGTGCCTACCCTGTGGATTGTCTGCTGTGTGTATCAGTACAGAGAGGAGCATGGTCTGAGTCCTCCCTTGGTGAGCACTTGTTCTAGTCAGCAGGATAAGCCAGCTACACAAATGACAACACCAGGCTCACCAGGATGTGTGCTGCAGAAGAGACACAATGCATAGAAGAGGCCAGTTTTGAAATAAAAATGTTATCATAAATTGGTTTAAAATCTTGGCTTTAAACCCTTTATGGGCAATAACCATTCTAGCAGAAATTACATTTTTAAAAAATGTTTATAAACTGAATTGAGAGAGGAGTTCAATTGGAATGCCAAGGAAGATATTACTGTGCATAACCAAGGTTCTTCAAGGCTCTGAGACAAAGTATTTTTGCTGGGTTTTGCTTTGTTTTCATTTTTACCTTCAAATTCCCAGCAGCACCTCTAACTATGCAGATTCGTTATGACTGACTGATTGATTGACAAGCAGCTCGACTTCAGTTTGCCAAATTGTCTTCAAATGCCCATTAAAAATTCTTAACTGCCTATTAAGTAGTAGGGGTGGGGGCAGTGTTTAGCATCCTCTCTTTTTCCAGTATGAATGAATCTCTGTTACTTCTCTTTCTTTCGCACAGACACAGACACACAACCTTGGCCACATTTGAGGGATAGAGCAAAGGTATGAAGGAACCTGTCATATATCAGGGGTTCAAAATAATTAGGTCTTCAAAAACATCTTTTATGCCCCCAAATAAATTCCATCCCAGAGGTCAGAGATACTTCTCCCGAGCTTTCATTCCCTTCAACAGTTTGCAACTACATCATGAGGGTAGAAGACAGAAGAAATGTTAAATTCTATTGCTACATTTTCCATGGGAAAGTCTTTGCTTTACATCAAAATTTAGCTCCTGCCCTGGCCAGTTGGCTCAGTGGTAGAGCATCGGCCTGGCGTGTAGAGGTCCCGGGTTCGATTCTCTGCCGGGCACACAGGAGAAGCGCCCATCTACTTCTCCATCCCTCCCTCTCTCCTTCCTCTCTGTCTCTCTCTTCCCCTCCCGCAGCGAGGCTCCATTGGAGCAAAGATCATCATTAGTGTAGGCAATATGCAGCTTGAGTGTTGACAAACCTTTAAGAGTGAACAAAAGCCCTTCACATCGGTGTGAAATGATAAGATGGCTGAGGATGGCTCCTTGGCCTCTGCCCCAGGCGCTAAAGTGGCTCTGGTCGCGACAGAGCGACGCCCCGGAGGGGCAGAGCATCGCCCCCTGGTGGGCAGAGCATCGCCCCTGGTGGGCGTGCCGGGTGGATCCCGGTCGGGCGCATGCGGGAGTCTGTCTGACTGTCTCTCCCTGTTTCCAGCTTCAGAAAATTACAAAAAAAAAAAAAAAAAGTTTAGCTCCTGTTCTCAACAACTGAGACTTTCAATGCTGGAGAAATCATCATTAGTGTAGGCAATATGCAGCTTGAGTGTTGACAAACCTTTAAGAGTGAACAAAAGCCCTTCACATCGGTGTGAAATGATAAGATCTAATTCAAAACCTTGGCCTAGAAAATTACGTTGTTTTCTATTTCCTTTATGTTTTAAAATATATAACACTGAAATTCTTGACAACCTAAGCTACATCCTCAAGTTACGTCAGTAATCAGGCCTAGCATAAAGGTTTGTGCAGCCGCTCTTCTCTCCCAGACAATTGTATGCGCTTTGTGTCTAATGATAACAAACAGTCTCTTTAGAAGGTGACGAGGCTGTGTGTAATGGTGATAGTGGTGGGGAGAGGGGGAGTAGAGACAAGATAGGGAAGGGGCTTCTCACTCAGAAATAACTGGCCCCTATTGCAATGGGAACAGGTTCTGGTCCTGTTTTGTATATCGTTGTTTTTCCAGACTGTTTGATGATGTTTGATAAACCGGGGATGCTTAACAAATACTTGTAAATGAAGGAACAAATGAATTATATCAGCATATTGGCAGGGGGCAGAAGTAGGTCAGAAAGCAAAAAACAGTGAATCAATCCCTGTTCAGCATTCAGCGCTATGTTCCAGGATTATAAAATGCCAGTAATTCATTCTAATATGCCTTTAACTTCCTTTTTAGCAAATTGTCTTGGTTTAGGTTTCTGTTCTTCATATTGTGATCCTACTATCATCATTCAGGCAGGAAAGCGATGGGCTAACAGCTTTCATTAGCTTATGGAATGTATCTGCAGACTTACAGTGGAAGAATTTCTGGAGGAGAACACTGTGTGCAGGTTATACGGCCTAAATAAACTAAGCAATATTATAGGCAGGTAAATAATAAATAGAACACAAACTGAGTGCTTTGGGCCTTTGAAAATGTCAGTATTGGCAATAGTCATAATGTGTGCATATTAAAATACTGAATTAAAGCTACCTGGCAAGAGCTTTATAGTTTATGTGTATTGATATGATTTCTTTAATTAGAGAAGAGGAAGAACACTTTCTGTTTTTCTGGAATGTATAAATTTAATAGCTTATAATGCACAATGTACCTAATATGAGCACATTCAGAAAAACATTTTACTCATTGGATGCAGTTTTGAAAAAAGATAAGACAAATGTCTTATTAAATTAAACAGTAAGTGATATTTTAGGTTGTTATGTATTTTTAGGATTCCAGTCACATAAAACTGAGATATTGTTTCAAGCTTCCACTTATAACTTTGTCGATCGATGTTTAATAGGAAGCTTCATGTATTGCCTTTGGAAAAAAATGATTATATTTAGTGTGCTGCTATTATTTTGGACTTAGTAGCAAGTCTTGCAAAGCATAGACAAAGCGAAATAAACAAGGTGACAAGTGATACTTAAATGCTTAAAATATTTTCAGGAGTAAAGTAGCAATATCTGGCTTAGTAGAAATGTACTTTGCATGTGTGTCAAAATGCAAATTTCACAACTGTACTTCCCTTAATGCTACAATAAAAGAATGCTGTGTTGAATGAAATTCATTTTGTAAAATACATGTACTAAAATAACCACATTAGTAGAGTCCCAAGTCATAGGTCCCTTTTATTTCTTATGGATTATTTTGTTTATCATTTATTTGTGTTAGAGTACTGTTGAAAACACCCAAATCACCATTTAATTCTAATTTGACACTTAGAAAAAAAACTGCTTGACTTTTTATAATGTTCAGGTTCCTAATCCATTCCTGGAGTTGATCCACCCAAATGAAGTGCGGTCATTCCTTGCCCCACCCTTTCAGCGGCAGCGCTGTGATTCATCTGCCTCACCCCATTACGCCAGAACTGTTTAGTGCGGGGGACAAATGAGGTGTGATGGTGCAACAGCTCCAAGATCTTGGTAAGCCACTCAAGCCATACATCCAACATCTTTTATTCTAGGGAACACACACAAGGAAACAAATTACACATTTTCCATACTTCTTGTCTCTGTGTTGTCTCTGTAGTAAAGAGGAAAAGTGTGAGGGAGTATTTATAGTATAGCGCAATAAACTATTCTTGAAAGAACTGTATTTTGTAAGCTCGTGTTATATAGAAGGGCTTTCTTAAATTTAATGGATGTTTTTTACAGGACAAGAGTAGATAGGCCCTCCTAATTCCCTAATTTAAGCCAAAATGGAAATGATTGATTTTGTGTTGCACAACCTCCACTCACAAGGCAAATGCATAATAGGTCCGGCCTGGGAGCAGATTGCCTGGGTTTGATCTTGCTCCACCATCTGTGAGCCTTGTAACCCACGGAAATATCCTCAACTTCATATTTTATTTACTAGAGTATAAAATAAAGTTAAATCAGTTCCTGCCTGATTGTATTATTGTGAATATTGAATGAGGTAACAACATATGCAGAACACTTAAAAGAAGACATGACACACAGTAACAATATGCTAATTATTTGGTAATATTATAATTGTGTATAAAGTGAGGAAATTAAAAGCCTACATTCCATGCCCTTAAAAATATATTGTGTAGCCCTGGCTGGATGCTCGGTTGGTTAGAGCCTTGTCCAGAAGAGCAGAGGTTGCTGGTTTGATCCCAGTCAGGGCTCACACAGGAACAGATGTTCCTCTCTTGCTCTTTCTCTCTTCTTCTCTCACTAAAATCAATAAAGAAAAATGTATTGTGTAGTTAAATTATGAAACATAATTCTAGATGTGCTGAAATTTGTGGGTCACAGATCTGGAAAAGGATGTGTTCAGCTCCTATAATATTTAAAAACTAATTACCTGCTGACAGTTAAGCAGCAGGAAATTTCAGTTGATGATGTGTAATTCTCATTCTTCTTGAAAAGTTAGAGGATCTGGGAAGAAATGTGGGGGCTGGATGGGGTTGCCTGTCCCTTAGTGTAGTGGTTTCCAGTGTTGCCTCTCTGTACCTCACCAACGTGGGGTTTTCTGCTCTTGGTCTAGAGCAGTGATAGTCAACCTGGTCCCTACCGCTCACTAGTGGGTGTTCCAGCTTTCATGGTGGGCGGTAGCGGAGCAACCAAAGTATAAATAAAAAGATAGATTTAACTATAGTAAGTTTTATAAAGATTTATTCTGCCAAACAGCGAAAATTCAACATAAAGTACTTGGTAAGTAATTATTATTATATGCTTTAACTTGCTGTAACTCTGCTTTATAAATTTTATAAAGTAAAGTTACTTCCCTACTTTTATAAATCACCATTATTGTGGAACCGGTGGGTGGTTAGAAAATGTTACTACTAACAGATACAAAAGTGGGCGGTAGGTATAAAAAGGTTGACTACCCCTGGTCTAGAGTGAGGCGCAATGACAAAAATAATTTCTAGGTAAAGCAATATGTCTTACAATAATGCTGTCTCCCTGGTGGTATTGGGGCATAAAAGAGAAATATAGAACTCTTTCTTTCAATAAAAATAAGTTAGAAAGAGAAAATAAAAACCATAAAACAAAGGTTGTAGCATATCTTTTAAAATATATATCATGTTCATTATGCCAAATTGGACAAAGTAATACATTTACTTTTCTCAATAGCACATCTTCATAAATAGCACATTTTTCAACACATGCAGGTACATGTGCATGTGTTGGCAGTTTCCATGAAGGCACAAATCACCTATAAAGTAATTTGCACTGTTGACAGCCTTTGGGATAGAATTTATCAAGTCACTAGTCTTGTTTGCTTTTCAGTGAAGTTATGGGCAGTCTTTGGCTAATGATATGATAATATGGGTTATTATTTTGCATCTGAGAAGTTGACAAGACTTTTTTATGCAGGTATTACAGTGAAGATCTAGTGTCAGCTATCCTAGCTTCATGCAGATTTATTTAAGGATAGAGGTATCCTGTGTAAGTGTCCTCCTACTCAACACAGTATTTTTATGGAAGTCTGACTCCCAATTCTTTGGGGCTACAGAACTGGTGTGATTAGGTTCTGCCTGTATTTTGCTAAATATTAACAGACAAAAAACATTGCCTAGAGCATATAAATCCTAATACATATAATAATCCTTGCTTTATCATTATAATTATTTGACACATCTTTATTTCTATTATTCTTATACATGGATTTCAATGTTACTCATCTTTAAAAAGAATGATTTCAGCCTGACCAGATGATGGCACAGTGGATAGAGTATTGACTGGGACACTTAGGACCGAGGTTCAAAACCTGAGGTCGCTGGCTTGAGCCAGGGGTCACTGGCTCATCTGGAGCCACCTGTTCAAGGCACGTATGAGAAGCAATCAGTGAACAACTTACGTGCCACGCTACGAGTTAATGCTTCTCATCTCTCTCTCCTTCTGTCTCTGTCTGTCTGTCTCTCTCTTGCTAAAAAAAAATATTTCAGACTTAATATTTGTATTTATATATGATTTTTTCCAAGCTAGAGGCGGGCAGATAGAGAGATAGACTCCCACGTGCACCCTGACTGGGATCTACCCAGCATCCTCCATCTGGGGCCAATGCTCAGACCAACTGAGCTATCCTCCGCACCTGAGGCCAATGCTCAAACTAGTCCAGCCACTGGCTGTGGGAGAGGAAGAGGAGAGAAGGGGGAGATCGTGGGGAGGGAAGCAGAAGGTCGGTTCTCATGTGTGCCCTGATAGGGATCGAACCCAGGTTGTCCATGTGCCAGACTGATGCTCTATCCACTGAGACATCTGGCCAGGGCCTTATTTTTCATTTTTAATCTGGAAATTTATTTAGAAAAATAAATCTTTTGGAAATGGTGAACATAATAAACTGTGTCTAAATTCTTTCTTCTTACTCCTTATGATAATGGACCAGAGTTTTAACAAGGCAATGTCAAGCTATAAGTTCAAAGGAAAAAATTATAATTTTCAAGTTTATGAATGGTTACAAAAATTCGATTCATTCCAACAAATTTTTTTTTTCCTGAAGTTGGAAACGGGGAGGCAGTCAGAGTCCCGCATGCGCCCGACCAGGATCCACCCTCATGCCCACCAGGGGGCAATGCTCTGCCCTTTGGGGTGTCGCTCTGTTGTGACCAGAGCCATTCTAGTGCCTGAGGCAGAGGTCACAGAGCCATCCTCAGCACCCGGGCAAACTTTGCTCCAATGGAGCCTTGGCTGCGTGCGGGAGGGGAAGAGAGAGACGGAGAGGAAGGAGAGGGGGAGGGGTGGAGAAGCAGATGGGCACTTCTCCTGTGTGCCCTGGCTGGGAATCGAACCCGGGTCTCCTGCACGCCAGGCCAACGCTCTACCACTGAGCCAACCAGCCAGGGCCCAAATTTTTGATCCATTGTTCTATACTGACTATACTATCAATATAGTTCCTAACAAACAAACAATTATTAATTAAAAAGTTTATAAAGTATCACAATAAAGTTAATCTTAAAACTGTAAATGCAAACTTCTTTTTAACCTTCTTAGCTTGAATTTCTATTCAATTCCTTGTTTTCCCCATTATCAAATCTTGCAATTAACCAGTTTTAATACTGTTTTCTAGTGTTTTTCCTTAGCTAGCTGCCTTTCTGCTTTTGATTGTCACAATTCTCTTTTTTCCCCACTTATTCACCTCTGAGCATTCTTTTCTGTATGCTGTGCAATTGTTCTCTCGTTTTCGCTCATCCCTCAAGTTTCTTCTCTGGTGTAGAAGGGAGGCCTGACCTGACCTGGGCATGTAGGAGACTCTGAGACTGTAGCTTAAAGCTTACCTAAGTAGCCTTTTTAGTCTGCCTTCAAAAATAAGACATTACTTCCCACAAGAAACAAAAGAATGTTGACTTTTAATTGCTCTTTGTTTTTTATATTTTATGTTTTGATGGAAATCCCTAAATTTAATATTCCCAATTATTGCTTCACCACCCTATACAGTGCCCCCACAATCCAGGAACAAAAATGAATAATGTTGTCTGGCTCTAGTTTATTTTAGATCTTTATTTTTCTAGTAATTACTAAAAGGGAGACTAAGAGGGAGAAGTGAATGGAATTAGTAACATTTAGAATCTGATGGGCCAGGCCCTCAAGCTGCTGGACAGTTCCTGGCCCCATGCTGCCCGGGGGGTCTGCTTGCCTCTGAGCCTGTCTGGCCTGGCTCCCTCTGAGTGCTGGTCCTCTGGCCCGGCCACCCTCCACATGATCTCAGCAGGTTTCCTTTGTCGGGAGCTTGATTCAAGAAGAAACAGGAAGTAAAGACGTTGGCACAGAAGGAAGAGAAACTAAGATGTAGGCTGGCTGGGTCACAGGATGTCAAGATTAGATGAGGGCCAAACAGACAAACGTTGTTCCAGCCACCTCTGAAGAACGAATGCACTAGGGTTGATGGAAGTTCATAAGAGATCCTGTGTAACTATTAGAGCTACTAGTGTACTCAGGTGTGGTTCTAGTTCACTATTAGGCTGGTCTAGATGATTGCTAAGATGACCTTTTTGTTTTCGTCTTCATACTATCTTTTTTCTTTTGTGTTCAGTGTAGACCCCTTTATAGAACACACCCTAAGCTATTCCCAATCTTGTTGGCAGAAATAATGACTGAGGTGGATGTAAACAGCAGCGTCTGGGGACAGGGAAATGAGGAAGAACTCCCTAAAGCAAAGACAACAGGAGTTTTTACTGTTATTTAATTTGTTACAAATGATGATACCCATAAGTACCTTTGAATAATCAGTTTATGATTCTGATTTTATTGAGGTTTGAAGCATTTTCAAGCTTTCTAAACTACATTGTGAGTGTACATTTTAAAACACAAATTCAATGTTTATAGTTGTAGGACTTTTTAAAAGATAATGAGCTACTATTTAAGCAAATCAAAAATGAGAGCAATTTAAACAGCACATAATGTGATTATGTAAATAGTGTGGGAATACTGACTATGATCTACATGAAGAACAAACTGAACACAACTCTTATATTCATGTAGCTTTATTCTCTGTATTCTCTTTATTTCATGGCATTTAAAGTATTATGAAAAACATTAATTTAGTGCCTCCAAACAATTCAGAAATTAATAAATGCCCAAAGACCAGTCAGTATTGAGGATGGGTTGTAGAAGAAAACTGTTGAAAAGGAGAACAAGTCTGTAGGGTAACCTTTGTCATTGCCATACATCGAATCAGTACCTAGATTTTTCTGGATTGCAAAGATATTTTAGAAAATGAGACAGCTATTTGGTTGTTTAACAAGAATTTTTAGAGCCATTCTCCTCTGTGTGTTTAAAGTCCAGTGTTGTTTTTATCGATATAATTAGTAGTTTGCCTGCATTACTAAGACCCCTTTATATTTAATGTTAATAATATCTATAATTTTCTAATCATTCTGTGCTGATGTATAGTATGATTTACATGTTAGGAATTAGAATTTCTGCAGATTTTTATTTAACATCTTTGTTAAGCATAGTCAAGAAATATATTTTAAAAATTAAAAGATTGCTATATGTGATCATTGATGGCAGGGAACACTGCCCTGCATTGTCAGTTTACATAGGGAAAACTAACGAGGCCGTAAAGAAATACTATCTGTTTTATTAGAATTTTTTTAACCAGTGAAACAGCTGGAAAAACAAGAGTTAGTCGGCTGGCTTCCACTTTCCATTGCTTTTTGCCCTTTAAATTCAGGTTTCCTCTTGCTCATGACCACATGCTCACCACACACAGACTCCTTGGTTTGTTACTGTAAGCCACATAGTGATTAAACACCATTACTAAAGACTAGTTTAGGAAAAGTTTTAACTAGAATAAGTAGCACTTTTAGAGAGAATATATATTTATGGAGGGTGTGTGTGTGTGTGTTGAGATAAAATCAAAAGGAAGACATCAAGTCATAGAGGTTGGGTTGGATGGATTAGTGATTGGGACGTGTTTTATGTTACAGTCTTAGTTCAAACAGTCTAATTGTAGTCAAGTGCTAAGTGGCATCCTGGTGGTCAGAAAGAATATGTATCACTTTTCTATTTAGAATCAGATTTTTCCTGCTTAGAGAAAAAATGCACATCCTTTACTCTTGCCCTTTTATATTACAGCTGAGGCCCAAGGGGATTGACTAGGTAGAATGACCGAGCTTGGATACACTCGTCACTTGTTCACGGCATTTGCACATCATCGCCATTCTCTCTTGAGTGATCCAGTTGATGGGTACACGAAGAAATTGGAAATGCAGTGTGAAGGATGATAAGAGATAAGAGTAAATCCAATCAGTCTTTTAAAAGACATAAGCATAGAAAGTAAATTAAGATGTCTTAATTGGGTGAGGTTTTGGACTAATAATCCCAAACAATTAGTAGATTTTTTAAAACACCTGCTGTCTGCAGTTAGCATCTATAAAGGGAAGAAAATAAAGCTTTTATAGTCATTTGCCTCCAAAACCCCAGTAAGTGCTAATTAGCCAGTATCAGAAAGGGTTAAAAATTCCTCTACTTTGGAAGCTAGAACTTTAAGGGGCCTTGTGGATTTTGTTTTAAAGGAAAAAAAAATCTGTTGGTAGAAACATGCATCTATAACTGTCGTAATTATTGTGGGAAAAAATTTATGGGACGTTAAATTTTAATAAACACTCAACTTCAACAACAATGTAAAATAACTGTACAATACATCATTGTTTTTCAACCACTGATCTAAGGACCAGAAATTTTGTCCTGGATATAATCATTTCTTGTTAAAGCAATAAAAAATGAAGAAAAGAATATCATAATGCAACCACAGATTGCAGAAGTTAACAGAGGACTCGGTTCCTCAGAGTGGAGGTTTAGTTAGGGACTCAGGTACAAGGAGAGAAAAGTACCAGTGCTTAGGCCTGAAATTTGGAAATACCTTTTTTAATTCATGTTAGATAACATGGTTTTGAAGAATTTATATTTGTGAAAAATGATCTAGTGGCTTATATTCTCAATTCAACAAATGTCAGAATGTCTACATTGTCTATTATCTGTAGGATACTCTTTCTTGCTCTTTTTTCCCTTTAATTTCAAAGCTTTTTAGTGCATTTTCCTACAATGTCTAGGACATATTTCTGTTGCCTTTTTTTAGACATGTATATACTTAATCACAGTTAGATCTGTGAGTAGAAAATCATATGAAAAGAAGGAAATGCCATGACTGTCATTGAAATATTCACATGCTACCAAGAAAAGTATCTATATAATTCTTCAGGATATAGTGGACCTTGACTTTAGGGAAGTAATACCCACGATAATTGTTACCGTAGAGAATGATCTCTCTGTAAATACATTTCAATAATTTATATAAGTCTCTCATGGAAACATTGATATGTATTCAACTTTTAATTATGAAAAAGTTTAGAAAACTGCAAGACAAATGTTAAAGATATCTTACTCAATATGTAAAGCAATAAATCATTGTCCCTGTAAAGAGACTATTTACAGAAGTCAGTGATTTTGTAGGTGAGCCTAAGCTTCTACCATTACAGGATGAGTGATTATAAAACTGTATTTGTAAACAAAGCAGTCTGTAACTAATAGAAAAATAAATGGAGAAACAATATGGTTTTTGAAGACATTTACTATTTCAGACTTTTGGAGAGGTTATTTACCTCAGGATGGTACTTTTAAAGAATCAGAGAAAAAGTATTTTTCCTAGTTTATTATTGTTTGAACTCCATAGTTTCGATTGCTTTTTATGTTCAAGAGTAAATGTCATAGTAATACCATCTGCTAGTTAGCATGAAGAAAATAATCCTCATTTAGAGAAAGTATAATAGTTTAGTAATCTGAGAATGTATTTTAGTTAAGAGGATGAAATTATTAGTTGTCATAATTTTGTATTTTACTCTTATATTCAGCAGGAAAAAAAAATTTTTTTCCTAGGGCTCAAGAAAATAATTTGTATATTTTTGCTTGTTCTTTGAAGAACTTTGATATTTCCCTTTTGAAAAAATTTTTATCAATTGATCTCATATATTAACAAGATAAGTCATTTAAAACAAGAAAAAGTAGGTATCAAAAGGAAATATACAGCCCTGGTCGTCTAGCTCAGTGGTAGAGCATCGGCTCAGCGTGTAGAAGTCCCCGGTTTGATTCCCAGCTTGGGTACACATGAGAAGCCCATCTGCTTCTTCACCCCTCCCCTCTACTTTCTCTCTGTCTCTGTCTTCCTCTCTTGTAGCCAAGGCTGCATTTAGCAGTTTGCCGGGGCGCTGAGGACAGCTCCATGGTCTTTGTCTCAGGCTCTAAAATGGCTCCAGTTGCAGCGAAGCAACATCCCAGATGGGCAGAGCATCGCCCCCTGGTGGGCTTGCTGGGTGGTTTCCAGTCGGGCGCATGCAGGAGTCTGTCTGACTGCCTCTCTCTTGCTTTTCACTACAGAAAAATACAAAAAAAAAAAAAAAAAAAGGAAATATGCTACCCACAAAAATTAGGGGATATTTCATAATGAATATGAAGCAATAAAAAAAAGAAGAATTTGGGCCCTGGCCGGTTTGCCCAGTGGTAGAGCGTTGGCCTGGCATGCGGAAATCCCGGGTTCGATTCCGGCCAGGGCACACAGGAGAGGCGCCCATCTCCTTCTCCACCCCTCCCCCTCTCCTTCCTCTCTGTCTTTCCCCCTCCCGCAGCCAAGGCTCCATTGGAGCAAAAGATGGGCTAGGCGCTGGGGATGGCTCCTTGGCCTCTGCCCCAGGCGCTAGAGTGGCTCTGGTCCCGACAGAGCGACGCCCCGGATGGGCAGAGCATTCCCCCTGGTGGGAGTGCCAGATGGATCCCGGTAGGGCGCATGCGGGAGTCTGTCTGACTGCCTCCCCGTTTCCAGCTTCAGAAAAATATAAAATAAAAAAAAATTAAAAAAAAAAATTTGATTTTTTTTATTAACCAAGAACATCAGAAAAGCAAACAACAAATCAAAGAAAGTTATTTGATTATGTAAATGAGATGCAAAACCAATTATCGTGATTGAGTAGCAAGTGACATATCAAATGCTTCTTTTTTTTATTTTTTTTTGTGAGCAGTATATTTGTCTTCTTGCTTTGTGTTACTTTTTTGTTATTTTTTCCTCATTTCTGTTTCTCTATATGAATCCCAAGTTACTTGAACATGTTTTTAAATATGTGACAGGTGAAGTCCATTTATCAGAGCTTAGGGGAGGCTGGACTACATTGGCCCTATAGGCTATTATTACTACAGAAATAGTGGAGGTAACATGGGGACAGGAAGGTAAGGAGAGATGGTTTGGACTCACTTTGCAGCAGATTGTGCACAGTGAGGTGGGACACATATCAGGAGTTTGGGCTCAAACAGAATGCAGAGGAAAGATGGCAGAGGGGCTTCAATGATGCGATTCCTCTTGTCTTACTCATGAGCCATCTGTAAATTAGCTAAGCGTCATAAAATGCTAAGTGTGTTCAAAACATTTATGGAAAGCAGCAGAAGGGCGGGGCATTGAAGCCCTATCTCACATGGGGCAGAAGCACGCGTGCTGCTTTGAAACGAGGTAAACAAGAAAGCACATGGGAGGCAGACATGGAATTCCTGGGAAGCTCTTAATTGTATCAAGTCCAGGGTCTGAAGCAAGATTCATTTAATCTTTTAGTGTAGGGAGGCCTCTGGTAACATTCAGGTTTCATCTGCAGGTACTTCTCAAAGAAACAACACTAGAATACAGCACTGCCAAGGTTGTAAAATAATAGCATTGTGTCTGTACAATGCATCCATTTGATGATAGGATCTTTGTTGTTTTGGGTGCTGGAGAAAGTAAAAGTATGCTAATAATATCATATGGTCTAGAACAGTATTTAAAAACAAACAGACTTGGACAGAATCTAACTTTCTCTGCAGAGGTGTTTTCTATGACTTAGCTCTTGGTTCTTTGCTTTTTTTGGAACTCTGTGAACTGTGTAACTTATTATGTGCCAGGCTCGTGAGGCAAAGTTTAGTCCCCAGTGAACATATGTATTTTAGTCATATTTAAAAAGCAAAAAGTATATATAACAAAATAAGTCAGCCCAAACCTCAAGTGTAAAGCTACTTTGGTCATTTTTGAGCCTTCAGAATTGGTTGTTTAGAAGTGGTTTCCAAAGTTTATTTTGACAAGTACCCTTTCAAGATTTTGTTTTCTGTGCTTACTTTCATGTTTCTTTATATGCTTTTAACCTTGTCATGAATCTTTTTATTGAGTTTTGTGGTCTATCTAGAAAGGATACTGCAAGTGAAGGGGAGGTACCTTTCAGCCTTTCAGTGTGGAAGACCACACTGCCTTCAGGAAATGTTTTCTTATCAGCCACTGTAGAGGTCACACTGGAAACTAGCTTGCTTTCTGCTTGCCCTTGACTGAGCTATGGTCACATTTTATCCAAATGTAACAGTAACAAATTATAGATTTAAGTACTGAAAATGTAATAGAGTAAATCGAACAAGTAAATGCCCAGATTGTCAGACAACAGATTATACCCACAGTGTCAGTGTCTTCATTATGTTGGACTTCTGAAAACAAATGGTTTTTCTTAACATACGTTTCTTCTGCATATTTAAATTAGTTTTTCCAATTACGAAAATAGACTACAGGTAAGAAAAGCAAACACCTAAAAACTGAATAATAGGGCTGCTAAATTTTCTTAAAGCTGCCAGAGGTATAATTTAAATGATTGTTTTCCCACTCCCAACTCCATCTGTTTTGACTTCAGTGAATTAATTATTTGTGATTTTTATTAAAAATTGTCACAGATGAAAAAATATTAATAATTTTGGATATTATTAGGAGGATGCTGCAAGTGAATCTTTCTTTCTGCAATATATGTGGTATCATCACTTTCATCACCATATTTATGCTTAAAATAACTACATCTCTAACTTTAAAATACTGCATTGGATGTGGAAATGTATAAAATTACTTTGATTTGTATTTCTGTTATATAAAATAATATACAGTCGTCCCTCGCCATATTGCAGTTCACTTTTTGTGGTCTCAGTGTATCGCGGTTTTTTTAATTGTATATATCTAATTTTGTATTGCAGATACTTTGCTATATTGCGGGATTTTGCAGTATATAGGTATTTTTATATATCATTTTAATTATTTTTGCGGTAAAATAAGCATAGGAAGTGTTTATAAGGGTCTGGGAAAGGTTAATATTAGTATGGGGAAGATTTATAAGAGTGTGGAGAGGGTTTATAAACCTTAAAATATATATATAAATAATAAAATTAATACAAGGGCGCTACTTCACAGATTTTCACCTATCGTGGGGTGGGGGGGTTTTGGAACCTAACCCCCATGATAGACGAGGCACCACTTTGTATTCTTACTAAGAATTCTAACAATGCATAATACATTTGTAACCATACCTCTTTGAAAAGAATATGTTTTAAAGGTTAAACTAAAATATAATTTCAAAACATGTACAACAGGTGTCTTTAAGTCTATCATAGGGATGTGTGGTAATACAAGAAAGAGGAAAATAGTACTTTCTATGTTAAAAGGAAATCATGAATAATTATTTGTATATTTATCCATAAAATAGAAAGGTGATTATATATAACGCAAAGTATACAAAACTGGAATACTGAGACCTAGATTCCAGTTTTAATTTTGTTATGTCCTATTTCTTTACACTTGACAATCTTTTTTTCTCTCATATCTAAATGAAAGTAATAATAAATATTCTCAAGCAGAGAATTTTGAATCAATTTTAAAAAGGATATTTTTGTAATAGAAAATATAAAACATATTTTAAATATAAAATAAAATCAAAATTTTAGCATTAAACTATGAGAAAAAATACTGCATAATTTATCTTCTTAATTGGACTTAATGTATTTCTTTAATAATTATGGTTATATTTTAATATTTATTATGTCTAAGCATAAAAATTACCAATTTAAGAATCCTTATACTTTTGAGACATGAAACAGAATTAGTGTCATAGGCAAAAATTAATACACATAAGAATGATACCTGGTCTTCCTCATCCTTTGTTAATTACTATAGAAATAGATGTCCAATGTATAGCTCCTTCCTTTCAGATGTCTCTTCCCTACATTAGTATTATATACTTAATGTTCATGTCAGTAATCTCTTATTGACTACAAAATTCTTTTAAGTGTTCTCAGGAACCATCTCTGAATTTAAGTGGTCTTTAAAGGAGGAAAATGCCGGTAGACATGTTTCTAAAATGTTTCCTTTATTTCGTAATGTATAAATTTGTTAATCTTAAAACGTGAGGAGACTTCTGCAGACAAATTTTTTTAATTTCTAGTTCCGTCCTCCAAATTACAGTCTTCATATAGACTATTTACTGTTAAACTAGTACTGAAATCAAAATCACTCTCATTGTTATGTCTAAAATAACATAAAAAGCCTCTACACTAGACTGTGTTAAACATGTGACTATTGCTTTAGGGAGATGAATATATTTGAAGTATTTTTGGATTTTTTTCCAGGATATGCAATTGCTGGTACTTATCCAATCTCATTTACTCTTTATATTTAGGGTAGGCAGTATTTTCAATTCGTACAACAAGTCTATGTTATAATTGACTCTAAGAAATATGTAGCCTGTAATCAGCATCTCAATAAAAGCTTTGACAGATTGAAGGTAGTAGTCTAATTTTTGTCTGGAGGCTACTGCATTGTTTAATACTGGAATTTGTTAGATATTTTACCAGTGCTTTAATTTGGGGATTTTATTCATCCACTTAATCTTGGTTTAGGGCATTGAATCATCAATTTAATCTTTCTGCTTTATTGTAAATGCACTAAGTTTACAGAAAGTAGAAGCATAGTTTGAGGCATTCAAAAACTTACTAAAATTGATGCTTCTTATCTCTCTCCCTTCCTGTCTTTCTGTCCCGGTCTGTCCCTCTCTCTGTCTATCTGTCTCTCTCACTTAAAACACACAAACAAAAACCAAAACAAAAAACTGTTATAAAGTTTTAGTGAGTCATTCTTTTCTATTTATTGACTTATTTTCTCATACTGTTATACCAAATTTAAATAAATATTTTGAATACTATCTAAAAATTGGTAAGCCCAGTCTGTTTAGATATTTAATAACTCTGCTCATTTAAAACTTTGTGAACATTTAAAATATTTCTTATACAATATTTCCATTTTTTAAAAAATTTTAGTGAGAGGAAGGGAGGCAGAGACAGACTACCATATGTGCCCCAACCAGGATCCACCTGGCAAGCCCACTATGGGGCAGTGCTCTGCCCATCTGGGGTCCTTACTGCAACTGGAGCCATTTTTTTAGTGCCTGAGGCGGAGGCCATGGATCCATCCTCAGCATCCAGGGACAACTTTCTCTAATTGAGCCATGGCTGTGGGAGGAGAGAAGAAGAGAGAGAGAGAGAGAGAGAGAGAGAGAGAGAGAGAGAGAGAAAGAAAGAAAGAAAGAAAGAAAGAAAGAAAGAAAAGGGGGAGGGGTGGAGAAGCAGGTAGGCACTTCTCCTGTGTGGTTTGACCGGGAATCAAACCTAGGACATCCAGGTCCTGGCCGGTTGGCTCAGCCGTAGAGCGTCGGCCTAGCGTGCGGAGGACCCGGGTTCGATTCCCAGCCAGGGCACACAGGAGAAGCACCCATTTGCTTCTCCACCCCTCCGCCGCACTTTCCTCTCTGTCTCTCTCTTCCCCTCCCGCAGCCAAGGCTCCATTGGAGCAAAGATGGCCCGGGCGCTGGGGATGGCTCCTTGGCCTCTGCCCCAGGCGCTGGAGTGGCTCTGGTCGCAACATGGCGACGCCCAGGATAGGCAGAGCATCGCCCCCTGGTGGGCAGAGCGTCGCCCCTGGTGGGCGTGCCGGGTGGATCCCGGTCGGGCGCATGCGGGAGTCTGTCTGACTGTCTCTCCCTGTTTCCAGCTTCAGAAAAATGAAAAAAAAAAAATTAATTAAAAAAAAAAACCTAGGACATCCACACACCAGGCCAGTGCTCTACCACTGAGCCAACAGGTCAGAGCCAATAAATATATCGTGAGAAATTTTTAATTTATTGGATGTATTATGCCTTAAATTTTAGAACTGCTTTATAAAATAACATAGCTACTTGAAAATATATATCTTGTCATGGAATATTTTAATTTATCCATCTAATAACTGTTTATGTAAGCCAAACACTTAGAGTATAAAATTATGTTATACAGTGTGTCCGTAAAGTCATGGTGCACTTTTGACCGGTCACAGGAAAGCAACAAAAGACGATAGAAATGTGAAATCTGCACCAAATAAAAGGAAAACCCTCCCAGTTTCTGTAGGATGATGTGGCAGCATGTGCAGATGACGTAACACCTTGTATACAGCGGAGCAGCCCACGGCCATGCCAGTCGAGATGTGGACGGTACAGAGGAAAGTTCAGTGTGTTCTGTGGCTCGCTAAATTTGAATCCATGACCAAAGTGCAACATGAATATCAGCGTTTATAACGAAGCGCCACCACATAGGAATAACATTACTCGGTGGGATAAGCAGTTGAAGGAAACCGGCAGTTTGGTGGAGAAACCCTGTTCTGGTAGGCCATCAGTCAGTGACGGGTTTGTAGAGGCTATATGGGATAGCTACCTAAGGAGCCCTAAAAATATCTGTGTGTGAGCCCACATCGAACTGCACTGAATAGGTATGAAACTGGAAGAGTTTTCCTTTTATTTGGTGCAGATTTCACATTTCTATCTTCTTTTGTTGCTTTCCTGTGACTGGTCAAAAGTGCACCATAACTTTACAGACACACTGTAGTTTAATATAGTCTATCACTGACTTTACACCTACACTCACACATTTGAAGATCTTGGTGTTTTTTGTAAAGCAACCACTATGCTGTACACCTGAAACTAATTAAAATAATATTGAAAGTAAACTGTAATTGAAAAGTAAAATTTTAAAATGAGCCCTTAAGACTCGACCATATTGACATATGCTGTTAAAACATGCATGTAAAAAATAAGGCCTTAGTGGTCAATGTGGAATAAAAAAAATTGATCAGTATTTGTTACCTAGGGATATTCTCTCCTTTTATTATAAGACAATATTGACTTAATGAGATTTTTAAAATTTGTTTATAAATTTAACCATATTATTCAGCATTAAGGACTAGTGACGTTTTAGTGTGTCTAGTTTAATAAATTTTAAGATACTGCATTTCACTAATTCCTAGAATACTGAATGTTTACTCACCAAGGAACTTCTCATATTCATTTGCCATGGGAGAGCTTGAAAATGTAAGTGATCCTGAAGTTTAATTTCCAGCTATGTACACGCTCAGTGAAGCCTTATTTCATACATGAATGGACAGATGAATATACTCTTTATAGATAGCATAAGTTTATTGCACAAGTTCCAACTGAGAAGCATTTTATCAGATGTTACAAGTATAATAAACTCACAAAGGCAAAGAAATAGATTTGATATGTGTAAAGTTATAATGAATTAATTTACGGATTGGCCTTAGGTAGCATCTTTTACAGGAGATGCATTCTTTAGTGATTAACTATTCCTCCATTTGAATTCGTTTGAACAGATAATATGAGTTTACTCTAGACTCAGTGGACTCTTTCAGAAACACAGCTGCTCCGATGTCTGGAGGGGACAATTGAAACAAAAGTCAGTGTATCAGCAGCAGGCTGGCTGTAACAGGTGCTGAGCACAGCAGGTTTGTGTCAACTGATGACTCACTAGGCAGTGACAGACATTTAGATGTAAGGACTGCACAGCCAGAGCCTTGGGCAGCAGAGCTGGCAAACATATAAATGCAGTATTTTAGGGGTGAAGGAAGGAGTGAGGGCCCGAGTTCACAGGTGCCTCAGCTGGGACATACTGCTGAAAACAGATTTAAACATAACGAATGTACACGGCTGTGCCGTTCACTTTGAATTGATTCATGTCTTTAAAACTCATCAAAGGTCGGTTAAAGATTTTACTTTAAACAATTTCACTTTTTATGTTATTTCACCAATGTACAGTTTTTTTAAAAAGGCAGAAATTATTATTTACACAATTGACTTAAGGATCAAAGAGGGAAACATGGAAGAAGACCTGTTTTTCAAATATCTGAAGACATAAAAATATATTTCACACATCCGGTGATAGGCTGCTTCAGCAATAATATAAGGGAAAATCCTGAGATGCCAAATGTTAAACAATATAGTTGACCCATTTAATTATAAGAATCGTTTTCCTTGTCTCATTTTGAAGATAAGTGTTATCACAAAACTGTAATCTTGTGAAAGCCAGCGACTGAAATGAATTTATAAAAGAGTGACTTCAACTCAACAGTGCAATATTTGACTTATACCTTGTGGGAACCAAGATTTCCATAGAAGGCTTTTTATAAGGGGATCTAATCTGATTTATTTTATTTTTTTTTAATTCACACACTGGCCTTAATGTTTATTATTATTCAATTTTTACACCATTTTTCTATTTGGTCGACACATTGTAACAACTTGGTTTGTGATGTGTCATCACAATCTTGTGACCTTTACGCAGAAATTTATGGTGTACATCAAAGCAGTAATAAACACATAAAGTTTTCTGCGGAGAAACACAATCACTTCAGTGTTCCTGCTGAACATGTGCTGACAGTTGACGTCTTGGTTACCCTGCGCCACGTCCAGGACAAACGATGCACTCAGAAGCGGCCGCCTGCGTTCTTGCATCGACTCCCCCCAAGGCTGCCGTGTCTCTGTCAGGCCTGTTTGAGTGGCTGTAAAATATTTACTGCTATAGAATTGGCCATGCAAAAGTGTAAAACACAGATTTCATTCAGTTCTTTACTGTATTGGAGCATTGTGGTATTTATTTTTTTAAATCATATATTCTTACAGCATATCTCATGTGTGAATATTTAGTTAATGGGATCTCGAATTTTTGTAGCAAATAGAGGCTGGTTCTATATTTAAAAGTCTTCTATGGTAGAGTCAGAAAACTGTGCCTTGATTCATTCACTAACAGCCGTATTGGACTAATCTCAGTTTTCTTGCCTATAAATTATAGAAATTCAAATGCATTGTATATTTTAAATATTTCACATTTTTAAAGAGAAATCAGTGTTTTGAGACTATGAATATATACCAGATTATGAATAAATTCATTTGTCTTATAATTTTTTGTGACTATAGAATGAAATTAAACTTATTAACAGATTAGAATTAAAATTCAAAACTAATAATAAAATTTAAATGAAGAGTGCTAAGTTAACATAGAAAAAATATATATATTATTATTTTTTTCTGAAATGAAATTTCTGCTCACAGAATGGCCATGACACTGACTATAAACCCTAGAGATTAGGGCACTGGTTCTCAAAGTGTGCGCCAGGGTGCACTGGTGCACCCTAGAAGATTTCCAGGTGTGCCCTATGGCATTCCAGAGAAATATGTGCCTGTTGGGGACCAAGAAACCAACAGGGTTTTTGGAGTTTAGATTTTGGGGGGACAGAGGTGTGGGGAATTGGCTGTAAGCTGACAGTCTGCCCAACCCCCCACCTCACTTGCCTGATTAGGTTGCAAAAGGCTGTTAAGCTGTGGTACTGGATTGTTTACACTACCCCCCATGTTCCCCGGAAAGACTGGAGGCAAGTTTCTTCTATCCTTTGTTTGGTGTAAAGTTAAGATGATATGTATGGTGGGGATTTCCTGCACTCAACACAAGGGTAAAAAGAGAGGAATTCTTCAATGTATTGATGAGGAAATGAGAGTTTGCCTTTCAAATAAATGCCCAAACATTAAAGAAATTGCTAGGACACATCAGGCTCATGTTTCTCATAAACACAAGAATAAAAAAACTTAACACATTTGTGCCAGGATCTGCCAAATTTACTAAATCTTACTAAGAATGTATCTATCTATATCTATATCTATATCTGTATATATATATATATGAAGATAACTTTTTTGTAATTTTTTATTTTTAACCCTTTTTTACAAATTCTGAAAAAGCATAACTCAAAAAATGTAACATAAAAATGTTTTTAATGTCAGAATAAATTTAAATTTGTCATATTTATTTCATTTAATTATCATAAAAACACGCTTGGACTTTATATTTTTTAATATTTGACTTAATTATAACATATTTCTCAGAAATTTGTACATAGTTTTTCTACAATTATTTATAAGATTTTAAATGCTCCCCGACTTCAAAAAGTTTGAGAACCACTGGATTAGGGTATAACCCATTGCAGTTATCTTAGTACCTCACTTAGTATTGACTTTAAAAACCTTTTCTTGTAGGAAATAATGACTACTGTACAAAAATCAAATAGTGATTCTTGCAAGTAATGGTTAATTGATGGTATGAGTTAATTTTATTGACATCTTGGGCTTTTTTCTGATGATTTAAATATGTGCTTTGATAATATGAAGGACCACAGAGCCATGAATCGCTGTACGGCTGCTTTGAGGCATGTCTTAGGGAGAACTGTGAGCCTTGTTTTGTGTCCAGGATGGGAGGAACAGCAAGAAGCATGCATGAGTCATAGGACAAAAACACAAAATGTCATTTCAAAGAGAGGGTGGTGACCTTATGTCTGAGTGTGCAGAACTGAACTGGCAAAGTAAGTGGCCTGCTCTTAAAAGTTCATATAATGAGGGTAAAACCAAATTTTTATGCCATTGTATTATACAATTACTTTTATTTGCTACTTCAAGTGCATAACCTCTGATTCAGTGTGAAACTATCCCAGATCAGGCAGAGTCCAAACACAGACTTTCCCGGACCTAGTTCTGCATTTTGAGATTTGGAGCAAGGAGGCGCGTGCTAAGATGTGTACTTCTGCCCTCTGAAGTTTTGAACAAAATCTAAATGTCTTGTATGCTGTGATGTGCTCAGACAGAATCAACTTTTCCAGGCCCTTTTAATTTTGGAAAGAGGCTCTTCATTTGTTAAAATTAACATATATTAATACATACATTTTTGTTGATTGCAAGATACAAGAAGAGGTGCCTATAGGATGTGTTGTGGCATAGTAACAAATACTTGAAAGAAAACATAAGCGTATGATGGTAAAACACGAAAGAAGTAATCTAAACGGTTTTGGAAGAGAACTTCCTGTTTTCTCTGAGAGTCTGCGTCATGGAATGTCATGCCCTTCTTTGATTTCAGGTGTGTTTACTGTCATTCCTGCCATTCTTTCTGTTATGTAAATGAGTTTAGGTGAATGTTATTTACTGATAGGAGTCTACTCGTCAGGACTTTTTGTTTTCTTTATTTTTTTTAACTTTTATATGTGTGTATCCATTTTTATGTAGAAACTGCCCATATTAAATGTTTATGTAAAAAGTTTTCCAGATAACACAGATTTCTATTGGATGTCTATACTGCATTATAAGACTCGGACAAAAAAAAAAAGGAAGAAAGCGTATATCCAATTAAAACAGGGAAAGAACTCTTGAACTCAGCCATGCATACAAGAAAAATAAATTGTTTGAAGTGAGACATGAGGTAATCCTGACCCCTCAAGGGGGAGCCAGCACTAATCTGGCTTCTAGCGTGCTTGTTTGAGATGAAATTTTTCATTGACGTTAGTACTTAACAAATCACCAAATGTTTGATGACTACCTACTATGAGTCAGAACTCTAGTAAATGGCTTTTAAAACTATGACTATTTTAGCAGATATGTAAATTATATGAGGCATAGTTGACAGTGTAAAATAACAGGAAAAGTATGCCTTTTCTAAGAATTCCAGAGGTATTTTGAGGTTTCACTCAATGTTGTACAGTGATTCAAAATTCTTGCTACAGTCTAGCCTCTGAGAAAATGAAAATACCAGAAAGTATATTGCATTTCAGGCTAATAAAATAACTCCCAGAAAATGATGGCTATATTTATAGATGTGATTATATAGGTCTTTTTATAAATTGAGATTATTTGAGATTATAAGGGGGCCATTAAAGTGGTCAATCCATACAGTATTCAATCAATAACATGTTGGTATCTAGGTGTGACATTCTGTACTATCATCATTTATAATGACTGAAGTACTGTGATTGCTGTTACTGTGTGGTCACAATAAATTTGTACCATATGTATGACTCTCAGAAGAACACAATCACTCCTTGTGTACCTAATGTTTCTTTATGCTTCCTTCCCCCTTCCTCTTACTGGTACATGCATTCCTTATTTAAATATAATGCACTCCAAAATATTTAGCATTAGATTAACTCAACAGAATCACATGATTAGTTTATTTCATGATTTTTTTTTTCTAAACAATATTTGTATCCATATCTGAATGAACTTCCTCAGCCTTTTAGGATCCTCAACAAATTTTATGTGGCTTGATATTTCTCCCTCACACTGTCTTCATGTTAATGCACTGGCTGATTAGTGGTTTTTAGCTCTACTGATTGGTTATCTTCACAAGGGACAATATGAATCTAATTCTCTAACCTTATTTCAACCCGCTGCTGCTGCTGTTATTGTGAAGCCAGTTATAAGTGCAGATCATTGTTTCCATGATTACTGAGACAAACACCACAGTAGGAGTGGTTTGATTTTTCCAGACTACAAATGATAAGCTCCAGGAGAATGTAGCAACTGTAGCAGTTTCTTAATGAATTACACATGCAAAACTCCTCCAGTGGTGCCAAAACTTCTCTGTTACTCTTTAAGTAGTGTATAAAACTCAGAGTATACTCAGAGGAAGTATCAACCTATTTTCTTGAAAGCTGGTGCTGCTATGTTAGTGATAAAAAAAAATGACTTCAAAAAGCACATTTCAAATGTTGTTTCTATCTTACATATTGTTTTTGAATGTATTAAAATGATACCAGAATAGCTAAGAAAATATAGCTAGAGATATATTTGTTTCCTTCAGAAGAATAATTTTGTTTTTTTTGACTTCTTGAGTGAAATGATTAATAAACCTGAGACAATGTGTGTGATATCTATGTGATGTGTGTGTGTGTGTGTGTGTGTTTCCTTCCCAAAGTAACAACCACAAAAACACTCAGGAATAAAGTGCTATAGTAGAAAACCATTCTTTATTAGAAACACCACTATACTTCCTAGTAATAAAAGTAACTAGTTTTTTGTTATCAAAGTTAAAATTCCATAAAATAATTATTATTGAATATTTACAATACAAGGACTTCCCTAGAGGACACACTGATTTATTTCTCACTGTTGTCTGTTCTACTTTTTGATGAGTTTTTTTTTTACAAGTAGAGATAAGAGTGACTATTTCAATTGTATTTCACCCAAAATACACTGAAAGGAATAGATTGTTTGAAAGATTTCTGTAAATTATTTAACATGTATTTTTAATATAAGCAGCCGCCTTGATATTTAAATATAGTAAATCATGACCTTATTCAAATTTATTCATTCATTTAACAAATACTATTTTGCACTTATTATATATAAGATACTCAACTACATACTCCAAATACTTTATTGAACAAAAGAAATGTTTCTACTTTAGTGGACCTTCCATTCTTGTGGGAAGGATACAGATAAAAACAGAAAACATGGTGAATAAGTAGAGCAGTACTTTAGAGGGTGATAAATACTATGGAGAAGGAGAAGTAGAATAATGGTGTTCTGCAGGGATGCAGGGACGGCTGCGGTGGGGAAGGTACTCAGGGTAGGCCTCTGAGACGTGAGACTTGAGTAGAGAGCTGAAGGAGATAAGGGAAAATCAAGGAGTTATCTGTGAGAAGAGCATTCTAGACAGAGGAAAGACCCAGAGCAAACGTCCGGGGTGTGAGGGAGCATTCCTGGAGTATTCTCGGAAGAAGGCCAGTGTGTCTGAAGTAGAGTGAGTGAGAAAGATAGTAATAGGGATTCAAGTCAAAAGGTATTGGGTTGAAGGAGTTGGTGCATAACTCATTAGGGAAGTGCTATGATTAGCCTCCTACAAAGAGATCTGGATGTTCTGTACACTGGATAGGGAAGCCATGCACGTCTTTTTGCTCAAGGTCACCCTGAATTATATTTGGCTTTGTGTCCAAACTCATTTTAAATACCAGCTAACCTCTCTGGTTTGCCACCTGTTATTCTTAATGCATGTGGGTGTTTGACACTGATTTTAGCGCAATCTCTCTCCCTCTCTCTCTCTCTCTCTCTCTCTCTCTATATATATATATATATATATATATATAATACATGGACTAAAAGAGGTTTTTACAAAGTGTTATATATATTTAGAATCTGTGTCACTTTGTTTCCCCTTCCTTCTATAACATCTTAAGAGCAGTCAGGTGTCTGCTATTTTTGTGGCAGCCATATCTCTTGCCTCTTTGAGTAAAAAGGACCAAGTGTCCCCCTTCCTAAGGCTATTTGATTCCTTGATCTCTAGAGTTTTACATTCTTTTTGTCTATGAAGGGACTTTGTTCCATTACTTACCATCCCTCTCCTGTGTCTCCAACAAATCCTGTTTAAATGACCATTTCTATTAATACATGCTGAGCTGTCTACCATCATTTAAAGAAATCCTCCATAGGTCCAGTTTTCTAGCAGCACCTATCTGTCTTCTGTTCAGTACAGAGCTCGTTAGATGCACCGCTGTAATTCAGGGGTCCCCAAACTTTTTACACAGGGGGCCAGTTCACTGTCCCTCAGACTGTTGGAGGACCAGACTATAAAAAAACTATGAACAAATCCCTATGCACATTGCACATACCTTATTTTAAAGTAGAAAAACAAAATGGGAACAAATACAATATTTAAAATAAAGAACAAGTAAATTTAAATAAACAAACTGACCAGTATTTCAATGGGAACTATGCTCCTCTCACTGACCACCAATGAAAGAGGTGCCCCTTCCAGAAGTGCAGCGGGGGCTGAATAAATGGCCTCAGGGGGCCGCATGCGGCCCATGGGCACCTCTGCTATAATTGCTGTCTACACCTGCTCTCCTCCCCATTCGTCTTCAGAACTCTGCAATTGGGATTCTCCCCCCATCACCTCGTCGGGAGGTACCTGTCGCTTCACTGCTATGTTAAAATATTCCAGTTCTTTATCTGATTTTTAGAGTATTAAACACTTTGGACCACTTTCCTCCTTGAAAATATTTTTTTCTTTAGCTTTAATGGCAACATTCCTTCAAGGTATTTTCTACCTCTTTGGTAACGTCTTTCTAATCCTTTCAAATTCCTCCTTCTGTGCCTACTCCATAAATACCCGTGTGCATAGGATGACCCTTTACACTCTGGCAGTCTTGTTCCCTGACAAGGTTTCCTTCACGTGTCATGCTATGAACTTAGCAGAAGTACCTCCAGTCCCCTGTACCCAGTGTTCTCATTTACGACCACGTACTAGACACCAGTATAAAAATCCCTGTCTCATAGGCATCCTCAGATTCAAGTTGTCTGAACTCTGAACACCACCTACTCCTTTTCCCAACTCCTTCCTCTTCCTACCCCTGTATCTAGTAAATGCACCCCTACAGACCCCAATGCTCAATCTGGAAACTGGAGCACTATTCTTTTTCTAAAGAGGACGGGAGTTTTAGATTCAAAGCATAGTTGAGAATAAAGTACTGCGATGTACCGCATGCTCCCTGCTCCCACACGTGCACAGCCTCCCCCATTATCAACATCCCCCGCCAGGGGTGCGTTTGCTACAACTGTCGAAACTACGTTGGCGCATCATTGTTGCCTGAAGTCCAACGTTTATATTGGGGTTCACTCTTGGTGTTGTGTATTCAGTGGGCATAGACAAATGTATAATCACATGTATTCATCACTATTGTATCATATGGAATTCTTTCCTTGATGGACACCATTCTTGATTTTTTTTTCACACCCCCATATAATACATAGTACTTTTGTCTTTTGTAGCTTACCACATAAAACTTTAAATTACTTCAGTGTTCCAATGTCAACTTTTATAAAACATACTCATTTGTATTCAATAGGACTTGAAACAAATACAGTTAATGCCATTGTGAAAATAAAGCCACATTAATGGAAGAAGTTCTAATCATAAAGAGTTGTTAAATTTGAATGAATATAAATTTTAAACTTGTCATTACAAAACTCTAACCAAGGTGTGATTTAGGTTGAAAGAAAAAAATTCTACGCTGAGTGGAGCTCATTATGTCAGATCTACTGAGAAGAATTTTGCCGCCTTTTAGTCACATTGCTTCCAACTGTACTGTATCTAATCTTATGCATCAGAAATTTTCTGTCTTAACATTTCAAAATTTGCAAAATGAATTTGGGGAAAATGTTAAAAGTACAGAATACTTTGTTACTATAAATTTTCTTTACCAAAGACTACATGAGAAAATATACTTGAATTGTATAATCACTAAAACTGTGTAAATGAAACTTAATTTTAAAAACAGACAAACTATGAGGTGAATGTATTTTTTAGTTGCATCTGTTAACTAATAAGTATTTTAAAAAAAAGAAATGTAGTAAAAATACTGTTTTTAGTGGCCATTATCACCAAATGGCAGGAAGATATTGAGACAAGATTAGGTAAGGGAGTATATGGTAATTAAAATCACACATGAATCTTTACAGGAATTTAAAATATAATAATACAGTGGTACCTTGTGTTACAAATTTAATTTATTCTGTAACTGAGCTCATAAGTCAGTCAACTCGTATATCAAACTGCTGATACTGGACCCGTGCGCCAATGCGCCAACTAGCGGCAGTTTTCTGAATCACGACTTGTATCTCAGAATTTTGCTCGAATCTCAAACAAAAATATGGAACAAGTCGCAACTTGTATCTTTAAAAAAAATTGTATGTTGGTCTTTTTGTATCTCAAGGTACCACTGTATTAGAGTATAAAGGAGAGTGTTTCTGCTGTAATGAAAGAACTGTAGGTTACAAAGAGTTTGGCAGTTGGAGGACAATAAGGCAAATATTCCAAATTTGAAGAGGAATTCAGTAGGGCATGACTAACAAATGCCATAACTGTGACTACGTAATAAATTAGGGTACATTTTCAAAATTCACAAGTTTTCATTTAAGGTGACTTGTGCATGTTTCCTGTGACATTATGATTTAAATTGTATAACTGTCTATGGTCAGTATATACTCATAATCTTGCCATAATCTTTCTCAGACTCTCTGACTGCTTCAAAAGACTTTAGAAAGTTGGCTCAGAAACAAACTGTAGCATGTCAGAAAAGTAATCTCCACCACTTATAGCTAGCTGTGTGGTCATCTAACTTGACAGATGGCGCCCTGCCTGTCCTAGGCAGCTTGTGGGACAAAGCTAAATGTCAACACCACGGGGATGTAATTACTGCAGTCTCCTGGGTCCAGTGTGGCCTGGCCCTGAGAGCAGCTCCCCAGGCTCTCCGAGGAGTAGTGCAGTGGTGGAAAGAGCCAAGAAGTGTCTTTGAAACCAGCAGCATTTTCACTTTCCTGACAAGTATTTCACACTACTTACGGGCACAAGTATTTTATATCTGACAAATCAGATTGACAAAGAATTGAAAAAATTGTGGGACTTTCACTGTGGCCTAATATATATTATCAAATGGCTTTCATTTATGTTATTTAAGAAGCTAGTCAATGACCAAAATAAATTTGAAAATATTTTTAATGATGACCAAATAGTATCGCTTATATTTGTGTTTGCTAAATTATTAATAATGTTCTCTTGTATTTTGGGACATAAGTTGTAAGTCACCACAAGAATTCATTTAATCTTTAAAACCACGCTACAAGCTTGATACTGTTATGAGCTTGAATTTGCAGATGAATGAGTGAGGCACAAAGTAGTAATGACACAGAACCAGTGGTAGACCCACGGCCCAGACCAAGCCACCTGCTGCGGGTGTCCCTGTTCTTCATGTGTGACCTCTGTATGATGCCTCTGTGTTTCTTTAAAATGCTCAGCCTACCTGTGTAGCATGGATTATGGAGATGAATAATGAGAACATGATGTGAAAGAATTTAAAATTCCAAAGATACTAACAAATAGATCATTAGAGAAATTATTAATATAGTAATTGATGAAGCATAAATTTCTCCAAAGAAGGATGTCTTTCTTTTATATATATATATATATATACACACACACACACACACACACACACACACACACACACACACATACTGGGGGTGCTGAAAATAGTATTTATTTCTAAAAATTATTGTAACACAAAGAGGTATGCTTTCATATGCCTTTCAGTGGAAGGACTTTATAAACATGATTCTTGTTTTCTTATTTATGAATAGCGCAGACTTTTCAACGTGAGACCAAGCTTCCCAAGTCCATGCTGCTGCTAATACTCAAGAACTGAGCACTGCATATGTGTTATCTATCTAATGCTCACAACAGCCCACGAGGGAGGTACTGTGTATTACAACTCGTTTCACAGATGAAGACAGTGAGAGAGAAGCTGAATTACTCGCCCATGGTCTTTTAAATGATATACAGAACAGGGTAATGCCTGTACTGTAAAAGCAGTTTCCTATAATATAGACATAATTCTGGTAATTTCTCAAAGATCTGCTTGTTCTAATCAATCAACCAACAAACAAGGGGGTACTGAGAGTTTAGACACCGTGTAAAAGAGGTGCCTAAGAAACCGTGCTTTAAAGTTTAAAGCAGTGGTCCCCAACTTTTTTTGGGCCATGGACCGGTTTAATGTCAAAAAATATTTTCATGGACCGGCCTTTAGGGTGGGATGGATAAATGTATCATGTGACCAAGACAAGCGTCAAGAGTGAGTCTTAGATGGATGTAACAGAGGGAATCTGGTCATTTTTTTAAAAATAAAACATCGTTCAGACTTAAATATAAATAAAACAGAAATAATGTAAGTTATTTATTCTTTCTCTGCGGACCGGTACCAAATGGCCCACGGACCGGTACCGGTCCGCGGCCCAGGGGTTGGGGACCACTGCTTTAAACCATTGTTAGCTGTGACTTTCCCTGGTGGATTGGTGGAAGCAGTCAGGTCCAGGTAGTAAGAGTAGTAGAGAATTGAGTTAAGGCTCTCAATCTAATATCTAATTGATGAGATCACTCTTACTGTGTAAAGTTCTAAACTCGTGCACTATAAATTCAAAATAACCAATACCATCAGAGCCTCAGGGATCAATTGTGGTTTGATGATACCTCCCACTATGTCTCTACTCTGAGAGAGGGGCTATGAGGTAGGTCTGAGAGGCAGAAAAGGTAAGGGAAGGTGTCAGTGGGAGAAAGGGCCTTTTGGTCGGGAGAGGCAGGAGCACCGAGTTTCTGGTGCCCCTGAGGCCTGGCGGAGACATAGTGGGGTCAGCATTTTAACAGCAGCTTCTACTCTTGCCCCTTAAATCTCTTTTTCACACAACAACTGATTGTCTTTTAAAAACATATAGGAGAGTATGTTACATACCACACTTCAAGGATTTCCTATTTCACTTGGAATCAAAAAGCAAATGCTACACAAGTCATTGAATCCCTCCCTCCTCAGAGCTCTCACGTGGATGTGCCTGGGAGTGAGGAGCTGAGGAGCTGAGGAGCGAGCCTTTGGTAAGTGCAGCGGCCCGGATGCGTGGCTCCCCGTGGGGCTGCCTCTGAAAGGGGCACGGGTGGGCAGCTGCGGCTCTCCCGGGCAGTGCAGGCTCCTTCGCCCCAGCTGCCCCCGGTAGAAGTGGCCTACCAGTTGTCTGAACTGAATAAGAGAATCCAGAAATCCAGACTTTTACCTGAAATCCTCATTTAAAAATATCTGGTTCAGTAAGAATGTGGTGGGGGGAAGCACTGTGCAGACCAAGTACGTCTGCGAGACAGATGTCTGCGAGACAGATGTCCGGATCAGAACCACAGGCCAGCAGTGCACGGCCTCCGCCCGCTGGGTCTGCTCTGCCTGCTCTCACCCACACTTCCTGCGGCTTTTCCCTCGCTCACCACACTCTCGCCACGTTGGATCCTCGCAGGTCCTCCAAGTTCTGAGCTCTTCCTTACGCAGGGCCCTCTGTGCTGCTTGTTTTCTGTGCGTAGGGCTGTTTGGGCCGTTGTCCTTCAGACCTCAGCTCAGCTCTCCCTTCCTCAGAGCGCATTTCCGGCCCCTGCCTGAAATGACCACCCACCCACTGCCCTTGTTTTCTTCCCTTCTGCCGGCGGTTCTCTGTGCGGCCGGTAGGAGACCACCGAAGGCCCAGGGGCCTCCCCGGAGCGCCATGAGGTCCAGGCTAGTTTCTGCACTGCAGTAAGATGGAGCTCTCTCCTTCTGCTCTCATTCTCTTACGACTGTGTAGTGGAGGTTTTCTAGAAGCTGTAGGACAGGTGATATGCAGTAGACTGAATGCAGAAATAGAGGTGAAAATTCACTTCTTCTCTACTATTAAGCCGTATTAGAATGGTCTGAAAAAAAATGTAAAACACTGTTACTCCACTCACTATTTTTTATTTTATAGTATAGATAACTTCATAAAGTCATATTTATAGTAATATGTAATAGATTTTATGGTTGCTTTATAATGCATTTATACATATTTGAACTTTTTTCTCAATTTTAATTTTAGTTATCAATATCAATAAATATAGACCTAACACAAGTTTTTTAAGGTACATACTAATTTTTAAGAGTAGAAAAAGAATCTTGAGACCAAGAATTTTGAGAACACTTTCTTTATCAAACACTAACATTATCTCTGATTTGTTGCTTGTTCCAAAACGCGAGCACCACGTGGACGGGCTCGGTTGCCGTCGTCCCCGCCTCAGCGCCCTCTGCACCTGGCCGGGCCTGCAACTGCAGTCGCTCCGGAAACCCATGTAGAATACATGCATTAGAGAACATGTCAGCCATCCGCATGGGAGCTACGTTCAGAAGGACAAGTCTGAGCTAGTTCTGTAGGAACCTTTGTACATAAGGCAATGACTGAAACTGATCATGCAGTTATTGTAAAAAATATTAAAGGTTCTTCAAATGGGGAAGTAACAGTGAAGTGAGTGTATAAGAAAGATTGTTTTGTAGTGAAAGTTAAATGAAATAAATCATCTTTAAGTTTTTCTTCTTTCACACATATCTTTAACAACTCTTCAACACTTTCCTCCCTGTGACATTGTGAGCGGGCGGAAGCTCTGGAAACCTCTGTGCAGTTCTTGTAGCTATCACTGTATATGTGCTAATGAATGAGGTCATATCAGTTTAAATGGAACACTGACAGAAAACACAATTTAGCTCATTAGTAAGACATGACAAATTTATAGCCAGAAACTCATGGTGACTTTTATAGAGGAACATAAATTAATTGTGGCCAGTGTTAAAGCCTGAACTCATTCAGGAAAAGTGCACATATTCCTCCAAGGCAAGCAGTTCCTATGAAGCAAGGGGGTGTGGCATCTGTGGTGTGCTTTGTAGGGCTCCAGGGGAGGTCTTTCTTCCTCCCACCCAGAGGGCACAAGTTCTAAACTCGACCTTCAGACAGCCATTCTTTAAAGTGTCTCTGTCATATTCTTTTAAAATCAAATCCCAGGGAGAATGTTAAGAATTTGGGCTCTGGTACCAACCTCCTATATTTAATTCTGGCTTCGTGTTATATTAGCGCTGTTACTCAGGAATCCCATTGAAGATCTCTATGCTTCAGTTTATGTGCTTATAAGAATAGAGATGGCTATAGAGTCGTTGTGAGAACTAACATGTAAAAATAATAGTCCCTGATGCAGGGCACAACTCTGGCAGTGTTGTTTATTGTGTGGCATAGTATGTAGCATAGGATGCTGGGAGTAAAGGAAGACTAAATGAACAAAAACCCTGATTAGCTAATTTAGCATGTCCACCTTGATTTTCTAATCTAAAAACAAGAGAAGAAAAGTCTGGCATTGGTTCAGTTAAAAGGGAAAAAAAAATTTAAACAAATGAATGTGCCCTGGCCAGGTGGCCCAGTGGTAGAGTGTTGGCCCGGCGTGTGAATGTCCCAGGTTTAATTCCCACTCAGGGCACACAGGAGAAGTGACCATCTGCTTCTCGACCTCTCCTTCTCTCTCTCCCTCTCTTTCTTTCTCTCTCCCTCTCCCCCTCCCACAGCCATGGCTCAATTAGAGGGAGTTGGTCTCAGGCGCTGAGAGGATGGCTCCATGGCCTCTGCTTCAGGCGCTAAAAGAGTGGCTCTGTTCAGACCAGTGGAACAGGAGCACCAGGTGGGCAGAGCCTCGCCCTTTAGTGGGCTTGCTGGATGGATCTGGGCAGGGTGCATGCTGGAGTCTGCCTCTGCCTCCCTTCCTCTCACTAAAAAACGAAACAAAAACAGACAAACAAAAAATGAATGTACTAAATAAAAGAAATAAATAATGACTAAAAATCCTGTATGGTCCTTAGTCTCAGGAGGTTTATAGTCTAATGGGGAAAGAACTAATATAATATAAACTCTGCAGACTTTTAATGAAAATGTCAACAAGGTGCTGTGAAATCGTGTAAGAGGAAGTTGCTGATTTTTATTAGTGGCAGCAGACAAAACATGAAAGAGAAAGGGGCTTTTCAGATGGACCTTGGACACTTTAGAAGGGTATCATCATGCTACTCAGGTGGGACAAGCTCATTCCAAGTGGAGTAGGAAGCATCGATTGAGTCTCTTTCCCTAATGAGATGTGCACACAGCTTAGTACTCAGTAAGAGATGGTGCAGTAGAAACTTAATATGGAAGAAAGTGTTCAGAAACCCCACAGACCATTGACTGCTACAGGTTGAACTTGCACTTTGCAAGAGAGAGAGAGAGACAGGCTGAAAAGTTTTGAGCATTAAAGTTTTTGATCAACTGTTATCATCTGTTCTTTAAGAAAGTAAGCTTTGGTAACAGCAAGGCAAAGAGAGAATTAATTGTTGAGAGAGAGTAGTCTGAGCATGAAGCCAGGAAGGAGAGGGACCTAAAACTGGAGTTAACGATGAGAGTTGGGCACAAAGAAAACCAGATAGAAGGTGACGGAGGACAATTTGACTTTGAGTGAAGGGTATGCAGCACAATCAAAGGTCAAAACAATCTGGAGATGTTTTCTCGGAACATATGTACCCTGATTTATCAATGTCACTGCATTAAAATTAATAAAAATAAGATAAAAAAATACAAAAAAAGAGATGAGAATTGGGGCCCTTAGGACATGAAATCCTTTTTATTTTGATGAGTGAAGGACTAAGGACCAATGATGATACCGAAGTCTGACTCCCAGAAACTGGTAAGGTGCTATTAAGTGAATAGTGCTCTCAGGAAAAGGAGATGCTGGTTTGGGAAAGAAAATAATACAACTAGCAATAAATCCTATGATTCTAAATACCTAAGGGAGAAAAAGAGAGTAATTAAAAACCTAGCCGAGGTGCTCACGGCTCCTCAGACTCAGTGCCTGGCAGGGCGGACATCAGTCAGTAGAATGGACGCTGACCTGACAGAGGGCTCTGGGGGAGGGCTTGGGGCGGAGGAGAAGGATGTGGAGATGGGAGTGAGGCTGTGTAAGGAGACATCACCCACTGCCCATTTTTACTTCTTTGAGAGTTTTTATGAGGCTATAAATGTTCAAAGCAACACAGACAATTTGTGCTTTTAATGTTTAAGAATGGACCTATGAATAAGAAAGTTTATATGTCAAGCAATCTCTGCTAATGAATTTTGTTTGCTGCTAAAATACACATCTTTAGTACATTTTTCGAGCTAATTATAGTTAATTGTGAACAGTAAATTCCTATGTGATTACTGACAGCATTCCCACTTCTGTGTCTGAGAGGAGGAGAGGTCTTGCTAGTTCATTCACTCGAGTTACTAAAAATTGTACTCAGTTGAAATATCAGGATTTTATATAAAAATACCCTTTTGAAAAACCTCCACTGTTCTCATTATAGTCAAAATTGTAGTTACACATACTTCACTCCATTAATACACACAGGTGTTTTATGCTCTTAAATACACATTCAACTTGGGTTTTAGGAATAATAGTAAATAATCTTTCTTGATCTAATTTTACTTGTGTATTTTAGTGTTAAAATACAGCTTTTGTTTTAACAAAGCAAGCCTATGATAATGCATGTAATATGGCAGATTTCTGATTTAGGGAGCAGTTGTTTTTCAAATGCTGTTGGTTGTTTGCCCAGTCCCTTCTGTGGCCCTTAGTGAAGCCACAACAGCAGGCTGTAGACCACGCAGACACGAGCTGGAACCCTTCAATCTGCTGTCTGTGGAGTTTCTCCAGGCTGCAGTCCCCTCCCCTCCTCCTCTCCCAAAGAGTAAGTCTTTCCATCGTCAGTAAGTTTTATGAATAATCTCTGCTTCTAGAGAAAGGAAAGTATATGGCTATCAGCTGGTTACAAATATATTACTAATGAATATTTATATTAATTGTGAAAGTCCTGTTTTAAACCAGAAGTGTGGGAGCTAGAAAAGGAAGGAGTATTTGCTGTTTTGGTGCTGCCTCAAATCTGCCGTCTGTTTTGTCTTCACTAGGAGAGGGACCTGCAGCATTCTGTGTTCTAGAAGTCACAGATTGCCACCTACATGTCAGATTGACCCCTGGACGTGGATAGCTTCACTGACACAGTGTGAAAAAATGAGTTAATTGTCAAGGTTTTTAAACTGCAAACTTTCATAATAAAAACAAAATAGTTTCTCTTAAAATATTGGAAAATCTGTCGGTGCAGAGACTGTAGTAGCTAAGAAAGGTCCACCCTCTAGACAGGGCAGGCACTTCCTACCCCTTCCGCCCTCGTCATGGCTTACCGTGTGCTAACACTTAGACAACACCTGGGCCTCTTCGTCAATTTATACTATCTCCTGGCCTGCTTGACTCATCTTCATTATGTATTTGGTCTCTAAAAGTATGGCGTGCTTCCATCTCATGATGTCTTACACAGGGAGAAGGGTAACTACGTGTGCATGTGTGTGTGTTTACACATATGGATATATAAAGAAATGATAAAGATGCTTCTAGCACAATGCTGGCCTGAGCCCTCACTTTTCTGCCTGGCTTAGCACTCACACGTTCCTCCTGCATGTACCAGCAGTTCGCAGAGTTCCACAGAGCACCTGGAACAACGAGGCCTGGAGACAGAGGGAGGTCAATAGGCTCAACACTGTAGACTGACGTGAGCACAGGATTAATTTTATAGTATCATTATTAATGATTTCTGTACTGTAATACTTTGTAATACTGGCACTTTTATTAGAATGTGGGTCCCAATATAAAAAAAAATGGCCTTATGTGTATACACTGACATAAATGTATTTTCTCTATGTTTGAGGGTATATTATCTATTTAAAAATATTAAAAAAAAATTTTTTTCCTACAGTCATTAATTTAAGATATCATGAATTCCCATAACGGCAGATTAAATTGGCAATTTGTTGTTTATTAATAAATGGATGCTTTCCAAATCGGGTTCCTCCAGTAGGCATTCCAGCACCTTCCCTGGGCTCTCTCACTTTCTCTGCTTATCTGAAACATGTTCATGTTTGTTGATGCACAAGTTTCATTGTTTGTGCAATTTCAATCTCATGTTGCTCTCTGCGTTTTCTCTAAGCACATCTAGTTAGCAAATATGTTGGCTCTGAAGCTATCTGTAGAAGTTTAACAATTTCCTCTTGTGGGAAGCTTATATTCTTGTTTACTTTTTCTACCATAGAAATCTTATGTTAAAAACACAATGTCTGCCTGACTAGGCGGTAGCGCAGTGGATAGAGCGTCGGACTGGGATGCAGAAGGCCCAGGTTTGAGACCCCGAGGTCGCCAGCTTGAGCACGGGCTCATCTGGCTTGAGCAAAGCTCACCAGCTTGGACCCAAGGTTGCTGGCTCGAGCAAGGGGTTACTCGGTCTGCTGAAGGCCCGCGGTCAAGGCACATAAGAGAAAGCAATCAATGAACAACTAAGGTGTCGCAACGAAAAACTGATGATTGATGCTTCTCATCTCTTTCTGTTCCTGTCTGTCCTTATCTATCCCTCTCTCTGACTCTCTCTCTCTGTCCCTGTAAAAAATAAAACAAACAAAACAAAAAAACATAAAATGTCTATTATTGCAGATAATTATAGTGAATTTTTAAAATTATTATTGTGTTATAAAAACCTCTTAAGAATGTGGTCCTTTAACATCAAGTTAATATTTTTTTTCTTCAGGATACCCAGTTTTCAGTTTATGCCTTTCCCAACTGCCCTATCACTTTCCAGGGGTACTGTTTGTCATCTGCACAGCTGATCAACCAGGCTTTACCCAGCTGACATAGCTACTTCTTACAAAAGTAGAAAAATATGTAGAAGTAAAAATAATTGTGTTAGAAGATTTAATTCCAGATTTCTTTTTAAACATTTCTTAAAGTGTGATTTTTATTTTGCAAATAAGTTTCTTTTCATTTGACTTTTGAAAATAATGTCATAGAACACCAAACTTCTCAGAAGACAGTCTTTCTTCTAATCTCAGGCCTGAGTATCAACACCTAGTTGTATAATCTTAACAAATTATTTACCTTACCTGAGAATCAATTTCCTTATATGCAAATTTATTCTTTGGTCTATGTCATAACAGTCTTATGGAAATTAATTGAGGAAATATGTCTGAAAGGACTCAATTTTTAACCTGCTATAATGATGTAAATTATTTCATTTTAATTGTTAGAGAAATGTTAATGAAAAGATACTTGTTCAATACTATATGCAAAACACTTGAGTTAAACACTATGAGGGATAACAGGAGAAGCAAAATATAGGTACCCTCCCTTAATATATTCATATTAGGGCCGATAATGTAAGAACTTATCTCCTTCCAGATCAAATAAGGTAAAAGCAGTATAAACTAAGTGCTGTAAAAATGGAAAAGAGAAAGATCAGGAAAATCTGGATGTTTAATCTGCATGATTAAATATAAAAAGGTGAATTTTAGGAAGGAATTATCCTGGTAAAAGAAACAACAGAAGCCAAAATGTGGACATAGAATGATTGGAATGTATTTTGGGCATATTAAGTAGACCTTAGGCCAGAATGGAAGATATGTTTAGGGGCATCATGAATGACACGGCTAAAGAGGGTAATTAAGTATTTTAGAGTGTAAGTATATATTTAATATATATAGAAATGAAACCTTTAAACAAATATATTTTTGTATTTCTGACATAGCATTATTGATTTTTAAAGATTAAGAAGATGTTAACCATCATTCACACATTTATGTCTTAGAGCTTAAAAGACCTTTTTAAGATCAAAAAGCTAATTATGAACAGAAGGATTTAAAGAAATACTGTGTTAGAAATATTAATATTACAGCATATGTAAGTGCCACAGATTATTAAAATAATAAAAACATTTAAGGAATCATTTAAATATTCAAGTGATGAAATGCACTATTTAATATGTAATGTAGGGTAGTACCAAATCCAGCACAAAGGTTGTGGTGGGAGCTGGGGAAACAGTGCGAAGGAATGAGAGATGTTGATGCAAGGTGTCTGGGAAAATCACAGTGTTTTTATCAGCAGAAGGCAAACAAGGCAAAATACTCCTTTGAAGATAAGATAACGGGTTCTGATCACATATACTGAGTTAGAATTACACTTCGAAAATCAGGAAGAGATATTTCAGTAGGCATTTGGAACAGTGACATTTTTATAGCTCAGCAGAGAAGTAGAATCTAGAGTGATAGAATTAAGAACCATCTCCATCTATGTGAATCTGTGGGAATAAAGACTATTTCATCTGGCTAAATATTTTGGAGGCTGTAAAGTATTGGTGGAAGTTTTTATTATTATTTTTTTTTGTAGTTTTCCAAAGTGAGAAGCGGCGGGGGGCAGGCAGGCAGCAGACTCCTGCATGTGCCCGACCCAGATCCACCCGGCATGCCCAACAGGGGGTGATGCTCTGCTGCAACCAGAGCCATTTTAGTGCTTGAGGCGGAGGCCATGGAGCCATCCTCAGTGCCCGGGCCAACTTTACTCCTATGGAGCCTTGGCTGCGGGAGGAGAAGAGAGAGACAGAGAGAAAGGAGAGGGGGAAGGGTGGAGAAGCAGATGGGTGCTTCTCCTATGTGCCCTGGCCAGGAATTGAACCTGGGACTTCTATACACTGGGCTGATGCTCTACTGCTGAGCCAACGGGCCAGTGCTTATTATTTTTTAATCTTCTATATTATACCCAGTCTTTCTTGATATTTTTTCTAAACACTAGATAATTGAAGATTAGTAACAGCATAATAACCTTTGCAGCATTAAATATTTAGTAAAAACTCCCTGATGAGAAAGAAATGATATTTATTTATTTATTTATTTGCATTTTTCTGAAGCTGGAAATAGGGAGAGACAGTCAGACAGACTCCCGCATGCGCCGGACCGGGATCCACCCGGCACGCCCACCAGGGGCCACGCTCTGCCCACCAGGGGGCGATGCTCTGCCCATCCTGGGCATCGCCATTTTGCGACCAGAGCCACTCCAGCGCCTGAGGCAGAGGCCACAGAGCCATCCCCAGCGCCTGGGCCATCTTTGGTCCAATGGAGCCTTGGCTGCGGGAGGGGAAGAGAGAGACAGAGAGGAAGGCGCGCCGGAGGGGTGGAGAAGCAAATGGGCGCTTCTCCTGTGTGCCCTGGCCGGGAATCGAACCCGGGTCCTCTGCATGCTAGGCCGATGAGAAATGATATTTAATTCAGCATTGTATTCTTAAAGCCTAGTGGTCGGCCAATAATACATACAAGATTATTCTTTGAAAGAATGAATGTTTTTATTTTAATTATAGTTTTTTTTTTTTTTAAATTTTAAGATCATTTCATTAGGGCTTTGAGCATTTAAAGTGACAGCTATATAATTTCTGTAAACAGAGCTGGATTCTGGCTCAGTCTATATTTTAATTTGATATACTGCCACAAATACTTCTTTTAAATGTGAAGTAGCTATAAAATGCAGTGATTTCTAAACTTTAGGCATTTTATTGGATATTCAAAGCCATGCCGTAATATTAAAAACAACTGCAAGTGAATATGTGACAGCATGCTTTTTGGTGACAAGTTTAATTGTAAATTACATTATTTCAAGTGACTACATTTTTCCAGTGTATTTATACTAAGTTTTCAGAACTAATAGATCTGGAAGCAACATCCTTTGGAAATATATTTTGGAGACATATATACACATATGTACACAGTTTTTTTTAAGGCTAGACATTCTCATGGTCTATAAATAGATGGATTAATAGATTAAAAATCAAGATTTTGCCGAATACAGGAACAATAACTTTTCCATGTGCTTTGTAGTCAGAATCTGTTCTGTAGTACTGTTGTCAGAAAAGAAAATAGCAGAGGAATGCTCGTGTTGGCATGTACTCATTTTCTTTGTTTGGCCAACTGGATAAGGGTCTTTGTTAATTAAGTGAAAATCCTTATTATTTCATCCCAATGCCTTTGATTTAAAGTCACACAGAAAGCTATGTCAACATTTCTGACATTAAGTAAACAAACATCAATTAAAGAAAAAATGCAAAAGCATGCTTCGAAGGTACCTAAGGAAGAAAAAACACTAAGCAGTAGGTCTCCCCAAACAAAACGTTTCCAGCCCAGCAACACGTGTCTTCACGGTTTTCTGTGAAAAGAACCAAGCAAGCCCAGGTTGGGTGGGTGGCCTCCTCCTCACTGTTTATCCGCTGACTGAAGGTCCTGGCCAGTTCTGTTCTGCCGCTGCTGGAAGAGTAATGGCCATGGCACTTGACCTCTGTGGGTTTGAACCTCGAACCCCCATTCTAGGTTTCTGTCAGTGAATCTTACAGCTTGCTCCCAGTTTCAAATTATGTTCGTACTCTCAAGTGAAAACAAAATAATGTCCCTGCAGCACTCACGTTGTTGGGTGGCATTCAGGATATATGCAGGTTTTGATATATAGGTTTTGCTGTGTTAAGTCAGTTTTCTTGGCTATGTTGCAGCAGTAATTTAATTCAGGGGTCACTGTTGGACCTGCTGTATGTCCGAGTTCGTGTTAGCAGAAGTACTGTGGTGTTCCACTCTGAAAAACAGCTATAATACAAATGGTAAGGCATCTTGGGGAAGCAATAACAGTATTCATATATTCTTAAAGTCTTAATGAATAAACCAGAAAATAGTTGGCTCTCATGGAAGATTTATAACCCTCTTTTAAAACTTATTTTTATGATTATAAACTTGAGCTGCTAGGCATTAGTTGTAGTTTTAACTTTACTCACTAGTAATTACACATTAATTAATTTTTCCTAGGAAACAGTATTATTGCTGAATGGAATGTGGCATAAAGGCACCAGTCTTTATGCATTTGCTAGGCATACATTTAACCACAAGATTATTTCATAGGAACTAAGGCTTATTTGAATGAAAGCTAAGTAGGTGTTATATAAGTAGCCTTTTATATTTTATACCTCTTCATTAAAATATTTTCTCAGATTTAAATATGAGCTTGTAGCCCAATCGATGATACAGTCTTGAAAAGCAGATTATTTAGAAAATAAATTGTTTGACAGACTTAGAAAGGGACTCCTAAACCAAACATGTGCAAAGTGTTGGAGATTTCTAAGTTTCAGTTCAGAATTACTTTCTGTGCCCGCAAGTGAGCTGGAAGCCAAGCTCTCATCACCAAATAAGGCCCCGTGTCTGGTCTCAGAGAGGGGCTTACCACCCAGTGGAGTCAAGACTTTCAGCACACCCTCACAGTAGTGAGGCACTAAGTTTCACACTCTGCCCCTGAGTAAGTGTTAACAGAAAACATACACGACACCTAAAATCATACCAGCTGTCCATTTGATTTAACATCTCTCTTTATTCTTTGTTTTCAACATCCGAGATTCAGTTCATGCAGTATTGTAACCAATCAAGAGGAGTAGTTGGCACCCTGATTTAGAGAGGCTTTTTAAGCATTTGTGAGTTTACTGCATCCACTTGAGGCTTGATGTAAATCTGCAGGGTTAACTTGGAAATGATAGAGAAGATCATGCTCCCTTCCTGGGAGCATGCTGGCTGCTTTTCTAAGACAGGCGCCGCAAAACCTGAGCAATGCACTTGTTCTGAGCAGCAAAGGAAGTGATTTCTTCTAGAGGGAGAAAAAGTATCTGAGTGTGTATGTGTAGACCATGATAATGCTTCCTCTATATCAGGGGTCTCCAACTCGCGGCCCACGGGCCGCATGCGGCCCGCCGAACAATTTTGTGAGGCTCGCAGACTAATCCACGAAGTTCAAAATATTTTGGATAAAATTAAGTAAGCCTAGGGGCCTACTTGTATTTTTCATTTCTCTAGCATCCTAGCTAGATATTAGCTTAGTTAACAGCAGTTGTGATGCGAACTACAGTTTCTGGTCGTTTTGTGACACTGAGTAAACTGCATGTATGGTTGTGCTTGTTGTACTGATTTTTTTTTGTTTTCAACTGCAGTGAGAAAAGTGTTGCGTAACAGTTGCCTTTTGTAGACCTAGTGCGGCCCGCCAAACGGCTGTGATCTTGCTCTGCGGCCCACATGCTGAGTTGAGTTTGAGACCCCTGCTCTATATAGTTAAAGTTAATATGTCCTTTTACATACAAAAGATGGGGAATTATCTTGAGTTTTCACCATCTTGATGTCTCTTAGAGTTACGGTCTAACAACTAAAATATGATAAATGCCTGTTTCGGGAGGGAATTTTAGACAAAAGTTTCAAATGGTGAAAAAGAAAAGAGAAAAAAAGCCTAAAAACTCAAAAGCTCATAAAGTCTGCGGGTTGCAGTGAAGGAGACGTATAACGTAGCTCCAGTGAAGAACCAAACTTCGTCCTCTAACCATTCGGTTCTACGTGTCTGTGGTTTCGTGATGTTTAAGTTCAAGTTGGAGTGAAAAAATTTGTTTCCTCTCTTAACTAAGGCTCCTGAAATAAATGGAAAAAGACAATGAACAGTTACCTCTAATCATACTTGCTCTGTTTAAAACTAGACCCAGTCTGGGCTAAAATGAATTGCCGTAATTAAACATCCAGGGCTGTGTGGGGATGTAAAAAGGATGGTCTCTGATCTATACTTAGCAGCGTCATGAATTTGGATAGCTTAATCTGATGTCACCGAACTTCTGGTTTTTCTACTTATCTCAGGCATTTAAAATTTTTCTATTTATTTTGTGCACCCTCATTTAAATATGTATGGTTTGTAAATATTTATGCCACAATTTACTTTAATGTTTTTCTTGTCTGTAAAAATAGAGATTGAAATTCTTCCTGAGAAGTTCTCAGGTGTTTGAATTAAGAACATAAAGCTCTAACCTCAAACTATTTTAAGAGCAGTACTATAGTTTGCTGGACATTATTATTATTATTTTTTTCCATTTTTCCAAAGCTGGAAACGGGGAGGCAGTCAGACAGACTCCCGCATGCGCCCGACTGGGATCCACCCACATGCCCACCAGGGGGCAACGCTCTGCCCACCAGGGGGGCGATGCTCTGCCCCTCCTGGGCGTTGCTCTGTTGCATCCAGAGCCACTCTAGCGCCTGGGGCAGAGGCCAAGGAGCCATCCCCAGCGCCCGGGCTATCTTTGCTCCAATGGAGCCTCGGCTGCGGGAGGGGAAGAGAGACAGAGAGGAAGGAGAGTGGGAGGGGTGGAGAAGCAGATGGGCACTTCTCCCGTGTGCCCTGGCCAGGAATCGAACCCGGGACTCCTGCACACCAGGCCAATGCTCTACCACTGAGCCAACTGGCCAGGGCCGCTGGACATTATTGACTGTGACTTTTTAGTTTGGAATATATCTGGACATCTACTTAACTAAATACAGTGTGTCCTTAAAGTCATGGTGCACTTTTGACCGGTCACAGAAAGCAACAAAAGACGATAGAAATGTGAAATCTACACCAAATAAAAGGAAAACCCTCCCAGTTTCTGTAGGATGATGTGGCAGCATGTGCGCATGCGCAGATGATGACGTAACACCTTGTATACAGCGGAGCAGCCCACGGCCATGCCAGTGAAGATGTGGATGGTACAGAGGAAAGTTCAGTGTGTTCTGTGGCTTGCTAAATTCAAATCCATGACCAAAGTGCAACGTGAATATCGGCGCGTTTATAATGAAGCGCCACCACATAGGAATAACTTTACTCGGTGGGATAAGCAGTTGAAGGAAACTGGCAATTTGGTGGAGAAACCCCATGACAAGTTTGTAGAGGCTATACGGGATAGCTACCTAAGGAGCCCTAAAAAATCTGTGCGTGAATTAAAACCACAATGAGATATCACCTCACACCAGTCAGAATGGCGCTCATCAACAAAACAACACAGAATAAGTGCTGGCGAGGATGTGGAGAAAAGGGAACCCTCCTGCACTGCTGGTGGGAATGCAGACTGGTGCAGCCACTGTGGAAAACAGTATGGAGATTCCTCAAAAAATTAAAAATCGAACTGCCTTTTGACCCAGCTATCACACTTTTAGGAATACACCCCAAGAACACCATAGCACTGTTTGAAAAGAGGAAATGCACCCCCATGTTTATAGAAGCATTGTTCACAATAGCAAAGATCTGGAAACAGCCCAAGTGTCTGTCAGTGGATGAGTGGATTAAAAGCTTTGGTACGTATATACTATGGAATACTACTCAGCCATAAGAATGATGACATCAGATCATTTACAACAACATGGATGGACCTTGATAACATTATACTGAGCGAAATAAGTAAATCAGAAAAAACTAAGAACTATATGATTCCATACATAGGTGGGACATAAAAATGAGACTCAGAGACATGGACAAGAGTGTAGGGGTTATGGGGTGGGGGGGAGGAGAGGGAGGACCCTGGGGGAGGGGAGGGGCACAAAGAAAACCAGTTAGAAGGTGACGGAAGACAATTGGACTTTGGGTGATGGGAATGCAGCATAATCAAATGTCAAAATAACCTAGAGATGTTTTCTCTGAACATATGTACCCTGATTTATCAATGTCACCTCATTAAAATTAATTAACAAAAATAAAATAAAATAAATGTTAAAAATAAGATAATGTACTTGTTATACAATTTTGTAAATAAAAAGGGAAGTTTTACTCCAGGAAAAAGGAAAAAAAAAATCTGTGCATGAGCACACATTGAACTGCACTGAATAAGTATGAAACTGGGAGGGTTTTCCTTTTATTTGGTGCAGATTTCACATTTCTATCGTCTTTTGTTGCTTTCCTGTGACTGGTCAAAAGTGCGCCATGACTTTACGGACACACTGTATTTCCTTCTGGGCTCTAGTGTAAGGTTATCAATTAAACCAGATGAGAGCCCTAGAGCCAAACATCTTTGCTCAGTCATGATATAGATCACTGGGTCTCAAACCTGCATGAACATGAGTACTATCAGGAAGATTATTTAAAGTATACATTGAGCTTAACCCAAAGAAATTGTGATCCAATGCTTTACAATGGAGTCCAGGATACATAATCTTGTCAGACTCTCCTGAAAGCCTTTCTCATATACAGAGAGATTTAGGAGTCCACACCATCCAGAGTAGCAATGCTTAATGGTACTTTCAGTGTGTCAGTGCTGTAAGTGTGGTTGAGTCCTTTAGATGCATTAAAAATAAGTTAAAATTACAGCAATATCTTAGCTAACACAACAAAACTCTCCATATCAAAGTTCAATATCTGAATATTATGAAGACTTCAGGAGAGAAGGGAAAATTATTAAGCTGTTTGATTCAGTTTTCTGCTTTGTAAAGATAGAATGTCTTTAGTCATATTTAGAAACATCAAATTTAATAACAAGATACTAGAAAACATGTCATGCAACTAAGACACTAGTAACATTTAGCTTGTAAAAACTTGTGCTGGTACAAATTCTTAGTTTGCTTAGATAGCAAAGAATTTTTAGTTCCTTTATGTGTTTTTCATGCTGACTCAATGCTGTAGCTGGTCTGTCAAGTGGTCAGGGGTCTTATTGGAAGAGAAGAACTGGCCTTCTATCAACTCTATCAAATATATTTTTGATAGATTTAAGTACTCATAAATTTATGATTTTAATTTTTATAATATATTCTTGGGTGGAGAGAGAACCCTTTGTATTAGGGTTTTTGTTTTGTTTTTTAAGATGAGAGGAGCAGAGATAGTGAGGCAGACTGCGCCCCAATCGGGATCCACCCAGCAACCGTGTGTTGGGCTGATGCTCGACTATTGAGCTATTTTTAGCACTTGAGGTTGATATACTGGGACCAACTGAGCTATCTTCAGTGCCTGGGACCATGCTTGAACCAATCAAGCCACTGGCTGCAGGAGTAGGAGAGGGAGAGGAGAGAGAGAGGCAGATGGTCACTTCTCCTGTGTGCCCTGGCCAGAAATCAAACCCAGGACGTCCACACTCCAGGCTGACCCTCTATTCACTGAGCCACCAGGTAGGGACTGTACTAGGTTTTTTAAATTTGATATACCATAAACTAAAAATTGATATACTATAAACAAATATTTTATCTAGTGATAAGCATTTTTGAGATGTCCTGGCTGATTTAGCAATGAATCTTGAAATTTAGCTGTTCAAGCAATCCTAAAGAAAAGGAATGAAGCTGGGGGCATTACAATACCTGACTTCAAACTCTATTATAGGGCCACGACAATCAAAACAGCATGGTATTGGCAGAAAAATAGACACCCAGACCAATGGAACAGAATAGAAAGCCCAGAAATAAAACCACATATATATAGTCAAATAATTTTTGATAAAGGGGCCAACAACACACAATGGAGAAAAGAAAGCCTCTTCAACAAATGGTGCTGGGAAAACTGGAAAGCCACATGCAAAAGAATGAAGCTGGACTACAGTTTGTCCCCCTGTACAAAAATTAACTCAAAATGGATCAAAGACCTAAATATAAGACCTGAAACAATAAAGTACATAGAAGAAGACATAGGTACCAAACTCATGGACCTGGGCTTTAAAGAGCATTTTATGAATTTGACTCCACAGGCAAGAGAAGTGGAGCAAAAATTAATGAATGGGACTACATCAGACTAAGAAGTTTTTGCTCAGCAAGAGAAACTGATAACAAGATAAACAGACAGCCAACTAATTGGGAAATGATATTTTTAAACAACTGCTCAGATAAGGGCCTAATATCCAAAATATACAAAGAACTCATAAAACTCAACAACAAACAAACAAACAATCCAATAAAAAAATGGGAAGAGGATATGAACAGACACTTCTCCCAGGAAGAAATACAAATGGCCAACAGATATATGAAAAGATGCTCATCTTCTTTAGTTATTAGAGAAATGCAAATCAAAACTGCAATGAGATACCACCTCACACCTGTTAGATTAGTTATTATTAACAAGACAGGTAATAGCAAATGTTGGAGAGGTTGTGGAGAAAAAGGAACCCTCATCCATTGTTGGTGGGAATGTAAAGTAGTACAACCATTATGGAAGAAAGTATGGTGGTTCCTCAAAAAACTGAAAATAGAACTACCTTATGACCCAGCAATCCCTCTACTGGGTATATACCCCAAAAACTCAGAAACATTGATACGTAAAGACACATGCAGCCCCATGTTCATTGCAGCATTGTTCACGGTGGCCAGGACATGGAAACAACCAAAAAGCCCATCAATAGATGACTGGATAAAGAAGATGTGGCACATATACACTATGGAATACTACTCAGCCATAAGAAATGATGACATCGGATCATTTATAGCAAAATGGTGGGATCTTGACAACATTATACGGAGTGAAATAAGTAAATCAGAAAAAACCAGGAACTGCATTATTCCATACGTAGATGGGACATAAAAGTGAGACCAAGAGACATTGATAAGAGTGTGGTGGTTACGGGGGGAGGGGGGAGAGGGAGAGGGAAGGGGGAGGGGGTGGGGCACAAAGAGAACTAGATAGAGGGTGACAGGACAATCTGACTTTGGGTGATGGGTATGCAACATAATTGAATGACAAGATAACCTGGACATGTTATCTTTGAATATATGTATGTTGATTTACTGATGTCACCCCATTAAAAAAATAAAAAATAAAAAAAAAAAGAATTCTTACAAATATTAGTACATTGGAAACAATGAGTAAATGTCTAACTATGAATTTTTAGTCAGATAAACTAGAATACATTCAATGTTTATTCAACTGGGCAACACTAAGCAACTACTTAAAAGAATGAGGTGGTTCATTTATGTACTGACAGGTAAAAATGGTTACAATATAATGAACTAATTTTGTAACCTGATATGTCACAATACATTGAAAGAAGTAAGTTATGGAATAAAATGTTCCTTGCAATGAAAAAAAAAAAAAAGAAATTTAGCTGTTCGTTTCTTTTCTTTCTTTTTCTTTTTTTGCTCTTTTTTATGTGGTTTCCTTTCCTTTAACAATCAAACATTTAGAAAATTATTTTTTGTTGCTGAGTGATTTATCGGGTTTAAAGATATGGCACATGAGCATATCCTGACATTTTGAATTTCCTTCCATAAAGGACACCCATGTCCGACTTCAAAGTCTGCACATTTGAGCCTTTTGTCTTCTTGGAAGTCATATAATTGACTCTTAATTCAAGGAAAACATGAATATATGTAAGAAAACAAAATAAAAATAAAAATTGATTAAATTCAGGAAATCCCAGTAATTTAATGAAATGCGTAGTTGGAGGTGACGAGAGAGGTTTCTGTTTTTGTTTTTTCTCAAGCTATGCTGGTGATGGAATTTGTGGGTGTAAGGCCTCGGGGTCTGCTCCTCCTGATCCCATTATCCGGTGGCATGTGGTTGTTAGAATGAAATAGAGGGAGGAAGGGGAGGAAGGGGAGGATGGGGCTAATGTTGATTCTGCTTCAAGCTCAATTTCAAGGGCTGTAATTTTCAATCCAAATTAAAGAGGCAAACGGAGTGACCATGTGGGTTGCTAACACCTTGAATTTGTGCCCTAGGTGATAGCTAGGTGGGAGTGGGGTGTTCTCAGTCTTCCCACTGAGGCCCACGGGCCCAGGTAAAGGGCAGGTCTGTGTGATTCCAGTCCCAGCGCTCAGCAGTACAAACTTGTAAGTGGGTGAGTCTTTCTCAGGAAAGATAATAAGACAATATATGTAATAACTTTTTCCAGAAAATAATTTCTATACACAATTCTTCTTTGGGTATTAATCTTTAAACTCTAAGCCTGAAATACATAGTTTGTATTGGCATAAATTCCTTTCCTGGCCTACTTTTTCCCACCATTGCAGGACTTTGTGTCCTTGGAAAAGGTCTCACTGGTGTATCACCAACCTCTCCCTGCTTTTGCTAAGCCCTGTTCCATCCACGTGATCATTTTGTTAGTTCATGATTAAGTCATACTCATGTTTCTTTTCTGTCTGAGTGTGGGTGCTTTATTATGTATCAGAAGTAGACATGCTTCTAAATGGACAGAAAGCAGCAAATGTCCAAAATGCAGTTTTAAAGGACCATTTTTAAAGTTCAGATTATCTGTCAAATCTATTATTATCCTGACACCTTGATGAATAAACAGTGAGTTTTCACCTGCATATTTATAGTCCTTCAAGAAATAATAATAATTTTTAAACTCTAAAAAATTGGTAGCACTATTTAATTAAAATTCCTTTGCTAATTTATATAAGATTATTAATAACTGTTATCTGAATATAATTTAATCCAAATATCTCACACACAACCCCTGTTTGAGAAGCAAGAAATAAATTCATAAACGCTTATCTTTTATATAAATCCATGATGACGAGACCACTAGATGTGTGCCAAGTCTAGTTAAAACATAACACAAGCGACTGAGAAAAGTTTATTTTTTAAAAGAGGTTCATGGTGAACTGACATTTGAACACAAGGAAAAAGTTGTCTCTCAACTCAAACTAGTGTTACAACTGAATATTTCAAAGAAGGTAAACTGTTAACATTTAGTCTCCTTTTATAGCTATCAGGTCCCGTGAATTTTCATCATGTTGATTCTAGTATTGTCATCCAGCTTATGATTAAGATCCAAGACTGGAGTCAGACTGTGCAGGAAGCCAGGCCTGATTCTGCCGCTCTGTAGATGTTGTGAATATGGGCATATTATTTAAACATCTCTGCTGCAGTTTTCTCAACTGTACAAAGATCAAAACAGTTCTCATGTCTACGGTAACCAAGCATCTTAGTTTGCCAAGGACAGTCCCCATCTAGGCCAGCTCTTCTGAAGTAATAATTACTAGATCCCTCTTTCATACTCAAAAACGTCCCATTTTAGGTGATAAATTGTAGTATCTTTTCTAATACGACTATTATGAAGATTATATAAACTGATCCATAATGATGTAAAGGGCTTAGAAAAATGTTACTTATAAAGATAAGATTATTATATTTCTTGTCTATTATAATTCCAATGTAAAGAAGCAGAAATGACAGAAAAGCCTAGAAAAGCTGCACTTGCCTGTGCAGTAGCTTAATGGACAGTAGAGTAGCATGGGCATTCCAGACACTCTCCAAATGTCTGTTTTCAAAAAATCTTGCTGCTTCTTGGTTTATATCTAAACGTTAGAACAATGTTGTTCTATCATTGGGTCCACATTACAAAAATGTCAGACCACTAGAATAAGAAAATGCAAAAACAGAAAATAATGTTATTGTTAGAAACATGTAGGGATGTTAGTCTTGGTCTTTTAAGCAGATATTATTTTTGGCAAATAATAGGTTATATATTAGCCATAATGTAACTGGATTTAATTGTTGGGTAAACATCCTCTCCATAAAAATGTAAGAGCACAGATGGCTACCAGTTAATACGATGAACGGAGGCCTGATTTTCATCCGATAAGCATCAGTGCACCTGTGCTGATATTAAAATATTGAAACATGCCAGATGACTCTTTTCCACTTTAGTCATCTCAACCCTCCCCAAGGACCTTGGTCTCGCCTGGGATCTGACAGCAAGAGTTCCTCTCCTCAGACCGCACTCAGTTTAAGGCTGTGGCCTTTCTAACGGGGGAGACCTCTGCTGTCCCTTTAATTGCCCGCCTAAGTGGATGGACTGGGAAGACTGCTTTAAAAAATAATCAGTTAGCCCTGGCCGGTTAGCTCAGTGGTAGAGCGTCGGCCTGGCGTGCGGAAGTCCCGGGTTTGATTCCCGGCCAGGGCACACAGGAGAAGCGCCCATCTGCTTCTCCACCCCTCCCCCTCTCCTTCCTCCCTGTCTCTCTCTTCCCCTCCCGCAGCCGAGGCTCCATTGGAGCAAAAGATGGCCCGGGCCGCTGGGGATGGCTCCTTGGCCTCTGCCCCAGGCGCTAGAGTGGCTCTGGTCGCGACAGAGCATCGCCCCCTGGTGGGCATGCCGGGTGGATCCCGGTCGGGTGCATGCGGGAGTCTGTCTGACTGCCTCCCCGTTTCCAGCTTCAGATAAATAAAAAATAAATAAATAAATAAATAAATAAATATAATAATCAGTTAAAGGAGCAGTAAGTCTCCCTCACCATTTCAATTCATAAACTGACTTATTGTGCAAGATCATGCCCAATCTGCTTTACAGGTCACTTCAAAGAAAGAGAGATGGGAAGGGAACCCTTAGAAAGGCTGTCATTTTTAAATAACATTTTTGGAGAAGAATGTGATTTTTCAGAATTGAAAGTATCTTTATCAATAGCCTCACTTAAAGTATGTAATCTAGTTTTCATGATCATTTTGATGTGTAATTTATAATCATACTAGAGCAAAATCATTTTTATTTGCATAATCTTATGACAATGAAATTATTTCATTTTCTTTGAAAGAATGTCAGAACATAATCCCCTTTTCTTTTGAAGAGATTTGGGAATAATAAGGGATACCAGCTACTGTTCCAAAGGGACAGACATGCCTTTCTAACTGATGACGTTGATAAGGTCAAGGATTAAGCTGCAGGTGTAACAGTAACGCAACAACAGTGCGCGGAGCAGGCTGTGCGAGTCTCTTGGCTCTCCACAGGGAATGTTCTCGGAGCCCAACTGGAAAAGATAATGAGGTTTCCTCTGCTTCCAACACACTGTGCCTGAGTCTTACTGTATTGCTTCATCTCCAGCAACAAACACTCAGTTTGCATTAGTAGCCCGAGTAGCTGCATAAAAGTCATAAGCACAGGCATTCTGAGAAGACAGAGTTTCTGAAGTGTGGAAAATACCCCAAACCATCAAAAATTGTTAATGATTTTCACTTTTAAATGAGGTTTTTATCATATGAAAAATGAATATTATTACTGGTAATATGTGATGTGTAAATATAGCTAAGATTCATATCCTCTCTTTTCATGAACATGTACCACATTTTCAGTGCATTTCAAAGTGTTTTTACTAGTGGTGGATTATATTAAATTGTTTTTCCTTGTTGCTTGGCATCCTTTGTGGCCACTTGGACTAGACTGCCTGTTCTCTGTGCGTTCTGATGCCATTACCCATTAAAGGCACTTTTCCTGAGCCTCCTGCTGCATGAGGCCTTCTCAGCTGATTCTAATACTCAGTTACTTTTTTCCCTCTCTGAACTCAGAGTGATTACTGTTTCAGTAACACCATGTATGGTAGGTTGAATAATGGCTCCCTGAAAAACATCCACTGCCTAATTCCTGGAACTCGTGAGTGTTACTTTATATGGCAAAATTGACTTCACTTATATGAATAAATTTAAGCTCTTGAGATCAGGAGATTATCCTGGATTTTCCAGGTGAGCTCTAAATACAGTCATAAATTTGCTTATACAAGAGAGACAGAAAACTTTAACTCAGAAGACAAGAAGGAGGCCCTGTGACCACAGAGGGGGAGTTTGGAGTGAGGTGGTTGTAAGCCAAGGAATGTTAATAGTCCCCGAGGAAGAGGCAAAGAACAGATTCTCCCTAGAGTGTCCAGAGGGAGTGTGGTCATGTCAACACCTCAGTTTCAGGCCAATGATACTGATTGTGAACTTCTGGCCTGCAAACCTGTGTGAGAATAAGTTTCTGTTGTTTTTAAGCCACAGTGTTTGCAGTAATTTGTTACAGCAACAAGGAAACTAAAATATCCCTATTCAGAATTTATGTATGTATAGATTTCAGTGCCTCTTTTTTAAAATACAATTTTCAGCAAATCAAACGTAGACACAGAAAAAGTGCAAAAGTCTTCTGTATAAATGAATTGTCACACGAGTTAGCAGAAAAAGACCGTATTTTCACCCAGATTAGAATATATACGTAGTCCCCTTGTGTCCCTGTCCATGAGCCTCCTTTCTTTTCCCCTGAATGTAACCTACTGTAGGAAAAAATCATAAGGTGTTTATTCTTTCTCTTGTTGATAGGCATTAATGTCAGTTTCAGTTTGGGGCTGTCATGACTAAGGTTGTTGTGACCACCTTGTACATATCTTTTGGTGTATACCTAGGCATTTATTGCTGGTTAATATGTATGCCCATGTTTAAACTGAGCAGATAAGCTAAATTATTTTTAAAGTAGTTATACAAATTTATTTTCTTCCAACAGTTTATGAAAATTCCAGTTCTTCTATATCTTTGCCTAATATTGGAAATAACCATCTTTTTAAAATTTTTTATTAAAACAAAATTTAGATGATCTGGAAGCTATACAATGGTATCTCATTGTAGTTTTAATTTATATTCTCTGGATTACTAATGACTTTGAACATCTTTTTAACTGTTTGTTAGTCACTTGCCTATTTTTACTTTATTTTTATTTTTTTACTGATTTCTATGTGGGTTTTATACATTCTGAATATCAGCCCTTTATAGGTTCTATGAGTTTACCAATCTCTCATTATCTGGCTTGCTTTTTCACACAGTCAGTAATGAGGTATAAATTACAATTCCAAATTTTAATGTGTTCCTATGCATCATTCTTATTTTTTATGGTTTATATTTTTCCTTCTGGGCCCTGGCAAGTTGGCTCAGTGGTAGAGCATCAGCCCAGTGTGTGGAAGTCCCAAGTTCAATTCCGGGTCAGGGCACACAGGAGAAGCGCCCATCTGCTTCTCCACCCTTCCCTCTCTCCTTTCTCTCTATCTCTCTCTTCCCTTCCTGCAGCCAAGGCTCCATTGGAGCAAAGTTGGCCAGGTCGCTGAGTATGACTCCATGGCTTCCACCTCAGGCACTAGAATAGCTCTGGTTGCAATGGAGCAACAGCCCAGATGGGCCAAGCATTGCTCCTTAGTGGGCATGCCGGATGGATCCTGGCGGGGCACATGTGGGAGTATGTCTCTCTGCCTCCCTGCTTCTCAATTCAGAAAAATACAACAACAACAACAAATAATAATAATAATAATTTCCTATATCATTCTCTATGGGGTTTGTTATAAAATTTTTCAATCTATGTTTGATCTGCCTTCCAGAAACAACATATAAATTGATCTTCATACCAGCTGAGATTAAGAATATCTGTTACATTGTACCCTCAAACTGTTAAGAAAAAAGTACTATATTCAGTAGCACCCCACTTTAAGAGAATGTATGCATATGACCTCTTTATTACACATGACGAAGAGACCATAACTGATATAGTCTATCAGTTTAAAAAATTTACATTTTGGCATTAAGCTCAGGGAAAAGTATTCTGTCAACAGTGTTAATTTTTCTATGTATTCAGCAAGAGCACCAAAAGTTCTTTAATCACCACCATTGCTAACAGTCTTGCTACTTCTGTGGTTTGAAATTCTAGGTTGGAAATGCTGTTTGTAAATTATATAAAATGAAGGCTAAGTAAATATTCTTGTATTTCTTTTCATGCAGAACAGTCCCTGTAGAAGAGTAAGCAATTATCCACTCATGGTAGAATTAGGTAGCAACCTTCAGGCTAAATTTAGAAACTTAGCTGCAAAATTATATTTGTGTGACACTCAAAAGCTGGAATAAAGAGGCAGTAAACTCTCATGTCATGTTTCATGCATGCATGAAACATGATAGGGGGAGGGTGCTGAAGGGCATTTATGAGCAACCTTTTCCCTCCCATGTAGAGGAGGGATTACAGAATTGAAAAAAGACATAATTACTTGATCTAGGTTCTACAACAAAAGATCATAAGTAGACCCATCATGGATTGAAAAATGGGAAGAATACACAGAATGGAAATGACTATCGTCTTTAAAGTACATAGGCTGCATAAATTATATCTAAGAAAGAAAAACTAAATTAAAGTAAGATAAATAGAGGATGATAAGAAAGAATGCTGGATTTGAAAAAAGTTTTTGACTTGGATTATTTTACCTATGTTTTATAAATATTCTTCACAGAGGAATGGGAAGTCTAGAAATTCTTTGAAGACTAAAAACATAAAAAAACTATGGACCTAAGTTGTTTTAAACTCATCTAAAGAAGACTCCTTTTGGCCCTGGCCAGTTCGCTCAGTGGTAGAGCATCAGCCTGGCATGTGGATGTCCTGGGTTCAGTTTCCAGTGAGGGCACACAGAAGTGCCCATCTGCTTCTCCACCCTTCCCCCTCTCCTTTCTCTGTCTCTCTCTTCCCCTCCTGCAGCCAAGGCTCCATTGGAGCAAAGTTGGCCCGGGCGCTGAGGATGGCTCCATGGCCTCCACCTCAGGTGCTAGCTAACTTCGGGAAAAAGGACGACTCTTTTTCCCCAAAAAAATGTATTAAGAAAAATATTTGGCAGTGCTCCATGATCTGACCTTTATGCTAATCTTTGTCTAGGCTGTGGTAAAGTTACCATCTAATAAATAATAGTTTGTAATTGCTTGATTAAACACATCCATGTGTGCTGATAAAAAAGAAGATTATTTACTGTTTAACTCTTCATAGGTGTAGGATTATAATCAAGAGACTTTATGGCTTTCTTATTGTCAATAATTACAGTTTCAAGTTCAATTACAACACTAAATGGAGGGCAAAGACTAGTTTAAATCTAAGAAAATATATTACTTGAGTTTTTTTTCCTCCCAAATTAATTACTTGTAGTAAGCTTTATTCTGAGTGTCAATCAGAGCAAACTAGAAATATACAAGTTGAAATTTCGTTTTGCTTAACCATTGTTCACAAATTATGTAACAACTTTATGGACATGAGGGTTAGTTGCATGTTGAACAATGGAAATAATGTTAGCAAAGAAGAAAGAGCATATTATAGACAAAATTTGGAAGAATTCAGTTTATGTTGGGGTAGTAGTAAAGGGTAGTTTTATAAAATTGTAAAGTTAGGGGAGAAAAGTACTAGAAAGGATATTACTATTCAGTTCAAACCTTTTCTATACAGATGCAAACATTGAGGCTGAAACGATATGCCCAAGAGTAAAATGCTGCTTATAAGAACAAGGCTGTTGTTCTATTTCTGCTCTGCCTCTCTGTGTGGTGGATGCTGTCCACAGTGCCACCTTGCTGTTTGTAGCCACCGTGGCTGTCATGGCTGCTGCCGCAGTAAGCCATATATGTAGGTTGCTCAGTATTGGAAACCTTCCTGATTTGATTTCACTGTAAACTCATTGTCTGAAATGCTGCACAAGCAAAATGAGAATGGCAAGTGAATCTGCTCTTACTACTATTAGAAAACGAAGAAAACTAGTCTCTTCTCTTCTCCCTTCCCCTCCCTCCAACTGGGTTGAAAATTGAAGACTTTGTCTATCAACTTAAATAATTTCCATTGAACAGGTACAGTCTTCAGTCTCTCAGAATATTGTGGAAGTTTCTAAAATAAATAATACATTTTTTTAATTATTTTTTTTTTCCTGAAGCTGGAAACGGGGAGAAACAGTCAGACAGACTCCTGCATGCGCCCGACTGGGATCCACCCAGCACACCCACCAGGGGGCGACGCTCTGCCCCTCCAGGGCGTCGCTCTGCCGCGACCAGAGCCACTCTAGCGCCTGGGGCAGAGGCCAAGGAGCCATCCCCAGCGCCCGGGCCATCTTTGCTCCAATGGAGCCTTGCTGCGGGAGGGGAAGAGAGAGACAGAGAGGAAGGAGAGGGGGAGGGGTGGAGAAACAGATGGGCGTTTCTCCTGTGTGCCCTGGCCGGGAATCGAACCCGGGACTTCTGCACGTCAGGCCGACGCTCTACCACTGAGCCAACCAGTCAGGGCCTTAAATAATACATTTTTAAAGAAATATAAATATATATTTAAAAATACAGACTCAGTGCAAAGATTACACACATGTAATTAAAATACTTCTTAGTGCCAGTAAAATAGTATCATTTATTAAGATAATCCTCTCATTTCTCACAGGAGAAAGTGAAATCAGTAAAGACTTCAGAGCTTACAGCATTGGTTAAGCATTGAAACCTGGAAAAGTCAGCAAGGCAGATAAGGCAAAGGCTAGACTGAACTGAGAAGTATGAGGCTGTGAGATGTTTTTAGACATTACAGGTAGCTGTCCTGCATGAGCATAAAGATCAAGGAGGAAATACGTACCAGGTATTGGGGTTAAGGAGGCAAGTAAGGGTCAGGTCATGAAGGGCATTGCTTGGCAAAGCTCAGGTAGAAGAATGAGACTGATGAGAGAATTCCACTTGACTTACAAGGTAGTCAGAGTCTTTGTATCTGCAGCTCCCAGCACACAGACTGCATCGTGGAGCCTGTGTTTATGCAACATTCCTAAGTGTTTGAACAAAGGGAAAGACCGAAGGCAGGAAGAGCAGGTGTCTCTCTCATGCAATTATCCAGTCAAAGTTGACAGGTGTCTGGAATTAAAGAGGGATTATTTGGATGCAAAAGAAATGAGATATTTGAGAGACATTTTAGAGGTAAATCAGCAAGACTCACCAACTAATTAGTTGTGAGGGAGGAATTGAGAATGATTTCCTGTTTTATAGGTTTGATGATAAATGCCATTGCCATTCTATGCCTCTATTCAAGACCTGTTACCTTACACTCTCCTATATTATATTACCATAAACATACCATGTCTTCCCTGGAAGACTGTCGGTTTCTAGAAAACATGTTTATTTTTTAATTTTTATGGTATTCTTAAAAGGAATTGCATTACTGATGTCCAGCTAAGAAGTACTCAAGAAATATTTGTTCAGTGAGATCTAAAGATGCCACAGAGGATGCAGTATCTTCAGATATGATTAGCTTTGTCTTCTATTTTCAAATTTCCTGACAGGTTTTGACTCCCGGTAGTTTTGTTTCTGTGAGGGAATACTAAGTGTCCAGGAATCTTTCCCATACTGGGAATAAAAAGCAGACAGGTGTGGCTGCACTTTGTAAATAGTTGGACAGACAGTGTTTGAGGGCTCCTGTTGGACATTCAACCAGAGCAGATTCTCACCAATCTGTTTTGCATTGTGAGTATTTTAATTCATTTGTAAAGTTCTCCTCAAGCAAGGAAGGAATGAAACGTTGACAAAGAAATATGTTTTAACAAACAAGATACAGAGATTTAGAGGGATATTTTCATGATGGCTGAGTTTTATGTGTTTACTATCATTTTAGCAATGTCCCAGATAAGCCCGTTGCCTGCATTTCTCAAAAAGGTGGTCCATCATAGTTGGCTGTGTCCCTGGCAGTGTAGGAAGATGGTATGGTTTGTTGGAAAGGACAGTGGTTCTAGAGCCAAAAGACCTAATTTTAGTTTTCTCTCATTGGTCATTTTTTTTTTTTTTTCTGAAATGAGAAGTGGGGAGGCAGAGAGACAGACTCCCTGCATGTGCCGGACAGAAATCCACCTGGCATGCCCACCAGGCAGCGCTGCTCTGTCCATCTGGGCCACTGCTCCATTGCACCTGAGGCAGAGGCCATGGAGCCATCCTCAGCGCCCAGGCCAGCTTAGCTCCAATGGAGCCTTTACTGCAGAAAGGGAAGGGAGAGACAGAGAGAAAGGAATGGGGAAGGGTGGAGAAGCAGATGGGTGCTTCTCCTGTGTGCCCTGGCTAGGAATCAAACCCAGGACTTCCACACGCCAGGCCGATGCTCTACCACTGAGCCAATGGGCCATGGCTCCCATTGGTCATTTTTAATTGTATGACCTTGAGAAAGGTATCTGACCTCTCTGAGGAATATTACTGTTATTTTTGGAAAATAAGAATAATGATAACAGATAATATATTCTGAGCAATATAAGATGCCTCTAACTGCTCTGCTTTAATTTATTAACTTAATTATAAAAAACTCCTGAGATAGATGATATTATCCCATTTTATGGATTGGTAAACCAAGGCTCCAAAGAATTAAAAAACACTGCTGGATAATTCAAAGAGTGTCAAGTAGAGTGTTTCCCTTGCCATTCTGGCCCCAGAGCCCACCCCGTGTACCCCTGCATATAACTAATGAAAATAAATAACATGTAAAATTTAAAAAGTAATATTGGATAAACATTTGATTAAATATCATCATTAGTGATCATTTTTGGGTCTTGATACAACTTATAATACTGTTTTTTGTTGTTTTTTTTTTTTAAGAAGAAGTTAGTTTTATACCTCTAGTCATTGACATGCTTATGCATTTTTGGACAACATTCAGATATGAATTAGGGATCACCTGTATCAAAAATTGAGGAGATAGTTTTCCTACACAAGTTTTCTATAGGACATCAGTCTTTCTTCCCTGACTTCGTCTCATACATTTTTTTAAAATTTTTTGACAAAAACATAGAGTCAGAGAGAGGGACGGATAGGGACAGACAGACAGGAAGGGAGAGAGATGAGAAGCATCAATTCTTTGTTGTGGCACCTTAGTTGTTCATTGATTGCTTTCTTATATGTGTCTTGACCAGGAGGCTACAGCAGAGCAAGTGACCCTTTGCTCAAGCCAGCAACCTTGGGCTTCAAGATAGCAACCTTTGGGCTCAGGCTAGAGACCATGGGGTCACGTCTATGATCCCATGCTCAAACCAGCGACGCTGTGCTCAAGCCAGATCAGCCTGTGCTCAAGCCAGTGACCCCACGCTCAAGCTGGTGACCTCGGGGATTTGGAACCTGGCTCCTCTGCATCCCAGTCTGACGCTCTGTCCACTGTGCCACCACATGGTTAGGCTCATCTCATACATTTTTGAGATTCCAGATTCTTTGTAGAAAGAGAAGAATTGGGCAAAAGTATATATAATTTTTATCTTTACCAAACTTTGTAATGAAAAGTAGTTCATCTTTTGTAGGATCTTGAATTTTTTATCAGATAGTTACAAATAAAAATCATTGCCAAAATTAATGGATATATTTCAAAAGTCATTCTGTTAGTCACACATTGGTATTAATTCTATCCGAAAGAGCATACTATTTAAAATAAATTTGACCCTTAAAACCAGAAATAATGTTAAGGTCTTTATAATGATAAAATAGAGTTTTAACATAGAGAATAACATGGGTGGGGATTTTTTAGAAAAGGTGGACAAGGCTATCCTCATGAAATTTTTATTTATTTATTTTTTATTTTTATGAGAGAAGAAGCCAAAACAATGACTAGTCTTTATTTTTATTTTTTTATTTTTTGTATTTTTCTGAAGCTGGAAACGGGGAGAGACAGACAGACTCCCGCATGCGCCCGACCGGGATCCACCCGGCACGCCCACCAGGGGCGATGCTCTGCCCACCAGGGGGCGATGCTCTGCCCCTCCGGGGCGTCGCTCTGCCAAGACCAGAGCCACTCTAGCACCTGGGGCAGAGGCCAAGGAGCCATCCCCAGCGCCCGGGCCATCTTTGCTTCAATGGAGCCTTGGCTGCGGGAGGGGAAGAGAGAGACAGAGAGGAAGGAGAGGGGGGGTGGAGAAGCAAATGGGCGCTTCTCCTATGTGCCCTGGCCGGGAATCGAACCTGGGTCCCCCGCACACCAGGCCGACGCTCTACCGCTGAGCCAGCCGGCCAGGGCCTTGACTAGTCTTTATTGGAAACAAAAAAACCTAAACTTTACAGCACATTTTGAGTAAGTTAGTGCAGGGACTCCTTGGGCCAACTGGTGGGGCACCAGCTTATAATGGATTCGCCCCTTGTTTTGCCTAATAAAATACTGAGATCTGAATCACAAGTAGGAGTCAACCTAAGTTAATCTCCTTGGCAACTGCCCTGGTATGCAACAAGTTTAGTGAGTTCAACAGAGAATTGGGAAGACCCTTTGAATGTTTTTGGAAGGAACTATCTTTATTGCTAGGAATTTTTATTTTTAATAAGAAATTCATGTATTTCTTATGTGTGTTAACATTTGGAAACCACTGCTATTCTCAGGAGAAAGTGCAGGAGTCCAAGTCCTCCAGCTGAATGTGTTCTCATTCTCCACCGGGGGCTGCAGAGCATGCATTTGGGTCACACAGATTTACATTCAAAACTGGGGGAACTTACCCAAGATTCATCTGCAGTTTTCTCATATTCTTAAAGCAAAAAACAATAGGATCTAGCTAATAGGATTGATGTGGAGATTAATTTACTATTTTAGTGAAGTGATAGGTACTGTATATGCTCAATAACTATTAGGAAAAATAAGTAGTAATTTAAGGGAGGTAGACTGGGTGAAGATTAAGGAAAGTTGCATTTTGAAAAATATTATTTGCCTCTAGGTTTGAATTCAAAATTTATTTTTGCTAATATTTAAAAAATCATAACTATTTTTATTGGTGTACAGATTCCATTGCAATACAGACTAGATGTTAGTTCTACAGACTTTATTTAGCGGGATTAGCTCAGAAAACAACTGCAGAGCAGTGCTCGCCACCTATGACAGTGTACAAGCATTCTGAAACTCCCATCTTGGCATGGAGACTAACTACATACTATGAGTGAAGCTTCTATTCTCCAGGTGTTTCACACTTATTTACTCTTTAATTAGCATCGTTGTGCCATGAGAAAGGTATTATTATTTATTTCCATCATTCAGGCAGGGGCACTTATGTATTCATAATTTAAGTAACTTGCCTAAAGCCACATAGCTGGTTAGATGAAGTGCCCTGATTTGAGCATATAGCTCTCTGTCTTCAAACACTATATTTCAGAAGAAATTCATTAGGTTAGAAAACAACAACAAAGTTTTATTTTTAATTACTTTTATGTCTTAGGTTAAAATGAGTTTTGGACTTGAATTCCTCAACTTTAAATTATTTTCCATTTAGATGTTAAAAGACAAGGTTAGCTAATTTTTTACATGTATTAATATGAATAAGAAAGCTTGCAAAGTGTTAAAATTAGTGAAGTACAACTTGTATGTCTCTTTGAAGAAGAGAAACCAAAAGCAAATACCTAACTAGAAACCTGTTACCCACTCTTCTGGTTTTAGGGCATAAAGTGGCTTGTTTGACTTAATCTTGCTAAGTCACTTGAATTGTGCAATGTGAACTCCTCAAATAACACCATCCCAACTATTGACACCTGCCATTTTGCCTGATAAATATGTTTTGCTTTTTGAGATTTAGAGATTAAAAATGCCTATAAATCAGTGGAATGAAACTTCATTGCATGTTTAAAAAGGCAACTGCAAGCTGTTAATACTCAGGTCAAACTCTGGTTCCCAATAGCTTATAGCTTCCTCTTTTAAGTGCACTGTAGTTCCACCAGAGATTTTACACTTACCCTGCAAAATTAAAGAGACATTCTTGGCAAATGCTTACCTCATGGAGGCAGTAGCATTTTGTAGAGTAAATAAGCTTTGAGTTTATATTCTGCTATTCTCCTTGAAGTGCATGCAGGAATGATAAATACTATTTCCAGAACAAGAACAGAAAAGCAAACCACTGATCTTCTCTTTTGAAAGATTGAGTGTTGCTGTGGCCACTCCATCTAAAAATACCATCACGAAAAATTTGGCAACAAATGGTTTCCCAACCTAGGATAAAGAAAAGAAAAAAGTCTTGCATATACATTGAAAGCCATTGTATACATGATGAGTGTTGGGCTTTTCAAAGCTGCAGAAAACATGGTTGGATCCTTTGTGCTTCTCTTGAAAGGAATCAAAGGGTAGCTCTGATACTAGGTAGAGGCACACTCCCAATGACTCTGTTTAAATCTCCTCTCCAGCAGCTGAGCACTGCAGAGTCAGTGACCTTGTGTTTTAGACAATGTCATGGGAGAGAGATACAAGAAAAAAGGACAAAAGGGGGCTTCTTCATTGAACGACAGAAGAATGTGTTTCAAGTGAACCCAACGTGTCTCCACAGTCCTCTAGATATCCCCAAAGTTGTTTCTTTGTTTTGAAGCCAAATGCAATAACTAGGCTAAACAATGAGTCATGTTGACTTAAACAGTGTTTAGATAAAATAGCTGTCTCTTTAGGAAAACAGCTCTGTGTTCATAAACTCTGGTTCTTTAGATTTGAGATTTTATGGTATATGGTTTATCATATTTTTCCTGTGTGCAAAGAAAATGGGTTTCAGACTGTATCAAGCAAAAGCAGAGTTCAAGAATTTTGGTTGGTAGAAGGAACAGGGTTGTTAAATTTCAAATAGTCTGTCTTGCTGAAAGTTGTGGGTGGTCTTACATCATTCTGAAGGAATCTAGTGATCGAAAAATGCTGGCAATACAGTATATAGCTGTTTTCCAGTTAGTGACAATCAGTATTTCTTTTCTTGTCTAGTTCAACATTTTGTTAGATGCAGTGTTTAAGACTTCTGTTTAAGACTGTATTTATATCATAAAGGCCTGTAGAGAAAGTGTGCACTGCCTGATTCTTGATTAAAGAGTACTTATAAGTCTTGTAAATGACAGAATATTGAATTGAGCCATCAGTATTATCAGACTTTTACTTTTAATTGAACACACTACAAAGAAGAATGTTGTTAAATATTTTCTAAGGTTTTTGCCCATATTTATTTTTATGTAGACATCTTATAGTTTAGTTATATGAATATTTTATTCTATTTTATTCCCTTATTAATGTATTATAAAATAATATACTGCTTGAGACTTCTTCATTAGCAGAATTCTTTGTAACAAACTTGTAAGTGATATCATGTACTTTCTCAGAATTTTTCATTGTCACCTCAAGCAACTTTGGAAAAATTCAGCCAGTTTTATTCGCTGTCCAAGGAGTGTGCATCATTGTCTGCTTCCTGCGTGCCCTTCAGGAAGTTTGCATTGTTGCATGTTGGCTGATGCCTTACTTCTGCTCAGGAAAGGCCACTCAAACTCTCTTCTTTATCACCAACAAAAGGAATCATCCTTGAATCTTCCACACATGGGTGGATCTCTGCGCAGGCTTTTTCCACTCACTGGAAAGTGCTTATCTCCTATTAACCCATATTTATCCGTCGGGTCCCAGCTTATGTGACACTTCCCCACAGAAGCTGTTTCCGACCCCTGACGGAAAGCAGCTGCCCTTGCCTTACACGCTTACCTGTCCTTTACAACACTGTGCATTTATTACTGACTACTAATAATAGAGTGCCTCAACTCGGATTTGTCGAGTAAAGAAATAAGGTCAAGCACTTTCTTTGTTTAATATTCTCCTTTATCTTCAGGAAAACATAACCATCCTTCTTCAATACTCCATTATTTCCCCGAGTCATCTTTTATACTGCCTATTCTGAGGGAGGAGACCAGAAATCTTCAGCTGGCCCTTGGTTCATATACTATTTATTGAATGATGGTCAATATATATACCTCAAAGGATATTTTAATTTTGTGTGCTGCCTGCTCTATTATATAAAATGTAACCTTCATGTTACAGCAAACTGGGGAATGAAGGGTCAGAACACTTGATGTGGAGAGAAATGGGACAAGAGACTTCACTCAGCACATGGAATGTTCTACAACTGTTGCAGTAATCAAGTGTGCTGAGTAGATGTTTCCATTGGAAGCCACAGTGCATGCGAAGGAAGTCTTATTGAAAGCATGGAAAACCAACAGTAGTATAATTGTGTGATAGAGGAGTGTTCAGTGCTCCTGTAATGTTTCTACGTGATGGTGCAGAGTGGAGGCGCAGGGCGTGTACTCTGTGCTCCGTGTTCTGCTGGCCTTACGCAGCACGTCGCCCTGGCTCTTGACCTGCCCACCGCCCACCTGCTCGTCTGAGGTGTTGGCTCCCTGTCTTTACATTTCTATCTTGCCACCCAAGGTCTTCTAGTATTAATCTTTTAAAATATTTTCTCCTAGCTTATTTTCTGTGAATAATTTTTAACAACTGCTTTATACTAAATACAGTGGTACCTTGATATACGAACAGACCAACATACAAATTTTTTTTAAGATACGAGCTGCAACTCAGTCCATATTTTTGTTCGAGATGTAAGCAAAATTCCGAGATACGAGTGGTGATTCGGGAAGCTGCCGCTAGTTGGCACGTTGGCGCACGGGTCCAGTATCGGCAGAGTTGACTGACTTACGAGCTTGGTTATAGAACGAATTAAATTCATATCTCAAGGTACCACTGTATAGCCTATTTTTACAACTTAACAGTCCAAGAAAATGTTTATCATATCATCAAATCTATGTAAACAATTGTAATGACAGTAAATATTATATTTAGTAGAAGTACACTAATTTACACCATTTCATTCTCAAGCTACAATTGGTATTATATTTCCTTCTTGTTCTTTTTTCTTGCTTTTTTCTTTTTTTGCCTTGCCTTAGTTATTTTTTTGCTTTTGTTTTGTTGACAACCTTGAAACTACTGTTCTCACTTTGGGCACTGTTTTTGAACACTGTGCCCAAAAGCAGCTATTCGAGAATTGTCGAGAGCTCTGGAAAGGAAGTGTCAGATGGAGTGTTCGTCCTCTACAAGTTTATCTTGCTTGTTTATGAGTCAAGTGGCCTCTCTGAAACCGAGGCCTCCTTGATGCAGGAGCCGTCACCCATGCTGTCCTCTACGGCTTAGTAATCGGTTCAGACTGTTCTCCTTCCCAGAAGTTATGCCTCCTTCCAGTTCAGAGTCTCTCAAGACATTTAACTATTCCCTAATTATGTACCCTCCATACTCTGAGATAGAGGCTGCAGCCCCGCCTCCCATGCAGGGAGACACACGTTGGCACCTAACATCTCTGAAGTCTGCTTTTATGTCTCGCAGACACGTCTAGAGGAAGAGAAGTTTGAATTCGTGACTGTCCGGTTTACTGAACCACACCACACAACAGAATATGCTTTAGGTGTGGGAAAAGTGTGGTTTTGGTTTCACTTCATTTTTTTTTTTTTTTCAGAAAAGACACAATTATATTACTTTGGTCATATTTCTAAGATAGGTTTTCAAACAGATCCTTTCCTCCTGCCAGATTTATACTAATATGAAGGACTTTATCAGCTCTACAGACACTCTACAACAGTGGATAATAAGTATAAAATATGAAAAGGGAATTATTTTTGACACTTATTGCTGCATATTAAAGATATTTCTGGTTAATAAATAATCTCTCTTTTGTTTTGTAGATTTAGAATTTGAAGTGGGGGAGGGAGAGGAGAGGGAGTGATTGCAGGAAGGGGTGAACCAAGCTCTGTATCAGCAAATGGTGAGATGAGACCTTTATCCCAGTCATCTAATTCTACAATAGGGCCTCCCACCTCCATTCACCAGCAGTAATAAAATAGTATTGTGAACAGCCCAATTTTTTAAAATTTAATTTTTTCCTTATTTTACTGGCTTCATGCTCAATTTTTTTTTGATTCACCAAAATTAAAAGATTACAAAACTCAATGTAGTGAAAGAAAAGGGTAGGATGTGAGTGAACAAAGAGCTTGACCTCATACTCAGAGGCAGTTCAGATGTAAGACTTTACAGAGACAGAGTGGATCTTAGCACGTCATGCAGTGTGGTCCCCACCCCAGAATCTAGGATGTTTTAGACCATTTCAAATGACCTTCTACTTTCAGACAGCCTTTGAGAGAAGAGAAAACCACAAAGGAAACTGAGCAAAAATCAGCAGACAGAAACCTGACCTCATCTAGAGAGTCAAGGAAGTCTTTCTGAAGCAGTTCCATTTAAATCACATTGAAGCCGCCGCTTGAGTTATGAGTAGGAGTTAGGAGAAAGCAGGAAGCACCCTTTCAGCAGCAGAAATGACTTGCACAGTGGCCCTGAGGCAGAAAGAGGAAGGTAACGCCTTTGAAGATGTGCGAAGAAGGCCAGAGGGAGGAGAACACGAGCAGACAGACACATACTGTAATGATGATTGCGATTTCCTAGTGAGGACATCTCCAGCCAGGGCATGGCAGGCCTTAACGCCATGTAGAAAACTTTGGATTTTTTTCTAAAAGTAGTGGAAAGCCATTTAAGACAAGACGAGGAAGCTTAAAAGTAAAGTCATCATATAATTTAACATCCAAACCATGAATCTTTTCAGGACAAAGGGGACAATATTTTCTGGGAAAACAGCCACAGACTGGACTGTTTGGGCAAACCAGGGTAAGAATCACGGTTCTTCGAAGCTCCTGCATATAGGCTGGTTTTCCCTCTGATAATGCCTGGGAATACATTCTGGGTTCACTATTGTCCTTCCCTGGCCAGACTCACTCTTAGGACTGTTTCGCTTATTCTTTCTTTCATCCATTTGGCGTTTTGCTGCTTCTTAGCTAATCATGTCCACCCATCACAAACAAACAAACAAACAAGAAAGCATAGAGAAGTAGAACCTCTTCCCTGGTCCCTGAGCCCGGCCGGGCATTCAGGCAGCCTTCCCAGACCTGCTGTGATGGTGGCTGAGTGAGAGCAGTGTGCCTGAGAATTTTATCATTGAGTGTAAGGCATGCAGCCTCCCTGTCCCACCATCTCACTACCAAACTGACAGGAAATTTGAGAGGCTGAAGCATTTTTATGCTATTGATACATTTGATACTGCACAGACTCTTGTGCAGGGGAAGAGCATGGTAGAGACCTACCAACCAAGTGCAGTGTGTGTCTGTCTGATTTGAAAAACAAGAGAGCATCTGATTGAGCTCACAGATGGAGAAATTCACCTGGGTTGGAATCTTGCCTGAGCCTCTTCTACTCGTTACTGTGTGATCTTTGTTACATTGCTCAAAGGCTTTGAATGCAAATGAAATGAAATAATTTAATAAAGCACCTAGAACAGTTACCCCTACTGGTAAAACCACATTAGCTATTTGGAACTATTATTTTTGAGTAAATATGGTTGTAACAACATACCTTCTGGTCTCTGTCTGCTTAAGGAATTGGGAGCTATTGTTTCAGTCTTCTGAAGTTTCACTGCTCTTGTTTTTGTATACCTGTTGACCCTGAAGGGACAGGTGAAGTTCATTTTTAACCGGGTTGAAAATAGCTGCAGGGAGAGGGTGGCTCATTTAAGACCACTCTACTTAAAATTCTTCTGAGATAAGACATTCAAGACAGGAAATTATCCAGTGAGTAGCAATATCTCTGAAAAAATATATATATTAGCTATTTCGAGGTTGAATCTGTAGATGTGTATTCTGCCTGGGAGAGGGCTGAGGTTTGTGTTGAGAACTTCATGGTGGGCTGGGCGAACAGAATGCTGTCTTGTGATCGTCTCAAACTTGACCACTCTGGGTGTCTTTGGAGCTCTGATTGTCCTCTCTCTTGCCCTCTCTTACTTCTCTCTCTCCCTCTTCTTCCTGAGATCCACTCCATCCCAGGAAACCTGCCTCCATGGGCTCCCCGTGGACCCCCATGTTTGTGAGTGGGCTTGCACAGCTTTTCCTATATTTTCCTGTTTAGATACACAAATAATATTGTGTTACAATGCCTGTAGCATTCAGTACAGTAACTTTCTGTAAAGGTTTGTATCCTAGGAGCAATAGGCTATACCATACAGCCTATGTGGGAAGGAGACTCTACCACCTAGTTTGTGTAAAGTAAGCACTTCCTGATGTTAACACAATGACAAAGACTCATTTCTCAGATTGTATCTCCATCGTTCAGTGGAGCATGACTCTTAACAGAAAGTTAGGTAAGATTTGGAATTCTCATAACATCTTGGTATCTTCATATTTGTGTCCTCTTATTTGAGCAAACTGCCTAGCCTGCTGTGATAAGAGCTTAATAAATATGTATCGAATATATAAATTAATAGCATCATGAAATTCAAATATAATTAAGGAGTATCCATTGCATATAATTCTAGTAGAGAGACCCCTGGGAGTTGATTTTCAATCAAATAATCTTTTGTCTAGTTTTCAAATTTATAAAAGACCAAAAATAATTTAGTATTCTGAGCAAATGTGTCCCCTGCATAGTAGTTTGAGATATAATATATATTACTCATAAAAGAGAACCTTAGACCCTCTACCCTCCTCCACCAAGATCACATGTCAAAGCACATGACTGAGTTCTTTTGACTTGTCACCTCAGACATTAAAATCACTGACTGATTTAACAGAGAACAACGGTTGCTTCTTAATGTGGTTCGGAATAAAGTGATTTACAGACAGCCTGTTACTCTATACTAAACTATGTAGTCATTGCTACAGCAATATATTGACTATGTTCAGTAGGACCCCAAAGCATATATTGCTGGGGTTAATATTTTGGGGGAGTGTATTGTTCTCTCAGCCTTGCATAAATTCTGAAGGCTCACAATAATTACTATCACAAAGCAACATCCACGTCAATACATGATTTCAGGTAAACACTGCAGATTCTCCCTTGGGAAACATTGGCATGAAAACATTACAGTAATTTTCCATCATAGAACTCCTCAACAATGTAGATTCCAGGGTAGAAGCATGCAATATATATTTTTAAAATAACATTGCCCAGGAGATTGTCCCAGGGACTTAGAGACCCACGCTGCCCTTTTGGGGCCACTCTGTTTTCTGATACCACGTTCTCAGCCAAAGTTCCCTTCGATCAGTTGAGCTCATCCTGAGAAACAGCACAAGTTTTCTGCCTGATGCTGTCCAAAAGGCGCCATCATTATACGCGCTCTGCACTTGTTCAGGGGAGAGGTCATTAGGATGCCTTCTTTCGTTGTGGCCATATCAACCAGTCTTCTTCTTTACCTGTGGCCAAACCATTGAATTAGTCATTGACTAAGTTGGACCTACATTAAACTAAAATGATGGATTTTTAAGTTATTTTTTAATAGATAGATAAAAATTCTCAATGCTTTGAACTCATCTTCTTATTCTAAAAGAAAAAAAAAAGTTTTGTTTTCTTTTGCTTTATCCCAAGCCACAAAGTTCAATTAGGGCTAACTAACAGCAATTTAAATACATTTTCACTAAATAGCCTTGGCTTCTAGGCTTCTACCAGGGGCACTTCTAAAGTAAATCTTCCTTGGTTAACAGCTGTCAACTGTCAATGTGCTAAAGGTAATTAAATTTGAAGAAAGATCTTTATGGCTCAGAAAAAATAGATAAAAAGCTTTGGACTGGAAAGGTCTAAAGGTAATGCAGTTATTTCTCCCTCTGGTTTTTGAATTAGTGCGATATATTGATTATTGTCTAATTATACAGATAAACAGGGGAGCTGCCATTGTTTGTTATTTGCAAGTAAAATTCAGTTGAGGCTATTTTCCCTGGTAAGGTAACACTCCTGGTTTCACTTCATTATAGATTAGGAAGAAAAAGGAAAAAGAAAAAAAAAACGTATTTAAAAAAATTACCCAAACTAAATATATCATGGTTGGATGGGTGAAAAGGTGGTAGTTAGGGGCTGTGAAAACTCCAAAGATAGGTCAGTTAGTAAGGGTTTAACAACAGAAATGGAAACCTCAATTCAGAGTATCTTAAGAAATGCGAGAAATTTTTGTTTTGAATTTTACGTAACAAAATACAGTCATAAAGCAGTTCCAGGGTTAGTGTAGAGATTAAATGATTTCTTAAAGAACTCAGCTTGTTGTGGTTTTGTTTTTTCTAAATTCCTGCTTGCCATTTTTAGCTAGCAATCTTCTTGGTAGCTGAAACTGCTGCAAGATAACATGCTCGCATACCAATGTCTGAGATAGAAAAAGAAGTCACCCCTTTTTTGTGTCCCCTTTTAGGATCCAAGAAACCTTTTCCATATTGATGCAGAAGGCTTCTCTTTGATCTCATTGACCAGAACTGGTCACATTTTAACCGCTCACTGACTAGGAGATGGAACCACTCTAGTTGGCATAGACCAGCTCTACCAACAGAAAAGGAAAGAAAACAGTATCTGTTAGACAAATGGACAGCAATGTCTCCTGCTGAAAGGAACACACATGCATCCTCTACTATGTGCTGGTGGAGTAGACCATCCTTTGAGATATGTTTTAATATAACCAGTTTATAGATGAGGGACATCAAAACTGGGAGAACTGAGGTCGCTTACCAGCAGACCTTGGTAGTAGAGAAGCTGGAATTTCAGCTCAGAGTTGTTGGACTCCAAATCTGTAATCTCTCCACAGTATCTCATTGTTGCCTATACATCATGCCTCACATTCAGGTTCAGTTCCAGAGCTACTATTTTTGGGTCTCACCATCAATGCATCTCAGTGCTCTTCTTTTCACTTCAGATTCATTCTTCCTCAGCCCTGTCTACTTACTCTCAGAGTTTGATATAATCCATGAGAAGAATCAGAAATCTCTACCTGCAGATTTGATATTTCTAATTGGTTACCTGATTTTACATGTTCTTAGGACAGGTCTGCTTTATTTAAACTATCAATACTCAAGTAATCTCTCTACCAAAAAAATTTTGAAACCCCCCAAAGAAGTAAAGGCATGCTAATTTATTTCTCCTGTGTTTAGTTTATAACTTTGATGGTAGGCGTATATATCTTTATTTACCCAAAGAGCAGTGTCATATAAAAACATTTCTAACCCTTAATTTTAAGTGTTCCTCACATCAACTCTTCCTTTTCACTTCTAGTATATCAGGATCTTGTCATCAGCACATCTGGGGCAGCATCTCGTAGTTTCTCTGTTTCACAAACTCCAAAGTTGTCCTGCACACTCAACAAAACTACTTCTTTTGAAAATGATTTTTTTATTGTTTTACTTTCTTTTTTAAAAATTTTTTTCTTTCCTAGATTTTATTTATTCATTTTTAGAGAGGAGAAAGAGGAAAGAGAGAGAGAGACAGAGAGAGACAGAGAGAGAGAGAGAGAAAGGGGGAAGAAGCAGGAACCATCAACTCCCATATGTGCCTTGACCAGGCAAGCCCAGGGTTTTGAACCAGCGACCTCAGAGTTCCAGGTCGACACTTTATCCACTGTGCCACCACGGGTCAGGCCTGTTGTACTTTCTTGCTCAATTTGAAATTGTTCTACGTATAAAAAAAATAAAACATTAAATATAAATCAGGAAATTTATTCTTCCATGTAAGGAATTTTTCTTCTTCATGCTGCTAGAAACTTGATGTCTTGCCCCAAGACATAATAATAAACTGGTTAGAATTATGTTAAAGAAGAAGAAGTAAGCATTTCGAGTATAAAATAGTCCTGCCATGATGTACTGAGTCCAACAATAAAACATTAAGACATAGAAGGAAGACATAAACACTGCCATTATTTATTTGTTTGTTTGGTGGGCTTTTTTGTTGTTCATTTTGCTAACTTACCATGCTTTTTTGGTTAATCTGTTTTAACTAGTCTTGAGCTGATGACAGCCAGGAATAAAACTGAGTTGAGAGTATTGCAAAATGTGAATAATTTTGTAATCAAATATCATCATCACACAGTTTAAAATTGCATTTGTTGATTTTTGTTTTGTTCCAAAGACAGTAAATAAAAATATTCACAGACACAAATCTATTTTAACATTAATTTACAATTGTAGGAGAAAAATGTATCTTTTTTTTTTTTTGGTAAATATTTCTGGAAGATAATTTTCTTTAAAATGAAAGCCGTACAACTAAGATACTATGTTTTCACTGTGTTGTTCACTATTTCAGAGCTTCGAGAAACCAAGACCTCTGAATACTTTAGCCTTTCCCAGCACCCTTTGGATTATAGGATACTATTAATGGATGAAGATCAGGACCGGATATATGTGGGCAGCAAAGACCACATTCTTTCCTTGAATATTAACAACTTAAGTCAAGAAGCTTTGAGTGTAAGTGTATTACTTTTATGAGGGAAATGTTGACTACCTAGGTGATTTTTTACTTTAAAAATTTCAAATACAATAAAAAAGTTATGTATTTAATTAGAACAATAGAAAATATTGGCTGCATGTTAATAAATAATCGGAAGTTAGTACTTATTTAATGGACTGAAAATATAATCAATTTAATCCTTTGTCTAATTTTATAGTTTTTAACAATATAAAACCTGAAGCTAAATGAGAGTACTTTCTGTTAGAAAGAGGAAAAAGAAAAAGAGAGTATAGCATGAAAAAGTGGTCAGATCAAAGGAAGACCTAATTTTTCATTTATATGTTTTCCAAAAGGCCTTAGAACACAGTTATGAAATGCATTCTTCTTTGAACAAGTATGGCCCATATTTATTATTCTGTTTTACAACAAGGAAATGAATGGAGCATCACTGAAGTAAAGAAGTAAAAGTAGATTAATTCTAAGTTTATTACAGCAAGGAGATTTCTGAAATTGTTATTTAACAGTGGGCAATGAACAATTAAAAAAATAATCCTCACCACTAGACCTGACCCAAGGCTACAATGACTTGGAATTCTAGTACAATTTTTCAGAGCAGGAATCTCTTTTTTTCCAACTTATTTTAACTGTTGATGTACCTAGGGGCCTATTTTAAGTAAATCTACCAGTCTGGCTGTGTGCTTTACCCAAAATAATATTAAACTGAGATTCCAATGTAAATGTAATTTCATTGTGCTACAAGCAGTTGGCAAAAGTGTACTATAAATCAAAAAGAGAGAAAAATACATTATATTATGCACATTAATAATGACTTCATTTTAATATTATGCTATCAGACACATCTTGAAAGGCTTTATTAAAAGAAAATAAGTGATGCAAGGAATAAAAAAACAAAACAAGTTTTAGAATAAAAAAATAAGGTTTTTATTATTTTAAGTTCATAAAATGAAAGATAGAATTTTGAAATATAAATCTAGAGATACCTTAAGGAGCTCTGTGAGCTTAAAGTAAAGGAAGAGGATGGTGAGATTTATACAATCTTTCTTTTCCTTTCTGAGCAGGTTTTCTGGCCAGCATCTACAATCAAAGTCGAAGAGTGCAAAATGGCTGGCAAAGATCCCACAGTGAGTGCTTTAAAAAAACCCCACATTTAAATATTTGGTCTTCGAATCCATGTACCTTGAGTGCAGCCAAGAGTGAAGCAACGGGCGTTGGTGTTTTTAATCCTCTGCTGGACATATGGTAAAAAAAAATGTCAACACAAAAGGATTGGAACTCTTAAACACTGTAATTTAGGAATTCCTGACTGGGTAAAAATTTACTGACTTGCTTTCATTATTGCACCCTGACACTTTTCGTGATGGATTTCAGTAATAACCCCTTTCCAAGTGGACCCAACCTGTGGAATTCTCAGCAGGCTGCTGAAATAATGATAATGCAGGAATCTGGATCAACTCCCAGATACCATGTGGGCTTTCCAAAGAAAGATTCTCAGTGCAAGGGTTGTGGCTAGCGGCACATTCCAGAGGCATAAATCACCAGTGATGACTGGTATCTTTGTTAATTAAAAATAACTGTAAAAACAAAAAAATCGAGGCAGGTATAAATATCAATAAATTTTCAGTGTGCAATACTTGTATAAATTGTGTTACTTTAGGTAGGATTCCATATCGAGTCAAGGAATACATCTGTATTGATTTTTACTAATGACTTGCTGAAACTGACAGATTATTCTTGAATGTTATAAAAGAAAATACACGGAGCAGATTTTTAATGTTTATAATGAAGCAGAAGGTCATTCCACCTTCTTATCTCAAATCTTGAGAAGTAACATAATGGATCCAAATATCCAAATCATTCACTCTTATTTTTTATTGATTTTAGAGGGAGCGAGAAAGGGTGAGTAAGAGAGATTGAGGGATCGTTTGTTCCTTATTTACGCACTCATTGGTTGACTTATGTGCCCTGACTGGGATCAAATTTACAACCTTGGCTTATTGGACGACACTAACCAACTCATTTGCCCTGCCAGAGCAAAACCACCCACTCTTACATAAATAATTTGGTAAAGAAGTTTCTTCATTCATTCATTCTTTTAATCATCCTTCAACAATTAATTAAATACCTATTGTGTGTCTGGCATAGTGTTAATTGCTAAAGATACAATTTTTTGCCATAATAGATATATTTGGCTCTTATTAACTTTATTATCTTGTTGGAGAAGTCAACATTAATGAAAAAAACATAGAAATACATACTAATACAGGTATGAAATTGAAATATGGTGGTTTGGTAGCAAAATTAGGAATTGTACATACATGCCAACTTAGTGTTGACTGAACACTTACCATTGTAAGTGTAGAGGTAATAAATGCTGACTTCAAAAGAGAAGGCTGTGTGCCGAGCCTTGGTCGTATTTCAGATGTTCACCATAAGGTTTAAAAAAAGAAAAGACTAATCCGTATGGAAGTAGCAAGTGTGGAAATGAAACTTATTTCCATTGACTCTTAAGAGTTTAAGATTCCAGGTTTAAGATTCTGAAAAGATCAGGCTTAATGTAGATCCATGGAAGAGTCTGGAATGTTTAATTTTCAGGTCTCACTGGAGGGTGTTCTTGGCGAGAGAGCTCCCCAGGAGTGAGTCAGCAATGAATCTCACATTTTCAGTTTCATAAATCACTTTATAAAGAAATGTAGAAATGGACAGAATGAGCTTACAGTAACATATTTGCTGCCCATAGGATCTTGGGGCCCACTCTCTAGAAGGAAATATACAGAAATATATGGAAAAACATTGAAAGACTATTACAATTGCCTTCTAGGGAATGAGTAGCAGAAGGAAGTACAATTTTGTGGGCTACACTTGTTTGTCCCCCAAAGCTGTTATTTCAATAATTGCACATGAATGAAATTGTTTTCTTTCATTCTCTAGTGTAGAGACTTTTCACTGATGTATATCTGATCATGACTTACTTTCTGCCACAATAATATCCTGTGGCTATAATTCCTGGATTTAATTGTCCTTTGTTCAAAAAGATTTTTCTTTTCCATTTATACAAACTGCCACAGGCAGGGTATGTAGAACTTGGATACCTTTGCACAGTCTCATTCCAAAACTTGCTGTTGATTTTCTGAAGAATCTTAGCCAAGACATTATATTTCTTTCTCCCCTAGAAATGCTCTGTCACTTGCTTTCTTATAATTAAAAGTTATTAGATAAAATCTTCAAAACATACTTATGTTTTCCCATAGTTTTTTCATACTGTAATATCATGTATAGATATCTTTAAATTCTGCTATACCACCAATTACACTGCTGACAAAAATTAGGGGATCAGGGAACATGCAGATAATTCTGTACTTTCAGCCTTTTGTACAGTGTATTTTCACCAATGAAATAAAAGTTGGTTTTGCATCTCATTGCATAATCAAACAACTTTCTTTGACTTTTTGTTTGCTTTTCTGATGTTCTTGTTTAACTAAAAAAATACTGCTTCCTTTTTTCATTACTTCATACTCATTTTGAAATATCCCCTAATTTTTGTGAGCAGTGTAGTATAAACAATATAAGTAACTGGTGGAGGGGTCTGTTTTCACAGTCAAAATTATTGGGTCCTGGAGAATAACAAACAGATTAACTCTTTCAAATACATGTTCTGCCTATGCAACAGGGGAGGATATTTGACAAATCTATCTCATTTCGTACATGCGAGACACTTATAGAGAAGTGTCCTTCAATCAAGCCACAAGAAAAAGGCCAGTGATAGAAAAATGATGGTAAATAGGCCTTTAGAAGCTCTTCAGAGCAACATATTTTTATTATAATTTTCAATGAAACCAAATATTAAAGAATTTTTAAACTCTGATGGAATAAATACTATCTGATTGCTTCATATTTCATTTTTTAAGATGTGAGAATTGAATATTTTAATTGACATGAATCGGGAATTGTGAAGAATCCAGGTGAATGAAGATGGAGTCCCTACTCTTAGTCTTAACAACATAATACACGATAATTATCAAATAATAATTGCAAAAATTTTAGAATGGGCCATTTTTCTATGTGCCTTATTTTAATCCTCATACAAGTGCCTTAAGATGCACATTATTGTCATTATATACAGTTTCAAGATAAAAAAAACCTGCAATACAAATAGAATGAGGAACTTACCAAAAGTTGCACTACTAGCATGTAGGAGGCACTGTCTGACCCAGGCACACACGCCCCTAGGTCCTGCACCCTGAGCCAGTGAAACATGCCACCTACTAGGAGGGGTATGCCAGGGATATGCTCAGAGGACAAATGAAAAATACACTGTAGCTAGGCTATTTAGGAAAGGCTCAACAGTCATGATGGCAACTATGTTGTCTTATGATAACATGTCCCCTCATTTTATTAGAATGATATTGATACCTTTTACCTCTTCAGCCTTTGGTACATGCTACATGTAATTCTCCTCTTCTTTAGTTACCTTGCCGTATTTCTTAGCCTGGGAATCATCTACTCATCCTTTCAAAAATAGTAGGGATGTCACATCTCTGGAAAGCTTCTCTCCCCACCTGGGACTGGGCTAGCTGCCCCTCCCAATGAAACACTAGCCCACCCCCTTTATTTTTTTACTGCATCTTTAACTTTAATTCTCCCTTCATCATTGGAAATATCTTGTAATAGTGTGATTATTTCCAGGGCTCATATCTGGATCTAGCTGCTTTATAAAATTTAAACAAGGTCTGAGAAATTAGAGACGGCAGCCAGCAAGCCGGGGAATTTGTTCCAAGTGGTTGTTAGAGGGTGGAGGTTCCGCACAGTGAAGGGCGGGCTATCGATGGCCTGAGGTCAATCATGTCTGCTAGAAGTGATTTTGCACATATTTTACAAGTACATTTTAATTAAAATTAAAACCTTTTGCTTTTTGGTATTAATCATCTACTAAGGAAAATAAACTAATAACAATTAAAATTCATGCTGCTGTAACAATGGAAAGGAAAACTAGAACCCTGAATCAAGCACTCATTTATTCCTGCAGATGTTTTACTTATATCAATCTTTAAAGTTATTAAAGCAATTATTAGAAAATAATTCAATATAATTTAAAATTTGACCCCAGATAATAATATACAGCTCACAAAAATTGGAGGATATTTTATTGCTTCATATTCATTTTGAAATGTCCTCTAATTTTTGTGAGCAGTACATGTCATAATGCTACAATTACATACTGCTTGTAAAGAAAATAAATAATCATGGTGGGAAAATAGTTAATCTTCTGCCTTTGCTAAAGAGAGTATAACTTATCTCCCATTTCTCTTTCTGCCCCAATGTATTCACATTCTTACATGCTCCATTTATTTCTAAATGTTAGTATTTCACTCATATTCTAAATAAAATGAGCTTAAGCAATAGCACCACCTGTCAAACATATCCAATGAGATGGGGCATAATGATTTTACTAAGTAATCTGTAAGAGTTTCTTGTGAATTAAGCAGGATTATATGTATTTAGACTTAAATGCATTACACGTACACAATGTCAAACTTGATTTATTAATTATATAATATCCTTTTCCCTATTTCTGTGACCAGAGTATCCATCCTAAACTACTGGAAAATATATTTTCTTTAGTAATACAGTTACCAAAATACTTTGATTTATTCCCCAGAACAAAGAAGTGTAGGTGGAAAAAGAGAAGGTATTTTTCCACTGCATAGTATAGAGTGACAGCCCTTTTCAAACCTTTACATACTGTTCAGCTTCCTCAATCTCTTCTTTGCTTCTGTAGCACATTTTGAAAAGTATAACCCTGTGATAGCATCTGCAGAGCCTGATGGCTGAAGCCCTCCTTTCTTTGAAAGCAAGAATTAAATCTCTTCATCCCCGTGTTGCTAGCACCATGCACAATACTTGTACTGAGTTTATAAATATTTGCTGAATGAAACTGATAGAATTGCAGTGGCCTCGCTCAGAAATAATGTGGACAGAAACCAAAGCAATATAATGGAAATGGGAAGGACCTAGATTTTCAATAATTAACTGATTTGTTTTTCCTTTTGTGTTTTCTCTGGGGAAGTTGAGAGAGGTACACTAAATTTATCAGATGGCATGGGGGTCTGTCTCACATGTAATCAGCACCTTCCTATAGAAAAGCTAAACGGCGGGGGCGGGAGGTAGCCATGGTTCAAAACCCAGCTCAGTTATTCACTGAACCTAGAGCAAAGAGGTATTTAACCTCTTCGAATTCAATTTCCTCCTCACTAAAAGGAGACTAATACTTTAATTGAAACGTTGTGAAGATTAAAAACTATTAACATCAAAGGAAGAGCTCTGTAAACATTAATAACAGTTATAAAAACTCCATTCTAATAACTATAGATTCCTAAAATAATGACAAGTTATAACATGGTTACAATTACAAGATGAGTTAGACACATCTGTGTTTGAAAATTCCCTTTGCCTTTTTCTAACTATGTGGATTCAGGCAAGTTAATTTAAAAAGCCCTAAACTTTATTGGTCTAAAACGGATTGAACTGTAAAAAAAATTAAGTGAACGTTAAGTGCTTAAGTACCATATTATATGCTAAATAAATGTGAGCTATAAAAGTAAAATAATCAAACCTCCTGGGAAGTAGAAGATAAATATATAAAATGATTGTTCTAATGTCTAGCACATAGCAAATTCTCAACAAATATTAGCCATAATAAACAGATTGTATATAGATATAGAAAACAAAATAATTATAAACTGTATTTGAAATATAAAAAAGATACCAGTGACTTTTTTTATTAGAATCAATAATTTATGATGGTAAGTGGTCTACAAAACTCATATGGAGACAGAGATAACCTATTATTAATAGAGTTGGGTTGGATTCATGTCTTATAGAAAAATAGTATATACAGAATCCCAGAGTGACTAAAACTTAAATGAGAAAAAAATAAACACCAGTCTCATTGCTCACAGATACCCTTAGCATAGACATATTATATACACATCGTACTTCATCTGTGCTTTTTTTCTCCAGAGAAACACATTATCATCTGCAGTTATGCAGTCAACTTCTAAAAACCTCTATAAACAGGTGTCAAGATACAAATGACATTATATATTTAACAAAAATCCGTAATGTCTTAAAATAAAAATAAAGTTTATAGTCTGCTCTGTAAGGTTTAATTTTGTTGACAGCAGAGTTAATGATTGATTATTTGATCATAAAAACCTATAATAGAAATATGTATAAAATTAATACATATGAAAATAAACAGATTTACTGTCAAGTAATAATGAATATAAAAGGAGAAAATGATGGGAAAATAAAAAATAATTGACTTTAAATATAACTTCTTTTTTAGTAAAGTTTGTATTTTTACTTTTCCCATAATGTAAATAATTGCATGTGCATTATAAAAATGGTAAAATACATGATACCGACCCTGGCCAGATGGCTCAGTGGTAGAGCGTTGACCCAGCATGTGGATGTTCTGGGTTTGATTCTGGGCCAGGGCACACAGGAGAAGTGGCCATCTGCTTCTCTACCCCCTTTTCCACCTCCCCTTCTCTCTCTCTCTCTCTTTCTCTCTCTCTCTCTCTCTTCCCTTCCTGCAGCCATGGCTCAACAATAGGTTTGGGCGCATCAGCCCTGGGCACTGAGGATGGCTCTGTGGAGCCTCTGCCTCAGGTGCTAAAAATAGCTTGGTTGTGAATATGGCCCCAGATGGGGATTACTGTGTGGATCCAAGTTGGGGCTTATGCATGAAGGAGTCTTTCTCTCTATCTCTCCTCCTGTCACTTTGAAAAGAAAGAAAAAAAAATTAAAATACATGATACCTAGTAGTGGGAAAAAACCACCTATGGTCTCTGACCACACCTGGGAAAATCAGGTATGTTTTTATTAAAAAGGGTGTGTTTGATTTGTAGCATTATTTTTAATAACGTTCTTTGAGAGAAAACCGACTTTGTGAGGGGAACAGCAATCTTGGGCTCAATTGTAGCAAAGGACAGTGAGCCGACTAAATGCAGAACATGCAATGGTTAGTCACAGAGATCAGCATTTGGTGATGGCCATAGTTATGTACTTCTGCAAGATCATAGTCAATAATACAATAAATTACAAAAAATACCCAAAAAATTACAATAATAATTCTTCATTTCATTGAGTGAATAAGTGGTTGGACTGGAAGCAGCAAAGAAAGGAGATTTTGGAGGAGAAGAAAGTGTTTAAAGATAATAATTGCATCATTTTTCATAGAAAGCCACAATGCTGGCATTTTCTTTAAGGTTTGTTTTATGACCAGTTGTAAAGGCCAATAGTGTTTGCCATTATGTACTTATGAGATGTATAGACAAAATTTCTTTTAATACATGTATGTGTGCATATGATGGTTTGAAGAAAATGTAAGGAAACAATTTGGTGATATTTACAGTTTTTGAACTTGCTGAGGTAAAAAATAAGTTTATAAAATGTCAGAATATAAAAACTTACACAGCATATGGAATGAGACATATTCATTATCTAAGTTGGACTACTTTCCTTCTGAAATAAAACAATGGTTATAAACTATGCTGTTCTCTAATATGTTTTAATAACCCAATAATCTAATAACCTAATAACCTGAAGAAAGAACAGAAAGAAAAATGTACAGCAACCTTTCATAGTAACACTTAGAAATGGCAGTAAAACTCGCTGGGTTACCAACCGCTCGCTTACTCTCCTGTACTCTCTCAGCACGGCTGTGGAAACTTCGTCCGCGTGATTCAGGCTTTCAACCGCACACATCTGTACGTCTGCGGCAGCGGTGCGTTCAGCCCTGTCTGTACTTATTTGAACAGAGGGAGGAGATCAGAGGTAAGTATAACATTTTCCTCATTCTTAGCTTTGATGAGTGTCAACAATCACTTCAAACTGTATTTTAGAAAACAACTTGAGAATATCATCAATAGTCATAAAGTTTCAAGCCCTGCAAACACTAAACATATTACATTTTGTTTCTGACCATCTGGTTACTTAAAACACAGCCTTTGGCTCAGCCGTATATTTCATTATGGAGGGAAACCTACAGAAGATAAACAGTGGCGTGGTTTCACAATTACTAGGGTTTAAGATAATATCTACTGCAAGGTATTGAAATATTGTACTGCATATTCATGTTCTCAAAGCTATTTTAAATAATTTATTTATGCATCAAATTTGGTAAACTTTTATGAGATACACAACTGTAAAAGATGCATACAGCAGGATGCCAGTTCCTGCTGATGAGAACTTTAAGTAATTAATAAATCATACTTCTATTTTAAAGTAACATTGGGCTACACAAGGCTATTCTAGCCTTATTCTTACAGGTGTTAAAATGATTTAGAGTTCTGCCTGACCAGGCAGTGGCTCAGTGGATAGAGTGGCAGACTGGTACAAGGAGGACCCAGGTTCGAAACCCCAGGGTCACCAGCTTGAGTGTGGGCTCATCTGGTTTGAGCAAGGTCACTGGCTTGAGCAAGGGGTCAATCTGTTGTAGCCCCCCAGTTAAGGCACATAAGAGAAAGCAATCAATGAACAACTGAGGTGCTGCAATGAAGAATTGATGCTTCTTATCTCTCTCCCTTCTGGTCTGTCCCTATCTGTCCTTCTCTCTATCTCTCTGTGCCTCTGTCACACACAAAAAAATGATTTAGGGTTCTGTGAACAAAAGGATCTTCTAAGACTAAATACATAGGGATTTATAGCTATACACATATATATTATATATAGCTACATAAACATATGGCTGGTTCAGCTTTACTTCATATAGTAAAGACTGTGTTTATCTCATTTTATAATTAACTAAGGAAACTATTTATTAACCCCAAAGTGTCTTTCCTCATTCTTTAAGTCAAACAGGCTGTTTTACGTAATTTTAAAAACTGAATTCTTTCAAAATACCTTGCTTTGATTTCATTGTGCAGCTCAAATCAATTAAGTCAAGTTCTTAAATAATGCCATAATTCTATTTTACAGATTAGGATTGTAAAAAAACTTAAATATTGCTACCGATATACCTTAAGATTATTTTCCTTTAACAAAGAATAATCTTTAGTATAAATATAATTAAACAGTCTCTTTATATTCTTTTATTATTATTGTTTTCACATATGTAATTTATACATATGTGTCTTTTGGAAAATAAGTCATTTAAAAGTTGCTAATCATAATTTGACCCCATATTGAGGCAGTTTCAAGTGGTTCACGATAATATGACTTACTAAAATTCTTAAAGAAATGTAAAACTATGCTAATTGGAAGAGTATAGTTGGCTGCATTGAGCTTGTCATTATAACCATATGCCTGTGATCAATTGATTAAATAAACTCCTGCCCCAGACGTCTGCAATTTGTTAGACACTCTACCGACGCCGGCAGTCACTGCACCGGCCAGCAACAGCTGAGCGGTTTTCAGAACACAGATCTCAAATAAAATCATTTCCCACATACAAATCATCCACTGTGCATTTCCAGGCTGAATTGGAAAGTCAGTTAAAAAATAATAATAATACTCTCCTTTGAAAAACCAGCATGGACTAAATTTTAATCACCTCACTAAATACGAACTACTTTAGTCTCACTTTAAAAGATATGTTTCAAAGAGGGAAGCATTTTCATTAATTTCTTTACATAATATGTTAACATTTTAAGAGGCAATTTAAATATGAAAAGGGATATAAATTCTAAGTTTTATTATGCTTTCCTTGGTAGTTAAGTCAAAGAGCTTTATCATATCATACTTATGTACATATCTACAGTAGATATGGAATGCAGTTTTATCAAACCTTTATTTTCTTTAGTTTAGTATAAAATTGCCACATGATACAGACAGTTGTAGTTTGAAAGAATCTCCTTTCTTATTCATCACTATCATTGTATTTTGTAATGACCAGAGGTAGTACTTACTGATAATACCCTTTGTTAATACTGAGATATGTCATTTTTCATTTATTTGAAACTAGTTTGAAAGTGAACCAGGTTAGTGTGGAATACTCATTAAATATTTACTTTTATTTCTGTGACACTACCCACCACCTTATGTATGTCTGTCAAATAGCACTTCATTGACTCTCAGAGAATATCTTATGGACCAACTTTACATTTGTAACAACACACACTTTCATTATTCCCTGAGACTTTTCCATTAGTGAGACTGATTCAGAACTTTCCTGAGGCCCTGGCCCATTGGCTCAGTGGTAAAATGTCAGCCCAGCGTGTGGAAGTCCTGGGTTTGATTCCTGGTCAGGGCACACAGGAGAAGTGCCCTCTGCTTCTCCAACCTTGCCTTCCCCCTTTTCTCTCTCTTTCTACCCCTCCCGCAGCCATGGTGGTTTGAGCAAGTTAACCCAGGGCCCTGAGGATGGTTCCATCGCCTCACGTCAGGCGGTAAAATAGCTCGGTTGTTCAGCAGCAGAGCAGAAGCCCCAGAGAGGCAGAGCATCCCATCAAGGGGGCTTGCTGTTGGATCCTGGTCAGAGAACATGTGGAAGTCTGTCTCTCCACCTCTCCGCCTCTCAATTAAAAAAACAACAACCAAACTTTCCTAGAGCATTTCAACATTGTTTATCCAAAGATCCTAAAAGATCCTACATCAATTGTTAATGTCATTTCCTAACCATATGGTTCCATCTTCTAAACCCCTATCTTTGTTCTCTGTTTTCTGTTTCTGGAAAAAGGTAAAACAATGCACAGAAATAATGATTTCAAATAATGACTAGAACATTAATCCAAAGCAATTACTGAGATATTACCACACCTTATCTCTGGTTGATTTTATCAGTTGTCTCCATAACATCAGTTCCAACAACTGAACACCATTTAAGCCCCCGACCCTGCCACTCATCAAGCAGATAAACTTACCTTTGACGGATCAACACTATCATAGATGTCCAAGAATATCACAGGCATCCAAATTGTCCTTGTACTTTTGAAGTAAATTAGTCACCAAACTTGTCCGTTTATACATCTCTTTGTGGCTTTCCTCTTGTCAAACAAATATTGTGCATTTTTCTTATCAATAAAGTTCTTTGATTAATAACCTTTATCACTATGCTTTATATCTTTATTTCTTTTCCCCTGCATTTATAATTTTTCTATTTAAAAATAGGATTATGTTTCATTTGGTTAAAATTATTATCTTGGGTCTATAACTTTTTTAAGATTCTTCTCCTTTCTCTTCATCACGAAACCTCTCAGTTAGTTACACTTTCAGCCCAAGTAGGTTATACTTTCAGCCTAACTATCAAATTGACTCCCCTAATTAGCATTCTTTCTTCTAGACCAGTCTATAACATGTTGGTCATGCCTTCTATTATTCAGTGCCTTTATTGAGATCTGTAACCATTGGACATTTTTCTACACTTCGTTTCCTAATTGTTCATCACTGACTCTCTTTCTGGTCCCATAATTTTCTCTTATTGATTCAATATACAAATATTTATTTAATGAGAATAATTGCAGAAATAAAATGATGTCAAAGTTATTAGCGACCTTTAAGATATTGGTCTTTGTCCTATGTCAAAATAGAAACATCTAGAACAATCATAAGCTGAAAATGACTTGAACAGAATTGCCACTTGTGTGTTACGTTACAAAGAATTTAGGGTGAGGAGTGTTTGGGAGGGCTGTGGTGGTCAGTTAGAGAGTTGGTATAGTATGCCAGCAAAGGGATTATTGTACTCAGGTGGTGGCAATGAAGACAAGATAACTGGGCACAAAATGTAAAATAGTGTAGGTGATACTGGTGGGTTTGGCTGTGGCAAAAGAAATGTAACATAAATGTTGACAATTTTATTGTTTTTGTTTGTTTGTTTATTTATTATTTTTGGTCTCTTTAATCATACAGTTGCCATAAACAGATGTGAAACAATGAAGGGAACCCTGTTTGAGGCTAAGATTATGAGCCTGGGTTTAGTTGTATTGAATCTGAGATGCTGTTGACAGATACAAGTAGAAATAACAAGAAGGCAGTTGAATATAAAGCTGGCATTATAAATGTTTGGGTTATTGATAAGAGCAACTGAAGCCCAAGCAAAGAGTGGGTTTAATCATGCAGGGCGAGTATAGTGTGGAAAGAAAAGTGACTATAATGGAGATGTGAGTATCTTCTAACTTTAATGGGCAGATGGAGAAAAAGGGACCATCATACAATACTAAAAAGAAACACCCTGGGAAATAAGGAGTAGATAAACAAGGGTATGTTGATTCTGGTAATAAAAATAAGTCATTTAAAAGGGATAAAACTGGACCACAATCTCTAATACCACTGATTTCAGGTTTAAAAAATAAGCACTGAATTGTGTAGTATGGTTGTGATTAAAAATCTTTCCAAAAGGGTTTCACTAGAACAACTGAGGTTGAATGCCCAAATTAAGAAAATTGAGAAGAAAGTAAATAATTAGGAAATGATGATGCGTATATATAGTTCTTTAAGAAATGTAACTCTGAAGGCGAGTAATGTGTAGGAGCTGAAGGGATTGTTTAAATAAAGATGTAAAAGATGCAGTTAATAATACCAAAGAAAGTTGAGATAATGGAAAGTGTGCATTGCTTAAGAAGACTGCATGAGTCCCAAAGTATTGGAGGGATTGACCTCAGAGTAAGAAAAATATCTCCTCTCCTGTATTAGTGTATATGTTAGTGAATATATATGTATGTGTTTAGCAGTTTAAAGTTTAAGGGTTTCACTTTCTCAGCAATGCAGTTGTTAGTTATATGAGTGGAGAATAAGTTAGGAGATTTGACTAAAGTGACAATGGTTTAAAATTATTAGTAAGAGAACTAGTTGATAAGATTGTCTTTGAAAGGCTGCTAAGCAGTGTAGAGGGTCCATTTTGGGTTTGTAATCGCAATTCTATACCATGTTGACTGTACTTGGTTAAATCACCTTCTGCGAAGAAGTTTGGAGGCAAGTATGGAGAATGTAGATAGACGTGTTGTTCCAAGCTGTGGGTGCATGAAAAAACCCGAGGTTCAAGGAACTTAATAGTTTTGCAAAAACTTATTGAAATTATAAACTAGAGAATCCACACTGGTTAATAAAGAAAGATGAGAAAAGGCTGATGAACTGGAAAAAAATTGAGTTGTTAAGAAATGAGTTTGAAAAATCGTTGCAAGATACTTGATTTAGTGATATTCAAGTGGACCACATCCCTTCCTGATGGATCTAGACAGGATCTAGATGATCACGGGGTGAGTACCAGCATGCTGTGCAGTGCAGGAGTGGGTCATTGGGGAGCAGTTGGTAGCTCTGCTATCTCATCAACTCTTGCAACGCCAGCTCTCACTTTTTTAGTGAAATCCATGTATGTCTGACTAAAGAATTACAAACAGGCTAACTACTTTTTCCTCAAGTTTATCATCATGCATTTAATTTAATCATTATATAAAAGATGACTTTTTGGAAACCAGATGTAGCTAGAAGCCAGAAGACTGAATTTTAGTTTTTCTTGTGTCTCTTTAGCTACATGATCGTGAACAAATTTTCCTCAACTGTAGAATTAATTCACTGAAAAAGGCCACGTTGCAGGGCCTTTCCAGCCAATAGGACTGTGATTCTTTTAAGCTCTATGCATCCCTCTTCCTTCAAGAATGTTCTGCCAATATATCAAACTCAATAGAACAAACACTAGTCATATTTTCTTGAAGAATTCAAAACTTCAGAATCATCTTTGCTTTTGACATCTTCCTGAAATTCATCCAATTTGTAATTGAATGCCAAGCTCTATTGATTTTCACTTTACAAATTCTCTTGTATCTTTACTGCTGTTACGTGACTGCTGAGATCCTGGTCTGTCAGTTTACTATAACCTAATTCCTGGCCTATTGCAATTGAAAACAAATCAATTTTCTTGAATCCATTATCTGTTTTTACGACTACCATTCATAATCTTCTCAGAGCACAAGTTAAGTTCCAATCTTAAAGCAGCATTTTGATCCTTTTATTTGCATACTCAAAAAGTTTTAGGGTACATTTATTTCAGGATAATTCTGAAAAACCTTAACTTGACAATTAAGGATCACCATCATCTAATACAGCCAACAAAAGTGATCTTTTTTTTTTTTAGAATTTTAATAGTAGCTTTTACTTACTTGCATAATAAAAAGATAAATACACCAACAAAATATTCCCTCTCAGTGAAGCTACACTGATCATTATATTTCAAATTGAACCCATTGCCCACAGTACCTGGGCTTCTCTGGTCCTATTCCTCACTTAATATTAATGTTTGTCTATTTTGTTTACTGTATCCCTAATGACACAGAGTAGATGCTCAATATATTTTAATTAAATGAATAAATGAGTAAATAAACTACTTTATCTAAATTATACAGTATTATATTTGATCTAGTATAATGCTGTACTTATCAAAATTAAATGGTAACAGCCCTGGCTGGTTGGCTCAGTGGTAGAGCATTGGCCTGGCGTGCAGGAGTCCTGGGTTCAATTCCCGGCCAGGGCACACAGGAGAAGCGCCCATCTGCTTCTCCACCCCTCCCCCTTTCCTTCCTCTCTCTTCCCCTCCCACAGCCAAGGCTCCATTGGAGCAAAGTTGGCCCGGGCGTTGAGGATGGCTCTGTGGCCTCTGCCTCAGGCAATAGAATGGCTCTGGTTGCAACAGAGCGATGCCCCAGATGAGAAGAGCATCGCCCCCTGGTGGGCATGCTGGGTGGATCCCGGTCAGGTGCATGCGGGAGTCTGTCTGACTGCCTCCCCATTTCCAACTTCAGAAAAATACAAAAAAAAAAAAATTAAATGGTAACAAAATTTTATATTTAACAACGTCTTGGTTATTTTAGAAATATTGTAATCCTATACACATTGTTTCTCTGTGGGCAATTTTCTGCTTTTCATCAATTTTCAGCTTACGTTATTCAGGTTTATAATAATTGCTGATTTCCAAGTATTTTTTAACTAATGTTGATTTGAGGAAAACTTGTTGGATCAGCATTATGGGGAATGAATGGGTGAGAATTTGACCTGCTGAGGTTAACTTGTAATTTATAGACAGATTCTTCTATAGGCCAAGCAGGTCTTTAATATAGGGACTTGGTAAGAAATAAGCAACCAAGTAGAAAGTTCATTATTTATCATGATGCTTGATTCTACTAAAGAACAATTGGTAACTAACTACAAAGTTATTTATTATTACTAACTTTTCATTTTTGTCTATAATGAAGGACCAAGTTTTCATGATCGATTCCAAGTGTGAGTCTGGAAAAGGACGCTGCTCTTTCAACCCCAGTGTGAACACGGTGTCTGTTATGATCAGTAAGTGGAACATGAAGGAGGGAGGGGAAAGTAAAACAAAAAGGACATTAAGTAAAGTTATTTTATGTCATAGTACACCCATTTTTGATAACTGCATAAATGATAGTACATGAGTAATATAATAGGAAGAAAGGTGTGTGCTGAGAAATAGAAATTTTAGTTTCTCATTTTCAAGAATATTTATAATCAATTATTTTTTTCATCAAACATGACGGTGCTGTCATTCCTAGAGCAAGTGAACAATTTACAAAAAACTGTGTATATGTATATATATGTGTATAATATATATTATATATATAAAACTGTGTATATACACATAATATATAATAATTTTCAATGTTCTAGTATTAAATATATCCACTTTTCCTCAGGTTTTAGTAATCTTTACAAATGATTAAAAATGATGTTACTCTCTAATGAAAGGCTATCAAAGTATGTGTATTAGCCAAATATATTCTCTGGATTGTCTAGAAGTCACTATGCTAAAAATAAAGAGAGAGAGAGAGAGAGAGAGAGAGAGAGAGATGGTGGTAAAGTGCTGCGAATCAGCGCAGCTAGTAATTCCAGGTCCTGAGGGAGAACGGCGCAGAATTAAGAAAATAGACTTACCGGGAAAAGAGGATGGGATCGGGAGGCCTCTGCAATGCTGATGGCAAGATGAGAGAGAGAGAGAGCCCCCGGTCTTGCTTTATTATATAGCATAGACAATTAAAGTCTTTAAGCCAATATACAAATAAGGAAGTCTCTGATACAAAGCCACTTATCTGAGGCATAAATTGAATTCCTCATAAGAGTGCACCACCCCACATTATGCAACGGTCAAGGGTGTGGGGAAAAACTTAGTTTTGAAAAGGGTGTTGAGAAGATCTTAGTATTATGAGGGTGTGTGGAAGATCTTAGTATTAGAAGGGTGTTGAGAAGATCTTAGATTTAGAAGGCTGGAGAAGAGCTTAGTCTTAAACTAAGCCCTAGGCTGTAAGGATTTTGTCAGCTTACAGCCTGCCTCCCACAGTAAAGTCACTTTTTTATTTTCTCATTTTCATAAGGTGTATCAGTTTTGAAAGAGGCCTTATTGCTTGCTGTTACATACATTGAAAAATCAATATCTTTGTCTCTATCTTAATGCCTTTCTGTAACTCAAAAATATTCTCCTCTAGTTAGTTAAGATGCTTCTAGTCTATATCTGGTTAAACATGATTGGAGGGTAAGGACAAATCTGAGACTCTAGGGTTAACTATACAGTAAACACTTTCCCCTTTCTGCTTTCTGTGTGTCTTGCCAATGGTAAAATTACATCATTTAATAATAGAAAAGATGGAAAAATAATTATTGTAGTCAAATGCTTTATTCTGATTCAGTCAAAGAGGCAACCCATCTTTCTCATATCTGGAAACTAAATTAAGACAGGTACATCTAGCGCTGACTAGAATGTGAATTTGGAAGTTATCCAAATAATTATTTCCATGTGTTCATTCAAACTGGGCAAGGAGAAAATAAAATTACATCATTAGTATAAAAAATTTAGAAACCTTTGAAACAACATATCCAAGTATGTCTGATGCAGGGTCTTTTCAGATAAGTTCCTAAGTACAGTATTGTTTAATAGGAGCTGGGTCTCTGAAAGTCTTTTCTTCATTAAGAAGGAAATTTTATTCACCTTTAGAAATTCTATTATACATCTATTATATCTACACACACATTATACTCATTCACTATATGGAGTTTTCATTTATTTGAAGTTAAGTATTGATACTATGAAAATAAACTTTAAAGATCAGTTAATACTAATACTCTAGTTTTATCTCATCAAATATTGTATAGAACAAAAAGATTTAGAACAAGGCATTATAAATCCTACTGTTAAACTGTTGGATTTGTTTTTACAAAATTGAATTTATTTATTTATCTTCATTTTTTTAAAAAATTTGAGACTTCAATTTCTAAGCTTGTGTTCCAGTGCTACCTTTTAATATTTTGATTAACATTATAATTTATACCATCAATGAAAGTCATAAAACAATTTAATTTAAAACCTGAAAACAAAAAGAGCAGGAAACTTCATAAGCTTGTGTTTATCATTTTATTTGTCCTATTGATTATTCCTCTAAAATGATCTCCAATATCATCTCCAGTATTGCATAGTAAATTTGTGCAAGTCATCTCACTTTGCCATATAGTGCTGTATCAGTTCTGTTCAATTGCAGTCCACTACATAACACAGATTGGTTAAAATATTTCTATTACAGTGCCAGAAAACATTGGAAATTTGAATTCCAAATTTCACAATGCAGTGTGGCATCTAACTAAATGAGCAAGATTAGTGTTTTTTTTCTTGCTATTTTTAATCAGTGTCATAACACAAGAAATAAGTCAGATGATATCTTTTAAGGAACCTGTCAAAACCCCATGAAGTTTCTTTGGCCAGTAGCAATGCAGTTGGAAAGCAATATATTTTTGGATTAAAGTTAAAAGGCATAAGTTTATCTTTGCATAAGTCCTACAAAAATTCTTTAAAAAATAAATACCCTATTCTCAAAATTCTTTCCAAAGTGACATTAATTAAATATTTTTTATACAAAATACCGCAGACACTTTATTTCTAATTACTGAGAAACTAAGACAGGAAATGATTTCAGTCAGACATGCAGGCTTTTGTAATGTTTAAGACATAACTAATAAATTGTTGGAATGTAACCGGCTTAGAATCAGCCCTTTCCACCATACACCATCCTTCAATCTCCTGTAACAATATGATAATTGATATCTGTGCTAATCATCTGTTGAATAGCAGGAATTTATAACCCACTGTTTTGGGGGTTATTGGGTAGAGTAAAAGTATGAAATAATTAATTACAAAGTTACTTAAATTTTATAACCATTGCACCTACAGAATATTTGTGTAGATTCATCACAAATGTTCACATAATTTTAAAGAAGCTAAACTGCTCAAAATACTTGGGTGCACATTTCTGTGATTACCCTATAATTTGCTGCCATGGGCCTACGAGGCCTACGAGGAAGCAGAACTGGGAGACTCAATACCAGGCCATACCTGCTGTGCTAACTGGTATGGGCAGTGGTGGGATTCAAATAATTTAAAAACCAGTTATCTGCCTAATGACCACTGTGAGTATAAAAAAATGATATATCTAAAGGAAGTTTATTATTCCATGTGTTTAATACTTAAATAAGAACAATAAAAGAGGTACACAAAACTAAATTATGTTATGAGTTTTAAAACATTAATTAAAAACTATCAAATAATACCTGAATTGTTATTCAAGATACTTCCATATTGCTTCTTGATTGGCGTCCTCACTTTCAAGTTTTTCACCTATGGACAAATGAACATTACTACAGGCACTTAGACTATGCTGTTGCACAGATGAACATTAAAAAAGAGTATGGAATGTAAATTTGTGATTTCCACATTGGGCGGCTGCTCAGGTGCCCACCTTAGAGAGAACCCTGATTACAGGTGCCATTTTAACAACTGGTTCACAGAACTCAACAAAAAATTAGGTATGGGTTCTGCCAAACCAGTGCAAACCGGCTGAATCCCACCACTGGATAGGGGTCCAGTTTATGATCTGGTGAGCACGTATTAAAAGTATTTCATTCTCCTGGGCCAATTCATCCTGGGCCAATTGATATTGCTTGTTACTAAACAGTGAGCTTAGAGTGCTTCAAAATGTTCTAGTCCTGCCAAAATGACCATAATCTGCAAGTAGCCAGGAAGTAATTCTAGAACATTAGTCAAAGAATACAGTCATCAGATGGGATAGTGGGAAAGACCTGATAAATTTTATTCTTTTTTCTATTTTTCTGAAGTGGGAAGCAAGGAGGCAGAGAAACAGACTCCCACATGCCTTTGACGGGGATCCACCCAGCATGCCCACCAAGGCGATGCTCTGTCAATTTAGAGCGTTGCTCCATTGCAACCAGAGCCATTCTAGCACCTGAGGCAGAGGCCATGGAGCCACCCTCAGTGCCCAGGCCAACTTGCTCTAATGGAGCCTTGACTGCGGGAGGGGAAGAAAGAGATAGAGAGAAAGGAGAGAGGGAAGGGTGGAGAAGCAAATGGGTGCTTCTCCTGTGTGCCCTGGCCAGGAATCGAACCTGAGACTTCTACATGCTGGGCCAACACTATATACCACTGAGCCAGTTGGCCAGGACCTATTCTTTATTAAATAGATATTCAACTACTGTTTTATAGTCAAGAGTCACACCCATTCTGTACCTACTCTTTACTAGCATAAAAATTAATATGAATAAACTAAATGTTAAATTTTATGTGTGTACAGATTAAAATAGCTGTTTTGCCATCAATAATGATAATTTAACTTAATTTTAAAATATTTTTTGTCTCTACATTTTATTTTTTATGGCTTAATGTGTTATGTAGTTTATTAACATATTATTATGTTAATATATTTTGCAACTGAAAATGTAGACCTCCGTTTACCTTATAGAAACCTTTTAGCACTGAAAATAAAAATGTATAATTTAATGATGAAATTATATCATTAATAGTATGTTGATAAATTTTAATGTTGCTTTTATAATAATAAATTTATTTTCAATTAATTTAGTAAAATCATAGAATTTTTAATATGTGGTAAGAACTTTTGAGATTATAATCCCATATTTTACAGATGAAAAGATTTAGATTCAGGGAACTAATTTAGTGGTTTTCAACATTTTTACACTTGGAGACCGGTGAAATTAGAATTATTTCAGGGACCGCTAAGGCAGGAATCACCCTGTGCATAAGTGATTCAGCTAAGATCACTGTGTCTCTAAACTTCATACAAGGGGCAGTGGCGGGATTCAAGTAATTTAACAACCAGTTCTCTGCTGGTGGTTAACTCTTTCACAGACCGGCGTGAACTTTCTAGTGGACCGGACCACACACTGTTGGCTGAAAAAAACAACTAAATGACTTAGACCTAATATTAGTTTCTTACTTACTGACAAAATTAGAAAACTATTTTTGTGACTGTTGTAATATTTTTATTAAAACAAAGTAAAAATTAATAAAAGCCATTTTGTTACCTTTTATATACCTAAAGTATTTCTGCCATTTCTGATATACACTATATAAACATAGGTATTTAGTATAATTAAGTACAGGCAGAAATTATATCATTATATCATTATTTTATTTCTATGTAGAATAAAGTTGTTTTGGTAATCATACAGTCAATAATGAAACCAGATTTAACTTTACCTAATTTTTTATTTGGTAGAGAATTAAACCAATTAACAATTATAAATACTCTGCAGTATGTATGATGAATTAATAAGCAGGTTTGCCTTGATTTTTAAAAATCTTAAAATATATTTAAAATTGTGTTGACAATTTCTCTTTCATAGATGAGGAACTTTTCTCTGGAATATATATAGATTTCATGGGGACAGATGCTGCTATCTTTCGAAGTTTAACTAAGAGGAATGCAGTCAGAACTGATCAACACAATTCCAAATGGCTAAGTGGTAAGAAAATATTTTATACATTTATTTAGAATCATGCTTTAAACCAATTTGTTTAATTTCATAATGAAAATTAGGTAAAAATTGTAAAAAAAAATTACAGTATCAGGTGATGAGTAACAATTCTGTACTTTATGAATTAAAATTTTTTAGAATAAATAAATAATTGAAATAGTCATATTCTAACTCTTTATTAACCATGATAGTTATCAGAGGATATATAAATAAATAAAAATGAAAGTGACATTTGACATATATGCCTGTACACCTGAATTTTCTCTATTTGTTTAAGGGCAACATAATTAAATATGCTATTTATTCATTTAGACAGTATATTTTAATAATTTTAAAGCTAAAAATTCTCTAAATTTATGACATAAAATGAGTAGGTTATTTTCAGAAACTTCTATTTGTTTTATAGTAAGACTTAAAATTTTAAAACCGGTATATATATAATTTTTTATATATTGGTTAATATTTAATAGAAATCATAGCTATAATAATTTTATGATTATTAGCAGTTATTTAACTGCTTTCAATTCTTGGGATCACAAGGAAGTCACATACTGATAGGTGTTCATTTGACTTCAATGCACAGTTTCAGTGAGCTGAGCTGCTGTTGTTCAGAGGAGGGAGGAACCACTGAAGACTTGGTCATTTCACCCTGGGGACAATTTCTAGCTCACTCTAAATTTGGCAGTTCACTTAGCATTACACAATTAAGCATGAATCACTATAGTTCAGCATCTCGTTTCATTGATAGGCCTGCACAAGAGAGCACTGATTGTCCATTTACTCCTCAGATCATCCCTCCAGTACATGTGGAAATAGAGTGTCCTGCAAGTCGTTTTGTTCTGGAAAGAAGAAACCCCTTTCTGTCTTCAAATGGCGTCATTTTTTTTTTCTTTGAAAAGTTCCCCCTTCATTTCATACACTGTATTTTATGAAAAATGTGTTTTTCAGATCTTGGACTCCCAACTCCTCATTCCTCTTCAATGAATTTGCGTTTATATACACAAGGTTTAAAACCACACTTTAAGAAAACAACCCCCTCTCCCATAAAATGACTGTCAGATTCCATGGGGAAAAACTGGTAGAAATGTTTTTTTAATTTTTCTAAAACTCATCACTGCACAAAGACATTTTCCCCCATTTACTGAACTTCCAGCACACATTGCAGATGGAGAAAAAATAGTCTGAGCTACCATAGCTATATTCTGTGGCCTTCACATTCCAAATGTGGTATGTTGACTGAATACAATTGCTGCTTTTAGAGTTTTTGCCTATGAACAACAAATGATTTCTTTATACCAAAGATGGAGGAGCCATATGTCTGTGGTCCACTTGGATGAACAGTAGATGGATTTGTATCGTAAGTATATATATAATCTTTGTATTTCTTTTCAGAACCGATGTTTGTGGATGCACATGTCATCCCAGATGGAACTGATACAAATGATGCTAAGATTTATTTCTTCTTCAAAGAAAAACTCACTGACAATAGCAGAAGCACAAAGCAAATTCATTCCATGATTGCTAGAATATGTCCTGTAAGTATTAACATTGTTTTAAATTTAATTTATTTAAACATATAAAAAGTAAAAAAACAAACAAAAAAAGCCTGTTGACTCATTTCACCCATTTCTCCCACCCTAATCCTGTTTCTTGCAATCCTCATCTGTTCTGTGAGCTGTATCTATGAACTGGTTTTTGTTTAGATCCCACATATAAGAGAGATCATACTGTATTTGTCTTTCTCTCTATGACTTATTTTATTTAGAATAATACCCATCCACATTGTTGTGAACAATAAGATTTTATTCTTTTTTATGGCTAAATAGTATTTCATTGGTTATATAAATCACTTTTCTGTTTGGAGTTTTTTTAATAGAGAAAGATAAGAAAGCAGAAAGAGGTAAGGAAAAAAGAGATGAAAAGCATTAACTCAGAGGTAGTAACCTTTTTATACCTACTGCCCACTTTTGTATCTCTGTTAGTAGTAACATTTTCTAACCGCCCACCAGTTCCACAGTAATGGTGATTTATACAGTAGGGAAGTAACTTTACTTTATAAAATTTATAAAGCAGAGTTACAGCAAGTTAAAGCATTTAATAATAATTACTTACCAAGTACTTTATGTCAGATTTTCACTAAGTTTGGCAGAATAAATCTTTATAAAACAACTTACTATAGTTAAATCTAACTTTTTATTTATACTTTGGTTGCTCCACTACCGCCCACCATGAAAGCTGGAATGCCCACTAGTGGGCGGTAGGGACCAGGTTGACTACCACTGCATTAACTCATAGTGCCTTGCCAATGGGGCTCAAGGTGAACCAGTGATCCCTTGCTCAAGCCAGCAACCTTTGGGCTCAAGCCAGTGACCTTGGAATCATGTTGATGATCCCATGCTCAAGCCCTGTACTCAAGCGGGCAAGCCCATGCTCAAGTTGATGAGCCTGTGCTCGAGCTGGTGACCTCAGGGTTTTGAACCAGGGCCCTCAGCATCCCATGCCAATGCTCAGTTCACTGTGTCCTATATGTCACATTTTTTTATCCATTCGTTGGTGGACACTGAGGTTGTTTCACTATCTTGGCTCTTCTAAATAGTGCCGCAACAAACATGGGGTGTATATATCCATTTTTTTTAAGTTGAGTTTATCAAGTTAATGTTTTCATTTCTTTCAGATAAATAACCAGAAGAGGAACTGCATGATCATATGATAGTTCTATTTTTAACTTTTTGAGAAACTGTCTACTGTGTTCAATAATGGTTGCACCAATTTATATTCCCATCAACAGTGCACAAGGATTCGCTTTCTTCCACATTCATGCTAACACTTGTTATTTCTTATCTTTTTAATAAAATCATTCTAACATGTGCAAGGTGATATCCTTTAGAGATTTTGATTTGCATTTCTCTGATAATTAGTGATGCTGTGCATCTTTTTAGGTACCTATTACCATCTCTATGCCTATATCTTTTCTTTAAAATATCTGTATGGCTCTTCTGCCCATTTTGAATTGATTTCTTTTTTGCTGCTGAGTTGTATGAGTTATACATATTGGATGTTATCCCCTTATCAGATATATGATTTACAATTATTCATTTTTCATTTAATAGGTTGCCTTTTATTTTGTTGGTAGTTTTCATTGCTGTGCAGAATCTTTTAGTTTGAGGTAGTTCTACTTGTTTATTTTTGCATTTGGTATCAAATTATAAAAAATATCTCTAAGACCTATGCCAAGGAGCTTACTGCCTGTTTTCTTCTAAAAGTTTTTATTATTTCAGGTCTTAGATTCAACTCTTTAATTCATTTAGAGCTAACTTTTTTGTATGGTATAAGAAAATGGTCCGGTTTCTCTTCTCTTCTCTTCTCTTCTCTTCTCTTCTCTTCTCTTCTCTTCTCTTCTCTTCTCTTCTCTTCTCTTCTCTTCTCTCTCTCTCTCTCTCTCTCTCGCTTTCAACTTTGTTTATTGTTTTTGTTTTGGATTTTTGGGGTGTGGCTGTCCAATTTTTCCAACACCATTTATTGAAGAGAGAAATTATTCCCATTTTGTATTTTTGCCTCCATTGTCATGCATTAATTAACTATTTATGAATGGGTTTGTTTCTAGGGTCCTTGTTTTGTTTCATTGATCTGTGTGTCTGTTCTTTGCCAGTACTATACTGTTTTAATTACTATAGCTATATAGTATAGCTTGAAATCTAGGAGTATGATACCTTAAGCTTTGTTATTCTTTCTCAAGATTGTTTTACTTATTCTTAATTTGAAGAAAGATTAGGGAATTCAAATTATTACTGACCAGGCAGTGGCACAATGGATAGAGCGTCTGCCTGCGATGCACAGGACCCAGGTTCAAATCCCCGAGGTTGCCGGCTTGCATGTGGGCTCATTTGACTTGAGTGCAGCCTCACCAGCTTGAGCACAGGGTTGCTGGATTGAGTGTGGGATTATAGACAAGACCCCATGGTCGCTGTCTTGAGGCCAAAGGTCACTGACTTGAAGCCCAAGATTTCTGGCTTGCACCCAAAGTTGCTGGTGTGGCTGGAGCCCCCTCGTCATGGCACATATGAGAAAGCACTCATTGAATAACTAAGGTGCCGCAACCTTAGTTTTGATGCTTCTCATCTCTCTCCCTTCCTGTCTCTCTGTCCCTGTCTATTCCTCTCTCTTTCTTTATCTTAAAAAAATAATGAAATTCAAATTATGTAATTTTTTTTCTTTTTCCAATAGTCGTCTTTCTACTTTTATCATCTACTCATATAAATTAACAAAATATTGTTAGGCGACATTTGAACTTAATGTTTATTCACATCAGTCATAAGAAATAATACCACATTTAAACACAAAGCTTAATTGAAAGAAATATTTGGATTGCAGATTTATACAAATAAACAATTTTGATTAATTCACTACTTTTCCACTTAATGTATTAGTATTAAAAACAAATAGCTAAATTGTACAGAAACAGAACAATCCTTGTGAATAAAATTAGCAAAACCTTACAAAAAGACAATTATTGAGAAACTATCTATAGCAAAAAGAATTGAGAAATGCTTCAAGAAGTATAGCTTTAATTATAAACAGTAACTAAAATATTCTTGTGTATAAACAGTAAGTGTATTCATGATGTCTGCTCCTATACGAGTTGTACAGGTTTGTCCGCACAATTATAATTAGCATCCTTTGTGCAGAATGATTTCTTAAAGCATTTAGTGCTGAAAATAGTTTACTTTTATTTTTTTTATTATAATTATTTTTTTTTTGTATTTTTCTGAAGCTGGAAACGGGGAAAGACAGTCAGACTCCCGCATGTGCCCAACCGGGATCCACCCAGCACACCCACCAGGGGGTGATGCTCTTCCCACCAGGGGACAATGCTCTGCCCCTCCAAGGCATCGCTCTGTTGCGACCAGAGCCACTCTAGTGCCTGGGGTAGAGGCCAAGGAGCCATCCCCAGCGCCCGGGCCATCTTTGCTCCCATGGAGCCTCGGCTGCGGGAGGGGAAGAGAGAGACAGAGAGGAAGGAGGGGGGGGGGTGGAGAAGCAGATGGGCGCTTCTCCTGTGTGCCCTGGCCGGGAATCGGCCAGGGTCTTCTGCACACCAGGCCGACGCTCTACCACTGAGCCAACTGGCCAGGGCTAAAATAGTTTACTTTTAAATGTTACAATATTTCACTGATGGCAGAGTTCACCTGCTTCTCGATCATTTGCAGCGAGGAAGCAGAGCCACCAGGAGTGGTGAAAGGCTTTCGGGCATGCAGAAAAAAATATAGACTCTTAGTAAAAGATTCCAATGCCATGTTCTGTGCCCTGGGTTGAGAATATGTATATTAAAGCATCTGAGTAGGAATACTGAGAAATAAATGATGACACAAAGTAATAAAGGAGAAAAAATAGAGCCATTGGGGACCATTTTGTGCTAACTATAAACCAACTCTCCTGACCACAGTAGAATCTGCAAGCTTCACTTACACAATAATGTTCATATTGAAATCAATGAGGTATAAAGAAAAGGCGAGTTAAATTATGTAAGTTCTGTAACATTTTATGAACATTTCCATCAGTTATTATTAAACATTTACAAAGCTTTAGCAAACATGTTTATTTAATTCGTTTTTTGGACCCTGGCTGAAGCTTCTCCACCCCTCCCCTGTCTTTTTCTCTCTCTCTTCCTCTCTCTCTCTCTCTCTTTCTCTCTTGCAGCCATGGCTTAGTTTGAGCAAGTTGGCCCTGGGTGCTGAGGATGGCTTCAGGGCCTTGCCTCAGGCGCTAAAGTGGCTTTGTTGCCGAGCAGTGTCTTTGGATGGGCAGAGAGCATCGTGGTAGGGGGCTTGTCAGGTGGATCCTGTCCAGGTGCATACAGGAGTCTGGCTCTGCCTCTCCGCCTCTCCCTTAATAAGAAAAGTTATTTTTTGAAACATTTTTTATGGATACTATACTATAGAAAAATAATAGTATAAACAATTATTGCTTTAGGACATACTATATATATCTTAAATATTCCTAACTATTAATCTGTAAATGTGGTTAACATAGCCATCCTTCAGAGTATAACAGATCCCTAAGTAATAGGAATCCAACTATATTTTTAATAGACTTCAGTATTTATTTAAGCAATCTGAAATGTGTTTACAAAATGGTTTCAGAATGACACGGGTGGACTGCGTAGCCTTGTCAACAAGTGGACTACCTTCTTAAAAGCAAGGCTGGTGTGCTCAGTAGCCGACGAAGATGGCCCGGAAACACACTTTGATGAATTAGGTACATAGATGTGAATTTTAAAATGTTTGAAAGAGATTTTGTGAAGTTTATGAAATTTAGTAAACTTTCAGAAGAAGATCTATGTTACATGGATGGTTTAAGCATAAACAGTGTGTCAATTTAAATTAATAATCTGGATACTGTTAATAAATTTCCTTAAGTATTTTCTAAATCTGTTTTATCCCTACCTGTGCACTGCTGAAACCTTAGTTCATTGAATTCAGCATGATATATGTGTGTGTGAGTGTGTGTGTATGTGAGAGAGAGAGAGAGAGAAAGAGAGAAGTACTTGTATACATTACATATTTATATTTGTGCTTTTCTGAAATAAATGTGTATTTTATATATATTTAAACTCTAAAATCCTGTTTTCAGATCATTTTATATGAGAATACTGCTATATATCATTTACTACTACAATAATGGACAGAATAGAGATTAGATGAAAAAGTGTTAGTGTAGAAATTATACTTGTGCTCTTATATGTTCCAGATTAAGGACTAACAATCTGATTCTTTTCTACCAAGGAACATTTCTTTATTTTTTTGTATTTTTATGGAGTGTGAAACAGGGAGGCAGACAGACAGATTCCTGCATACACCTGACTGGGATCCACCCGGCATGCCCACCAGGGGGCGATGCTCTGCCCATCTGGGTGTTGCTCCGTCGCAACCAGAGCCATTCTAGCACTTGAGGCAGAGGCCACAGAGCCATCCTCAGTGCCCGGGCCAACCTTGACTGAAGGAGGGGAAGAGAGAGAGAGAGAGAGAGAGAGAGCAAGAGAGAGAGAGAGAGAGAGAGAAAGGAATGGGGGAGGGGTGGAGAAGCAGATGGGCGCTTCTCCTGTCTGTGTGCCCTGGCCAAGAATCAAACCCAGGACTTCCACATGCCGGAGGGACGCTCTACTACTGAGCCAATCAGCCAGGGCTGTACATTTTTCTTTTTTTTTTTTTTTTTCATTTTTCTGAAGCTGGAAACGGGGAGAGACAGTCGGACAGACTCCCGCATGCGCCCGACCGGGATCCACCCGGCACACCCACCAGGGGCGACGCTCTGCCCACCAGGGGGCGATGCTCTGCCCATCCTGGGCGTCGCCATGTTGCGACCAGAGCCACTCTAGCGCCTGAGGCAGAGGCCACAGAGCCATCCCCAGCGCCCGGGCCATCTTTGCTCCAATGGAGCCTTGGCTGCGGGAGGGGAAGAGAGAGACAGAGAGGAAAGCGCGACGGAGGGGTGGAGAAGCAAATGGGCGCTTCTCCTGTGTGCCCTGGCCGGGAATCGAACCCGGGTCCTCCGCACGCTAGGCCGACGCTCTACCGCTGAGCCAACCGGCCAGGGCCTGTACATTTTTCTTTTTAATCAGAATAACTTTGTACATACTTACAGTGTACTAAGTGACATTTATAAATGACCTTTATTTTTCATTAATTTATTAAAATGTAAAATGTTAGCTGTTACCGGTAAATTTATTTAATTTACTGAGATTTTGAGGCAGGAGAGGAGGATGTAAGCAATAAAAATGTATTATAATAAGAAAAAGTTTTACTGCTTCTAACAGTTATAAATACTAAAGTAGATAGTTTGGTCTCCTCAAAAACTATTATGTTGATCATAGAAACAAAGATTTCTATGTCAGCTTTTCTATAAAAAAAGTTCTAAGCATGATTTTGTTTTATAACCTGGTCATTCATTATTTTCCTCCAAATTCTTTACAAGTGTGTTTATGTTTCAGTGACTTAGGATATTTGTCTTTCTTGTGTTTTAGAGAGTTCTAGACAGTGTCAGTCTTTGTTCACATATGGAAAAGCTAGTGGTTATTAATTTATTGCTTAAGAGGTCCTAAATTCATTGTGAATTTAAAATAAATGCCTCTTTATTTGTATTCCTCAGCAAGAATCTTATTTGCAAAAATGTCACTGAAAACAGACATTTCTTATAATCATAACAATTGTTTATTGGGATTTTCTATCAGAAATTTGCTTCTAGGTTTTGTTATGTGTTATCATAATTTATTATTTGCAACATTGTCTTTGCTTTAATAAATTTCCAAATGCTTGTTATTAGAGCAATTGTTGATTAAATAAAAATAACACTAGTAATTTTGACCAGAAGCCAAAAAGAAAAGTCTTATTTTGTGTAAAGAAAGAAATCACTGTGAAAAGTTTTCTTCCATGTTACAACTTAAAACCCTAAGTCAAAAGAAAATTAAGATTTGTAACACTTTTTAAACTTAAAATATATGTATTATTATTAAAGGATATTTAGAAAATGCAGAGAAAGAGAAGCAACAAAAAACAAATCTTGTAGCTCTGCAAAACAGAGGCTCTGGCAGGTCATCTTACTGTATCCTTGTGTGTAGTTTAAGATGTACATGGTTCTAGTTCATATTATGTTCCATTGTGCCTTTTTCATTTAGTATGATTTTGTTATGTTAGCATGGCTTCGATAAGGTTACAGACTTCATTAACCCTTTAGTGTTTGTATAACATTTAATTTACTGTACTATGTGCCTATTATTTAGTTCATTTAGTTATTTTTAAATTGAAATGATACTGCAGAAAGATCATTCTGAATAATTCCATTCATAGTTGGAGTTGTTTTCTCAGAGTAAAATTTTAAAAATACAGTTCATGTTTCAGAACTTTAAAAGAACAATATTTCTTTTCTATAGAGGATGTATTTCTGCTTGAAACTGATAACCCAAGGACAACACTAGTGTATGGCATTTTTACAACATCAAGGTAATTATTAAACAGTAATATTTATGAGTTAAATAATAAACTGTATTGAGTAACAGTAATTATTGCAAAAGCATTCTTTTCAACTTTTAATTTTACATAGTATTTAGGATTTACCTTCCTGTTTGACTACTTTTACTTTTGCCTTATTGCCAAAATATATTTAAGCTGAACTAAGTCTTTCAAAATAGTTTTTGCAGAGTATTTAAAATAATTATATGATATTTTCTCAAAGAAAGAAAAATATGAATTACAATGCAGGAATTAAGTTTATAAAATTTTTTTTAAAGGATATAATTTGAAGATTTATGATTCAAATAGAACTTTTGGCATTTCTATTAAAATAACTTACTTCCAGAGCAGTCTAAAGTGATTACTATTTAGAAACTAATAAAACACTGAACTTATTTTTATGTTCTCTATTATGTTATTTAATATATTTGAAAATATATTCAATGTTTTCTAATTCCTCTGGAATACTGAATCCCAATTATATATATCAAGGTATTTACCATTTTCTCACCCTTTCCTGTGCATAATATTTTTTAAAATTTTACACTAAAAATATTACACAGAATTCAATACAATTTTCTAACTGTGACATAGACAATACATAATGTAATGGCTCACTTTCATTAGACAATTGACTACAAAATGAAAATTTAAAGATTTTAGTATTCTTTCTAGTGAGAGAAACATAGTATTATTGTAGCCTGTAATAAGCCATTCAATGAAAAAATCACAGGGATATTAATTATAAATTATATTTATCTTTGCCCTATAAGATATTTAAAAAGATGTTCTTTTAACTTCTGTTCTAACAAAGTAGTCTTAATTTAACTCACAAAGAATTCAGCAGAGAAAAAAAGGACGAAATTCTTAAGAAGAAAATATTTGTTTCTAAAAAAAATTGTCTTAGTTTCTGTTTTTCCCATCACCAATAGCTTTAATATTGAAAAATTTAATTCCATCCTGACTACTAATGCTAATGATCAATAATATACCTTGTTTTTTTCAACTGGCAACTAAGTTTATACTGGCCATCTAAGTTTGCATCTAACTTAAGAGAAATACACAAAAATTAGGGGATCAATGAACATGCAGATACTCCAGTACTTTAAGCCTTTTGTATAGTGCATTTTCACCAATGAAACAAAAGTTGGTTTTGCCTCTCATTTGCATAATCAAACAACTTTCTTTGACTAGTCGTTTGCTTTTCTGATGTTCTTGTTTAATGAAAAAAAATCAAATGCTTTTTTTTATATCGCTTCATATTCATTTTGAAATATCCCCTAGTTTTTGTGAACATTATATGAATCATATTTAACAGAAAAATGTTGGTTTCAGTCGGTCTGACTTAGTGACAATAGAAACAGTTTTCATTAACAATCCAAGCAAATTTTATGGGATTTTACAATGTGTCTGTTTTTGGACCCTTATTTTTTGTGACTGACCCCTAAAGTATATAAATAATGACAATTTAGACTTCTTTAATACTATTTAGGATAATGTGTAAACACACTCTCATACTAAAAGTCAGGACAAAGAGATACAATGTTCTCTTGTTAATGAGATTTGTTTCTGTGAGTTAAATTATAATAGGTTGTATTGATAGTGATTTAGAATACAAATTCATATTTTTTAAACTTATTTATTTATTTTAAGTGAGAAGAGGGGAGATAAAGAGATAGACTTCCACATGTACCCCAACTGGGATCCACCAACTCCCTACTACAGGGATGATGCTCTAATCAACTGAGCCATCCTTAGCACCCAGGGCTGACACTCAAACCAATCAATCTACTGGCTGTGGGAGGGAAAGAAAGGGAGAAGGGGGAGAGAGAGGGGAAGAGAAGCAGATGGTCACTTTTCAAATATGCCCTGACTAGGGATCAAACCCGGGATGTCTGCACACCTGGCTGATGCTCTATATTTACTGAGCCAAATAGCCAGGGCCCAAATCCATGTTTTAAAATAAACCACAAATTAATTTTTGTTGCTAAAGTAAACTATTAAGAAACTTAAAGTTATACTGTATTTTAGGAACATTGCAAACTTTTCATAACTTACTGTCTACTGTGTTCATGAATAAATTAAATGTTTTAATGCTCTGTGTCAGTGGCTTATTTCAGAAAAAGTAGAAGCTTTTTAGTTTTACAATGTATACAGTAAAACTGAACTTTTCCATGATGAATTATTTCAAGTTCTTATCATAACATTGCCATCTAGTTTTTAAATTGTCTTTAAATTAAAATTATGAGAAAATGGAACTCTTTCTGTTTTGTTTTTAGCTCAGTTTTTAAAGGATCAGCAGTGTGTGTGTATCATTTATCTGATATACAGACTGTGTTTAATGGTCCTTTTGCCCACAAAGAAGGGCCCAATCATCAGCTGATTTCCTATCAGGGTAGAATTCCATATCCTCGTCCTGGAACTGTAAGTATTCAGAAAAGTTTTTCTGTTACTTTGCTATTTCAAAAATGTAATTTAATAGACATAAATATCTATTTGATGGTTATTAAATACAACCATAGACCTACTGGTATATTCATTATAATTTTCCAGGTCATGACTTCTCAGCTTTGAGATTTACAAATATGTTAGAAATGTTATAGCACTCTCTACAGTTTTTTCTAAGAGCTATTGCTAATAAATCTTATTTAGACTTCAAGGTCAGTGGGTATATTAGACAGGGCAGAGATATTTTCCTAATGATATTGGCATAAAAAACAGAGCTTAAAAAGTGTTAACCTTTTGGTGGCTACCTAAGAATTCGTTGCTTTTTACAACTCTTCCTTATATTAAGGAATCATTTATTTCAGTGAAGAAATAACCATGTAATAATTGATTTAGAGATAGGTCAGGTGAGGTTACAGAGAGTGCACTGGCAGATTGAAAGGGAAGGTTGTCAAGGACCACAAGGATTATATATATATATATATATATATATATATATATATATATATATATATATATATATATAGTCCTAGTACTTGTTTTTCACTTGACCCATTACAGTGCTGCCTTGCATTCTCGAGTACCAGGTAGTTTCTGTCTCTGTGAAGTGTCACTGGCGCACTGACTGAGGAGATGGAGACATTTCACAATTGCTATCTATGTCTGTGCATCATAGAATCGGGTTAAAGTGATAAAGTGGAGTGTATTAAGTAAAAAAGAATGATTTTATGGAAAAAATTAAAATATACTTGTTAAAATAATATTCACTTAAATTGTTTATTTTTCTTAACTTGTATATGAAATTCCCTTTGCCAATATGCTTTCAGATATTCATCCCTCATCTTTTTTTTAACAATTGTTGATTCACTTTTTGTGTTACTATTAGAGTTTATTAACAATGTATTGTTTACTCCCTGATTTTCTCATCATCTTACAACTGTTGTCAATTGTTTTACAATAGCAAAAATAGTTTGTTAAGACTTTAGAAACCTATTTATTCAAAATTAAAAGGGCTCACATTTGGTTTCCTGTTAGGAAATTGAAAGAGTAATCATTTATATGTATTTTATTAGCAGGTTAACTTTTAATTAACTTTGGAGGGATTATCAGCATTGCTACTAATTAATGAAATAATTAAATTTATAAAAACTATACTTAATCATGGCTGGCAACACAATATCCTTTTAAATGATCTCTGTATGATGCTCATAGCTCAACAGAAGAGGGAAAAATAAAAACATTTAATTATTTTGTATAACATAAGAAAAAGTAGTCAAGAGATACCTCCATGTTAAGGTACCTCAGTTTAGGGTGTGTTGGACAGAAAGAGATTATATAATAGCGGGGAAAATGAGGGAAAATTGAGCAACTTTCAAATTCTACTGTAACTCAAAAACTCTCATTCTTTTATTCAGTGTATTTCATGCATTTCCAGATGACTCACTGATAACATATTCAGAAATAAATCATACTTTTGAGAGTTGCTTGATATTTAAAGTTGACTAAGTCATTGCTTCATCACATAGAAAAAAATTAATAGGTGGTTGTGATTGTGTATACATTTATCAGTTATTCTTTGAACAGTACATCTATGGGATACAGTATAGGAGCAATTCATTTGTTGTAAACTCAACAAAATTCTATTTCCCCCCATATAGTACCTTATTAGAAACCCCTCAGATAAATCAAGAAAACCAATAAAAGAGCCACGCTAACTGAATGCGGGTTCATGACCACAGAGCCTCAGTGAGTGTGTACTGGAGCCGGTTTGTACCAGCTCACAAGAGCAGATTGTGTGTACTTTGTCTCCAGTAAGGACATCAGCCTAATAACTTGAAATCTGTGTAGTGGGAGTATTTACACCAGGGAAATGGGCAAATAGTACAAATCAAGAATGCTTTTTTTTCTTAAGTAAAGCCTCCTTTATTACAATTCTCATCAGACCCTTCAAAAGGACTCTGAGAGTCATAGTGAGAGAACCATTCAAGTCATATCAGTTATTCTACATAAAATGTGGGAATAGATGGACCCTTTTTAGTAAACCAATAAACCAATGCTAAACTAGAACATTTTGCTAACAGTACCACTTGTCACAATTTTCAAGCTCCTAAGAAGAAGCCTTTTCTTTTCCCATTCTAAAGCAGTGTGAAACAAGCCTGGGCTTAGTGACACACATCTGGTGCTGAGTCTGTGAAAAAAGGGAGTCATCAGTACTTGAGACACATTTCTATAATGTGGTTTCTTACATCTGGTGCTGAGAAAAGAGCAGTTCTTTTAAATATATATATTTTAAGTCAACTGAGTGATCCTTAAGGAATAGAAGAGGCAGGGTGGAGGAATGACCCCTGGAACTCCTCCTAGAAAAGCGTTCCTCCCTGAAGATTCCATCCCTCCACCCGTTACTGAATAGCACACCATGAAGTCAGCTCTCTGACTCATAGTGGCCAGTGTCTGTCTCTTCTCTGGGCTTCCAGGATTTAATATCCCATTCATGTAGCCAGAAGACCTGCAGCCAAGTGATCCAAAGCATTCCCTCTTCTCTAGGGTTAGGAATGTTGCCTCAGAAGCCCTCCCAGTGAAGGCTCAACTGTGATCGCCATACTGTTTCCCTAAACAGTAGTCCAGTTGCCCGGTCAACCTCGTAAATATATGATCAGATTCTTAAAGAAATAACACTGGCAGAGATCTTACACCCTCATGATAATGTTCCTTGTAAGTGCTTTATTTAAAGCAGGATTGCTAGTTGTATTAGCAAACTGCCCAAGCAGCACATCTAAGTTGGTAGGAAAAAGCCTGCCAATTGTGTCATAATGTTTTCTCATAAGTAACTCAAGTTTGTGGAGGAAACAGGACACCTTTGGTATGTAGGAAAGGGCAGCCAGAGACTGCAGATTGTCTCTGTGGCTGAGCTAACATATGACATTATTCCATTGCAATGTGTGTAAAGCTTCTGCAGGAGATTGTGTTTGCATATACTATCCTGTTACAACAGAACCTAATAAAAATGTTCAGTTTTAGTATCTATTTAGAAGTGGAGCAGTGCCTTCTGCTTCAATGACATTGCTTTGTGCAGGTCTGGTACTTGGCATAGCAAAAGAACACAGGAAATTCATTACCCACATAGTGCAGGCAAGACACAGAGAAGTTAATGGCTAGCACTTTTGTTGATCACATGCATCTTCACATTGTTCTTTTTTTGTGTGTGACAGAGAGAGGGACAGACAGACAAGAGAGAGAGATGAGAAGCATGTTCTTCATTGCAGCACCGTAGTTGCTCATTGATTACTTTCTCATATGTGCTTTGATGGAGGGCTATAGCAGACCTAGTGACCCCTGGTTCAAGCCAGTGACCTTGGGCTCAAGCTGATGAGTCTTGCTCAAACCAGATGAGTCTGCGCTCAAGCTGGCGACCTTGGGGTTTTGAACCTGGGTCCTCCGCATCCCAGTCCGATGCTCTATCCACTGTGCCACCACCTGGTCAGATTCGCATTGTTCTTACATCAGGAGTTATTTGTTTCTCTTAGATGTCTGAAAATATTCAGTTAGTGAAGTATATAATAATATTAGATATATAAACCATATAGTCATGAAAATTCAAATTGCATATTATTTCACATCATTTAAAATGCACGAATAAAATAGGCAATAAATACTGCAGTGGGAAAGAGAGACTATTGTTCATCGGGCTTGTTTGGGAAGGCATATAAAAATACAAGATGGAGCTGGTCCAGAATGTGAATAGGTAAGAAAGGATATTTCAGGCAAAGGTTACAGTAGACATTACAAGGTAAAGAAAGCAGAGAATACATGAGTTGTAGAAGTTCCTCATGGGTTAGCAGGACTGGATGGAGGGGTTCTTTTCAGTAATGTGAGGAAGAAGAGGATCAGCTGCTGCGTTAAGTACGAGACTTCAACTATGTAATTGTTTGGGCTTGAAAAAAGGGCCTAAAGTACCAACGGTCTAAACACCGGAATAGTTTCCTCAGAATACAAGCTTTACAGACCAGTGTTAGAAACTAGCCCAGTCTGGAATGCCACTAAGTTCATGTGTATCCATTTTTCACTCATCTTTAGAGTGTTAGGTCAAGCTCCCCTGGACCATCCCAGTTACTCCTTCTCTAACTAGTTTTGCATTTATTTTCTGCAGTTTTCAGCCTCAGCTGTTACCACTTTCCTCCACTTTGTATTCTATGAGCTAACAATGCCCCAGGATTTATAATTCTCTAAATACTCCAAACTTTGTTTACTCATCTCTAAACCACTTCACTGACTCTGGCAGCCTTAAGTTCTCCACTATTCTCAATTTGTTTAAAAAATACTGATTTTTAAACATATATGGCAGTTGATTATGAAACAAGCTCTGTTATTTATTTTATAGTTGTCTTCAATTATTATTATATGTCTTGTTAATCTGATTGGACTATGTCCATCATTATTGCCAGAATCCTTGTGTCTAAAAGGCAATTGTGGGTTCTTTTATTAAGTTTTCTACTGGGCACAGTAAAATGCTTCTTAGATAAAAGCAATTCAGAGAATGGACATACGAATTACTATATGAATATGGTAATGTTGCATGCTATAGCATGGCTATTAGGATTAGGAGATTTTGTAACATCTCCTAATCATCAGAGGTAAGCAGATGCTCAGAATACCTGAGAACAGGAATGAAATGAGGTAAGAGCAGCCGATGATGACACTTCCTTAACATGAAATTCTTACTGTTCCTTGCATTTCACCTAACACTTAGTCATCAAGACACTTAAAATGTCTTTACTCGAAAAGGAGTGCTTATCACCTCCTGATAAACTGAAAACTAGAACTAGAGAAAAACTAACACTTAAAGGAGAAGTTTAACCAAAATTACTTAATGACTATTTGAGGAGTAAAACTGTCCTTCTAAAGAATGAGACACCAGCCTAATTAGTGGACAAAGGCTTTATTTCATGGTAGCCCATGGACGTTTTAGTATCTTTTGTTTTCAGTACACATGTTTGCACATACACAATGTAAGTCAAACACATCTTATTTACACCTAGCAAACTCTCCAGCCCAGATAGAGTGTCTACAAAGAGTCATCAATTTTGGTTCCTGTCACCATCATTGTCATTTATTCTGTCTTATCTGCAGAGTTCATGCCATAAATCAGTGGAAAAATTAATTATTATTAAAAAGAATTTTTTTGTAATTTTGAAATAAACTCATACTAAGAGACGCTTGTTTCTAAGAAAGAAGTTCATTGGGAATATTATAAACAGAAGTCCCAAATAAGGGACATTGAGTAAATATAAAATAACTGATTTGAATTGATTTGTTTGGATTACCTATTAATAACTATGGATTTGAGCAATCTTAACAATTTTTTATTTGAACTCTAATTATCATGAAGTCAAATCCATAAATAAGACACAATTTAATTAGTTTATCACACATGGAAATAATTGCTAACTGGAAATTATATACATTGTAATATATGCTAACTTTGGCTCTCTTTGGAACTTCCAAATGACAATGCTTGCAAATATCTAAGGAGAACTCTCAGCTTAGCAACCCGTAATTAGTGGCGTTTCTGAAGGTCTGGAACTATTTAAGTTGCCCATGCGTTTGTTCTTCCCATGTTTCATTCAGGAGCAGTGTACGTCCCTTTTTCCACTTTGTATGAAGAATGAGGATAGAAAACACCCATAATTCTTCTATACTTCTAGGAAGAATGGAACACATCCATCAGTTTAGAACATCCTCAAATGAAATTCTTTGTCCTTATTTGGTCTTCTTTGTGGGCAATTTATAAACATGTATATTTAAGTATAATGCCTCTTTTTTATAGAAGAAAAACATGAATTCCAGATGCAAGTCTAGTTAATGGGGTAACAAATGAGAAGGTTTAGTTTTATTATGTCTCTGGTTATCTCTTCTTAGTGAAGTTATTTAATTGTCCTTGTGCCTTTCTACAAAAAGAGAATTGCATTCATCCTATAAAAAGTTCTAGTAATGTTCACTGGTCAAAGTTATTCTAAAAATCACATTCAATATGATTCAGTCTAAATGAACATGGCCTCATTAGTCAATTGTTGAGACTTATTTGCAAATGTGGGTCTGCCTGGCAGTACTGGGCCAGAGGCACATTTTGGATAGCTGTGGCAAGCACTAATCCAGGGGTTGCCATGTTTTGTTTGGTCCCTAACACTGTTTATCTATTTATTTCATTGAGTCAACACTGAAATTTTGGCAGAGTCTACATTTTTATCCTCTGTTGAAATCTTGCCACACTGGGCTTATATTCCTACATAGGAGCAATCGGCTAGAGAATTTTTATCCTCTGTTGAAATCTTGCCACACAAGGCTTATATTCCTACATAGGAGCAATCGGCTAGAGATGTGTTCATTGGCACCTTTGGATAAGGTATAACTTTCCAGTTTGTTACTGACCTTATTACATCCTGCTGTTTACCACAAATGCTGTGCCCATTGCTATTGGTCAGGAAGCTTTCTCCATTGCTTCCCCTTTACCTTGTCCCTTTTTAAAGAAGATAAGTAAAATCCAGGACAGGACTACCATTTAAAAAAAAATTGACAAAGTATATATTTTTTCTGAAAGTGGAGATATTGACAGATATTGAATAGGGGTTAGACAAGTAATATTTGTATGTGTGAGAAGATTTTTCATAGTAGTTTTGCTCATATCACATAACACTTGGATCTGATTAGTGAGTGAATCTGAGCTCCAGGCCCCAGCCACTCCCTGCCTCCCCTCAAATTTGGCCTCAGATGCCCTGTAATGGAATCTTCTCCTCAGAAGCTCGTATCGTGTTCCCTTCCCAGAACAGTTGAAGCTGTCCAGCAGTTCTTCTTCAGATCTCATTATTGCTTTCTATCTGCCCCTTTGAACTTGAAGCGCTGAATCCTTACAGCCTTTGCCGGAATAGAAGCCCCTACTTTGTACAGCCCTGGCACCAAAGTTGGATGTCAGATATAATAGAGGAATTCACTACTCCTTGTCAAATATCCTTTCTCAGCTTTGTTATAGGTCTGAGGTTGAAACAATGAACAGAATGTAGCCAGTTACGGTCAGTATACAGTACACACCTCACATTCGAGAGGGAGAAGCAGGCAATAAAATACAAGCAGCTAACATAATATACAGTTAGGTAAATAGAACTGGGAAACAAAATTAGGCAGCCTAAGGAGATAATGGAGATGGGGAGGGGCAGCTATTTTTATGTGTCATCACCTTTAAGGAAGAAACTTTTCAACTGAGAACCGAACGAGGTAACAGAGGAAAGTGCAGAGTGTGGAGAAGGGCATTTTGGACAGGAACAGCCAATGTGCAGGTGCAGAAGCAGGAGCAGGCTTGAGGCTCAGGAGCAAGAACACTAGGATAGTGGGAGATGTGGGCCAGGCTCACAGGAGCCTGCTGGCTATGCTGAGCTGTGGGGATTTCATTTGACATTAGTAGAAGTCACTGGGGTCTTTTAACAATTTCAGAGGGGCATTTTCAGCTCTAATTTACCACCTCCAGTCCAACCTCCCAACTTCAAGAATGCCTCCTTTGAGAAAATGGATCAAATGGAATGGAATTCCTGCACATTAATTAGAGTTCTGATTGAATTTGATAATGATAGTCTATTTTATTTTAGCCAGTAGCAGCATTTGATTATATCTGCATGATTTTTCTTTCTTTTTTTGCTAACAATACTGTATCTGGTTCAGAATAAGAAATAGGAAAGTAACGGATAAGGAAGGTGAAAACTTATATACTAAATGGTATCATCTCCTCTCTGAAAACCAACAGGGTAGGATAAGTGACTTAGCCTCACTTACGTGATCATATTATATAACTTACATATTAATTTTCTACAGGTAGTGCTATATAACAGTATATATAGCTACACTGTTTATTCCACACTGGGCAGCAAATACACTTAAAACAACATGAACTAATTATTTGGAAAAGTAGAGTACTTTTGATCATTGCTAAACTGAGTATTTCATTAACTTGGTTTAAAAAAATATTTTTTAGTGCCCAGGTGGAGCATTTACACCCAATATGCGGACCACCAAGGAGTTCCCAGATGACGTGGTCACTTTCATTCGGAACCATCCTCTCATGTACAATTCCATCTACCCAGTCCACAAAAGGCCTTTGATTGTCCGTATAGGCACTGATTATAAGTACACAAAGATAGCTGTGGATCGAGTGAATGCTGCTGATGGTAGATACCACGTCCTGTTTCTTGGAACAGGTAAGTATTTAATCTCAAACTACCCTTTAATGTGGAGAAAAGAATAATAGATAAGAGTTATGATACTGGAACCAAAATCCCCAGTGTTTACTTCTGTCTCACCATCAGTGAGATAGTCTTTATGCCTCAGTTTCCATGTTTGTAAATTGGAGTTAATAAAATAAAATATTTTATAGGGTTGTGTAGGTTGTGTATAAATGGTTTAATATATGTAAAGCACCTAGAATAGTTTCTAGTGCATATTATAGTGAAATGTAATAATAATGACCTGAATGAAGAGACAGAAAGAAATTTTAAGCATGGGTAAGTGGTTTCTCAACTAAAGCAAATTCTGTGACATTTTTATAATATTGTTCAATGATAATGATAATGATAGATATGTTCTAGATAACATTTGAAAGTGACCTTAACTCAAACATACATAGTTTTTTAAAAATATATATTAATGGTATTATTTTAATACATTTACAAATTCTAGTTTGAAAATTGACTTCAATAGATAAGAGAAAATACTCTTGTTTTTGGACCTACATGGTGTTGCAAAGTAGCAGTGGTTCTCAAAGTATGGTCCCCAGAGTAGACAAGCAAATCAATGTCATCCAATAATGTTTTAGAAATGGAAAGTCTTGGGCTTCAACCCAAAAACTCTAAAGATGAGACCCAACCATCTGTGTTTTAACAAGCCCTCCAGGTAAATCTAATGCACACTTAAGCTTGAGAATCACTAACCAAGAAAAAGAAACTAGTTTGCCTGTAAGGCAGTAATGAACAATACCTTTTTAACATCCCTCCCTACCTTGCAGGCAGTGATGAAATCCGTTTACCTGCCTTGTTGTAATACTAGAAAAAAATCTATGAAATTAGGTAATTACTTTTTTTTAAATTTACTTATTTAGAAAATTAGCTTAACAGGGTGACATTGATCAATAAGAGTACAGAGGTTTCAGGTAAACATTTCTATAGCATTTGAACCCATTGTTGTATACGCATCTCCCAAAGTCAGATCATTTTTCCGTCACCTTATATATATTTCTCTTTTTACACTCTTCTTCCCACCCCCTCCACCCTACTCCCATCACCCACCACTTTACTTTTATCTATGTCCATGAGTCTCAGATTTATGTCTCAACTATGTGTGAAATCATACAGTTCTTAGCTTTTTCTGATTTACTTATTTCACTCAGTATAGTATTCTCAAGGTCCATCCATGTTGTTGTAAATGTCACTAAGTCATCATTTTTTATGACTGAGTACTATTCCATTGTATATATGTACCACATCTTCTTTATCCAATTCTCTTTTGAGGGACATTGGTTGTTTACATGTCTTGACCACTGTGAATAATGTTGAGACAAACATGGGTCTGCATGTGTCTTTGCATACCAGTGTTATTGAGTTTTTGGGATAGATACCCAGTAGAGAGATTGCTGGATCATATGGTAGTTCTATTCTTAATTTCTTGAGAAACCAAAATACTTTCTTTCATAATGGTTGTACTACTTTACATTCCCACCAGCAGTGAATGAGGGTTCCTTTATATCCACAGCCTCTCCAACACTTGTTATTACCTGTCTTGTTGATAACAGCCAATCTAAGAGGTGTGAGGTGGTATCTCATAGTAGTTTTGACTTGCATTTCTCGAATAGCTAATGAAAATGAGCATCTTTTTATATACCTGATGGCCATTTGTATGTCCTATTGGGAGAAGTGTCTGTTCAGACCCTCTCCCCATTATTTAGATTGTTTGCTTGTTTGTTACTGAGTTTTGTGAGTTCTTTATATATTTTAGATATTAACTCCTTATCGGCACTGTTGTTTGCAAATATCACTTCCCATTTAGTTGGCTGCATATTTATTTTGTTGACAGTTTCTTTTGCTGTGCAAAGGCTTTTTAGTTTAATATACTCCCGCTCATTTATTTTGCCTTTACTTTCCTTGCCTTTGGGGTCAAATTCATAAATTGTCCTCTACGACCAACGTCCATGAGTTTAGTACCTATGTTTTCTTCTATGTAATTTATTGTTTCAGATCTTATATTTAGGTCTTTGGTCCATTTTGAATTAATTTTTGTGCAAGGGGACAAACTGTAGTCAAGTTTTATTCTTTTGTATGTGGCTTTCCAATTTTCCCAGCACCATTTATTGAAGAGGCTTTCTTTTCTCCATTGTGTGTTTTTGACTCCTTTGTCGAAAATGATTTGTCCATATATATGTGGTTTTATTTCTGGGCTATCAATTCTGTTCTATTGATCTGTATGTCTGATTTCCTGCCAATACCATACCATACTGTTTTGATTAATCTGGCTCTATAGTAAAATTTGAAGTCAGGTAGTGTGATACCACCAGGTTCATTTTTTTTTTTCAGGATTGCTTTGGCTCTTCAGGGTTTTGTTTTGTTTTTGTATTTTTCTGAAGTTGGAAACGGGGAGGCAGTCAGACTCCTGCATGCGCCCGACCGGGATCCACCTGGCATGCCCACCAGGGGGTGATGCTCTGCCCATCCAGGGCGTCACTCTGTTGCAACCAGAGCCGTTCTAGTGCCTGAAGCAGAGGCCACAGAGCCATCCTCAGCGCCCGGGCCAACTTTGCTCTAATGGAGCCTTGGCTGCGGGAGGGAAAGAGAAAGAGAGGAAGGAGAGGGGTAGGGGTAGAGAAGCAGGTGGGTGCCTCTCCTGTGTGCCCTGGCTGGGAATCGAACCCGGGACTCCTACATGCCAGGCCAATGCTCTACCAACCGACCAGGGCCTCTTCAGGGTTCTTTATGGTGCCATACAAACCTGGTAATTCTTTGTTCTATTTTTTTAAAAAATGGCATTGGGATTTTGATGGAAATTGCATTAAATTCGTATATTTCTTTGGGTAATATGGCTATTTTAACTTTGTTTATTCTTCCAATCCATGAACATGTGTCTTTTCCATTTCTCTGTGTCTTTTTCAATTTCTTTCAATAATCTTTTATAATTTTAAGTATATAGTTTCTTTACATCCTTTGTTAAGTTTATTCCTAGGTACCTTAAGTTTTGTTACAATTGTAAATGCAATTTTTTTAGTTCACTTTTCAAAGTTTTATTGTGGCATATAGAAAACCTGTAGATTTTTGTATTTTGATTTGGTATCCTGTGACTTTACTGTATTGGTTTATTGTTTCTAATATTTTTTTGGAGTCCTTGGGGTTTTCTATATACAAGATCATGTCATCTGAAAAAAGTGATACCTTTACTTCTTCTTTCCTGATATGGATGCTTTTTATTTATTTCTTTTGCCTGATTGCTCTGGCTAAAACTTCCAGAACTATGTTAAATAAGAGTGAAGAGAGGGGGCAGCCTTGCTTGTTCCTAATAAGAGGAAAAGCCCTCATTTTTCCACTCTTTAGTATGATATTAGCTGATAGTTTGTCATATATGGGGTTTAATTATGTTATGAGGTGTTTTCCTTCTATACCCATTTTATTGAGTGTTTTAAACATAGAGAAATGTTGTATCTTATCAAATGCATTTTCTGCATCTATTGATAGGATTATATGATTTTTGTTCTTTATTTTGTTGATGTGGTGAATTAGGTTGGTCAATTTCTGTAAGTTGAACCATCCTTGTGTTCCTGGAATGAATGCCACTGGATCATTATTTGTTATTTTTTAACATGTTGTTTTATTCGATTTGCTAGTATTTTGTTTAGGATTTTTGATCTGTATTTATTAATAGATATTGGTCTGTAGTTTTCTTTTTTTGTGTTGTCCTTGCCAGGTTTTTTTGTTTGTTTGTTTGTTTTTTTTGTATTTTTCTGAAGCTGGAAATGGGGAGAGACAGTCAGACAGACTCCCGCATGCACCCGACCGGGATCCACCCGGCACGCCCACCAGGGGCGATGCTCTGCCCCTCTGGGGCATCGCTCTGCCATGACCAGAGCCACTCTAGCGCCTGGGGCAGAGGCCAAGGAGCCATCCCCAGCGCCCGGGCCATCTTTGCTCCAATGGAGCCTTGGCTGCGGGAGGGGAAGAGAGAGACAGAGAGGAAGGGGGTGGGGGTGGAGAAGCAAATGGGCACTTCTATGTACCCTGGCCAGGAATCGAACCCGGGTCCCCCGCATGCCAGGCCAACGCTCTACTGCTGAGCCAACCGGCCAGGGCCCTTGCCAGGTTTTTATATAAGGGTTATGTTGGCCTCATAAAATGTGTTGGGGAGTATTTCTTCTTCTATTTTTTTGGAAGATTTTTGAGAAGGATAGGTACCAAATCTTCTTATGAATGTTTGGTAGAATTCACTACTGTAGCCATCTGGTCCTAGGCTTTTGTTTGGGGGAAGGTTTTTATAGTTCCTATTTCCTTCCTGCTTGTAGGTCTATTTAGGCTCTTTACTTCTTTGTGACTCAGTCTAGAAAGATTATGTCGTTCTAGGAAGTATCTTTTTTCTTTATGTTGTTGAATTTGGTGGCATGTAATCTTTCATAATATTCTATTATGATCATTTGTGTATCTATGATGTCTGTGGTAATTTCTCCTCTTTCATGTCAGATTTTGTTTATGAGTCCTTCCTCTTTTTTCCTTAGTGAGCTTACCAAATTATTTGTTGATTTTACTGATCTTTTCAAAGAACTAGCTCTTTGTTTTATTGATTTTTTTCTATAGTTTTTTTGCTCTCTATTTCATTTAGTTCTGCTCTAATTTTTACTATTTCCTTTCTTCTGATGACTTTGGGTTGCCTTTGTTCTTCTTTTTCTACTTCCTCTAGATGTGATATTAGTTTGTTTATTTGGATCTCTCTTGTTTCTTGATATAAGCCTGTAATGATATAAACTTCCCTCTTATTACTGCTTTTGCTGCATCCCAGAAATTTTGATATGTCATGTTATCTGTTTCATTTGTCTGTATATATCTTTTGATCTCTTTTATTTCTTCTTTGACCCAGTCATTTTTTAGAAGTATATTGTCTAATTTTCACATTTTTGAGGGTTTCTTTAGTTCTTTTTTACAGTTGAATTCTAATTTCAAAGTCTTATGGTTAGCAAATATGCTTGGTATAATTTCAGTCTTCCTGAATTGGTTGATGTTAGTTTTGTGGCCCAATATATGGGCCTTGAGAATGTTCCACGCACATTGGAGAAGAATGTATAATCTGACATTTTGGGATGAAATGTCCTTTGAAGGTCTATTATGTCCATTTGGTCCAATGTATCATTTAAGGCTAATAGTTCTTTATTGATTTTCTGTTTGAATGATCTATCTAAAGCCATCAATGGTGTGTTGAAATCTTCAAGTATGATTGTGTATTGGTCTGCTTCTATTTTTAGATCAGTTATTAGATGTCTCATATATTTTGGTGCTCCCTGGTTCAGTCTATACATGTTAAAAAGTGTTATGTCTTCTTGGCACAATGACTCCTTTATCATTATGAAATGTTCATCTTTGTCTTTGGTTATCTTTGTTTTCTTGAAGTTGGCATTGTCAGATATGAGTATGGCTACACCTGCTTTTCTTTGGATAGTATATGCTTAAAGAATGTATCCTAATCTTTTACTTTGAGTCTACGTTTGTCATTGCAGCTTAAATTTGTCTCTTGAAGACAGCATATGGTTTGGTTTTGCTTTTTGATCCAATCTGCTACTCTGTGCCTCTTCATTGGTGAGTTCAGTCTATTTACATTTTGGGTAATTATTGATACTTGAGGATTTTCTATAGCCATTTTATGTTTTGTTTTCTGGTAGCTCTGTATCTTGTTTTGGTTCTTCTCTTTTTTGTTTCTGTCAGTTGTTTCTCTTTGATGGTATTCTATACTTCTTTTTCTGTCTCTCTTTTTTTTAAGCTGTGTATTTCAGTAGTGGCTTTCTTGTGGGTGGTAACCATTAGGATATTAAGAGAAAAATGTTATTATGTACAAGAGTCCTTTGTCTTATGAGTGCTTCTGCACTCCATCCTCCTTTGCTACTGCAGATCTTTGTCGGAGAGGAGAGCCTTTTATGTTATTGTTGTCACAAGATTATCCTTGTTTTTACTGTGACCTTGTTGGAGCTTTTACTTGTAGTTTTGATTTGTTTTGTTTTTTGTATCTGGTCGAATAACCTTCTTGAGTATTTTCTGCAGTAGTGGTTTTTTGGTGATAAATTCCCTCAGCTTCTGTATGTCAAAGTTTTTATTTCTCCTTCATATTTGAAGGATAACTTTGACAGCTATAGTATTCTTGGCTGGTAATTTCTCTCTTTAGGTATTTTGATTGATTGCTCTCACTCTCTTCTGGCTTCTATTCCTGCTGAGAAGTATGATAATAATTTAATGGGATTTTCTTTATATGTTATGTTCTTTTCCCTAGCTGCCTTGAGGATTCTTTTTTTGTCATTGATTTTTAACAATTTTATTATGATGTGCCTTGGAGTAGGTCTATTTGGGTTGAGGTAACTCAATGTTCTGTTTGCTTCTTAGATTCAAGTCTGTCTCTAACTTTTTCCATAGGCCTGTGAAATTATCTTCAATTAATTATTTGAATAGGCTCTCCATTCCCTTCTTCTTCTCTTGTTCTGATATACCCATTATTCCTATATTTCTCTTTCTGGTGGAGTCAGACAATTCTTGTAGAGATCTCTCAGTTTTTTTAAATTTGAGTCTTTCTCCTCTCCCCTCTGTAGCATCTCTAATTGCCTGTCTTCATTGCCACTGATTCTCTCCTCTGTTTGGTTTGTTCTATTAGCTAAACTTGCTACCTCAGTTTTTAATTCATGAATTGAGTTCTTCATCTCTGATTTAAAAGTTTAATCTCCTTGGTGAGGTATTTGGGTTTTTTTCATTACTTTGTTTTCTGAGCTCATTAAGTTGCCTATTGTTCTTTTTTACATCTTGCTGAGTATTTTCAGAACTTTAATTTTGAATTATTTATCATTTAACTCCACGGTTTCTATGTAATTGAGATTGTTTTCTGGAGATTTTTAATTTTTGTTTCTGAACTACATCTCTGTCTTGAGTAGCCACGATATTTGATTTCTTCTTCCTTGGTGGCATTTGAGAGTGGTATTATTAAGAACCATAAGAAAAACAACAACTAAAAATATGAAATGTTAAAATTAAAAAATGTAAAAATTAAAAATAATTTTATGACAAGAAGAAAAACCACAGAAAAAAATGTTGAAAACAAACCAAGAAAAGCCCACAAAAGACAGGAATAAAAAATATAAAAATGAAATAAAATGAAATTCAAAAGAGAAAAAAGAATAAGAAGGAATAAGGGGGAAAATATGGTATGTTGCAGTTTTGAGAGGTTTCTTCCAGTAGATACTGCTGTATTACAAGTTTTAGCTCTGTGAAGTTCCTGGGCTGTCCTCTGCTGAGATGTTGCTATCTCAATAATATAGGCAGGCCTACAATCACATTGCTGGGTGGGGGTGTTGTAAAGACTTTATGGCTTTAGCTTTAGGGCTTTATGGTTCTAACACTGGTGATCAAGGCTTCCGGGCGCTCTTTCCCCCATCTCAACAGATTTGAAGACTGGACATGGAACACCTCTATTCTTCAGCATAGAGAGCAGCTCTGGACAGCTAGTTTTGGGGTGTGTCTCGGTCATTCTTTGTTCCGTGAGGTGAAGGAGGTGGGATCTGGGAGCATGGGGGCTGAACTTTAGCTTTCTCTGTCCCTTCTGAGTGGAAGCTACAGGAAGACCATGAAAACACTGTTATGACCCCACACTCTGGACGCTTTGGTTTATCTCCCCTTTTGCCCCTCTGTCTCACTGCGTCTCCCTGCAGAAGACCCAGTCACTCCAACAAAATCCAGTTAGCCTGAGCTTCCCTCCTCCCCATAGTCCAGCAGAGAAAAAAACCCAGTCACTCTAGGTTTGTCTGGTCTCCTTTCCAAAGCCCACCATGAATGTGTTTTATCTTTTGCTCCCCTTTTCACCCCATCCTACATTTAGTCCATTCAGTGCACAGATTCTTCAAGCACACCTACAAGCCCAGCTGGAGTTTCTTTGCTGTGTTATAGTTGTTCAATTTGTTGAAGTTTCAAGGGAAGAGATCAGGTGTATCTCTCATGCCGCCACTACTATGAGGTAATTTCTCTAGTAGTTTATGAAATATATGTAAACCTCATTATAAGTTATGTGTGGTAGATAGAATATGTACTCTAAGCTGAGGAATAAATTGCAGTCACACTTCCATCAATTTAAGATGTGGATATTTTTTCTTGGCTAAAATTAGTTTTCAAAATGTGCTTTTCTTATAAAATTCTTATTTTACCCTTGTTTATTCTTATATTTTAAACTGGAGATGTGACTCTTTTGCACTCATAATTATAGTGTATACTGGTCTGAGCTTGAGAAGCTTCTGACATGTACTGTCCAGCATTCTCTCCCACAGTTGGACTTATCTGTGCTTTTATTAGTTTTCTTTTTGCTTGCCCCCACACCTAAGGAATAATCCTGCCTTCCCAAACTAACCATTTCCCATTCTGCTTTTAATTTTGTTCCCTCCTGATATTTCCAGGATCATTCTTTATCAATTATATTCTTGGCCACTTTTTTTTCTTACATTTTATCCTCTTAATTTTTGGCTTCAAAAATTTATACTAGGATATGAAACTAGGCCTAACCTTTACCCATTGCTACCTCTTCTATACTGCTGGTTTTCCTAAGTCTTCAATGTTCCCATGATTTAACAAAGCCAATGGCCTTTAACTATTGAAATACCTAGATCTCCTCTTTGCATCATCAGACATTGTAAAGTCTCTCTTTACCTGTTGCTTCGGCCATAAGCAACAGAAGTTCCCTTTTCTCTGTAAGTTCTTCCTCAGTTTCCTTCATTAGCCTGCCTTCATCCTGCATGTGAGTGCGAGGTTCTGTCCATGGTCCTCTTCTTTTTAGATAGTCTTTGGCCATCTTACTCATTTATTTGCTTTTAATTTTCTGTTCTATGCAAACAAGTCTCAAATGTGTATTTCTAGTTATTGTCCTTTCCTGTGCTCAGTATTTGAATTTACAACTTACTGTAAGATAGTACAAATTGTATGGTTCATTAACATTCAAACATATGCTTTATCACTTCAGTATTCACTATTAAGACCTTCTAACCAGTGCTTAATCCAGACTCCCAATTGGTATTTTCATGCACATTCCTCTCAAGATTCGATTTCTCCTTAATATGTATTTTCTATCCAGGCATTTTACTGCACCTGGTAAGCTCAATAAATACTTATCAAGACAAATTGAAAATTGTAACTTACTCCTCATGTAATTAAATAAATTCATAACTGACTTCAAAAGCCAATATGATTTGCATATAAGCTGTGTTCTCCAAAGATGTAACCTCTACGTAAATGACTACAAAGAGTTGTTTTTAAGCCTGGGCTCAAATCATTCAATGTGGAGTTTGCATTTGAAAAAAATGTTTATTTTTTCCTGAAGTAAAGCAATTTTTGAGTCACACCTCTTCTCAATGCCTTTTATTACTCAGAAAAAAAGTAGTTTTCTTTTTTACCTTTTGAAAGCTGTCTTAATGTTGGCCTCTAATGTTATAATCAGGTTTTTTTATATGTATATGTAACTCTACATAAAATATTTAAATTTTATGAATGGAATTTTCAAGTCTTTACAAACTGTGTGCCAGTTTTTATTCAGATAGAAGGCAATACAAGACATGCTTTTACACAAGTTCTGGTCACATAGGTATCTGGCACCTTTACATAAATGTTTTATGTTGGTATTTAAACATTGTGTCATTTGAAAAACAGTACTTTGGCTCTGGCCAGTTGACTCAATGGTAGAGCATCAGTTTGGTGTGTGAAAGTCCCAGATTTGATTCCTGGCCAGGGCACACAGGAAAGTGACCATCTGCTTCTCCACCCCTCCTCCTCTTTCTTCTCTCTCCCACTCTCCTGGGACTGCATCATTATATTTTATGTGCTGCCAGATGCCAAGATAGGTAGGTAGGTAGGTAGGTAGGTAGGTTAATAGATACATAGATAGATGAAATAACAGAAAGAATGAATGGAAAAAGGGAAGGAAGGGAGGGAGGGAGGTAGGAAGAGTTTTGTTTTCTCATTCTTTATATTTTATAGTTTATATTATCAATGTCTAGAACAGGGGTCAGCAAAGTACAATCGAAACCAAACCTAGCCCCACTGCATGTTATCCATAAATTAAGAATGTCATTTTAGCCTGACTGGTGATAGCACAGCAGATAATGTATATCTTAGGATGCTGAGGTCCCTGGAACACTGAGGTTCCAGGTTTTAAACCCCAAGGCTGCCGGCTTGAGTCTAGGCTTGCCAGCTTGAGCATGGGTCAATGGCTTGAGCATGGGATCATCAACATAATCTCATGGTCACTGGCCTGAGCCTAAGGTTGCAGGCCTTAGCAAGGGATCATTGGCTCAGCTGGAGCCCCCCGGTCAAGACATGTATGAGAAGCAATCAGTGAACAACTAAAGCGACACAACAAGTTGATGCTTCTCATCTCTCTCTTCCTATTTTTCTCTGTCTCGTTCCTATCTCTCCTTCTCTTGCTCTCTCACTAAAAAAAGGGAAAAAAAAGAAAAAGAAAAGAATGTCATTTTATTTTATTTTACTTTAATTTTATTTTTTTAAGTGAGAAGAGGTAAGATAGTGAGACAGATTCCTGAATGCACCACGACTGGGATACACCCAGCAACCCCGTCTGGGGCCAATGTTCTGCCCACCTGGGACCAATGCTTGCAACTGAGCTGTTTTTAGCACCTGAGGCAAAGGCTCCATGGACAACACACTCAAATTAATTTACCCATGGCTGCAGGAGGGGAAGAGAGAGAGAGAGAGAAGTAGGACGGGGAGGGGAGGAGAAGCATGAGAAGCAGACGGGCACTTCTCCTGTGTGCCCTGACTGGGAATCAAACCCGGCACTTCTACATGTGTGGTCAATGCTATACCGCTGAGCCAACCAGCCAGGGCCCATTTTTTATTTTTCAAATTAATGACAAAAATAACAAGCAACAGAAGATTTCACAAGCAATAAAAATGATAATATTTCTAGACTTCAGTGTCCATAAATAAATCTCTATGGACTAGCCTCATACATCAATGTATTGTCTGCGGCTGCTTTTGTGCTACATGGCAGAGCTGAGAGGTTGTCCCTGAGACCTCTTGGCCCAAAAGCCTAAAACGTGTTATTATTTGGCCTTTTTTTTAAATTGTGCTGACCCCTGTTTTGTCATTTACCTTTATGTATAATTTGACTTTAAGAAGTTAATTTTCTTACATGTAGCTATAATACAGGAATTCACAATGTTGCTTCAATAAATATTTTATCTTGAGTAAAGCGTATTTTGCTACTCTATTAAAACTTAACCTAAAATCTAAATTTACTTAATTATTTTCTCATGCAGTCCTGCTTTTAAAAGATCACAGTTTGAAAAAATAAAGTATTTTAAAATCAGAGCTTTGTTTTATCCTTTGGTAGTATTTGTGATGGTCTGTGGTATGTTCTTTTTTATTTTTGCTTGTTTGTTTGGTTCTTAGCATTTTAGCTGTAGGTATTTTTATGCTTTTTACTGCTTTTTAAAACAAGTTTTTAATCTGTAGGAAGGACTGAAAGCAGCAGGCAGGGCACCCAGAGGGTGAGCATTCCTGTGTTAGCTCCACCACTACTGTTTACATCCAGGCCAGTTGTGAAAAGCTGACTGTGGACAGTGAAGAGATTTTTGCCTGTTTTTCTTTTGCTTCTGGAGTTATGAAAATATTTAAGTGCCTGGGTCAGGTTCAGACACATTCTGTCAAATTTACATTTTTAGCACTGTACATGGATCAGAATGACATGTGGTTTCTGATGAAAGAATGAGAGTACTCTTATGAATGGATGTTAGAGGATTAGGATGATTTACTGTCATTATGATCTTTTTATGTAAAGTTGATACACGTGGTGTTCTGCCAAAATTCTTATATAGTGTATACGGTTTCATGCTTCTTATTAGCCTCTGTTTAACTGGGCGAGTACTAAGTTGGAATGTTGGCTCCAGTACCTCCTTTGAAAGTGTGAGGTTTTGAAGTATGTGCCACAAATGTGACTCAAGGCTTAATGTGTTTGCCTTACAGCATTACAGGGTAACTACCTTCATAGTAATTAACAGGTTCTGGCAGTCATGGCTCTTGGAATGGCACGCTTACCGAACTACAGAGCTAGGCATTTTGGATTTTGAATAACTTCCCAGAATATTTCATTTAAAATTTAATAGCTGGAGCAGTGCATTTGAGTTTAGAAAATACTACTGTCAGTTGGAAGCCGTGAATGAACGTCACTCTAAGAATAATGTCTAGACTTCCCCTTCTCTTAGGAGTAAGAAACAAATCCCTTTATAAGTCACTGGCTTTTAATAACATTGTGGTTTGCTGTTTTCCAAAGCTGAATCTGGAAACATCTGAGAGTTTAACAAAGATTCTACAGGGATTTTTCATAGCAGGAAATACTAATGGAACAGAGTGGAATGATGGTTGAATTGACAGGAGAAAGACCGTATATCACAGTGTGATGACTGATATGGAGGAGTAGCAAAAAGGAGTGTGTGAGGAAAAAAACAAAAAATGGAAGACAACCCATGTAGTGATCGCTAATCTAGAGACAAATGTTCTCATTTAAATTTTACCTTAAAGAGTAATTTATTAAAAATAAATATATGACTTATTGCTTAAAAAAATGAATTCATAAAGCAGAATTATTTTCCTTTAAGCTACTCATCTGAAATATATTCTTTTAAAGACAGCATAATGGCTCAGGTAATGACTTTATAAATTTTAGTGTTGCTAGCTTGCCTGAATTAACTATTTATTTATTTAGTATTTTTTATGCAAATAAGTATACTTTCTCAGGTTTCTGATTTTATTATTATTCTATTATAATGATGCTAATTAAATTTATTTATAGTGCTTACTTTTTGCCAGATATGTCATTGAATCTTATTTATTCCTTATAACTACCTTGTGAGGAATTGTAAAAACGTAGGACCCTTGGAGGGCAAGGATATCTGTCTAATTTGTTCCTAGCTATATGCTGAATACTTAGAACAGTCATCACTCCAAGTTGTCACTCAGTAGATATTACTTGAATGAATGAGTAAATGAGTTGCTCTTATCCTTCACTGTGTTTGCATGGAAGCTCACATAAAGTTAAGCTCACATAGATATTTAATATATGATAAAGTCAGAACATAAACTCCTGCTGTCCAAATTCACATCTTGAGCATTTATTTTTTTCACACTACTTCAATTACCATCATCACTTATAATATTTTCTTTTTATGAAGTAAAGGTAATTTCATTTATATTTTTCTCATTTTACTATGAATTAAAAGTTTCATTCACGTTTATCCAGATGGTATTGCTATATGCTGACCTTCAACATTAGCGTCGGCATGGCTTTCTCTGAGTCATGTCACGCACTTTCATCCATCCACAAGTTGTCACCACATCTTACAGGTGGGCAAGATACATTTTACAAAATGACAGAGAAGCCTTGGAATAGACTGGGTTTGTGTATAAATTTACTACACAAGAATTTAACCTATGATTATGATACATTTTAATGCTACTTAGCATGTATTTAGAAATGAAGGAAATAATATTTGCTGGGAGAGAAGATGATATAGAATCAGGTAGGACTTCACCTTAATTTTTATCTGTCACTAAATCTTGGCACATTTCAAGTTTATTTTAAAATGGGGCTTATATTTGCGTTCAAAATGCCTTACTTACCAAATGCATATGAATCTCTTTGGCATGCAACAGTACTGCAAGTGGAGGACCCCAATCTCTCCAGGATTGAGGTGCCCTGGAGAGATCAGCTATCCAATCATTTAAGCAGAAACATGACATCATGCGTGAGAAACTAACAAGCAGTCCTGTTGCTGCCTCATTCCTTTGTGGCTCCTCTTCATGAGACCCTGGACACCAACATCACATTTCCGTACATAACTGCTTAGCTCTCCTCTCTGATCGGTCTCACAAAACTGCAGTGAAAGTGTCAGCCAGGCTGCATGCCTTTCTGGAGTTTAACATCCTCTTTCAAACTCAGATGGTTTGGGAAAAAATTCAGTTAAATAAGGCCTTCAGCTCTTGGAGACCACCCGCAACTCCCTCCCACATGGATCTCTTCGTTGGCCATTCAACACATGGTGGTCTGCTTCTTCAAGGCAAGTAGAGCCTCTTCAATCTGCTGAAACAGGTCTCATATACTCTCGCATGATCATGGACCGACATACTGTCTCCTTTGCGCTGGCCGGTTTATTAGTAGCAAATGCACACTGCAGCTGCACTCAAGGGGAGAAGTTATACGAGGCATTGCTCACTAAGGGTGAGTGGTCAGCCACTGCCCATTTATATTTTATGTAGATCACTTTGATGATGGTATGGAGGGTATACATTACAAACTGAAAAAAGAAGACCAGTTAAGAGTGTTTGTATGTTATAGGCAAGGAATGAGAGAGCCTATATTGAAACAGGGATTACAAAGCAGAAGTTGAGAGAGATTATCAGGTTCAAGAGATGTTTAGGAAGAGGAAAGGACCGGATGATAACAAATTGATTTGGGAAGATGGAAGGGTAAAAAAGTATCTAGAATGTTTTGTAGATTTGTGGCTTGGCAAACACCTGGAAAGAAGTACTGTTCACTGAACAAGGGAACATATAATCAGCAAGCAGATTTAGAGAGTAATGAATTTCCTTTTGAATGGCACATCTGTCCTTTCCTATGATCTGTTATGCATCAGAATCTGAATTTTATCACCTAAGATACATTATCTCATTAAAACCTCACAGCAACCGAATGAGATAGAATTATTGTCCCCATTTAGCCATTGTGTAAACTAAAGCTTTTAGAGGTTAAATGGCTTGCTTAGGGTATGAAGTTATTAAAAGCAGTAATTAAACTCAAGACCAGGTCTGTCTCACACTGAGTTAAAAATTTGTTGGACCATCGAGATGGATAATTCAAGGAGGGTGTTTTTGTAGATAATACCTTAGCAGAGAGGGCTGTGCTGGAGATGTAGATACGGGAGTCATGAGCAATGGAAGTGTTAGCTGAATCTTGACAATTCTTTGAGGTCACTCTAGGAGACTATGCAGATAAGAATTTTACTTTGGGAAGCTAGCTTAAGAGGTAGGAAAATAAGTGTTTACCAAGATGGTTGAGAAAGTATGATCATGAAAGTAACAGGGAAACGAGAGGAAATGGTAGTATGATGGCCTCAAGAAAAGAAGCAGCGGGCGAGAAAGCAGTGTTGGATGATCAGGTGTGCTACAGTTCGAGCTGAGCTGCTTTCCTCATTACCCTGTATTCTTACAGACCAGCAAAGTGTGAGAGAGTACCACGCCAGGGGAAGGACAGTGAACAGGAGGACTCGGAAGGGGTTAACATGGGCAAGCCAGTGGTGGATTGGGAGACGACCAAGTGAAATGGATGGGGCGAGGGGGGGCACGCTCCTCTGTTTTTGCCTGAGCATCACGCGCCTTAGGTGGATATTCAAGGCCAGTTTCTGTATGTAGTTTAAAGTTTGAAAGCAAATGCAAGGCACCTCATCTAATTAAGAAAGAGTGAAGGAAAATAAGTCAAGTTGTGACCATAAAGTTTATTAATCTCAGTAATCCTTCCTCAAATGATAAAGGATTAAATAGAAAGAATAACCTCAGTTTTGCATCTTTGGAAATTTAGTTGTTGCATCAGTAAAATCCTGTGTAGCATCAGTAAAACCTTACATAGAACATACACCTGCATTATTTAACATAAGTCCATTTGTTTGTTTCCAAAATGTAAGTAGAGGATTCCTGATATCATGCCAGAAGAGATACTGAAGGTGATATGTAAATTTTAGTAATTTACAAAATCCTAAAACATTAGTTTCAGTGACTTCTGAGATCCTATTTGGAAATTCTTTAGTTGTATCATGACGAAATAACTATAATAATCCATATGTTGATAGGTTATTGTTTGGTCTGATATTAAATTATGTTTTTCTTAAACCTCACAGATAAAATTAGCTCCTAGAACCAGAATAAGCAAACATATTATATTGTAAACTTACTAAACACATTTTGATACATTAGATAGAGCAGATATTTTTCATGAGGACAGAAACTTTGGTTGAATAAATAATCAGGTCAAAATTTTTAATTGGCACAATTTGCTGTTTGTAAACCTCAACTAAAATCAAAACTTATAATTTAGTCATTCTTTGTATACTAATTGCCAATTGAATAAAATCATTGGCTTTCAGATTTTTGTTTCAACTTTGTTCACAAATTTACTTTTTAACTAACTTATTAAATGTCTACTTCCAAGACTTTCCTTAGCAGGGATGGACACAGCAAGTGTGCGGTTGCCTGTAATACTTTCTGTACACATCTGGCTGTGCAATACAGCAAATTAAACTTTCCAGAGAACATCCTTATGAAGACCAATGGTAAAATTTTGGTTGTGATTTCTCACAAACCTTGTTAAATGCAGAATATCTTGTTAGAATATTTATAATAAGTTTTTGGGTATCCTCTAGGGTAAGAATTAGGGTACATGCTTTACATTCAAAGGCACTAGGTTTCAATCTTGACCTCTATCACTGGTTAGTTTTATGACCTTGAGCATAACATCTGTAAGCATAGTTTCCTTATTTGTACTACTTTATGGCCTTTTTTTTTTTTTTTTAAAGAGACAGAGAGAGAGTTAGAGAGAAGGATAGACAGGGAAAGACAGACAGGAACCGAGAGATGAAAAGCATCAATCATTAGATTTTGTTTGTTTGTTTGTTTTTTGGGGTTGTTTATTTTTTGTATTTTTTTGAAGATGGAAACAGGGAAGCAGACAGACTCCTGCATGCGCCCGACCGGGATCCACCTGGCATGCCCACCAGGGGGCGATGCTCTGCCCATCTGGGGCATCACTCTGTTGCAACCAGAGCCATTCTAGCGCCTAAGGCAGAGGACACAGAGCCATCCTCAGCGCCCAGGCCAACTTTGCTCCAATGGAGCCCTGGCTGCAGGAGGGGAAGAGAGAGACAGAGAGGAAGGAGAGGGGGATGGGTGGGGGAGCAGATGGGTGCTTCTCCTGTGTGCCCTGGCCGGGAATCGAACCCGGGACTCCTGCACGCCAGGCTGACGCTCTACCACTGAACCAACCGGCCAAGGCTCATTAGTTTTTCATTGCACATTGCGACACCGTAGTTGTTCATTGATTACTTTCTCATATGTACCTTGACCTTGGGCCTTAACCAGACTGAGTAACCCGTTGCTTGAGCCAACAATTTTGGGTCCAAGCTGGTGAGCTTTTGCTCAAACCAGATGAGCCCGCGCTCAAGCTGGCTACCTCGCGGTATCAAACCTGAGTCCTCCACATCCCAGTCCGGTGTTCTATCCACTGTGCCACTGCCTGGTCAGGCAGGACTAATTTTTTTATCTTGTTTTTATTCATTTTAATGCAGTGACTTTGATAAATCAGGGTACATATGTTCCGAGAAAACAACTCCAGATTATTTTGACATTTGATTATGTTGCATACCCCTCACCCAAAGTCAAATTGTCTTCTTCCAACACCTTCTATCTGGTTTTCTTTGTGCCCCTCCCCTCTCCTCACGCCCCCTCTCTCCTTCCTCGCCCCCGCCCCACACCCCCACCACACCCTTTGTTACTATCACATTTTTGTCCATGTCTCTGAGTCTCATTTTATGTCCCATCTATGTATGGGTTCATATACTTCTTAGTTTATTCTGATTTACTTATTTCACTCTGTATAATGTTATCAAGGTCCATCCATGTTATTGTAAATGATCTGATGTCATCATTTCTTATGGCTGAATAGAATTCCATAGTATATATATACCAAAGCTTTTTAATCCATTCGTCCTCTGATGGACACTTGGGCTGTTTCCAGATCTTCGCTATTGTGAACAATGCTACCATAAACATGGGGGTGCGTTTCTCCTTCTGGAACAGTTCTATGGTGTTCTTGGGTATATCCCTAAAAGTGGGATAGCTGGGTCAAAAGGCAGTTCGATTTTCAATTTCTTGAGGAATCTCCATACTGTTTTCCACAGAGGCTGCACCAGTCTGCATTCCCACCAGCAGTGCAGGAGGGTTCCCTTTTCTCCACATCCTCGCCAGCACTTATTCTGTGTTGTTTTGTTGATGAGCGCCATTCTGACCTGTGTGAGGTGATATCTCATTGTGGTTTTAATATGCACTTCTCTAATGATTAGAGATGTTGAGCATTTTTCATATACCTATTGGCCATCTGTTTGTCCTCTGTGAAGAAGTGTCTATTCATTTCTTTCACCCATTTTTTCATTGGATTGTTTGTCTTTCTGATGTTGAGATTTACAAGTTCTTTATAAATTTTGGTTATAAATCCCTTATCACATGTACTATCAAATATGTTCTCTCATTGTGTAGTTTGTCATTTTATTCTGTTCTTATTGTCTTTGGCTGTGCAAAAGCTTTTTAGTTTGATATAGTCTCATGTGTTTATCCTATCTTTTATTTCACTTGTCTGTGGAGATAAATCAGAAAATATATCGCTGCAAAAGATGTCGGAGAGCTTACTGCCTATGTTTTCTTCAAAGATGCTTATGATTTTATGGCTTACATTTAAGTCTTTTATCCATTTTGAGTTTATTTTTGTGAATGGTCTAGTTTCATTTTTTTGCAGGTAGCTGTCCAATTTTCCCAACACCATTTATTAAAGGGGCTGTCTTTACTCCATTGCATGCCCTTACCTCCTTTGTCACATATAAGTTGTCCATAGAGCTGTGGGCTTATTTCTGGGTTCTCTATTCTGTTCCATTGATCTATATGCCTGTTTTTCTGCCAGTACCAGGCTGTTTTCAGTACAATGGTCTTGTAGTATAACTTGATCTCAGGAAGTTTGATACCTCCCCCTTTATTCTTCTTTTTTAAGATTGCTGAGGCTATTCGTGTTCTCTTTTGGTTCCATATAAATTTTTGGAATATGTCATCTATATCTTTAAAGTATGTCATTGGTATTTTAATTGGTGTTGCATTGAATTTATAAATTGCTTTGGGTAATATAGACATTTTAATGATGTTTATTCTTCCTAACCATGAGCACGGTATATGCTTCCACTTGTTTGTATCTTCCTTGATTTCTTTTCTCAATGTTTTATAATTTTCCAAGTATAAGTCTTTAGTCTCCTTGGTTAAATGTACCCTAAGTACTTTATTTTTTTGGTTGTAATAGTGAAGGGATTTGTTTCTTTAATTTCTCTTTCTGATTGTTCATTGCTTGTGTATAAAAATGCCTCTGATTTCTGAGTATTAATTTTATATCCTGCCACTTTGCTGAATTCATTTATCAGGTCTAGCACTTTTTTTACTGAGACTTTAGGGTTTTCTATATACAATATCATATCCTCTCCAAATAATGATAGTTTTACCTCTTCTTTTCCAACTTGAATGCCTTTTATTTCTTCTTCTTGTCTGATTGCTGTGGCTAGGACTTCCAGGACTATGTTGAATAAGAGTGGTAAAAGGGGGCACCCCTGCCTTGTTCCTGATCTTAAGGAGATTGCTTTTAATTTTTGCCCATTGAGTATGATGTTGGCTGTGGGTTTGTCATAGATGGCTTTTATCATGTTGAGGTATGCTCCCTGTATTCCCACTTTGTTGAGTGTTTTGATCATGAATGGGTGCTGGATTTTATCAAATGCTTTTTCTGCAACTATTGCAATTATCATGTGGTTTTTCTTCTTCCTTTATTTATGTGATGAATCACATTGATTGATTAATTTGCAAATATTGTAACAGCCATGCCTCCCAAGAATAAATCCCACTTGATCATGGTGTATGATTTTTTCCATATATTGTTGGATCCGGTTTGCTAATATTTTATTGAGGATTTTAGCGTCTATATTCATCAGGGATATTGGCCTATAATTTTCTTTCTTTGTGTTGTCTTTGCCTGGTTTTGGAATCGGAATAATGCTCGCCTCATAAAAGGAGCTTGGAAGTCTTCCTTCCTCTTGAATTTTTTGAAATAGCTTGAGAAGAATAGGAGTTAGTTCTTCTTTGAATACTTGGTAGAATTCACTTGTGAAGCCATCTGGCCCAGGATTTTTCTTTGTTGGAATTTTTTTGATAACTTTTTTGATTTCATTTGTTGTAATCGGTTTGTTTAGGTTTTCTGATTGTTCCAGATTGATTTTTGGAAGGTCGTATGTTTCAAGGAATTTGTCCATTTCATCTAGGTTGTCTAGTTTTTTGGCATACAGTTCTTCATAGTATATTCTTACAATATTTTGTATTCCTGTTGTATCACTTGTTATTTCTCACTCTCAATTCTAATTTTATTTATTTGAGTCCTCTCTCTTATTTTCTTTTTTTTTTTGTATTTTTCTGAAGCTGGAAACGGGGAGAGACAGTCAGACAGACTCCCGCATGCGCCCGACCGGGATCCACCCGGCACGCCCACCAGGGGCGACGCTCTGCCCACCAGGGGGTGATGCTCTGCCCCTCCGGGGCGTTGCTCTGCCACGACCAGAGCCACTCTAGCGCCTGGGGCAGAGGCCAAGGAGCCATCCCCAGTGCCCGGGCCATCTTTGCTCCAATGGAGCCTTGGCTGCGGGAGGGGAAGAGAGAGACAGAGAGGAAGGAGGGGGGGGGTGTGGAGAAGCAAATGGGTGCTTCTCCTATGTGCCCTGGCCGGGAATCAAACCCAGGTCCCCCTCACGCCAGGCCGACGCTCTACCACTGAGCCAACTGGCCAGGGCCTCTCTCTTATATTCTTGAAGACCCTAGTTAAAGGTTCATTGATTTTTTTACCTTTTTAAGAACCAGCTCCTAGTTTCATTGATCGTCTGCATTGTTTCTTTAGCCTCTATGTCATTTATTTCTGCTCTGATCTTTATTATTTCCTTCCTTCTACTACATTTGGGCTTTACTTGCTGGTTTTTTTCTAGTTCTTTTAGATGCCGGGTTAAGTTGTTTATTTGAGCTTTTTCTAGTTTCTTAAAGTGTGCCTGTAGTGCTATGAACTTCCCTCTCAGTACTGTTTTCACTGTGTCCCATAAATTTTGAGTAGTTGTATGCTCATTATCGTTTATATCTAGGAATTTTTTAATTTCTTCTTTGATCTCATTCTTAATCCATTTGTTATTTAACAACCTGCTATTTAGTTTCCATGTGTTTGAGAATTTTTGAGCTTTTCTGTTGTGGTTGATTTCTAGTGTCATACCATTGTGATCAGAGAACGTACTTGATATGATTTCAATCTTCTTAAATTTGTTGAGACCATTTTTGTGCCCTAACATGTGGTCTATCTTAGAGAATGTACCATGAGTACTTGAAAAGAATGTATATTCTGCTGTTTTAGGGTGAAAGGTTCTGAAGATATTTATTAAATCGAATTGATCTAGTGTGTCCTTTAAGTCTGCTGTTTCTTTGTTAATTTTCTTTCTTGAGGATCAATCTAGTGATATTAGTGGGATATTAAAATCCCCTATTATTATAGTATTGCTGTTGATCTCGCCCTTTATATCCATCAAAGTCTGCTTTATATATTTAGGAGCTCCTATATTAGGTGTGTAGATATTTATAATAATTATATCTTCCTGTTGGATTGCTCTCTTTATCATTATGTAGTGGCCTTCTTTATATCTTACTATATTCTTTGTTTTAAAGTCCAGTTTTTTGATACAAGTATTGCTACCCCAGCTTTTTTTTCATTTCCATTTGTATGAAATGTTTTTTTTCCATCCTTTTACCTTCAGTCTATGTGCATCTTTTGTTTTAAAGTGTGTCTCTTGTAGACAGCATATGTGCACATCCTGTTTTCTTATCCATGCAGCTACGCTATGTCTTTTGATTGGATCATTTAATCCATTTACATTTAAGGTTATTATTGATATGTAGTTATTTATTGCCATTTTATTCTTTAAAGCTGTATTCCACTTTTGCTATATTATTTTCCCATTTTGATCTGTTTACAACTGGCCCCTTAACATTTCCTGCAGCATTGGTTTGGTTGTAATGAATTCCTTGAGTTTTGTTTTTTTTTTTGTCTGGGAAGCTTTTTATTTCTCCTTCAATTTTAAATGATAGCCTTGCTGGATAAAGTAGTATTGGTTGTAGGTTCTTGTTCTGCATTACTTTGAATATTTCTTGCCATTTCCTTCTGGCCTCAAGTGTTTCTGTTGAGAAGTCTGATGACATCTTTATGGGGGCTCCTTTGTAGGTGATAGCCCTTTTTTCTCTAGCAGCTTTTAATATTTTATCTTTATCACTTAACTTTGGTATTTTAATTATGATGTGTCTTTGTGTAGGTTTCTTTGGGTTTCTCTTTAATGCAGTTCTCTGTGCTTCTTGAACTTGTGAGAGTTTCTCCTGCATTTAGGGAAGTTTTCAGCTATGATATGATTGAACCAAGTCTCTATCCCTTGTTCTTTCTTTTCTTCTTCAGGAACCCCTATGATGCGGATGTTATTTCTCTTCATGTTGTTACAGAGCTTTCTAAGAGTTTCTTCAGACTTTTTGAGTCTCTTTTCTTTTTTCTTCTCTGCTTTCATGCCTTCATCCCAGTTGTCCTCCAACTCGCTGATTCGATCCTCAGCTCTATCCATCCTGGCTTTAATTCCTTCCATTGTGGTCTTCATTTCTGATGCTCTTTTTGTCATCTCCGACTGATTCTTTTTTAATATTTCAAAATCCTTTTTTATACTTGCTATTTCTTTATTTCGGTGTTTGTAATGACCATCCATTGTTCTAAGATCCTGAAACATTCTTACAATCATTATTTTGAACTCGGCATCCAGAAATTTGGTTATTTCCATATCACTCAGTTCATTTCCTGGATGTTTCTCTTGTGGTTTCATTTGGATCGCACTTCTCTGTCTTCTCATTATATCTATGTGTTTGGGTTTATTGTGAGTCTGGGCTTGGTGTTGTCTGCCTCCAGTTTTCAATTGTGTTATTTCTAGGTCTTCTTGGGTTGGCATCAGCTATTATTTGTAATCCACTTTAGGATTTGGGCTGCTTTGAAGTCTTGATTTGTTTGTTTTCTTAACAGGTGATAGTCTTGTTTACTGATCTCTGCAGGGGGCTTATTTGAAACTCTATTCAGGAATGCGGTGGGTGTAACCTGAGACTCTTCAGTCCTCTTCTGCCAGTTAATCTCTCTGAGGGCAGGTTGCTTTTTCAGCTTCAGTAGGGGGTGGTGTATCTCAGATCTCCATGGAGACCTGAGTTACTGCCCCTCCTCCCCACTTCTTGTTTTCAGCTGTGTCTTGTTGCGCTGATTTGAGCTGGAGAGATTTCTGGAGATCTGTGCCCTGGAAGCACTTTGACTTTTGTTTTGTGGAAGGATTAGCCCCTCCTCCAGCTATGGCCACCTCCAGTACTGGATGAGTCAGGTTTTCAGGTTGCCCCCTGCATTCCTCTGCCCCTCACCGTCTGTCTTTCTCTCTCCCCTTTCTTTTTGGAAGACAAGCTGGCCCTTTCAACATACCTCGTTCCCCGGTCGCCAGGCTAGTGGCTGTGAGCAGTATTTACTGCTCTTTTTCGTGGAGTGAGATCCCTTCTGGGTTCTCAGCCTCACCCCCCCTCTGTTCCTGTAAGCAGAAGAGATTCAGGTGCTCCCTACCAGGTTTGTTGTGGCTTCTTCTTTGCTCCTTGGTTTTTGAGAGCTGTTCTTGTAGTCCAGATTTGGTTTTTCACACTGATTGTTCATAAATTATTTTGTAATCCAGTTCTGTGGTGTGAGCTGGGAGTTTGTGCATCTGCCTACTCTGCTGCCATCTTCAGGTCCTCTCTCACAATATTTTTTTAAAAAATAAAAGTTTTATAGCAAGCTCCCAGGAGATAGACTTTAGATACTGCTTTTGGGTTTTGTTGTTTTGGGTTTTTTTTTGAAAAGATATCAACTAAAAGACATTCTCCTATCTCACTGAAAGGGACCTATTAGACACCTAATAACAACAGATATCCAACATTTCTGACATTTGCCTTTGTCAATGATCTCATCAAAGTTCTCCAGCATGACAAACTTTGCCTTCAGAGGGAGACTGCTATCCAAAGGCATGGACAAGGCCTCCTCGCACTCTTTAATCTTCTTTCCTCAACTCCTAAACAGGCCGGACTATTATTAAAGATTAAAAAAGATGATGTGTTTAAAGCCCTGAATGTCCTGAATAGATAGAAATTGATAACCATTTAGAAATTACATATCCACATTTACCTAAACAGAAGATGAAAACAGAAGATGGATATTTATTAAAACTAATCATACATATCTTTAAATATTAACATATAAGCTTATGTATGCATTCATAAGTATTTTTAGATTTCTATTAAGAATCCTCATGCTATTTTATACAAGACATAAGCAGTGAATATAACATACAAATGTCTCTTTCATGGAACTAATTTTCTTGTGGAAGGAAACATGCAAAGAATAACATATGCATAATTATTTTATACTATAACCTAAATTTGAGTTCATTATAATAAGAAAAACAGGAAAAAATTTTAATGTCAGATCATAGATGAATCTGCTGGTAATGTATGGGAGGCATTTCTTTCTTTTGAAAATTATAGATCAAGGTTCATCACTGGTATATAAAATAGTGAATAATTTGCAACAGGCAAAGAGTGGAATTAAGGAGGGGTAATTTCAGACCATGGAAAGTAAACTTAGTTATACTGACTGTAAAGTTTACAAGGAAGGTTCAAATACACTCTCTCCTTTGATCTTAAACAGCCTTGTCAAGTATGTAAGACAACTGCTATATCCACATTTTATAGACAAATAAAATGATTACAGAAGGCAGGTTTGTTCAAGTTTACACCATTTGCAAGTGTAAAACCAGATGGATAAAATGAAAATAGGTGACACTATGCCAGTTTAGAAGAGGAGGTGTATTTTTTTTTATTAGAGGTGCCATTTTTTTTATTAGGAACTGCCATCAACTGGGCTGTTCTACTCTTTTTTTGTGTGTGTGACAGAGACAGAGAGAGACAGAGAGAGGGACAGATAGGGACAGATAGACAAGAAGGGGGAGAGATGAGAAACATCAATTCTTCATTGCAGCACCTTAGTTGTTCATTGATTGCTTTCTCATATGTGCCTTGACCGTGGGCCTTCTGCAGACCGAGTGACCCCTTGCTCAAGCCAGCGACATTGGGCTCAAGCTGGTGAGCCTTGCTTAATCCAGCTGAACCTGCACTCAAGCTGGTGACCTCAGGGTTTCATACCTAGGTCCTCCACATCCCACTTCGATGCTCTGACCACTGTGCCACCACCTAGTCAGGCTAGATCTCTGCTCTTGAGAGCGAACTGCAGAGAGAGAGCCATCAGAGTGCAGTTACATGCACACCCAGTGGTCAGCATGTGGGCAACAGCACTGGTGAGTTGTATCCCTACTAATACAACTGCTGTAAGGCAGACTCAGGAGCAGTGTCCTGAATTGTTAGGGTCGTATTAATAGATCTGCATTGAGTATTTACTTTCTACTTCATCAAGTTAATTTTAACAACATAATTTCTGTCTATAGCTTTGCTTAGTTATATCTCTTAAATTATTTTTATTGTTTAAATTAAATACACTTTTTGAAAAATTACAGAAAATAGATTAAAAAAGAAAATTTAAGTAAAAGCAATACTTGTTTATATTCTCTTATTTGAAATCAAATGTGTTTTGGGATTCAGAGGTATTTGAAAATGAAAAGATAATGTGTGCACATGTTAGGTAAGATGGCTTGAAAAATTGAGGGCCACACCCCATGAAGTACACAGAGCTATTTCTGCAGTGACACAGAAATCTTCAAACCAAGAGTAATAAATAAAGCCCAGAAGTAGCCTCAAGTAAGTGCAGGGTAGGTTTTGTAGTCAAATTAGTTCAAGTCAGGACAGCTTTTACCTTCCAACAAATTAAAAAAAAAATCTTTTGAAATTTAGAATTGAACTTAAAAGATAATGGGCCAGAATTTAATAATAGAGTATAATCCCTTACTTATATAGAGGGATTACACTATAAATACTGGGGTTTTTTTTCATTCTGTAAAATATTACACTTAGCTCTGTTGGGTTATTTTGGTGGGGGCTATTTTATTTTACTGCCACTTAAGATTCTCAGAAATGCCATTGTTTGTTTGTTTACTTTTCCTTAGAGATTTATTAGTTCACATAAACGAAAATAGCAATAGAAGCGTGGATTTAGATGTTTGACAAGGCCCCAGTTTCTTTCTTTGGAGTTTTGGGCTTTGTCCTCCTTAGCAGGGAGCAGGGATCCGCTTTGTTCTTCTGTCAACCTTTCTTGTGTTTGCAACTGGCTGCAGCAGTTCCAAAACATATCTTCAAACTCATCGCCTCTGACAGAAAGAGGGTCATGTCTGGTTCTCTTTATTCTTACTATAAATCTGAGTTTCCATTTTATATTATTTCTCTTCAGACTAAAAGATGTTCTTTAGCACTTCTTCCAGTGTAGGAGGTCTGTAGGCAGAAACTTTCCCATCCTTTCTCTAAAAAAATATTTGATTTCATTTTCATTTTTTAAATAATATTTTCCCTGGATATAGAATTCTGTACTTTTTTTTATCATTTAAAAAATGTTATTTCATTATCTTCTGGTTGCCATTGTTTCTAGTAGAGTCAACAATAATTATATTTATTGTTCTCATGATATGAAACTTTTCATCAAATTTGGGAAGTTTTTAACCATTATTTCTTCTTTTTTTTTTTCCTTAAGTGAGAAGCAGGGAGGTAGAGAGACAGACTCCTCCATGTGCGTGGACTGGGATACACTCAGCAAGCCCCTATGAGGCAATGCTCTGCCCATCTGGGGTCATTGCTGCATTGCTCAGCAACCAAGCTATTTAGCACCTGAGACAGAGACTATGGAGTCATCCTCAGTGCCCAGGGCCAGCTTGCTCCAACTGAGGCATGGCTGCAGGAGAAGAAGAGAGAGATGACAGAGATGAGGGAGATAGAGAGAAGAGAGAGGAGGAAGGGTGGAGAAGCTGATGGTCACTTTTCCTGTCTGCCCTAACTGCAAATCGAACCCAGGACATCCATACACCAGACCCATGCTCTACCACTGAACAAACCAGCCAGGACATTCATATTTTTTTCTTAACCAATATCTCCCTATTCTCCTTTCATAGATCTAATTACATATATATTAGACCAGTTGATAATGTCTCACATGTCCAAAAGACATTTCACTTTAATCTTTTTCTCTTTGCTTTTTTTTTTTTTTTTTTGTATTTTTCTGAAGTTGGAAACAGGGAGGCAGTCAGACAGAATCCCGCATGCGCCCAACTGTGATCCACCCAGCATGCCCACCAGGGGGCGATGCTCTGCCCATCTGGGGCGCTGCTCTGTTGCATCTAGAGCCATTCTAGCACCTGAGGCAGAGGCCATAGAGCCATCCTCAGCACCTGGGCCAACTTTGCTCCAATGGAGCGCAGGAGGGGAAGAAAGAAACAGAGAGGAAGGAGAGGGGGAGGGGTGGAGAAGCAGATGGGTGCTTCTCCTGTGTGCCCTGGCCGGGAATCGAACCCGGGACTTCTGCTTGACAGGCTGATGCTCTACCACTGAGCCAACCGGCCAGGGTTGGCTTTTCTCTTTGCTTTTGCAGCTGAGTAACTTCTATTTTTTTTGCTTCAAGTTCATTGACTTTTTCTTCATTCAATCTCTACTATCAAGTCTATGGAGTTAATATTTAATATTGGTTTTTGTACTTTAGTTTTAAAATACCCATTTGACTTTTTATAGTTTTTTTTATTTATTTGCTGAGTTTTTATATCTGTTTATTCATTATAATCTTATCTTCCTTTCATTTCAAGAATTTCCTTTTAACTTTTTGAACATAATAATAATTATAATAGCTACTTTAAGTTGTTATTTGCTAAACCCGGTATCTGGATAATCTTGACTTCTTTTTCTTCTTGACTATTGACCATACATGTCCCCTGCTCATTCTCTCCATGTATGATAATTTCTATTCTTACTGAATATTGAATACTGTAGATAATATCTTAGATGTATATTCTGTTATCTTCCCTGATAAGGATTAATTCCTGTTATTGCAGGCAGTCAGTTATTAGTTGATCACTTTGAATTTGTTTTATTCTCCATTAAAATTCTTGTGCGTGAGAAGTCACCCTAATTTATGCAACTTCCAAGCTTTTCCCCTTGTGTATCTTATCAGGTCTTGGTTTCAGGTTTTGTAAGGGGCAGTCTTACTCTAGAATGTGGCACTCACTCTTCCAGGCTCAGCCTTTCCTGTGTCAGCTGGATACCAGGAGTTTTGACAAGGTGTTAATGAGATCTGTCCACTGTGTTGGGGCAAGAGCTCTACCTTCACCCAGCATTGCTCTCCTCAGAACTGCTGAACTTCAACACGTCGATTCCATTCTCCCTACATCAGCTACAATCTGTTAAGCCTTGAGTGGTCTCATCCTGCAAGTATACAGGCCAGTGTGGGATTCAAATAATTTAACAACCAGTTCTATGCCCTAATGACTGTTTTAAGTATAAAAAAATGATATACCATAAGGTAGTTTATTATTTCATACATTTAATTCTTAAGAACAATAAAAGAGATACACAAAAACTAGATTATAGGAGTTTTAAAATATTGAAAAATTATTAAATAATATCTGACAAAAACACAATAAACCTGTTATTTAAGATACTTCCATATTGCTTCTTGATTGGCATCCTCATTTGCAATTCTTTTCACCTATGGACAGAATGAACATTACTACAGGCATTTAGAATATACTGTTGAACAGATGAACGTTATAAAAGAGTAAAGAATGTAAATTTGTGATTTCCACATTGGGCAGCTGCCCATCTTAGAGAACCCTGATTACAAGTGCCATTTTAACAACCTGTTCACAGAACTCAACAAAAAATTAGGTGTCAGTTCTGCTAAACCCATGCTAACTGGCTGAATCCCACCACTGAAACCGGCTAGGAATCAACTACAGACTCACAGGGTATTCCTACATGGGCTTTGGAACCCACTTTCTGGGCTGCCCCAGAAGTCATTTGTTTTTGCTGCTCCAAATTCTCATATCTTCCTCATCACAGTCAGACCCCTATGCACTACCTGAAAATCGGATCTCTGCATCTTTCTTGGGAAATTATTCCAAGCAAATACTATAGTTAGGTGATCATGAAGATTTCCATGTGAGATTCCCTTGTTTTAGTCTTGCAGTGTCTATTATTCATTACCTAAAAATAATTACATCAGATAGTTTGTCTAGTTTTATAGCTGTTTACTGCAGAAAGTCTTGTTTGGGTATCGGTTATTCCATCATGGCCAGCTGCCATATTTTCCACCAGAAAGATTTTTCTGATTACATTTTCACCAAATGTGTTTTAAAACACCTATTTCCTTAGATCTGTGCCAACTCTATCATTATTTTAATGTTTGTACAGTGGGTATTTTTGTACTTTTATTAGTCATTTATATACTATGATTTTCAAAATATCTGAAACTTTTAATTATAATTTAGTTTGGGGACAATCCTAGCATATTTTAGTACATTACAATTAGTCATTAACTTTATGTATTAGTAGAATACGTTATTTTAGTTGAATTTAGGCAGAAATAAAATTAAAAATCAGAATATATATAAAAAGTTAATTTAGTAGCTTCTGTTATTGACAGACAATTGCCAAGGAATGAAATAGGTTAAAATTATATTGTTCATCTTCTGTGATTCTCAAATATCTTCTGTCAAGCTTATTTAAAATTAACACTTCCAAAAACTGTATTTCTGGTCTGACATGGACACCAAATCTAAATTTTTAATAAACTCCCTTGGTAAGTTTGATGAGGTAGTCCAAATGTAACACTTTGAGAAATTATTTGTTTAAAACAACATGGTCTCTAAAAGAACATGGATGGTAGTACTTAGGAATCACATGAAATTAATTTTAGTAGCAAAGTCAGTGAATACTATGTTTTCCTCATGATGCAGAAAAATATTTTAATCATTCTGAAAGATTCTGCAGTAAAGAAATGTGCTCACTTTATAAGGCTAATCCAGTCCTATCCAAATTTATTTGACCTTACAAACTTTTTAACCTCAACATACTGTAGGAGATGCTGATCTGTTAATACCGCTTTTCCAATGGCCTGCCTCAAATAGAGACATTTGAGATGCCATTTGATGACCAATTGGTGCTCCAACTGCCACAAGAGCTGAAGCTGAGAGTGTCCTCATTATAGCATTTAAATTATCTATCGAGTATGAAAAGCTCTGCTAAGTATAAGAAATTATGCTACCTGATCTAGTTTAAAAATATTTTACATATATTTTTTGTAACAAGGGGGCATTTATGAATACAATTGCCACTTTTTGAAAGTATATTCACTAAACTACTAATAAAGATTTTATTTAATGAGAAAGTGAGGAAGAGAGAGAGAGAGATGAGAAGCATCAACTCATAATTGTGTCACTTAATTGTTCATTGGTTGCTTCTCATACATGATTTTGACCAGGAGACTTTAGCTGAGCCAGTGACCCCTTGCTCAAGCCAGTGACCATAGGCTCAAACCAGTGACCTTGGGCTTCAACCCAGTAACCTGTGGGTTTAAGCCAAACTCTGCACTCAAACTGGTGAACCTGATCTCAAGCCAGATGAGCCTGCGCTCAAGCTGGCAACCTCAGAGTTTTAAACCTGAGACCTCAGTGTCCCAGGTGGATGCTCTATCCACTGTGCCACCACCGGTCATTCAAGATTTTATAAACTCAGATTCAGTTTTATTTTCAAATTTAAAAGTACTATTAAAAGAATGAAGGATCAGTTTGGGTACCTAACAAAAAGAAATCTATTATGAATATATAATTTATCTAACATGAAATAAGGCAGCCAATCAGAAAAGTCTGATTATAGAAACTAAAAATGTTAGATGTTTAGTAATTTTTCTTTCATTTATTTATAAAGTTTTCATTTCATTTATCTATAAAGTTGATACTTGTCATCTCCCTCTCTCCTCCTTTCTTTCTCTCTCTTTTGTTAAACAGTCTTTTCTGGCTTTAAAATGCTTCTTTATTTGAATAATCAAGTTGGTTTAGAAAATTATAATAAAAGAAGAGCTGTCATTTAACAAACATTGTGGTTTTATCTTTTACAATACTAATTTTAAATGATAAACAAGAGCTAATTTTCCAGCAGTAATTTGCCCCTGAAGTCATATATAGGGCTAGTTAGATTGACACTGTTGTAGAAATAGAGAAGGAGAAAAGAGTTGAGTATATGATTTTGGTATTTTTATGTTGGTCTCTACAAAAATTGAATAAGGCCACATCTTAGCTCGCAAAATTGCTATTACCAGCACCTAGAATCAGATTGGCTGCATAATTTGTGGTGTTTGGTGCAAAATGAAAATTCAGGGTCCCTTTTTTAAAATTATTAAGAATTTTAAGAAGATAATAGCAAAGCATCAAAACAAGTATGGATCTTTACGATCATAAGAATTTGAGTGACTGAACAGATTTTACACACATAAAACTGGCCCTACTGAGAATATTTTTATAGATTAAGGAGACAGTGTTCCCTACCCCCAACCCCTAGGCAGCCAGAAGCCCAGTGATGAGCAGAGAGCTTGGCAGAGCAATTTCTCCGGAAACCCCCTGAGGATTATAGTTTAAATGAAACTCAGCAGATTAGATATACAAATGACTATTCGAATGACCTGCTGGTTAATGAGCTGTGTTTGACCACTTGTTTGAGAGACCTAGCACTCACTTGCTGTGCTAAAATACAAGCTGTTCTCTTGTCTGGAGACATGTGAAAGGTTTAAGGATATTATTGCTATGCTCTGTGTATTAAAGAGAAAAAAATTTAGATGGCATAAAATTTATAAAAAACCAAAGAAGCTGGTTTGGGGAATTTTCTTTAAAAATTTAGTAAAACAGAGAGAACTGAAGATGGCAGCAGAGTAGCAGATGCACAGACTCCCAGCTCACACCACAGAACTGGAGTACAAAATAATTTATGAACAATCAGCATGAAAAACCAAATCTGGACTACAAGAACAGCTCTCAAAAACCAAGGAGCAAAGAAGATGCCACAACAAACCTGGTAGGGAGCACCTGAATCTCTCCTGCTTACAGGAACAGAAGGGGGTGAGGCTGAGAGCCCAGAAGGGCTCTCACTCCAAGGAAAAGAGCAGTAAATACTGCTCACAGCCACTAGCCTGGCGACCAGGGAATGAGGTGTGTTGAAAGGGCCAGCTTGTTTTCCAAAAAGAAAGGGGAGAGAGAGAGACAGACGGTGAGGGGCAGAGGAATGCAGGATACAACCTGAGAAGCTGACTCATCGAGTGCTGGAGTCGGCCATAGTTGGGGGAGGGGCTGATCCTTCCACAAAACAAAAGTCAAAGTGCTTCAGGGCACAGATCTCCAGAAATCTCTCCAGCTCCAATCAGCACAACAAGACACAGCTGAAAACAAGAAGTGGGGAGGAGGGGCAGTAACTCAGGTCTCCATGGAGATCTGAGATATACCTCCCCCTACTGAAGCTGAGAAAAAACACTGCCCCCAGAGAGATTAGTTGGTGGAAGAGGCCTTCAGAGTCTCAGGTTACGCCCACCGCATTCCTGGATACAGTTTCAAATAAGCCCCCTGCAGAGATCAGTAAACAAGACTATCACCTGTTAAGAAAACAAACAAATCAAGACTTCAAAGCAGCCCAAATCCTAAAGTGGATTACAAATAATAGCTGATGCCAACCCAAGAAGACCTAGAAATAACACAATTGAAAACTGGAGGCAGACAACACCAAGCCTAGATTCACAATACACCCAAACACAGATATAATGAGAAGACAGAGAAGTGCGCTCCAAATGAAACCACAAGAGAAACATCCAGGAAGTGAACTGAGTGATATGGAAATAACCAAACTTCCAGATGCGGAGTTCAAAATGATTGTAAGGATGCTTAGGGATCTTAGAACAACAATGGATGGTCAATATGAACACCTAAATAAAGAAATAACAAGTATAAAAAAGGATATTGAAATATGAAAGAGAAGCAGTAGAAATGACAAATACAATATCAGAAATGAAGACCACAATGGAAGGAATTAAAAACAGGATGAATGGAGCTGAAGATCAAATCAGCGAGTTGGAGGACAACTGGAATGAAAGCAGAGAAGAAAAAAGAAAAAAGTCTGAGAAAACTCTCATAGAGTTCTGTGACAACATGAAGAGAAATAACACCCGCATCATAGGGGTTCCTGAAGAAGAAAAGAAAGAACAAGGGATAGAGACTTGGTTCAATCATATCATAGCTGAAAACTTCCCTAAATGCAGGAGAAACTCTCACAAGTTCAAGAAGCACAGAGAACTGCATTAAAGAGAAACCCAAAGAAACCTACACAGACACATCATAATTAAAATACCAAAGCTAAGTGATAAAGATAAAATATTAAAAGCTGCTAGAGAAAAAAGGGCTATCACCTACAAAGGAGCCCCCATAAGGATGACATCAGACTTCTCAACAGAAACACTTGAGGCCAGAAGGGAATGGCAAGAAATATTCAAAGTAATGCAGAACAAGAACCTACAACCAAGACTACTTTATCCAGCAAGGCTATCATTTAAAATTGAAGGAGAAATAAAAAGCTTCCCAGACAAAAAAAAAAAAAAAAACTCAAGGAGACAAAAAAAAAAAAACCTCAAGGAATTCATTACAACCAAACCAATGCTGCAGGAAATGTTAAGGGGCCTGTTGTAAACAGATCAAAATGGGAAAATAATATAGCAAAAGTGGAATACAGCTTTAAAGAATAAAATGGCAATAAACAACTACATATCAATAATAACCTTAAATATAAATGGATTAAATGATCCAATCAAAAGACATAGCATAGCTGAATGGATAAGAAAACAGGACATGCACATATGCTGTCTTCAAGAGACACACCTTAAAACAAAAGATGCCCAAAGACTGAACGTAAAAGAATGGAAAAAAACATTTCATGCAAATGGAAATGAAAAAAAAGCTAGGGTAGCAATGCTTATATCGAAAAAATGGACTTTAAACAAAGAATATAGTAAGAGATAAAGAAGGCCACTACATAATGATAAAGAGCAATCCAACAGGAAGATATAACTATTATAAATATCTACACATCTAATATAGGAGCACCTAAATATATAAAGCAGACTTTGATGGATATAAAGGATGAGATGAACAGCAATACTATAATAATAGGGGATTTTAATATCCCACTAAAAACACTAGATTGATCCTCAAGAAAGAAAATTAACAAAGAAACAGCAGACTTAAAGGACACACTAGATCAATTCATTTAATAGATATCTTCAGAAGCTTTCACCCTAAAGGAACCAAAAGAGAACACGAATAGCCTCAGCAATCTTAAAAAGGAAGATTAAAGTGGGAGGTATTACACTTCCTGATATCAAGTTATACTACAAGGCCATTGTACTCAAAACAGCCTGGTACTGGCATAAGAACAGGCATATAGATCAATGGAACAAAACAGAGAACCCAGAAATAAACCCACAGACCTATGGACAACTGATATTTGACAAAGGAGGTAAGGGCATACAATGGAGTAAAGACAGCCTCTTTAATAAATGGTATTGGGAAAATTGGACAGCTACCTGCAAAAAAATGAAACTAGACCACCAGCTTACACCATTCACAAAAATAAACTCAAAATGGATAAAAGACTTAAATGTAAGCCATGAAATCATAAGCATCTTAGAAGAAAACATAGGCAGTAAGCTCTCCAACATCTCTCGCAGAGATATATTTGCTGATTTATCTCCACAGCAAGTGAAATAAAAGACAGGATAAACAGCCTGACCTGTGCTGGCGCAGTTTATAAAGCTTCGACCTGGAATGCATAGGTCGCTGGTTCAAAACCCTGGCCTTGCCTGGTCAAGGCACATATGGGAGTTGATGCTTCCTGCTCCTCCCTTCTCTCTCTCTCTCTCTCTCTCTCTCAACTCTCTAAAATGAATAAATAAATAAAGTTAAAAATAAAAGACAGGATAAACAAATGGGACTATATCAAACTGAAAAGGTTTTGCACAGCTGAAGACAGTAAGAACCGAATAAAAAGACAAACTACACAATGGGAGAACATATTTGACAGTACGTGTGATAAGGGGTTAATAACCAAAATTTATAAAGAACTTGTAAATCTCATCACCAGGAAGACAAACAATCCAATGAAAAAATTGGCAAAAGAAATGAATAGACACTTCTCCACAGAGGACATACAGATGGCCAATAGGCATATGAAAAAATGCTCAACATCATTACTTATTAGAGAAATGCAAATTAAAACCACAATGAGATATCACCTCACACCAGTCAGAATGGCGCTCATCAATAAAACAACACAGAATAAGTGCTGGCGAGGATGTGGAGAAAAGGGAACCCTCCTGCACTGCTGGTGGGAATGCAGACTGGTGCAGCCACTGTGGAAAACAGTATGGAGATTCCTCAAAAAATTGAAAATCGAACTGCCTTTTGACCTAGCTATCCCACTTTGAGGAATATACCCTAAGAATACCATAGAACTGTTCCAGAAGGAGAAATGCACCCCCATGTTTATGGCAGCATTATTCACAATAGCGAAGATCTGGAAACAACCCAAGTGTCCGTCAGTGGACGAGTCGATTAAAAAGCTTTGGTACATATATACTATGGAATACTACTCAGCCATAAGAAATGATGACATCGAATCATTTACAATAACATGAATGGACCTTGATAACATTATACGGAGTGAAATAAGTAAATCAGAAAAAACTAAGAACTACATGAACCCATACATAGATGGGACATAAAAATGAAACTCAGAGACGTGGACAAGAATGTGAAGGTAATGGGGGGTTGGGTGGGGGAGTGGTGAGGGGGCGAGGAAGGAGAGAGAGGGGGTGGAGAGAGGGAAGTGGTACAAAGAAAATCAGATATAAGGTGATGGAAGACAATTGGACTTTGGGTGAGGGTTATGCAACATAATCAAATGTCAAAATAATCTAGAGATGTTTTCTCAGAATACATGTATCCTGATTTATCAATGTGACTGCATTAAAATTAATAAAAATAAGATAAAATAAATAAAGGAACTAAAAACATAATAAAAATGTCTTTGAAATATATATTAAAAAAATTTAGTGAAATGAGATAATTAAAATCACTAATGTGGGTTGATAAGCCTACTGTGTTCTTTGTGTATTACCCAAAACACAAGATTTATCTTGCTTGATTCACATAGCAGTGCTTTAATATATTCATGGTGTGCCTATTATCTATACCTCATAGATAAGAAAATTTGGGTTAAGAAAAAAATGGTGACTCAAATGATGTCAAAAGTTTAGTAAATGGCTGAGCCACAAATAAAAAATAATATACACTTATTGAATACATACTATGTACCAGACATCAAGCTAAGCAATTCCCATGTATTATTTATGTACTTTTTATTAATCAGAACTCTTTCAACCGAAAGTGACCATACACCTTACTTAAACTAGTTAAAAAATGTGTTTTTGGCGTTCACCTGGGAAATGCAAGAGGCATCCTCAGACATAGCTAAATTTGAGCTAACATGATGTTGTCAGGAATGTATGTGTGTTCCCATTAAAATGTTATTCATTGAAAAATACGCATTTTAGAATGTCAATAAAGCTCCAAATTACTTATGTCTACATAAAGCCATCTCTGTACTCTTTAATTTGAAGATGCTGATGTAGTTATCTAATGCCTTCCTTCTTGGGGTAGTGAGAATGGCATTCCTTGAATGTACTCACAACATAAATCTTCAGCATATTGCAACAACAATGACTCCAACACTCCAGATTTATGAGTCTCTAGCAGCCCTGATCTCAGGGAGGAAGAGTTTCCACCTCTGGAATTCTCAGGGTGGGCGGGGCCCTGACTTGTTTCCCAGCTCACTCCCTCTGAATCTCAGGGGCAAAGGAATGCCCTTTGGGACCAGCCTGATCATGTGTGTCTCCCTGGAGCTGGGACAGAGTTTGACCATTCCTCAACCATGCAGACTGAAAACAAGAAAGGGGTTGTTACCAGAATGTCTCCTCCTGTTGATATCAAAAGGAGGGGAGGGGATCAGGTACGCCTTACTTACAGATATCCATCACAGAAGGTGTAATTATTATGTACATTGTACACACAAGCCAACTGAGGCTGAAGGAACAAAGGAAGATTATCTGCTTCACTGCACTGTACTGTAGGTATGGTTTCTTTCCCAAGGAAATAAAAACAATATCTCAAATCTGCAGAGCAATAAAAATTATTTATGTTGTTAGTAAATTCACAGAATGCCATTCTCACTACCCTCAGAAGGAAGGATATGATAGCTACAATATCATCATCAAACTAAACACAGACATGACTTTACATAGATAAACATAATTGGGAGTTTTGTGAACATTCTAAAATGCGTATTTTTCAATGAATAACATTTTAATGGGAACACACCTGCTGCTCAAAAAACCATAAATTCTAAACTGTGAACTCTCAAGAGTTACGCCTGTTTCTCTGCATACATACTTGATATAGTGCCTGGCACAGTGAAGATGTTCAATCATTTCTTGTTGAGTCGATGAATGAAAATGAATGGAAGACCATCCAAGTCTACTTATTACTTAGTAGTGAATGACATAGCCCAAGAAGATCTCAAAGCATTTCCATTTAGGAAGGTGAAGGATTTATGAGCATGTTTTGAAAAGAAAATGATAAGTGTCCACCAAGACTGCATTTTGAAGGAAACCACCCCATTAACATGGGCTGCTTGGGGAGGAGCCATGGGCGAGTCCGTATATAGTGACTCTTCCCAAAGCCACAGCTGATTGAAATGATGCTGAATTTGACAACTGAACTGTCAACTAAGTATTGGTTTCTGATGTTTTTTAGTCATGATTAAGTTAGACCAAAGTAAATCTGTCTCCTGAGAATCTAAACTAGAGGTTGTAGGAATTGGTCAGTTTGTTATAGGAGCAGAACTATAAAGACATCAGAGTGCAGCCTGGTAAATGCTGTCCATTCGAATTGGGGTGTTTGTTTCTGAGGCTCCAAGTCTTAGAGATCCTGTGCAGTAACCTAAGTTGCTGATCAACTCCTACAACTATTGCTGTCTTTTAAATAGTCCAGTCCTAGTGAGATGTGGCATCATCGTGAAAAACTGTATGTAGTTCTGAACACCAGCCACTCTTTAGATGGGATAATGCCAAACAGCAAGGTGTCTAGAGAAAGACAGGTGATATAATTTGGATTTTAATTAGAATAAAGTATGCCTAAAGGGAGTGATTATGCTGAGAAAGAGTATTGAAGATATAAAGATAAACTTGGAGGCATGTGAAAAAAGAGATTATATTCTTGGTAGCTGTAGAGGAAAGGCCCATGAGTAAGTGAAACAGGCACTGTTTGTATGCAACTGAAGAAGAATTTTTCAACCTTGTGCTGACATGTGAAGGAGTGATTTTGAATGATAAAATTGTAGTAATAAGTATTGCAGATATTGGCTAATTAGAACTTCTTTTATTTAATGAATATATCATTGTCCAGTTCTATAGAATCTTTTTTAGAAAATAGGGCTAATTATCACAGGTGGGTTTACCATAGCTTTAGAGTTCTTCATTTGTACTTGTTGAAAAAGACTCAAACAACACTGCTTTTATATTTTTGTATTATTTTACTTAAAGAAGGCCCCCAAACTATATAAGTTAAATGTCTCATAAAACCTAGATTAACTGCCACAAACCAGAGCGACTTGTAAATTGTGCAGGTCTCGAGTTGGAACAGTGTGAGATTAGGAAATACACACAGAGAGAAATAGGATGGGATGGGGAGGCCTCCTGTGGGCTGATGGCATACAAGAACAGAGGGGACGCCCTGGCTGGTTGGCTCAGTGGTAGAGCGTCGGCCTGGCATGCAGAAGTCCCAGGCTCGATTCCCAGCCAGGGCACACAGGAGAAGCACCCATCTGCTTCTCCGCCCCTCCCCCTCTCCTTCCTCTCTGTCTCTCACTTCCCCTCCCGCAGCCGAGGCTCCATTGGAGCAGAGATGGCCCGGGCGCTGGGGATGGCTCCTTGGCCTCTGTCCCAGGTGCTAGAGTGGCTCTGGTCGCGGCAGAGCGACGCCCGGGAGGGGCAGAGCATCGCCCCTGGTGGGCGTGCCGGGTGGATCCCGGTCGGGCGCATGCGGGAGTCTGTCTGACTGTCTCTACCCGTTTCCAGCTTCAGAAAAATACAAAAAAAAAAAAAAAAAAAAAAAAAGAACAGAGGGAAACCCCCGCCCGTTGTATTACATAGTATTACATAGTGCAGAGAACAAAAGCCATTTGTAAAACAAGAAATTTTCTAATATGAAGTCACATATCTAAGGTATAAAAAGAGTGTGGGGAAGAGCTTAATCTTAGGCCAAGTCCTAGACTGTAAGGACTTTGTCAGTTTACAGCCTGTCTCCTACAATTAACCACTTTTAATAGTGATGATTAACAATACCACAGGGATTTAAACCTGTTTTCTTCACATTTGAATGACTCTTCTAACTTATGCATAAAAATATTTTAATATGTACAATTATAGTAAGAACGAATATGTTCATTTGTGACACACAGATGAAAGTTGAGTCAATGTAACGATGGTCTCTGCAGAAATGCTAGCTCATAAGTACCAATACCGTCTAAACATAAAAAAGTAAAAAAGTAAAATGGATATTTATTTTCTTGGAAGTCAAATTTAAACGATACATTTTTATCACAGAGCCACTCAGGTAGTCAGATTCAATAAACATTTGTTTCTGAATTTGGGTCTTGTCTTGTGTTTCCCTGATTTCATTTAAACTTCATTTTCAGTATTGTTACCAATACCTACATTTACTTACATTTTTGCAAGAGTTTCAAATATATCTTCCCCTTTAATGATCTTAAAATAAAGTGGCAATTGACTCATCATTACCAGCAAAACAAAAAATAAAATAGGAAGACAAGCAATAAAAAGTGGTGTTCTGGCTTTTATTGCAAAATGAGAAAAAAGCAAGTTTTGCATTATTTTTTTATCAGAACATTTTTATAGCAGCTCTTTGTAATATTATATAAATGGCACAAAACAGTATGTTTGTTGTGAGTTTTCTCAGAAGAAATGATTTGTGTAAAATTGTGCTCTCATAGTAAGTTAGCACTTCGGGTAAAAAGGAGCCAGTTGTCTCATTTGAGAATACTTAATCATTTTCAGAGTTGATGGCTTTATCTTTGGGAACTCCTGTAATCAAGATTTCCTTTCATGTAGTTTTATTTGGGACTGTGGTTAAACATAGTTTCTGCCCAGTCTCTACTCAAGGAAGGTCACTCTGTCATGTGGAATGGCAGGGAGCCTGCCTCACAAGCTGCAGCAGGGAACCATAAAACTCTGTTGTGACTTCTTCTTCTTCAAAAATGTACGACCTTTCTGATAACATGACCGAAAACAAAGATCAAAACACACGCACACATACACATACTGCTGCCCTATCTGTTGTAATTTCAAGGATTTCATTTTCTGGTTGGTTTTATTCTGTGTTCTATTCCTCCAGAGCAGTTTTCACTGCTCTTTGTGATCAACTGTTAATAGGAATTAGGGAACACCTTCAACCACATTCATCAATTTTCAATTGTGACATCTCTGTGCAGCATCCTCAAGTTTTTTTTTCATTTCCAATATATACTTTCATTGCTTATCTTCCAAGAAAGTAGTACATATTGTTACCATGGCTGATTTTAAGGAAGTTAATCAGTGAAACAAAAAATAAATAAAATAAAATCTTTAAATACATTTACAGCCTGTTAGACTTTGGGATTATTATTTATTTTTAATAGTTTGAAATTTCTAAGATCAGGTACTTTGTATCCTCACAAGATTCAAGGACTGTTCTGAAAAAACCTCTAAATTTTGTTTTCTGTATACACTTTTATTATTAGTTGGTTTTTATTTTCTGTATACACTTTTATTATTAGTTGGTTTTTATTTTTTTAGTTGGTAACCTTTTAAAGTAGAGTTTACTTTTTATTGAGAATTATTTTGAATCTTTCAAGTAGGTCCACAAAATAGAAGATAATGTGAAATGGCATCTTTTATGACAGAGGCACTCTTGCCTATGGAAAAGAGAACAATTTGAGATGTGAGATTTGAGATTTGTCATGTTCATCACTAAATGATTCCTAGTTGTAAAGTCCTGTACTACTCAGTTCAAATTAATTCTTTTCATTAACATTTGTCAAAAGAATTTTAAAAATGTTTCAGTATCTGTAATAAGTTACTTTTCCTAATTATAAATTTACAAGTACATGCTCATTAAAAAGAGTAATGATTTGATCTTTATGATACATCTCATTAATTATTTTATTAGAAACATTTTGAAGTAAATGTATTGTTACTTTATTAAATCACTAAAAAAATTTTAATCATTAATTACTAAATCTCTTAAACCTAAAATATATATGATTTATAAGGTAGTATAATTATATGCTTATAAAATATTTATGTGTCATAAGAATAATATTTTAATCTCTCAGCCAGCAATCTTATGTCTGTCTAAGTGTCTTTTTTCCTTTAAAAAAAGTATTGTAACATTTCTATTTCTTTCTTTGACTCAGATCGGGGTACTGTGCAGAAGGTGGTTGTTCTTCCCACTAATAGTTCTGCCAGTGGCGAGCTCATTCTGGAGGAGCTGGAAGTTTTTAAGGTTTGACCATCTCTTCTATTAGTCTTTGATAATGCATGATGAATGAATGGAATTCTTTAACCTTACGGGCACTTTGGAGGACAATGGTATTTTCTAAAGTATCAAATAAATAATATTACAAGTTTTGAAGGTAGAAAACACTAGATAAAATGAGAAATAGGAAACATTTTTCTGAAGTATTTTTATGCATTTAAAAGTATCCTAATATAAAAGCATAGTTTTTTTCCAGCTATCATCATAACTTTAAGAATTTTGCTCCCATTATTTTTTAAAAACGAGTTCTTGTGGTCAAGGTCTAGAAGATTTACCATGAAAAGGCTTTTATCATGTGCTTCACAAACCACTAAAACCCAAATGCTTTCACATTATTGATTGTTAGATAAACTTTCTCATACGTTTCAGCCAGGAATTTCAAGAAAAACTGCTTTGTTTTCTCTTGTTTTATTGCGCTCAATTCAAATGCCACCCTAATTAAGTAAAACAAATGTTGTCTCTTTATCACTCAAAATGTTATGTTCTCTCTGACTTGAGATTTCACTGTATTATTCTTTCTGTACTTGAATTTGGCATTGAAAAAAATTAAAAAGAAAACACAACCAAAAATGACACACAAAGGGCAGTTTTGTCTTATACAACCTGACCTGGTCAGACAGAGTGGCAGCCTGTTCTCTGTGTATCTGCGAACCTGTAGGGCAGATCCTTGGGGTCCTGCGCATCCTTCTCTCCTTAAGGTGAAGGTCATTGTAGTTCAACTGGTCCCTCTAATCAGTATTTGAAATGATGAGGAAAAACACAGATAGAGTTGCTGTGAAAAGGAAAAAATGTTTTGTGTGTGTGTGTGTGTGTGTGTGTGTGTGTGTGTGTGTAACAGAGACAGAGAGAGAGGCAGAGAGAAGGACAGATAGTAACAGACAGGGAGGGAGAGAGATGAGAAACATCAATTCTTCGTTGTGGCTCCTTAGTCTCCTTAGTTGTTCATTGATTGCTTTCTCATATGTGCCTTGATGGAGGTTGGGGGGCTGCAGCAGAGTGAGTGACCCCTTGCTCAAGCCAGTGACCTTGGGCTCAAGGCAGTGACCATGGGGTCATGTCTATGATCCCACTCTCAAGCCAGTGACCCCACGCTCAAGCTGGTGAGCCCATGCACAAGCCAGATGAGCCCGTGCTCAAGCCAGAGACCTTGGGGTTTCAAACCTGGGTCCTCTGTGTCTCGGTTTGATGCTCTATCTACTGGGCCACTGCCTGGTCAGGCTAGGATGAAAAACTTTGACTTGGAATCAATCCTACTCCAGTCTACTATTTCAGCTAACCCAATCAAAAAACATCATCCCACAGACACCAAGGGTAGAGTCAGCCTATAACCGTGTGAAAACAGCATTTCAGAACTCAAGAGCAGAGTATTGCTAGTCCAGTGAGTTGCTTTGCTTAGTGTAGTGGACTCAGAAGTTATTGACTTATTAATATACATTACCACATTACCAAAAATACTGAATTTATATGAATATAAGTAACCAAGATTCAGTGCTGTTAGAATATGTTAATACATTTTAAATGTGAAGGACTATTTTTTTAAAAAAGGAATCAAATAAATATAAAATGTTGAGGAACTCTGGCAAATTTCCCAAGGCTATTAAATTTAGCATTTTTAATGGTAGATGCACTTCATTGTAAATATTTTGTGATTAGTGCTTAAAATTGTGCTCATTAAATGTTAATGTTAAAAGACATTCAGTGCCTTTTCTATACCCTGCTTTGTAAAAAAATTGACTTTTCTAGATTAAGTAGAATCACATTATTTATAGAATGTATATATTTCTCATTCAGTTCAGTAGAGGCAACTTGGTTAGCCAAAATAATATAAAGTACCTTATTCTGGGCTTCCCTTGAAGATGGCAAAAAAATGTCATATTGCAGCACTTCATTTTTAGTGCTGAAATATCTTTTTTCTTTCTTTCTTTTTTTTTTTTTTTGATTATCAGGAAATGTTAATTAAGTGAGTTTGACATAAACTCAAACATATATGTATGGAAAGGTCTTAAAGAAACGTGAGTTCTGATCATGTGCTAACTACTTATGGTCTGTTATATGAGTTATGCTGGTGTTATCACAAAGAATAAACTCTCAGTGGAAAAATAGAGTCAGTCAAAATGCATGTGGGAGACATCAGCCCAAGAGAAAGACTAAAAAAGTGAGCTTTCTTACGGATGCGTGTGCCAGTGATTGATATGGCTCGATTGAGAGATACGGCTCCCAAATACAGTTACTGTCTTCAGCATGGTGTTTGTGTCACATTTTCTGAGGTGAGGTAAAAATAATTAGGTGTGTATGATATACTGTGATGGGCATGTCAGGAAATAATGCATTTAACTTGGAAAAATTTCTTAGTTAAGTGTCACACTGATATACTGCAGAAAATTCGATATAACTTTTAAAAACCAGGCACTTTGTTCAGAACCCCAATCTATTATTTTAATCCTCTGTTCAGAAAATATGTCCAGCATCCTTAAATTTAACTTGAATTGGAGGTACAATTATTTGAAGTTGCCTGCATAGATAAGTTGCAATACTGTCTTTTGTATGTGTGTATGGTGCTAAGCGATGATCAAAAAGTTGCAATAGAGTGTTTAGAGATGCCACCATTTTAGCTTTTAAATGTAAGAACCCACAACTCCAGAAAGTAAAATCATTGCGAGCACAGTTGATTTTGAGAGTTTGCTCCCACTTGAGTTAATCAAAATTTCACAGAACTTCATCAGGTTATCACAAGTCTAATTTTTAATCTTTAAATACAACTAATAATAATTAAGAAGTAAAGTTATGAATAGAGTGATTTTCAAAAAGGATTACTATTTCAAAAAATTCTCAGGTTTTTTCACTAATTTATATTTATCAAAAGAAGATTCCCTAACAATATTACTTCACATGCAACAACAAAAAAACTAATAAGAATGCTTTAGGCTAATACATCTTTCTAAAGCAGTGTATGTTGTTCAGCAAGGGGGTCAACAGTGTCTCATGCAGAGTGCTGTGTTGTGGAATAGGGGGGTGCCATTCTGTAGCCCCCACACAAGTACCCAGATTTAATCCTAAATTATTCATAGGATACAATAGTCTAAGATACACTTTTTTCAATTCTCTCAAATTTTTATTTTTTCTAGTGGTTATATTGATATATGTGTTATAATTGCAGCCTTTATTTTTTAGCTTAGGCATATATTTGTGTAACAAATCCATCCTTAGTCCCAACAGAGAAAATGTATTATAGACAAGTATTGTTAGACTTTGAAAATATATATGCATTTAGAGAAAAAGGATGATTTCTTGAATTTCAACAAAAAGAGAAAAAATTTAAATGCAAAATCCTATTTAATGATTATTTGAGCAACTAACATAATGGTTTTCTAATTTTTCAGAATCGTGGTCCTATAACAACAATGAAAATTTCATCTAAAAAGGTAAAATCAAACCCATTTTTATTTTCTTTGCATGTAAAAAATTTTACTACTATAAGAAGATATATAATTTCTAAACAATTAATGTTTGTATTAGCTAAATAATTCTGTTTACAGGATAGCACAAAATCACCTTTAGTATTGATAGGTAGAACATACATATATATGTACAGCAAGATATTTCAACATTTTTTTATATCCTATATTGTCAAATATTACTGTGTGTGAAGCCAACCAAAATAAAAATAAACTTTCTGAAGGAAGGATTTAGCACAAATTTGGCTACTGTAACATCACAAACATTCTCAGGGGCTCGGAAGGAATAATCAGTCCGCTTTTGAGTTCCGCTGCCGTCACACATTTCAAATGTGCAGTGCATGTTTTTATGCTTATTTCTAAGGAAATGCTATTTTAAGGGCTATACATTTATTTAAAACAATATAAATGTTTCATATCTAAGCCAAATCCACATTCAGGATTTGGGGACAAAATGTTAGACTATGATGATCAGGCATATTTCATCTTCATGCCTGCACATGTGAATACACAAGGGTCCCGGGCGGAAGAGTCCACTTTCTGTCTTCCTATGTGCAAAATATGCACCTCTCCATCTCCCAGAGGTACCCCAAACAGAGCTTCTAAGGGCCAGAGTAGTATAATCAAGAATGGATGCATGCATTTGAATACCAACCTGACGATAAACTACACAAGTCATTTAACTTCACTACACTAAGTTTCTCTCTTTGCAAGGCAATGCTTTTCTCAAGAATTAATTTATATAAATTGCCTAAAATAAAGTGGGTCTTTGGTAACTGCTGTTGAGAGCCTAAGACTTATTTTTCTTGGAATAGAGAATAAAGGTTTTATGTGTTAGTACAACTGATGACATAACTTTCGTTTTCTTCACCATATTTGGTCTCTTACAGATGAACAAGTAATCCACAGTCAGTCTTGTACTATTTTTCATTTGCCCAATTTTAGGAACAAAATTAAAGAGCTCATCTGTAAAAATGTTTGCATGGTGCATAACAAACATTTTCCCAAGTAACGAGCCATTTGTCATTTTCCCAGTGTCCTCTTAGGGAGCTGATCCCTAGTCAGAACTGTCTTTGAAGTCAGCAGTAGGGAAGTCCTTTGTATACCGCAGTTTAATGGAAAGAGAAAGCTTAGAGTAAAATTCAAAATGCACACAAGCCATTTGTATGGCATAGTAGTAGTAGACTATACAATTACAGGTTTCAACTTGTAATTCAACTTGTGAACTTCCTGATTTATTCCATTAAAATTGCAATATACAATACACACACACAGAAAAACTGATTATTATATATCTTCAACATTATGTTTCATTAAATCAGTTAGATAGAGAGCAGGGTGTAATTACTTGATATTTGGGGGAATTCATTTGGCCAGCTGCCTACTGTGTTAATTTTATAGTGCAAAAAAAACTACAGTTTGCCAATGGTTATATATACACACATATATATAATAAATGTGTATATTTAATGACTTTAGTACCTTCCCTAGTGCTCAAACTATTTTATTGTCCATTTTATGCTACTTTATTCTCTAATTTATTCTTGCATTCTATATAGCAGGAAATAGTTGTATTAGTAAAAAATACCATTTCTAGAGTGAAACTATCTGTATTCTTTTCTCAAATAAACCAGTTTTCTCAAAGTTTTTAAGTAGAACTGATGTATTTATTATATTATTTATTACCCAATAAACACCCTTTTGATTGTTTCCATGGAAATGATTATTGTCAAAACATGCAGTTGTTTTTTTATGGTTTGATGTCTCAGCCAAGGATCCTGAAGATCCATATTTATCAGCCCAATTTCTGAAAAGTTAATTGATCTGAATAATTATTTTATCTTAGACACAGAGTGAAATGTGATTCAAGTGATTTATTAGACTTGAAAATTTATTAATTGATATTTAATTGACAGTTTGCTCATCTGCTACTGTTATTTAACTTTCACTGAGCTCTTGGGTGTCAGAAACTATTCAAAGCATTTTATGTGGACTTAGCTAGCTCTTGCACTTAGTTCTAACAAAAACTCTATATGGTAGATGCTCTGTTATCCCAGTTTTATCAAAGAGGAAGCTGAGATTCAGAAAGGTTACTCAGGATATTTTTTGGTGAGCCAGGATTTGAATCTTGTAAGTATGCCTCCACAGCCGGCTGGATCAATGATGTTCCCATTGCTTTATTTTTTACAAGCATTTTTATATATGATAAACATTATATATATATGAATATGTGTAGATGTATGTGTGCATGCACGAGAATGTTCAGATGAATGTATTCAAGTTCCAGCTTAGAGATCTATGCTAACTTAATTATAAATCAGTCTTTTGTAAAATATTTAGTATCAGACACTTATCCCTTCAACTCCTGAGAAACGTTTTATGCTCAGCTAAAGGAACTAGAGCAGCATCATAAAAAATTCCTGACACCCTACAAAATGAAAGATTAAATCTTTATGACTTAGAGTACTCAGTAGCTCTGGATATACAGAAAGTTTAAGACATGCCTCAGTATAAATACTGGTATTCTTCTACATAATTTAAAAATTCCTCTAATAAGAAATATGTTGTTTTTAAAGGCATATGAAAACAATTTTTAATTTTATGTACTACTATCTACTTTTGCTTCTAAACTTAAATGCCTTGTATTTTAGACTTCATTTTTTCAAATTGACGTGATGGGTTGCCAGACTTGAATAAAGACGCCGCCTTGTGCTTTGCTAAGAGGCAGCATTCAAAGAAAAAAGCAAACACCAGAATTTAAATCTGTAACATGTTAGCTCAAATCTGAGAGAACAATGAAGCCCAATGTCTAAAACACATTGCCATTCTCCATGGTGCCCTGAGCTTTTTTCTTTAAACAGGAAAGTGGTAATGTTATAGGCATATTAACATAGGAAAATTCTATTTATTTTGGCTTTATCCCCTTCTGGACTTTGCTTCCCATTTCTAGTCTATTTTCAAAATGAATCCAAGGGTTTGTGGTCGTGTATTATAATGTGTCCCTGCTTAAAGTCCTCTTTTAACATCCACATCTGAAATAAATCATCATCATTCTTCTAACAGCAACAGTTATATGTGAGCTCCAATGAAGGGGTTTCCCAAGTATCTCTGCATCGCTGCCACATCTACGGCACGGCCTGCGCCGACTGCTGCCTGGCACGGGACCCGTATTGCGCCTGGGATGGCCACTCTTGCTCTAGGTTCTACCCAACTGGGAAGCGGTGAGTACTGAGCATTCAGCTGAAGATCAGAACGGATGTCACCAGACAGCTGTGCTACACTTTAAAACCAGTGCTACAGCAGCAGACATGGTTAGCACTGCATGGAACTTTAGATTGAGGAAGGTGGCAGTGCTTTTATAACTGAGATTCTCAAGGCTACATTAACTAGAAAATTTGGAAATTTTCTTTTCTTTTTTTAAGGCACCTCCGTAACATAATCTCCTACCTGTGGTTCATCAAATATTTCAAGCAGCATTTATCCTGGTTTTTATTTTCACTTTACCTAATATTTTTATCATCTTTGGTTCTATAAGCTTGATTAAGTATATCCTTAAATCCCACCTTCCTAGGATTTCCCTAGGCCACTTAATTCTCCTGTAATCAAATGCTTGTGCTAGTTTGGGCGAAAGGAACATTGCTGCTGGATGGCTACCCTGAGTTTCCTTCAAAACCTGATGACCGTACTTAACCCTGTAAAATGGTGAGCACCTGGTTGCCGGTTAGATGAAGAGACTAAGGCAGTCTGAGGCGGAGGGTCTTCTATCCAAGCAGACACTTAGGCAGGAAACTCTGTACCAGCTTGCATCAGTTTGGAAAAGGACCACCAGAAGTGAAATTGTAGCACAAATAACATGTAGAATTTGATGATGTTTTATAGCTGCTTTATTCTCTGTCATAGATACAAGCCTTTAAGGACATTGACAGTTTAAACAATCCTTGCACTTATGCACATCAAGGTTATTTTGATGCTTTTATCCATTAGTTCAACAAACTTGAATCATGGGACAATTATTTGCCAGGCAATGTTCTAGAGCTAGGTATATCACTCTAAGAATAACAACAAAGAAGACAAAAATTTCTGCCTTGGATAATAAATTCTAAAGGGGGAAGACAGACAATAAACAAATAAGGAAACCCTCTAGCATATCAAAAAGTGAGAAGGTCTACAAATTTTAAAAGGCAAAGAAGACAGATAAGGAAGCAGGGGTTGCAGTGTTAAGTGCATGAGCAGGGGAGGCCTTACTGAGGATGTGATATCTGAACCAGGATTTCAATGTGGAAAGGAATGATACCATGGCATTATTTGGGATTTATTAATAATCGCATTTCAAAGAGAGGGACCTGAAATCCTTAAAGTTGAATTGAAATAAAAAAGTATGGGGGCCGCATTGAACGTGTGAGTGATAACATTTGACTTTGGTTTAATGAGATCATCTAGTTGGGTTTGTCTGGGATTGCAGCTCTGAGGAAGGAGGAGGATAAGGGGAGAGAAGCTTCGGGCAGGCCAGTCTAATGGTCCAGGTGAGACATAGTGGGGACTTGCACAGGGTTGATAGAGGTGGATGTGGCAAAAGTGGTCTGATTCTGAATGGAGGTCACAAAATATGCTGATTTATTAAATGTGGGACGTTAAAGAAATAGAGGCCTCAAAAACGAGCCAAGTTCTCAGAACTGAACATTAGAAATATGTAGATGGGATTTAATGAGAAAGAAGACTGTGGAAGGAGTAGGTATGTGGGGATAAAGTTGGTAAGTTAATAGTGCCTATGAGATATTCAAGTAGATATGTTGAGTAGGCAGTTAGAAATATGAATCTGGAGTAGAGAGGAGTGGCCTGGGCTAGAGAATTTGAAAATCTTTTATATTTACACTTATGAGATATAAAGAGAACTCCCATTCTTTAAACCAGGAGTCTTTAGTATCTGTGTTCTAAGACCCAGGTTCCTCCATGTCTTTTGAAGATTTAGTTAGGAGGTCTATAGCTTCTTTTGATGTCTACATGTAATTTATGGACTTCATTACCCTGAGATCTTCTCTCTGTACTGGGTTGAAGGTCTGAGCTGGACAAAGTGTGCGGCAAGCAAATACTAAATGTATTCTGAAATTATTTTTGTGGACATTGTATTTTCAACCATATTTGTTTTTCCATTCAATTATGATAGCAGTTATATTTCAAAAGTACTTCCAGACTGTTTGTAAGGCAATAGGTTTTGTTTTTTGTTTGTTTGTTTTTTCTTTATGGTAAGTCATTCTAAAAGTTGGCATCTGTAAAACCTGGAATGCAGTCTTCAGACTATTGAATAGATTTTGTGCTGAAAGAAGATGAAGCCCTGTACTTTCTAAGAAAGAAGGTGATGTGGGGAGCACATCTTCCCATGGTTGTGTAAGCATACCAGCCTCTTCTGTCAGATGATAGAACTGGAGATTCACACTCCTTCCCTGTAAAATTCTCAGACCTTGACTTTGACAAAACAAGTATTCTTTTTTTAACAAAGGAATATTTCTCAAATAAAATTCTATATTATATGTAGACTATTAATGCATATTTCTGATATATTTTAAGTTCTCATATTCTCTCACCTATTACAACCCCAGTTATTCTTTCTAAGACATATTCATGATATAAATTCCACATGTCATCATAATATCACAAATCATGATTATAATCATGTTCCCTCTATAAACAAAGAACTGAAACTGTCTTGCAGTTCTTTAATGTTACAATGTGGTGCCTGGTATTAAATCATATATCATGAGTTTGCTGTTAGAACTAATTAATGAAGTTGGAGAATACAATATCAATATACAAAAATCTGTTACATTTCTATTCACTAATAACAAACTATAAGAAAGAGAAATTGAGAAAAGTCTCATTACAGGTTCATCAAAAAGACTAAAATACCTACGAATAAACTTAATCAAGGAGGTGACATATCTGCACACTGAAAATTATGACAAGATGAAAGAAATTGAAAATGATACAAATAAAATATATATTTGTGCTCATGGATTAGAAATTTAATATTGTAAAATTTCCATACTATCTAAAGTAGTCTACAGATTCAAATCAATACCTGTCAAAATACCAATGCCATTTTTCTCAGAAATATAACAAACAATCCTAAAATTTGTATAAAATCACAAAATCTAGAGAAAGAACAAAGCCGGAGGCATCACACTTCCTGATTTCAAACTGTATTACAAAGTTATAGTAATCAAAACAGTATTGTATTGGTATAAAAACAGACACATAGTCAGTAGAACAGAATAAAGAGTCCAGGAATAAGCCTACCTATTTATGGTCAATTAATTTATGGTGAGGAGCCAAGAATATGTGTAAAGGATAGTATTTTCAATAAATGATGTTAGGAAAATTGGACGGCCACATGCAAAACAATAAAACTGGATCACTGATCTTTCACATACACAAAAATTAACTCCAAATAGGTTAAACACTTGAATATAAGTCCTGAAGCCACAAAATTCCTAGAAGAAAAGTAGAACAAGAAAATATTGGTCTTGGTGATGAGTTTTTGTATCATACTCCAAAACCAGGGCAACAAAAGCAAAAATAAACAATTATGAATACATCAAACTATAAAGCTTCTGCACAGGACACAAAAAAATCATCAACAAGGTATAAAGGCAAGCTACCGAATGGGAGAAAATATTTGCAAATTATATATCTGATATTGGGTTAATATGCAAATATATAAAAACTTCATACAAGTCAATAGCTAAAAAATAATCCAATTAAATAATGGTCAGAAGATCTAAATAGACATTTTCAAAGAAGACATAACAGACAGCTAACAGGCACATGAAAAGATGCTCAACATCACTAATCTCAGGGAAATGCAAATCAAACTGCAATGAGATATCACCTGTTAGAATCGCTAGTATCAAAAAGACAAGAAATACCAAGTGTTAATGAGGATATAGAGAAAAGGAGATCCTTCTGAGATTTGAAATTGGCACATCACTATAGAAAACAGTATGCAGTTTCCTCAAAAAAAAAATAGAACTACAATATAATCAACAACTCCACTTCTGGGTATTTTATCAAAGAAAGCAAAAACATTAATCCAAAAAGATATATGCACCTTTATGTTTATTGCAGCATTTTTTTCAGTTATTGATTTTGTGTGTATACTAATATATATACACTATGGAATAGAATTCAGCCATAAAAAGAGTGAAATCTTGTCATTTGTGACAATAAAGTTGCACCTTGAGGGCATTATGCTAAGCGAAATAAGTCAGACAGAGAAAAACAAGTACCATATTATCTCACTTATATGTGGAATTTTAAAAACAACTAACCGAGTTCATAGATATTGATAATAGACTAGTAGTTGCCAAAAGAGATAGTTGGAGGCTGGGAGATATGAGTGAAGTGGACCAAAAGGTAAAAACTTAGTTATAAAATAATTCACGAGGGTGAAATGCACAATATGGTGACTGTAGTTAATAATACTTGTGTTGAATATTTGAGAATTGCTATCTTAAAAGTTGTCACAAGAAAAAAAATGCAACTATATATGGTTATAGATAATGACTTACGGTGTTGATCATTTTGCAATATATACTTATATGGAAAAATTGCATTTTACAACTGAAATTTATGTCAGTTTAACTTCAAAAAAAAAATACAGTACAAACAACAAAAATCATGTACCATGGGATAGGAAGGGGTAGCCATGTAAAAAGCTATTTTGGTGATCTCTAGCAATGTCCTAAGTATCTCACAAAGAGATAAAAATGCGATGTATATGGTATCCCTGGCCTACCCGTATTCATCTTTGGTTCACACACTGGAAGTTTTATTAAAGTGTCTATACTATTTAAATTCTCCAAATTATTTCTAAACTTAGTGAAAGCAAAGCATATTTATTGAATGAATTAACTATTTCCTAAATTCCCATATGTAGTATGCATTTTTTTTCTTTAGAGATTAAATACTAATGATAAAAATGCTCGTTTGGAGAATTTTCCACATTGATTTTCTTTAATAGTGTTAACTTGCCTGGTTTTATTCCAGTTGTAATGTCTACCTGGAACAAAATCACACAGAGAAATTCATTGGAATGAAATAAAAACATGTCTTTTGTGTAGAAAAGAGAAATAGAGTTCTTGGAAATCAATGGAGTCCATACTTTGACATAGCGTTGTTATATATCATTGGCTCAGTAGTTTCTCTTTTTAAAAGAATTTGTTCATAGTAAACAATATAAGCATTTTTTCCTCTTCACCCTCAGGTATCTTAAATATTTGGACATTTGTATCAAATAATGCAATTTAGACTAAATGTTATTTATTCTGGATTCAGATATGTAGTTAGAAATTTTATTTTAAGACAGGATAATCAGTTCAATCTTCAAGTAAATATCTGTTTTTTTATACCAGAAAATTATTTCATTGTTTAGCCAAAAGAATAGACTATAATAGAAGGAACATTGGCAACTTGAGACAACTCCCAAATCCTACATGCAATATAATATTATTCTGTCTGCAAACATGCTTTTGTGATATGATATGAATGCCTTATAGAAAATCTATACATACAGAATGTTCAGATGAAACCATAATGATTTTTTTGACTTTTAATGACTGAAAGCTCTGTGATACTGTAAATTCAGATTGCCCAGTTTGAAGGTTCGCATACTTGGGTAAACCATAACATAGTGCTGATCAAAGAAAAGTAAATTTAACCACTGTGATGTTATATTGCTTGTCTTGATGGCTAAAAATTACCAGTTTAGCCATAAAAACTCTCACGTGGTACTCATCTGATACACACTCACAAGCCAGCTGATAGTAAATAATGCTGTGACTTAAATATATAGCAAATGTAACGCAGTAAAAATCTGATAAAGTAACTATTCTAGAGCTCAGCTATAATCATATTTTCTGAGAACAGTGATTTCCACTAATTTGTGTTTGTTTGATTGTATAGAAATTTATACTTAAATAAAGATCATATGGCTTATTTTGAAAAAGATTTCCTTAAATGACACAAAATTTTATGCCTATACTTCCATAAATAGATGTGTATAAACCAATGAGTTTATAAACTATTAAGAGTTTGCTATAACCTTAAAATAAATTTTTTATTTCATTATCAATAACTTTGAGATTGGTTTTGTTTTATAAATGTGATAATTCCTGAGTTATTTTAATATATTTTTTCTTCTTACTGAATATTTTAATTTATCTTTAAGGATAAAAATATTGAGAGACTTGGACCCAGGTTTGAAACCCCGAGCTTGCCGGCTTGAGCGTGGGCTCACCAGCTTGAGTGCAGGGTTGCCGGCTTGAGTGTGGGATCATAGATATAACCCCATGATCACTGGCTTGCAGACCAGTGTCACTGGCTTGAGTCCAAGGTTACTGGCTTGAGTAAGGGGTCACTTGCTCTTGTGGTAGCCCTCCCCCCAGTCAAGGCACAAATGAGAAAGCAATCAATGAACAACTAAGGTGCCACAATGAAGACTTAATGCTTCTCTTCTCTCTCCCTTTCTGTCTGTCTGTTCTTATCTGTCCCTATCTGTCCCTCTTTCTGTCTCTCTTGCTAAAAAAAAAAAAAAAAATGGAAACTTAACAACTAACCCACTTAGGTGGTTACTCATTCATACATACCTCTCAACATTGATAGTAAATAGTTAATTTAGACCTGTACTTCTAATATTTAAAGATAGAGTTCCCTTCCTTTACTCATCTAGCAATATTCATATCCACAAATCATCTCTAAGAGAATGAAAGTTGCTCTATTTTTATTTGTTGTACTGTATACTAAAATTGAAACTAATATATGTAGCTAATACTAAGACTCAGGAAATGAAATAATTAGTTTGCAAATAATTTAAAGCTTTTTTTTATAAATAAAATTTTATTTTAATGGGGTGACATCAATAAATCAGGGTACATATATTCAAAGAAAACATTTCCAGGTTATCTTGTCATTTAGTTCTGTTGCATACCCATCACCCAAAGAGAGATCGTCCTCCGTCACCCTCTATCCAGTTTTCTTTGTACCCCTCCCCCTCTCCCTCTCCATCCTTCCCTCCCCCCTCCCCCGTAACCACCACACTCCTGTCCATGTCTCTTAGTCTCGCTTTTATGTCCCACCAATGTATGGAATCCTGCAGTTCTAGTTTTTTTTCTGATTCACTTATTTCACTCTGCATATTGTTATCAAGATCCCACCATTCTGCTGTAAGTGATCCGATGTTATCATTTCTTCTAGCTGAATAGTATACCATGGTGTATATGTGCCCATCTTCTTTATCCAGTTTTCTATTTTTTTTAGTGATTAAAAGCCTTCAAGCAAACTCTTGGCCAATACAGCAAGAATCCATAAAAGAGTAGTGTTCTTAACATCACCAAGTCCAAGTTGGCCCCATCACCATGCCAAATCCCTGAAAAATGCAACCCAACCACAGTTCAGTCTGTTAGGAGCTGTCACAGGAGCAGGAGACCAGGAAAAGTCCGCATGGCACTGGAGTTGTCACCATTCTATACTTTGCAGCTCATGTTCAAGTCCCAATGACCGCTGCTTCTAGCTGGTAATGATTCAAGTAGACTGGAAAAGCCATTTGCAGCATGCGTGGATATGGAGCTTCTGTTCTCCTCTGCCTGGAGAGTTGAGACCACGTTGCTTTTCCCTGGAGCTCTGTGACTGGCATGGTAAAGAGAACCTTGGGATACACTAAGCTGGGTGGCAAAGGTAGATTCATAATAGAAGTTGGCAAAAGGGGGAAAGAGAGCTCTAAATTAGGAGTAGGTCTGAGCCTGAAATATGAGTGGGGCATGGAGGTAGGAGGGATAAAGGAAACACTATATATTGAGCAAAGCAGCAGAAAATAGGACTATCAACACCCACAACAGAGATCTTTGAGGGAAGAATAAAAAACCTGACTATTCAGGCAAAACATAGTTAAGTGGCCCTTGTGCAAATGAGATCAGTTTACCTGCTTCTTGGAAGAAATACCCTAGGCTCGTCCACAGTGTTGTAGATGGGGCCGACGGCCCTGGGCACCTTCAGCCTTCAGTGGCAAACCCCAGCTTTCTGGGCAAGGTTAGGTCATATGTGGCTGGAGCAGGGCTGGAAGAGACTGAACCCTCCCTTAGAGGAGCGAGGGGGAAGCCCACCTTCCAGTGTCCCTGTTTCCTCACAGCAGAGGCGTGTAAGCCTGGCAGGCTTTAGCTCAATGACCTTCCTTTCCACTAGTGAAGCAGGACCCAGATGGCATCCTATGAGACCCCTTTGGAGCGTTGGAACCTTTAAGGGTGTATCCTAAAAGCTGGTAGTTCCCCTGATCTCTACTGGGCTTTTTCTGCCTCTAGGTATCTTAAAAACCATGCTCAGAAGATCTCGTTGAGGGGTTTGAGGATCCCCATCCGCCTATATAAATCTTTTCCATATATCTGGAGCTATTTGGAAAAAGACAAAACAGTGTTATTAGCTGGATCTAATAAAGAAGGTAGTAGTTTGCAGGCGAAAAAGATTTGGTGTCTCCTGTTCATCAGCATTCAAAAGAAATGTAAATTTTTTTTTTAAGTAAAAATTATGATATGGTAGACCCGTAGGAGTTTCAGGATATGACTACCCCGTTTAAAAAAATTTTTTTTTAAATTGACCTTAAAATGTTTGCTGAGTACACTTTAATAATACCTTAACTTTAAAGATTGTAAGCATGACAAAATACAGTGAATGCTTTTGCTCCATATGCAGGAGCATTTTCAGTTTAGCCAGTTTAGGAAATCCAATAATAGAACCATGCATACAATGAGCTATAACATGCTTAGCAGCCTCTCCTGTTCTGACAGAGGTTACTATAGATCCGGAATATGTATCCACTGTAATGTGGACATACGACTGTTTGCCAAATGAAGGTATATGAGTAACATCCATCTGCCGAAGTTGTCCTGGTAGGAGTCCTTGAGGGTTAACTCCAAATGAAGGGGCAGTATAGGACCCCTTGGACAAGATTTCCCAATCTGCCGTGCTGCTTCCCGAGAAAGTTGAAACTGTTTACACCAGGGTGCAGCATTCTGGTGATGAAGAGTATGAGACTGACTTGCTCGGTCTATCATGGTTGCTCTATATAATTTTCTTTTGGGTAGCTTGATCAACAAGGGCATTCCTAGGCCCTGGCCGCTTGGCTCAGTGGTAGAGCCTTGGCCTGGTGTGCAGGATTCCCGGGTTCGATTCCCAGTCCAAGCACACAGAAGAAGCGCCCATCTATTTCTCCACCCCTTCCCCTCTCCTTCCTCTCTTTCTCTCTCTTCCCCTCCTGCAGCCAAGGCTCCACTGGAGCAAAGCCACTCGGGCACTAAGGATGGCCCCGTGGCCTCTGCCTCAGTCACTAGAATGGCTCTGGTTGCAACAGAGCAACACCCCAGATGGGCAGAGCATTCCCGCCTGGTAGGCATGCCAGGTGGATCCCGGGCAGGCGCATGCGGGAGTCTGTTTGACTGCCTCCCCATTTCCATCTTCAGAAAAATACAAAAAATAAATAAATAAAATAAAAAATACAACAATAAAAAAAATAAAGAAAAGAAAAGAAAAAAAGGGGGTGCATTCCCTTGTGCTAAATAGGGAGCATGGAGTGAGCTTGAGTATGTCCTATGAAACATGGAGCTCTATGTTTACATATAAGTCTTTGAAGAAGGAGGAACTGCTGAAATAGTTCATCAGCATTTGTCCCTAAGACAGCAGTCTTTATAGTGGAAACACCATAAGTAAATATTTGCTGTCTGTCTATACATTAAAGGGGGAATATGGCAAATGCTGAAAAGCCATGCTCTTTGTGCCCCTCCCCTCCCCCAAACCCCTCCCTCTCCTCCCCCCACCCTGTAACCCCAACATTGTTGTCCATGTCTCTGAGTCTCATCTTTATGTCCCACCTATGTAAGGAATCCTATATTTCTTAATTTTTTCTGATTTACTTCTTTCGCTCAGTATAATGTTATCAAGTCCCATCCATGTTGTTGTAAAAGATCCTATGTCATCATTTATTATGGCTGAGTAGTATTCCATAGTATATATGTACCAAAGCTTTTTAATCCACTCGTCCTCTGATGGACACTTGGGCTGTTTCCAGATTTTTGCTATTGTGAACAATGCTGCCATAAACATGGGGGTGCATTTCTTCTTTTCAAACAGTGCTATGGTGTTCTTGGGGTATATTCCTAACAGTGGTATAGCTGGGTCAAAAGGCAGTTCAATTTTTATTTTCTTGAGGAATCTCCATACTGTTTTCCACAGTGGCTGCACCAGTCTGCATTCCCACCAGCAGTGCAGGAGGGTTCCCTTTTCTCCACATCCTCGCCAGCACTTATTCTGTGTTGTTTTATTGATGAGCGCCATTCTGACTGGTGTGAGGTGATATCTCTTTGTGGTTTTAATTTGCATTTCTCTAATCATTGGTGAAGTTGAACATTTTTTCATATGCCTATTGGCCATCTGTGTGTCCTCTTTGGAGAAGTGTCTATTCATTTCTTTTGCCCATTTTTGGATTGGATTGTTTGTCTTCCTGGTATTAAGTTTTACAAGTTCTTTATAAATTTTGGTTATTAACCCCTTATCAGATGCAATGTCAAATATATTCTCCCATTGTGTGGTTTGTCTTTTTATTCTGTTCCTATTGTCTTTAGCTGTGCAAAAGCTTTTTAGTTTAATAAATTCCCATTTGTTTATCCTGTCTTTTATTTCACTTGCCTGTGGAGACAAATCAGCAAATATATTGCTGCGAGAGATGTCAGAGAGCTTACTGCCTATGTTTTCTTCTAAGCTGCTTATGGTTTCACAGCTTACATTTAAGTCTTTTATCCATTTTGAGTTTATTTTTGTGAGTGGTGTAAGTTGGTGGTCTAGTTTCATTTTTTTGCAGGTAATGTCCAATTTTCCCAACACCATTTTTTGAAGAGGCTGTCTTTACTCCATTGTATGCCCTTACCTCCTTTGTCAAATATCAGTTGTCCATAGAGCTGTGGGTTTATTTTTGGGTTCTCTGTTCTGTTCCATTGATCTTTGTGCCTGTTCTTATGCCAGTACCAGGCTGTTTTGAGTACAATGGCCTTATAATATAACTTGATATCCGGAAGTGTGATACCTCCCGCTTTATTCTTCCTTTTCAAGATTGCTGAGGCTATTCGTGTTCTCTTTTGGTTCCATATAAATTTTTGGAATATGTGTTCTATATCTTTGAAGTATGTCATTGGTATTTTAATTGGTATTGCATTGAATTTATAAATTGCTTTGGGTAATATAGACATTTTAATGATGTTTATTCTTCCTAACCATGAACACGGTATATGCCTCCACTTATTCGTATCTTCCCTGATTTCTTTTATCAATGTTTTATAATTTTCCAAGTACAAGTCTTTAATCTCCTTAGTTAGATTTATTCCTAGGTACTTTATTTTTTTGGTTGCAATGGTAAAGGGGATTGATTCCTTGATTTCTCTTTCTGACAGTTCATTATTAGTGTATAAAAATGCCTCTGATTTCTGACTATTGATTTTATATCCTGCCACCTTGCCGAAATCATTTATCAGGTCTAGTAGTTTTTTGACTGAGATTTTAGGGTTTTCTATATAAAATATCATGTAATCTGCAAATAATGATAGTTTTAACTTCTTCTTTTCCAATTTGGATGCCTTTTATTTCTTTTTCTTGTCTGATTGCTGTGGCTAGGACTTCCAGAACTATGTTGAATAAGAGTGGTGAAAGGGGGCACCCCTGCCTTGTTCCTGATCTTAAGGGTATTGCTTTTAATTTTTTCCCATTGAGTATGATGTTGGCTGTGAGTTTGTCATAGATGGCCTTTATCATGTTGAGGTATGTTCCCTGTATTCCCACTTTGCTGAGAGTTTTGATCATGAATGGGTGCTGGACTTTATCAAATGCTTTTTCTGCATCTATTGAAATTATCATGTGGTTTTTCTCCTTCCTTTTGTTTATGTGATGAATCACATTGATTGATTTGCGAATATTGTACCAGCCTTGCCTCCCAAGAGTAAATCCCACTTGATCATGGTGTATGATTTTTTCCATATACTGTTGGATCCGGTTTGCTAATATTTTGTTGAGGATTTTTGCATCTAAGTTCATCAGGGATATTGGCCTATAGTTTTCTTTCTTTGTGTTGTCTTTGCCTGGTTTTGGAATCAGAATTATGCTCACCTCATAAAAGGAGTTTGGAAGTCTTCCTTCCTCTTGAATTTTTTGAAATAGCTTGAGAAGAATAGGAGTTAGTTCTTCTTTGAGTATTTGGTAGAATTCACTTGTGAAGCCATCAGGCCCAGGACTTTTCTTTTTTGGGAGTTTTTTGATAGCTGTTTCAATCTCATTTGTTGTTATTGTCTGTTTAGGTTTTCTGATTCTTCCAGATTGATTTTTGGAAGATTATATGATTCAAGGAATTTGTCCATTTCATCTAGGTTGTCTAGTTTTTTGGTGTACAGTTCTTCATAATATTTTCTTACCATATTTTGTATTTCTGTTATGTCAGTTGTTATTTCTCCACTCTCATTTGTAATTTTATTTATTTGAGTCCTCTCTCTCTTTTTCTTGGTGAGTCTCGTTAAAGGTTCATCGATCTTGTTTACCTTTTCAAAGAACCAGCTCCTGGTTTCATTGATCCTCTGTATTGTTTCTTTAGCCTCTATGTCATTTATTTCTGCTCTGATCTTTATTATTTCCTTCTTCTACTAGCTCTGGGCTTTACTTGCTGTTCTTTTTCTAGTTCTTTTAGATGCAGGGTTAAGTTGTTTATTTGAGCTTTTTCTAGCTTCTTGAGGTATGCCTGTAATGCTATAAACTTCCCTCTCAGGACTGCTTTTGCTGTGTCTCATAAATTTTGAGTTGATGTATGCTCATTATCATTTGTTTCTAGGAATTTTTAAATTTCTTCCTTGATCTCAATGTTAACCCATTCATTATTTAATAACATCCTATTTAGTTTCCAAGTGTTTGAATGTTTTTCAATTTTTCTATTGTGGTTGATTTCTAGTTTAATGCCATTGTGATCAGAGAAAGTGGTTGATATGATTTCAATCTTCTTAAATTTGTTGAGACTGCTTTTGTGCCCTAACATGTGGTCTATTCTAGAGAATGTACCATGAGCACTTGAAAAGAATGTATATTCTGCTGTTTTAGGGTGAAAGGTTCTGAAGATATCTATTAAATCGAGTTGATCTAATATGTCCTTTAAGTCTGCTGTTTCTTTGTTAATTTTCTTTCTTGAGGATCTATCTAATGATGTTAATGAGGTATTGAAATCCCCTACTATTATAGTATTGCTGTTGATCTCGCCCTTTAAGTCCATCAAAGTCTGCTTTATATATTTAGGTGCTCCTATATTAGGTGCATAGATTTTTATAATGGTTATATCTTCCTTTTGGATTGCTCCCTTTATCATTATGTAGTGACCATCTTTATCTCTAACTATGGTCTTTGTTTTAAAGTCCATTTTGTCTGATATGAGTATTGCTACCCCAGCTTTTTTTCATTTCCATTTGCGTGAAATATTTTTTTCCATCCTTTTATCTTCAGTCTGTGTGCATCTTTTGATTTAAGGTGTGTCTCCTGTAGACAGCATATGTATGGGTCCTGTTTTCTTATCCACACAGCTACCCTATGTCTCTTGATCGGATCATTTAATCCATTAACATTTAAGGTTATTACTGATATGTAATTGTTTATTGCCATTTTTTTCTTTAAAACTGTTTTAGAAACAGTTTTGCTATATTCTTTTTTTCCTTTGATCTGTTTACAACAGGTCCCTTAGCATTTCTTGCAGCCTTGCTTTGGTTGCAGTGAGTTCCTTGAGTTTTTTGTTTTTTTTTTTTGTCTGTAAAGCTTTTTATTTCTCCTTCAATTTTAAATGATAGCCTTGCTGGATAAAGTAGTCTTGGTTGTAGGTTCTTGTTCTGCATTACTTTGAATATTTCTTGCCATTCCCTTCTGGCCTCAAGTGTTTCTGTTGAGATTTCAGAAGTCATCCTTATGGGGGCTCCTTTGTAAGTGATAGTCTTTTTTTCTCTAGCAGCTTTTAATATCTTCTCTTTATCATTTAGCTTTGGTATTTTAATTATGATGTGTCTTGGTGTTGGTTTCTTTGGGTTTCTCCTTAATGGAGTTCTCTGTGCTTTCTGAACATGTGAAATGTTTTCCTGCCTTAATTGGGGGAAGTTTTCCACTATGATATGTTTGAACAAAGTCTCTATCCCTTGTTCTTTCTCTTCTTCTTCAAGAACCACTATGATGCGGATGTTATTTCTCTTCATGTTGTCACAGAGCTCTCTTAGAGTTTCTTCAGACTTTTTGAGTCTCTCTTCTTTTTTCTGCTCTGCTTCCGTGCCTTTATTTATCGTGTCCTCTAACTCGCTGATTCAATTCTCTGCTTCATCCATCCTGCTTTTAATTCCTTCCATTGTATTCTTTATTTCAGATATTGTATTTGTCATTTCTGACTGATTCTTTTTTATTATTTCAATGTCCTTTTTTATATTTGTTATCTCTTTATTTAGATTTTCGTAATGGCCATCTATGGTTGTTCTTATATCTTTGAGCATCCTAACAATCGTTATTTTAAACTCTGCATCTGGTAATTTGGTTATATCTGATTTTCTTAGGTCCTTTTCTGGGGATTTCTCTTGGTTTATTTGTGTTGTATTTCTCTGCCTCTGCATTTTCTCTTCGCGAGAGTGGCTGTGATCATGCGCTCGGGTGTACAAGCGTTGGTGACCTTGGCCTTTGCCCCGCCCTCATGTGTGACATTATGCTCGGTCCTGAGGGCACTGGTGAGCACCTTTGCTCAGCTGCGGGTCTCCGCCTGTTTCCCGGCTTTCACCCTGCCCTTGCAGGAGGAGCCCGCTCGAGGGACGGCTGCTAGCCTTGGCTCTACCACTGGGCAGGACTGCGTGCCCAAGCTCAGCTCAGTAGCGGAACTCCGACTCTTCTGGGCTTTTGGCTCTACCCCTGCGGGAGAAGACTGCTACCAAGTCAGACCGCAAGCCTGGGTTGCACGGGCGGGGCAAGGCTGTGCTCCTGCGCCCTTGCTCAGGGGCTGATCTCCACCCTTTCCGGGGTTCCCGCCCTTCTCTCGCAGCTGCTGGCAGCTGAACTTGACCGCTTTTTCACGCCCCCTTCTCCCCAGCCGGGCGAGATTGAGCTCACACCTGAGCCCAGTGGTGGCCAGCTGGCTTCCGCCCCTGCCAGCCAAAACGCGCTTTTGTCTCCTGCTGCCACCTGCCCTCCGGCGCGCCCTCAGCCACGTAGGTGGGGGCGTTGCAGCTCGGACCCTAAGACTCACTACTGTAGACCCGAAAGCTCCCTCCTTCTATGTGACTCTGCTCTGAGTGCCGTGGGGGAGCTTGTTTGGCTGCTCTCCTGCTTCCCTTTGCTGGTATTGCTGTTTCTGGGGGAAATATTCACTTCAGCTTTGTGGAGTGACTCGTCCCAGGGGTTAGGGTGACTACTCCCAAAATGCTTCTCCCTGTGCCTCCTAGATTACACTCTCTTCCTGTTACTCTGGTCCTCTCCTCTCTCCCCCCGTCCCCAGGAGCCCCGGGTGAGTGGTTGTGAAAGAGATGTTCTGTGCAGTCCCTTTAAGAAGGATCCTGGGTCTGAGAAATCAGACTCTTTCTCACAAACAGTATCCTGACTTGTTTCCAGCTAAATACTGTCCTTACGCCTCTTCTGGGCTCTGGGGCTGCAGGCTGGGGCTTTGTTCCTGGGGCCCAGGACCCTTCCCCCTTTGCTAAACTCACTTCCCGCCACGCGAGTCTCTCCCTGCTGCCGTTCGCTCCGGGGAGCTGGGCAGCCCTCTCCATGTTTCCGCTTTTCCTACCAGTCTCGGTGTGGCTTCTTCAGTGTTCCTTGGTTGAAGAGTCCTCTTAGTTTAGTCCAAGGTTGGTTTTTCCAGATGCTAGTTCTTAAAATTAGTTTGTAATCCACTTTGGTTCTGGGAAGTAGATGTTGGTATGTCCGCCTACTCCAGCACCATCTTGTCTCTCATCTAAGATCTGATCATTTAAAGCTTTTATTTAAATAATGATCAATTTACAAGGAATGTAACTAAAATTTTGAAATGTTTAAGCTGGTGATACAAGACAACTATATGCAATGAATGAATATTAAGTGGATCATGAATAAACTTCTAAAAATCTATAACATATTTTGGGAACAGCTAGGGAAATTTTAATATAAAATGTGTATTACATGTGTAGGGTGGTCAGCAATGGGGGATAGTCATGTGAGGAACCCAGACCTGGGAACTTTGGCTGGAACGGCCCACATCCAGGCGTGCCAAAAGAAACTTCCCAGGAGTCCTTTGGAAAAGAGCGACCATCCGTCAACCAGTGAGATTTCACCACGTCATATTAGCTGGACCACCCTAGAGATCCTTTAAATATCTCCCACGCAGGTCACCCCATGCGACTTCCCTAGCCTCTGTCCCTGGGGCTAGGGAACCTCGTTGGACGGGAAACACTCTGTATCAATAAAACCTTTTATTATTTCACACTTCATGGCCCCAGCCCCTTCCTTCTTCCTCAGCAGGGAAAAATACCTTATAATATGTATTATTGAATAAATATTACCTTTAGTGTGATAATGATGTGTAGGAAAATTATTTGTTCTTAGAGGATACATTACTTGTTCTTAGAAAATTACTTGTTCTTGGAAGATACATTAATAGGATGAAACATCGTATGGCAACTTATTTTCTATATGACTATATATGTGCATTCATAATATATACATGACATATACTTACCTATTAGTGAAAAATAAATATGGCAAAATACAATTCCTGAATCGAGGTATACCAGTGTTATTGCACTCATATACTAACTTTTCTGTAGACTTGAGAATTTTCAAAATAAGTTAAAGGGATATTTTTATTCTAGTAAATAAACAATTTACTTAACTTTATATTAAATACCCATGTTCTATCTCTGTATGATTTATTTTGGAAAAGTTTTAGTGTTCTGGAAACTATGAAAAAGTATTGACTTTTTTAAGGAAAATATGCTTAATTTAAAAAGTGTAAGAAGATCATGGTGACTTTTTGCTTTTGGGGTGATTATCTTAGAAGACGTTGGATGAATATCTTTATGCTAAAAATTTACACTATTAATTTGGAATCTAGCATCTACCAAGGAAATGTACACAATAGGAAATTCATTGCCATTATATCACAAGTGGTAGATGGAGAAATACTGAATTAATTTAGACTAAAAGGTTAAATATCCACCTTATAATTGAAACATTGAACAAGAAATATCATATAATCACACCTCTTTTCTTTATGAAAGCTTAGATAACCACAAGATTTTGAAATTTAAAATGCTGTTTTTTAAATGTGGTGTAACTTGAAATGTTAATTCTGAGTCTTTTATATATTTTATATATTTATATATTGCACCTCTAGGAGGAGCCGAAGACAGGATGTAAGACATGGCAACCCACTGACCCAATGCAGAGGATTTAATCTAAAAGGTATCAAAAGTGAGCAATGATCAAACTTGATAAAAATTAGCAATGTTCCATATCACATTTCAGTTAGGGAAACCTTGGAATAGATTCAAGTATTTCATTTTTTAATTTTATTTATTTATTATTTATTGATTTTAAAGAGAGAGGAAGGGAGAGGAGAGAGAGAGAGGTCGATGTGTTGCTCCACTTACCCATTCATGGGTTGATTCTTGTATGTGCCCTGTCTGGGGGACAAACCCTTCACTTTGGTTTATCGGGACAACACTCTAACCTACTAAGCTACTTGGCCAGGGCCTCAAGTATTTATTTTAAAGAAAGATTTGCTATAAAAAAAGATTCATGGTATTTATATATGATAATTAAAAAGTAAATGCTACTTGTATGTATACTAAGAATTGTGAAAAAAAAAAGTCTGACTACTTTTAATATTTGTCATTACGTAACTGGCTTATTTTTACTCAACATAGCGTCTTCCTCAGGGATTAGTCATTTTGTAACATGTTAGAAATTATTTCTTGTTGAAGGCGGAAAAATATTCCATTACATGTATATATCAACATTTTTTTATCCATTCATCCCTCGCTGGATACCTGAGCTGCTTCTATTGGTTGGTTATTGTGAATAATCCTGCTCTGAATGTTGGGGTACTACAGAGCCTTGATTTTATTATTTATAATCATTCCATGTACTTTTGACAAACACATGTTGATTTTGAGTCAGAATCTGAGCTAAATGGGTTTTTCTAATGGATTATTTCACTTAATGCTAAGAAATTATGCTCAAGTACAGTCTATTTTTATTTCTGCTTTGCAAATGAGTGTACTGTCCATCTCTAACCTGCGACATGATTATACTAAATGCTTTTCCTAATTTAAAATTTTAGTAAAGAACCTGTATGAAATTATTATAATCTGTGTTTTAGAGCCAAGTAAAACTGAAACACAGAGCGATCAAATAACTTGTCAAAGTTTACACAGCCAGCAGCAGAGAAGTCAGGACTTGACTTCTGGTACCTCTGATTCTGCCTCTATTCTCAACCACTACATCACACTGTGGCCACGCCATGCTTTCTGCCTTTTCCTGAAAATTCTAAATTTTATTTTTACTACATTTAGTGTGGAATTTAGGGGCAGATGATCCTGGCTTCAGTGTTGCCTGGTACTTACTAACTCCAGCTAGGATATGTTTCCTCACAAGTTACTGGCTCAGTTTGCTCAGCTGTGAAAAGCTGAGAGGACCTCAGTCGCAGCATGTTGCAGTAAACGCTCCAGGTGCTATTAAGTGCGTTCCTGTTACTGTTTCACCTCCACTACTTGATGATGTATGTTGCGAGCCAGCCCAACTCGTAAATTTGCAGGTCTCGAGTGGGAATGGTGGAGGATTAGAAAATAAACACGGAAAGAAAAAGGATGGGTTTGGGAGGACTCTTTGCCAAGCTGATGGTTTGCAAGAGTAAGCCAGCACCCCCAAAACACTTTTATTTATAGTGCAGAGAGCAAACCATTTGCAAAACAAAGATAGCTCTGATACAAAGTCACATTTCTGAGCTATACCAGGAACTCTTCTTCTAAGAGCCCAAAACCCCCCACCATGCATAACGTTTTAACTTCACAAAACAAAGAGTAAAAAGAAAACTGCCTCCAGTCTCTTCAAGGGACATGGGGATGGGACGAATGGAAACCATCAGCATCACAGCAAACGTGGAGCTGTGGGGAAGGGCATGTAAATTGCCTTTACCAACTTAATCAAACAGGCTGCGGTGAAGAGCTTAGCTCTTTGGCTTAAGCCTTAAACTGCAAGGACATTTCTCAGCTTGCAGTCTCCCACAAATGTAGAGTAATTCTTGAATAAATATTGATTTCTTTCTGTCTTCCTTTTAGTTTAAAAAAAAACAGGTAAATAATGTATAACAGGCTCCTTGTCAAATGATTAAGACTGCCTTTTGGGAGCTGCTATAAAATACCACAATTTTATAGAGAAATAGAAATTTAAATAGGAGAATATGCTCTAAATTCTGTTCCCCCTCCCATTTATTTTTGCTTTTCAGCATATAGAAATGCAGCTGAAATTGTTCAGTATGGAGTAAAAAATAACACCACTTTCCTTGAGTGCTCTCCCAAGTCTCCGCAGGCATCTATCAAGTGGTTGTTGCAGAAAGACAAAGACCGCAGGAAAGAGGTGAGTAGCACCGTGCAGCAGCAATCAATCAGGGCTTTGGAAAGAGCATTAAGTCACCAGCCCTCAGTGAGGTTCAGATCAAAGGAAAAGCATATGAACATCCTTTTATGTCTTTGGGATGACAGGTGCTACCTTCTGTAAAATCCTTTGTCTGGATGGTTGATGGATTAATTAGAAATCCTCCTGCCTGCTCACCTCTGCAACATGGTGATTGAAACAAGAGCCTGGGCACTCAGGTGGGGTATTGATATGAGAAAGCATCTGTTAAAAAAACAAGATGTGTGCAAATCCAGACACCAACTTCTCACACAACAGCACCTTTGTGTAATTCACAAGACAAAAGAGGCTTTAAAAAATAGTTCAGTTTTCCTCAGCATAAAATTACCCTAAACTATACGGTAAAGAGCATTTTTCTGCTTTGTGGTAATGTTTTCTCTGCTTTATTATTCATAACTCGAGTTTGGGTTAGGTAGTATACAGAATCATTGTTTATGGGACCATTGCCTTTATTTAGTGATTCAGAGGGGAAAACTCAATCTTCAATTTACATTAACCTTTTGCTGATTGAAAAAAAGAAGATATATATATTATATATATATGTATGTATGTATGTATGTATAAAACCTTCGAGTAGTCTAAAATGTAATTCTGTTCGCAGTACATCATGAAGTCTGGTAGGGCAAAGGGAAGAACGGAGCCTTCAGCATTTTGTGTGTTCTGTGTGGGCAGTTTTGGTGCTTATATTAAGTTAACTAGGGTCTTGTAGAGTGGATGCATCCCATGCTGTGGAACATAGACACTGCATCAGAATTACTAAAATAGATAGATTTTGGCTCCACATGAGAAAACACTTTCTAACTCTCAGACCTGCTTGTCCAGAGATATTATGAACTGTTGAGGAAATTGTGTGTACCTTATCACTGGAATATTAAAATATAGGCTGATGACCACTTACATAAATAGAATTTACCTATCTGGAGAAAAGATGAGGTAGATGGACTTCAAGGCCCCCCTCTTGTCCCATCATTTAATAATACTAAATTTTTTTAAAAATATTAATAAAAATTATTTATTTAATATCTATTTTCTTTGCCAAAATATCTTTCATCAAAGAAATCTTGAAATTTTTACAGTCTGATAAAGTGTCGACCTGGAAATGCTGAGGTCGCCGGTTCGAAACCCTGGGCTTGCCTGGTCAAGGCACATATGGAAGTTGATGCTTCCAGCTCCTCCCCCCTTCTCTCTCTCTGTCTCTCCTCTCTCTCTCTCCCTGTCTCTCTCTCCTCTCTCTCTCTCTGTCTCTCTCTCTCTGCCTCTCTCTCTCCTCTCTAAAAATGAATAAATTAAAAAAAATTAAAAAAAAAAGAGATTTTTACAGTCTGATAAAGTGTCGACCTGGAAATGCTGAGGTCACCGGTTCGAAACCCTGGGCTTGCCTGGTCAAGGCACATATGGGAGTTGATGCTTCCAGCTCCTCCCCCCTTCTCTCTCTCTCTCTCCCCCTGTCTCTCTCTCCTCTCTCTCTCTGTCTCTCTCTCTCTGCCTCTCTCTCTCCTCTCTAAAAATGAATAAATAAATAAAAATTTAAAAAAAAAAGAGATTTTTACAGTCTAACTTTAAGTTCTTTTGAATGGATGTGATTTATAATAACTGCCTTGCAAAGTAACCTGGGATAGAAGTTACAATGTGTGATGATGATTATCTTAAACAAATGGAGTGTTGTGTTTTGTTTTATATCAAGTGAGTGTCAGGGAGGCAGAGAGACAGACTCACGTTTCTGGCTAGGACATGACCCATGGACATGAACCATCTTTTCTGAAAAAGCCTGCATGTGTGTATGTTAATGGGAAGTCTAATATTCAAATAGGAATTATCTACCAAAAAATGCATGTTTTCCTTTTATTGAGTAGAAAGTTCAATAAAATAATAGATAATAAGTGAATATAGCGTTAGTATTTAAAATTAAAGTAAATTAATATATATAGCCTACATACATGCCACAGAAATAAATGAAATTTAAAATGGAATATGTTATGAGTTAAATCTCTTGTGATAATGCTAATGTTCTATTTTAGAATGCTCAAGAATATAGACTCAAATATTAATTACTGTCTTGATTATTTTTCTGTCAAAAACATAAGAATGCTATCATTTAATATTATGAAAAAATTAACTGTAATATAATTATAAAAAAATCTATTCTGTGCAGAAGTTAAACAGAGCACAAGTCCACTCATTCTTATTTTAGCTGAATGTACTATTAATATTTTATTAAAAATATCCTAATTCTTTCTTACTGGTTTAGGCAAATATACACTATTTCTTATATTAATGATACATAAATACTAAAGCTTTTTAAAAGAAGATAAATAGTGAAAACTAGTGGAAAAAAATACAAATAATTTTACAGAACAGCATGAAATGAAAAATAAAAGCCCTCTTCTTTTTCACTTTAATACTTATTCCCACTTCCCAAAGTAGAAGGCTACCAGAATAGTTTCAGTATGCTTCATAAATTCTCTACCCTTCCCCCGCACACTCTTTAATATCAGTGTACGTGTAGCTACCTCATTTTTCTTGGTTACATGGTATTCCATTGTATGAGTGTACTAAGGTTCTTAAAGCTATTATTTGGTCAGATTTTTCTTGTTTTTCTTCTTATCAAAAACATAATGAAAAGAAATATCTTCATATTTGTAAGAGTATACCTTCTAACAAATTATAGAAATGAAATATTTGTACCAAATATTATATATATTACATGCATGTTATATGGATATTATCAATTTGGCCTCCAAAAATTTTTCCCAATATTTCACAAAAAGGAAAGGCTTTCTCTACTTCATTTCTGAATATATTTCCTTGTTCTTTAAACTATTTATGACACACATTTAAACTTTAAAAATTAAAAGAAGAACAAAATGTTACTTGATACATTTTAGTCTTTACTTCCTCCTGTTCTCTCTTTACTAGTTCTGTTCTATTGTCTCTTTTTTAATACTATACTTTTCCTTTTTGTGATTTTGTGTGTGGTTAACTTTTTATCTAAAAGAACCTTCTTTGAGACCTGTGGTGGCGCAGTGGATAAAGCGTCGACCTGGAAATGCTGAGGTCGCCGGTTCGAAACCCTGGGCTTGCCTGGTCAAGGCACATATGGGAGTTGATGTTTCCAGCTCCTCCCCCCTGTCTCTCTCTCCTCTCTCTCTGTCTCTCTCTCTCTCCTCTCCAAAATGAATAAATAAAAATTAAAAAAAAAAAAGAACCTTCTTTGATTTGGACTCCATTAATAATGAAATATGTATGATACACAAAATGTACCATTTAGAAAAACATTTCCCATGCATTCCTTTATATTATTTTGGGTCATTTTTTTTTCATCAGTGAAAGCCTATTCCAGAGTACAAATGTCAAGGAAATTCTTACCACTTAGGTTTTTAATCTGTTCCTTGAAAATATTGTAGCTGGAACTGTAAGGAAGATGGATTTCCAGCATTTATCTGATGTCTAGCAAATGATAAGCTGTTGTTTTTTTCCCCAGTATAAACCTATAAAGTAATTAAATATTAACCTCATAGCTTTTTATTACTTTTCTTGGAAAGTAAAACTACTTGGAAGTCTTATAAGACAATGACATCTCAGCTTATTTTTAGTGATTCTTTAGTGTGGGATAATTGGGAAAAACCCTTGATAGTGTTCAAAACTCCTCTGCTGATATAATTTTTAGTTAAGAGAATATTCAGTCATTAAAAAAGGTAAAATTCAACACTGTAATATGGTTTCATGCTTTTACTGATAAATATTTTTGTTACAATAAAAGGTGAGAACTCCAAGATGTATTCGGTATTTTAAATTATATGTGAATTTAATTTGCTATATATGTTGACTGAGTCACATTCCAAATGCAACCAAAATTCTGGGCTTATCTGTGAAGAAACTGTAGCTATCCAAAAGGAATGCACTTGAAGCTGTTTTTGGCAATGCGGGTGATAACTTCACCCTCCCTTTAATAAGTTCCGAACCCATGAGACAGGGTCTCCTGTGCAAACGAAGGCAATGGGCTGACCTAAAATGCTGTGTCCACTAAGAAGGAATTTTGCTAGCATTCAATACTTTTGCCAAAGTTAACAGTATTTTGTATATGTTGGCTATATGTTTTTAGAAGATACAGAATTGGGTTTTCAGAACTTTGATGCCTCTCTTAGGTTAAGCTGAATGAACGCATCATCGCCACTTCACAAGGACTCCTAATCCGCTCCATTCAGGATTCTGACCAAGGACTGTACCACTGCATTGCAACAGAAAACAGCTTCAAGCAGACCATCGCCAAGATCAACTTTAAAGTCTTAGATTCTGAAATGGTAGCTGTTGTAACAGACAAGTGGTCCCCATGGACCTGGGCCAGCTCTGTGAGGGCTTTACCCTTCCACCCAAAGGACATCATGGGGGCATTCAGCCACTCAGAAATGCAGATGATTAATCAGTACTGCAAAGACACACGGCAGCAACATCAACACGGAGAAGAATCCCCAAAGACGAGAGGGGACTATGGAAAATTAAAGGCTCTCATCAACAGCCGGAAAAGTAGAAACAGGAGGAATCAGTTGCCAGAGTCATAATGTTTTCTTGCTTCCCATAGTCTTCAATGATCTGTCTTCAGTGATCAAATTTGGAACAAAAAGTCTTGTACTTACCCATGGGAAATTCCTGAGAATGGTGATTACACACTCCTAAAGTGAATGTTACATGAACTGAAATGAGCATGCATTTTCTTGTATGATATTGACTACCACTAGACATGTCATGGTCCTCATGGTGCATATAAATATTTAAATTAACCTAGATTTTATTTATATCTTTATTTACCTTTTCTTAAAATGAACATGATGGTTATAAAACTAGAATCTTATGTCCCTTAAATGACCACATAACCCTGTGATCTTCCTTCTTTAATTTAAGGATTTTTAATTGTCACTTTTTTATAAATGAAAACAAATACCAAGTTTTGTTTTGTCACAAATGCATGTGACAGAGTAGCTGTCAAATGTACAATAGAAAAAAAGACAAGAAAGGGGCACCTAAAAGTTATGTAAAAGTGGTTCATAAAGAGAAAATGGAGAGTTGATATACTTTCAATGAAGTATGTTGTTGGTTACTTTTAGTTTTGTAAAAGTTGTCAGTTGGTGAGATCTGTTGTTGATCTTTGTTCCCTTGTTTCAGGAAGATAAAATGAATGACCTTCCTTATAAATGTCTTTGATTGGAGTTATGTCAGTGAAACTTTTAAGTTTATATTTTTATCTTATCATCTTCCAAACAAAAGCACTTTTTTTTGGAAGTCATTTAAGTTATTCTAGACTCAGAAGATAATCTAATACAGTTTAATCAGTTATTGAGTTGGTTCTAATTTTTTAATCAGTGTGGCAAATTAAACAAATATAGAAAGAAAAAATATTGAAATATCAAACTTGTATTTGATACTGAAGGGTGAAACCATCATAATGAAATAATAAGAAAAGACAAAGTAGAAAATGCAATTTTATTATGAAAAGTTTACAAAAATGTAACTAGTTTTTTTTAACTTTAATAATTAATTTCATGATTAACTCACATTTTTTTTAACCACCCTCAGATATCATAATTGATTTAAGTTACCAGTTCATTCTTAATGATCTTTTATGTGTGGTGGTTATTTGATGAAGAAATGAAAAAAAGTCTAGTCTGAACAAAAACACAATATTTTTAAAGAGAATATTAGTGCATTTTGTTCACTGATATGTAAATAAAAATGTGGGAAGTTTTGTGATGAATAAAATAATTATCTTCTAGTTGTGTGTTTGAATCATTTCATTAGGATAATTTAATATTGAATTTTTATTCCAAATAACAATTAGATGAAAGAAATATGAAAATTTGTTCATACTTTCTTATTTCTTTTAAAGTCACAAATTTCGCTCTTGTATTTAATTTTAAATATATTTTCATATTTCCAGGGACAAACAGAAATCGCATGATATGCCTAATCAAAATTTAAAAGTTTTATTTGTAGTTACCAATCTAAGAAGAGGGCAATCAAGGTAAATATGGCACCCTTTTGAGCAATGCAATGCAAAGCTTCAGGAACTAAAACTCATTGTCAAAAAGAAGGTTATCACTGATTAGATTTTAAGAATATGATTGATAACCTGATGGTGGTCAGTTATCACATTATAAGAGGAGGCCTCAATGGGGCAAAAATAGCAGTTAAACATAACATATAATGTTCATTTTTAAAGAAAATTTATTAATTGAAAACTATTATTGCAAGTGTATATGATTCTAAAGTAGTCTCTGAAACATTTCATTATACAAATAATTTGCCTTCTTAAAGGGTGCAGATGGAGCTCTTTATTTCTCCTCTACGTGCATAAATAGAAATGTTTGTAAAGACAAAACCATCTTCTGTGTTTATGGTCAAACTATTCTGTGAACAGAGTTGAAAATAGAATTGTTTTAGTCAGAGGATAAGGTAAACTACACCAGACCCCTTGCTTCCTGTATACCCAAAAACTGATGAACAGGAATGATGTTTAGTTTTGTAATATTATTTGTGCTATTTAATACCTTTTACTTTAACACTATTAAATTATATATACTTTTATTACTTTTAAAATTATAGAACTCTTTGAACAAAACTGCCAAATGTAAAGAAAGTTTTCTTTCTAAAAAGTATTGTTAACGTATATTAAATGTTGGTGGTTGTTTGGTTTTATTTTGTGTAGTTTGATAATTCAAAGACTTAATATGTTTTACATTTGTACTGTACATTACATTTCCTAGAAAAGCACTTTTCTTCAAAGTGTAGGTTTGTGAATAGATTTTAGCATGATGAAACTGTCATTACAGTGAATGTTCATTCTGTGTAAGAAAATAAGCTCAATGTGGTTAGTATATTAATATTTAATTGGATATTGAATAAAGCATTTGCCTGGCAAAATTTAAATTTTGAGATTTCTTCTATTTCTGGGCTTGCAGTCTGTACTAATGGAAGTGGAGAAAAAAGAAACAACAAAAATTTAAAGTTATTCCAACAAATCTTCCAATGTTATGATTCTGTATTACTCCCTAATTGCCCAATTCTCAGTATCTCTCTTGTTCATATTTTAACTGAATCTTAATTTAAAATAATTTTAATATATTCCTTATAATTTGAATGTATTTCTGGAGCTTTATAATTCCTACTAAAGTGAAAAGAATTTCAGAAAAAGATGACCGTTTCCTAGAGCTGTTATAGCTAAAGTCGAGAGAAACTGCAGCTTTGTTATGAAGCATAGTTAACTTCTAATAATCTTAAGTCTAGACTAAAACAGTTTACTTAAAAAGAGGGATTGAGAATTTCATGAAATTTTATGCATGATGAGAAAGCTGCAGAAGACTGTTGTGGAGAATAACTTTTATCATTTTTCTTATTTTATCCCACCATCCTTTTATCCAGTCCCTTCCTTTGTTTTTTGTTATTGTCGTCATTGTTGTTGTTTTGCAAGAATACAATTTCTTCTGCAAAATCAAAACCAATTATAACAAATTTCATGTATATGTGCTTTTTGGTGAAGTTCATTGCCAAAAATATTGTTTTTTCTAAGAGGCCTTGAATATATACTTCATTTCTTTGGTTTCCTCACAAGGTTGCATTCATAGTGTACAGGTATTGAGAATTGGAAAATTAGCTCCAAAGTTTAAAAAAAAAAAATGCCATCTTCATTCTTCTGACTAATGTATTTGTCTATTCACCTCATAAAATACTACTTTCCTCTTAGTTTGAATTGTGTATTTCTCAGGGCTATTATGTTGCCATGCTTGAGTGTTACTTACATAAAATGCTATTAAAGAATGACATTATAACAAACACATTAAAACTGTTTATTCTATGTTAGGTTACCTCTCAACCCCCAAGAACAAAAGCAGGGAGAATTCTATTTAAGTGTTTTCCTTTCCTCTGAAATATTTATATAAAAAATGTCATCCAGGCCCTGGCCAGTTGGCTCAGATGTAGAGTGTTGGCCCAGCATGTGGAAGTCCTGGGTTCGATTCCCGGCCAGGGCACACAGGAGAAGCACCCATCTGCTTCTCCACCCCTCCTCCTTCCTCTCTTTCTCTCTCTTTCCTTCCCACAGTCAAGGCTCCATTGAAGCAAAGTTGGCCTGGGCACTGAGGATGGTTCCATGGTCTCAGTTTCAGGCGCTAGGATGGCTCCAGTTGCAACAGAGCAATGCCTCAGATGGGCAGAGCATCGCCCCCTGGTGGGCATGCCAGGTGGATCCCGCTCAGGCGCATGCGGGAATCTGGCTGCCTCCCTGCTTCTAACTTTGGAAAAATACAGAAAAAAAAAAAAAAAGAAAAGAAAAAGAAAATCATCCAAACCTTTTATGAGACCAAAAACATGATTTCTGCATGGCAAAATGGATGTATGATAGAATTATTATAAAAATAAAATCCATTCCTATTGTTTCTCTGGACATTTTTTGTTATACATATACAATCCTTGGCCCATGAAGTGTACAATGCGATGAAAGGAATTTTCTATTTTCTTAGGTTCTTTCAAAGTATTAGGCCTGTAATTTTATGCAGGGAAAGAAAGTTATGACTTCTTGTTTTATTTTTTTTCCTTCACTGATTTCTGTTTGTGCACGTGTGTGGGGAGGGGTTACAATCATCTTCCTCTACTCTGCTTCAGAGCAGAGTTGCAAACAGTAGAGCAGGGGCCCCCAAATTACGGCCCGTGGGCCACATGCGGCCCCCTGAGGCCATTTATCCGGCCCCCGCCGCACTTCTGGAAGGGGCACCTCTTTCATTGGTGGTCAGTGAGAGGAGCATAGTTCCCATTTAAATACTGGTCAGTTTGTTGATTTAAATTTACTTGTTCTTTATTTTAAATATTGTATTAGTTCCCGTTTTTGTTTTGTTTTGTTTTGTTTACTTTAAAATAAGATATGTGCAGTGTGCATAGGGATTTGTTCATAGTTTTTTTTTATAGTCCGGCCCTCCAGTGATCTGAGGGACAGTGAACTGGCCCCCTGTGTAAAAAGTTTGGGGACCCCTGCAGTAGAGTATGGCTCATCACAGTGAACTTGGACCTTCAAAGTATCTTCTGAGTTGATGGAATTTGGTTGTTGCAAATTGTGGATTGAAGCTGAGAGTGAGCTTGACTCATGAAAAGGAAAAATAGCCTCAGGAAACCTGAGGAGGTGCTACCCAGGTGACATCTGTCCGGAAGATCAGTGAAGTCCTAGTGGTGCTTTTACATACACACACACATCCTTGTAGCCACAGATTATGCACACTCTCAACCTACAAGACAGCCGTGCTCAATTTTCATTATTTCAAAATGAATCTCAATTTCTGCTTCAAATTCCCCTTCCAGCTTCTGGATACATTGTATTTGTCTTGGTGAATTGTCGCTTTCTCTAATGGAATTGTAGTAATATCTATCTCATGCAGTAGCTCTGAGAATTAAGTAAATTAATATGCATGGAATTCTTATTAGCCTTCCTAGCACCTGAAACTGAGACCATGGAACCATCCTTAGCACCTGGGCCAACTTTGCTTCAATGGAGCCTTGACTGTGGGAAGGGAAGAGAGAGAAAGAGGAAGGAGAGGGGGAAGAGTGGAGAAGCAGAGGGCGCTTCTCCTGTGTGCCCTGTCCAGGAATCAAACCCAGGACTTCCACACGCTAGGCCAACACTCTACATCTGACACATAGTAAACATTCAATAAGTGTATGCTATTGTTTTTCCTTAGGAGAGCAGAACTATTTTTTCCAAGTATTTAAGCATTTGCCCCTCTTTTAGTTTGGATTGCACCAAAATAATTTAATATTTAATGTCACTGTTCTGTATTAGCACCTATGGTGACATCATTTTTCTATTTAAATGTTGCCATCAGTTCACAGTTGTCATCTGAGTTGTCCCTTGTTGTTGATGCAAAGTCCTTTCAGAGAAGGTGAGCTTCTCACTACATCCAAACACATTTAGTGGAACAGGAGTTTTTCTGCTATTGTACCATTCTCAGGACAAGCTGACGGCTGCTCTTACTTAAAACTACTAGGAAGTGTGTGCACGCACATGCTTGGCCCCTCCAGGAACTTGAAACTGCTCAATACACAAACTCCAGAAGTGAGGTAGACAAAGAGGACTCGCGACCCCTGTATGCTCACCACCTTTTCCCCACAATTTACTCTTGGTTGCCGTGGTCCCTGATGGCACAGACTTCTCATTAAATACCTCCTGTGAGCTTGTGCAGTGCATTTCACCCTTTGGTACTCAAGTACCCTCTAAGAGAATGTTTCAAAGCTATGTAGCCCCTAAAACATTTCTAAAGTTAGCATCTAAATGTTTTATTCTGTGTGTAAGTAGTTTCAGAGAACTTAATTTCCAGGCAATAAGAATTGTCACATTTTTAAAAAATGTTACTGCTCTTTCTTTTTTGCTTCAGGGTCTATGTAGAGGTATGATGAGAAAGTTCCAAATACTTAGGGACTCTTTTTTCAGATACTTATCAGTTATCTATTAATTTCTAATTAAATACCATGGTGGCCAAATAATATAAATAGAATGATTTCAAGGCTTCAGTAATTATTAAGACATGTTTTAGTACCAAATCTATATCCTAGTAAACGTACCATGAGTATTTGTGAGGTGTAACATTCAGTGAATGTTAACTAGATTATATTGATTGATAATGTTTTTATTTTTACTGTTACTTTTTTCTTTGGTCCATTTTTTCAAATCCTGGGAGAAAGTTGTTAACATCTCAAACTGCCTTGCATTTTTTGTTTACTTATTTATGCCAAGTTTTCTCTCATGTGCACAATTTTAAAAGTGCAAATGCACTTAATACAGTTATTATTCTTAATGAACTTGATTCACTTGACATTATAAAAATTTTTGGTACTATTTTTGCCAAAATTTATTTAGTGTAATATAAAGCCACACCATTTTTCTCCACACTTTATTCAAATTATGTTTTGTGTATTTTGAGTATGTATTTTGAAAACATAGTAATTAGATTCTTTTTATATTCTTCAGGCTAGCCTGAAAAATATATGCTTTCTATTTGGTTTGAACTAATTGTCAATATAATCCAGGTTAGCTCTTTTAGTTTGTAATTTATTCCATGTTTATCTCATTTATTTTCTGCCATTTGTTAAGTAAATCTGCATTTTTTTCTATACTATTTTTCTTGTGAATTATAACTTAGCTATATTTTTGTGCTATTGTTTCTCTAGGGGTTACATTATTTATCTTTAAGTAATTGTGGTCTACCTTTAAAGTTTATACTATTTAAAAATGTAAGAATATTACAGCTGTGTGATTAAACTTTCTTCTCACCCTTTATTCTCTTTTTAAAATATTTTATTCTTATTTATGTTATAGATGCCACAATATATTATTAATATTTTTGCTTTATAAAATGGCAGCAAAAGAATAGAAATATTTAAATTTAGTACCCAAAACCATATATATTTTTTTATTTTAGTGAGAGGAAGGAAGGCAGAGAACATACTCCACATGTGCCCCAAACGGATCCACCAGTTAAGGCCACTAGGGGCAATGCTCTGCCCATCTGGGGCCGTTGCTCCTTTGCTCAGCAGTTGAGCCCTTTTTTTAGTGCCTGAGGTGGAGGCCCAGAGCCATCCTCAGTTCCCAAGGCAACTCACTGTGGGAGGGGAAGAGAGAAATAAGAAGGGGGAGATAAGGTGGAAAAGCAGATGGTTGTTTTCCTGTGTGCCCTGACCAGGAGTTGAACCCAGGACATCCAGATGCCAGGCCAATGCTCTACCACTGAGCCAACCAACTAGGGATCATATTTTTAATTAATAAAGAAAAAGCTCTTATTTAACATGCAGAATTTTATGTTATTTCAATTTCTCTTTTTCATATTTGTATTCTACTTGCTCTACAAAATTTTACCATAATATAGTTTTATATTTCAAAGATTGATTACTCTCATACAATTATGCAACAAAAATATACATAATCACTTAATTTTCATTTAAAATATTCCATAACCATCAGACTCTAAGTATTAATAGTTTTTAGATTAAATTAAAATAAGTTGCCACAATTTGGCCATAGGCCATAAATATATACCAAATTTTGAAAATCACTAAACCTAAAAAGTAAAATCTGAAATGAAAATTAATACAATAAGATAGATGGAACTTCTTTTTCTTCCATTAATTAAATTATCTTCAAATAAATCTTACTTGCAAGACTGAAACAAGGTTCAACAAAAATATTATTTCTAATGAGCATAAGTAAATGTGCTTATATAATTTGATGAGAATGGGAGAAATATTATAGTGTTGCTATTCAATATATAAATACTTTTTGAAGAATATGTGCCACATTATTATTGCCAAGATTTATTTTAATTAATAAATGGAGATTTGCTTTTGCTGCCTTACAATTTTATTAAAAGAAATGTTTCATAAGGCCAATGACCACCACCATGGTCTGACTTGGATTTGGGCAGATGGTAAAGGAACAGAGAAGCCAGAAAATGGTGGGCCATTCTGTTTATTAAAGACTTTTAATGGCTTCCCTTTCTCACTCCGTACTCATCTGGACTCAAAGACCCCCACAAGCGAAACAGCACTCCCCAGGGAAACAGGCCAGGCCAGCAGGGCTCCGAAGCCCCTCACCACTCCCTGTCTCTCTCTCTCTCTCCTCTCTCTCCTCTCTCCTCTCTCCTCTCTCTCTCTCTCTCTCTTTCTCCTCTCTCTCTCTCTCTCTCTCTCCTCTCCTCTCTCTCTCTCTCTCCTCTCTCTCCTCTCCCCTTCCTCTCTCTCTCTCTCCTCTCCTCTCTCCTCTCTCTCTCTCTCTCTCCTCTCTCTCCTCTCTCTCTCTCTCTCCTCTCTCTCCTCTCTCTCTCTCTCTCCTCTCTCTCTCTCTCTCTCTCTCTCTCTCTCTCTCTCTCTCTCCCCAGCCAAACCAGGCTGGGGGATAACCCCCTCTCCAGCAAACTATTGCCCCTCCCAAGAAGGAAGGCAGTTGCAATATGTGATCTGCTTCCCCGAAGGCAAGCCCTGCAGCCTTCACAATACACACATGGCGATGCCCCAACACAATCAAACCTAAAGAAAACATTTGTTTGCCCAACATTCCACGCCTTTTGTTCGCTTCAAAATCTACACCACAGATATTCCTGTGCGAGGAATGAGGTACATTAATAAACAAACTATAGCAACAGCACAAGTTATACAACTGCAACAGTTTACAAAGGTGCCCTTCACAATGTCTCCCTGAGCACTCTGCCGGAGGCAAAAACTGGAGGCCCATCTCTAGCCCCTACTCCATGGTAGGTGGGAGGGCCTCAGGGCTGTGTCCATGAAACCTTACAAGTGTCCTTGGTGCATTCCCCTGCAGGAAGGCCTCCACCAGAGCCGACCCCCGCCATCCGGGTTTCTCATACTGTCCAAAAGCAGCATGTCCATTCAACAAAGGAGCTGGTGTCCTGCTCTGGTTACAGTCCAAGAGTCGGTCCATGATAGACAGCCCAGCTGTCTGTGTAAATCACCAAGGTAAAGGTCCATTACAGGCAACTAGGTTCACAGAGGCCTCAGGCTTCCCCTTATCCCTGTAGTCAGGGCAGCTCTGAAGACGCTGCCCCAAGGAGGCGCACGTGGGAACAGTGGCCAACCTCTCCACCTCTGCTCCAGAGAGCAAGGTGCCATCCACCCCTTTGTCCCCACATCGCAGCAACCCTGCCAGGGGAGGTAGTCTTTGTTGCTGGGTTTTTACCTTCTGGATGAACACGGGCCAAACTCTGAGTGTGCGGGCAGCAGCTTCAGCCTGAGCCTCCTCGTGCTCAGAAAAGGGGCTGGAAACGCCCGCGCCCCTGACTCGGAGCCACTCTGCGGCACCGCTCCTGCAGCTGCTGGCTCTCGGCCTGAAGCTGAGCCCACGTTGTTCCTCCAACTGCCGCTGCCAACATTCAACTTCCAGGACGAAGGGCGACTCGCGAGCCCGTTTGGCCTCCTTCTCCAGAGACCTTTCCAGGCCCAGACGCTGCACCTGCAGGTCTCGGCTCTGCAGCTCTTCCTCTCGTGACCATTCCTGCTCCTGCCGCTGCTGCTTCTGGGTCTGCTCATCCTGGACCTTCAGACCTCAGGCCGCTTCTCGCAGGGCTGTAAACAACAGCCAGCTCGCAGTTCCGGGAAGGACAGCCATGGGGAGCCAGGACAGTGACCAGTCCTCTACCCCACCCCTCAAGGGTGTTGGCGGCTCCATACCCATCTGATCCGAATCCTGCCGCTGTGCCTGAGGTGAGGCCAGTGGCCACAGCCGTGGCCATGCAGGTTCTCATTGGATTCGGTAAAGATGGTAAAGAACTGTGGAGCCGAAAAATGGTGGGCCGTTCCGTTTATTTATTAAAGTCTCATAACAGTGGATGAGCAAATAGGCAGGGACTGCTTCCCTTCCTCACTCCAGACTCACCTGGACTCAGAAGCCCCCACAATCAAAACAGCACTCCCCAACCAATCAGGCCAGGCCAACAGAGCTCCCACCCCTCACCACTTCCTCCCTCTTTCTCTTTAGCCAAAACTAGCTGGGTTCATTTCCTTCTCCAGCAAACAATAGCCCCTCCCAAGCAGGAAGTCAACCTGCAATTTGCAATCTGCCGCCCTGAGGGGAAGCCCTGGCAGCCTTCCTTAGACCATGCACACAGGGCACTGCCCAGTACAGGGGCAAACCTAAAGAAAACACTGTGTACCCGACAGAAACCATCATCCTTCTCAATACTGTACTGATATTTCCAATCAGGACCTTGATGTGTTCTCTGGCTCGGTAGAGCTGCCTCCACGGCTTTCCCAGGATAATTTTTACAGTGCAGACTTCCAGAAGCCTTGGGAAAGTTACTTACCTTCTCCACCTGTTGTGTGCCTCACCTGCAGAAGGAGGATAATTATGTCGGTTGCCTCATAGGGTTGTTGTAAGTGTTGGAATCATATTTTTATATAAAATATTTATAAAATTTCTGCCACATGATTAAGATAGTATTAGTTCAGCTTTTGCTCATATTACCTGCAACTATAAAACTTTTCTGCTTCATTCAGAAGTTCCAGTAACAGTTTGTCTTTATTATTCCTCCAATTTCCTATGTTCCTTATGTCTAGCGGACAATCTGATGATCATTAGAATGTTACACATCCTATGGGTCTTTATTTTTAACCCCAAACTTTTATTTTCCCAAATCAATAGTAGGTTCTTTCTTTCCTCAAATTGAATTCTTCTCCATTCACTCAGTAACACTGGAGTTACTGTAAGAAGCTGGCTTTCCTAGAGCTTAGATTTATTCATCCTGGATGTTAGCTGTCACCTACAGTATTACAAACGACTCTTTTCACGAGGCTCCGTGGTATCCCCATTGGCTCCGTCCTGGCAGCCAGCCCTCCAGGCCTAGTGGTCCTGTCTGCCTTCAGACTGGTAGTGAAGCTTAACTGCTCAACAAATCACAGCATCAATAGTTACAGCACCATTAGAACTATCACCACTATCACCCTCAGAAAAATAACATTTATTGATCATTTTCTGGGAACATTCCTGTATAAATGTGCACACTACACATAATATCTCCTTCTTTCCTAGCATCTTCTGAAGACCTATTCATCTACTTTGTAAATGACAAAACTGAGAATCTGATGCATTAGAGAACTACCCTGAGCTATATAACTCAAGGCCCCAAAGCATGCAATATAAAAGGTCTAATTCCAAACTTTAAGTATCTTCCATATTTAATTATTGAGAGTCTCACTAAGGAAAAGCTACTGTTAAAATATTTACATACAGCAGCCTTTGTATGACTTCATATGACTTACAGGATACCAGGTAACACCTAGGTCAGGCCATTGAGTCAATATGCTTAGGTCTCACGTACTTCCTCACTACTATCTAGTTTATCATGTCCAAGATCACTACGATAATATCAATTTCAGGGAACTGCCAAAAAGGAGAAGATCCATGTAAAGTGCTGAAAACGGACCTGATGTAACATGAATATCAGATAATATCAGCTATTCTATTACTATGTCTTTGCTGCTGGGAATACCATTTATTAATTCTTACACCAAATATTTATTGAGCACTGATTATGTGCCATTAGCCAAAATAAGGGCTCTACTGTCATGAAGCCTCCTTTATATAGGGAGAGACAAGAAACAAGCAAATAATCATATAATAAGTTAGGCTGAGAACATGCTATGAAGAAAATTAAAGAAAGGTAAGGACATCATGCAAAGACGGAAAAGTGCATTCACGGAGGAGGGAGAAGTCAGTAAAAGGACCTAGGGTGAAACAATTTTGGAAGACTTGAAGAAAAGAAAAGAAAACCTGTGTGGCTGGAGCTAAGTGAGAGAGGAAAAGGAAGACAAGTACGAGACAGGATCCAAAAGGCAGACACTCCAAGGCACTTGGGTCTGGTGACTAGCGTGAGAAATTCAGGTTTCACTCTCAAGGTTTCAAAAGCCTTTGGAGGCCAGTGATGTCATGGGAGTGAGTTACAGTCAATGCACAATAATGGCTACATTTCAAGACCTCTGAGAGCAAGAATGCAAACAAAGCAAACAGAAAAAGCAACTAGGAGTCCAAACATATTTTTAAAAAGCATAACTCTGCTAGATTTAAGTATTGACTTCCATTCACACAGAGGTAAAACCAACTGGCAAGAAATCCCTCTTGGAATGTACTTTTTTTTTTTAACTTTATTTACTTATTCATTTTAGAGAGGAGAGAGAGAGAGAGAGAGAGAGAGAGAGAGAGAGAGAAAGGAGCAGGAAGCACCAACTCCCATATGTGCAAGCCCAGGCAAGCCCAGGGTTTTGAACCAGCGACCTCACTGTTTCAGGTCGAAGCTTTATCCACTGCGCCACCACAGGTCAGGCTTGGAATGTACTTTTGAGCTAAGTGGAAGAGGCAGGACGGGAGAGCCCTTATTCCTTAGATTGGGGAAGAACCTTCGGGACCGTGCACAACGGAAGGAAGGAAGGAGGCAGCTGGAGGCGAGACCTAGAGGTGGTGCTGGAGCAGCCTGTGCAGGAACTGTCAGGCCGGGCTGTGGTACCCGTAACACCCGGAGGTGGGAGTGGCTTCAGCTTCCATACTGAGAACCAAAGCGCTAGCAGATAAAAATACAAGGGCCACTAGAGACAATGCTGTGCCTATGCGTTAAGACAGGCTGGGGTCACAGGGACAGTAGCTGTAAGTAACTGAAGGTGCAAACAGCCTTTATGGATGCGAGTCCACAAGAAATCACTGTACTGAAAATACGATGCGACATGGTAAGAGGCCAACTGTTCGCCAAGACCAGTGGCCTTAATGGCCCTGTTACTCAATCCTGATTTATTTTACTAGGAAAGTGATACACTTTTATCTTGCACTTAGAAACAAGCTGTCTAAGTGAATGAGGACAGCTTAGAGAATGGAGTGTGTCCTCAAACAGCCTGTTCCAGAAAGGTGGAATTCCAGTGCAGTCTATAGAGAAACTCGAATCTTGATTAGGGCACTGGTCAAGCCAGCAGTGGTCAAGCCAGCAGTGGTCAATGTGGAAGCGGTGATTGCCGGACTATCCCACTCTCCATAGCAGACCCTCCCCAGATCACCGCTTCTCTCTGCCCTGGGAAGAAGGAGACAAAGTCTTTCTAGAAAGATGCTCACTGGACTGACTCTTTAGTGGACATTGAGGCTTCGAAAATGGAGGTAAATCCAGGTTCTTTCTCAGAAACAGAATAATTATGGATACTATGGATAAAAACATTTGTGAAGAATAAATCTGAGGAAGAAAAGGAATAAACAACTGACTCATTTCCTTACCTCTCCTCAAAGAGCAATACCCTGCACCATCCCTACCACGGGACCACCAGAACCAGCCTTCCTACAGCACTGCCCATGCCGGTGGCCGGACGGAAGTCCAGACCCGTGTCATCCCCTGGGTCACCGCACAGCAGCCGGCGTTGTTGGTGCTGGGGCTGCCACTGTGGGTGCGGCTTGTTCAGGGGCTGGAACCGGAATAGCGTTTGGCAGTTTGATCACTGGCTGTGCCAGGACCCTCCCCTTCAAGCAGCAGCTCTTCTCCTGCCGTTCTGGCCTTTGCCCCATCTGAGGCCATGGGGTTCTTCTGCTTGACGGTTGCCTTCCTCATTCTCTTTGCCATGTAAGGCTCCATGGGGGTCACCTACCCATCCTCGCTGCTTTGACTACAGGCCATGTCTGGTGCTGGACCATGCTAAGCTTTACCATTAAATACAACAATTCCCTTAAAAAAAAAAGTTACACCAGAGAGCAGCAGGGGGAATGCTTAACAGCTTCCAAAGAATAAGTCAGCACTTATTTTTCTTTTTTCATCTCATCAGGAGTCATGAAAACCTCTTTGCAGGCTTCCTTGAAGTATATTTTCATTTAGAAAAAAAGCACAGCTTTGTTATGGTTTCTTGTATTTCGCCACGTTGGTTTATTCCTCTTTGCTTGTTCATACTACATTATAGCATTCACCCTCTTTAGCATTTAATCTATCATTTTGTCTCTGGCCAGCTTAGTGTGAACTTATTTTTATGACTTTTTATTCCAAGCATCTAAGATATTGCTGATCACATAATAGGTGCTTAATAAATATGTAGGTACTTCTGTTTTTCTTTTGTTTTTGTTTTTGACAGAGACAGAGAAAGAGTCAGTGAGAGGGACAGATAGGGACAGACAGACAAGAAGGGAGAGAGATGAGAAGCATCAATTCTTCGTTGCAGCACTTTAGTTGTTCATCGACTGCTTTCTCATAGGTGCCTTAACAGGGGGATGGGAGGGACAGCAGAGCGAGTAACCCCTTGCTCAAGCCAGGGACCTTGAGCTCAAGCCAGCAGAGACCATAGGGTCATGCCTATGATCCCTTACTTTAACCAGCAACCCTGTGCTCAAGCTGGTGAGCTCACGCTCAAACCAGATAGCCCATGCTCAAACTGGTGATCTTGGGGTTTGAAACCTGGGTCCTCCAAGTCCCGATCTGATGCTCTTATCCACTGCACCACCACCTGGTCAGGTTATTTTTAAATAGTATATAGCAAATCCATCCAAACTCTCATATCTAATGAAGAAGGAATCATTAATCCTATGTATTATAATAGAGGTTTCAGAACATAAACACTCATTTGTTTGATAATTTATAGACTTTATAGACTTTTCATTATGGTAAGTAGAATATTGACTAAAACTTATTCACAATAAGTTAATAATCTACCACTTACCTCCATATAATAAATGAATAACACATCTCAGTTCTCCAAAGGAAAGCCAAGACAAATATAAAGCTTTTGTTTATAAAATATGACACTTAAAATAGTCAAATAGTTTACCCAATATTACAGGAGGAACTAGAGAACATGATTAAAATATCTACTTTGTTGTACTAGTGTTCTGTTAGCTATGTAAGTCTTAGTTTTTCAATAGTTCTCTAACTGCACGGCAGTACTTATTTGGCATGCATTGTTATACACATTTTATATATGAGAAAATAAGTTTAGATTTTCCACAGCTAGCACATTGCTAGACTAGGATTAAAAACCACACTTACTCTTTGTCCTATACTCCCAAGGAGTAGGAGTTGAGAGAATAGGAACCTCGCTGTAGTACTCAGGGGTTCCATGCAGCAGGGGATCTCAGAATGAACTGTGAGTTGTGGAATTCACAGAGGTTAATGTGGAGGAAGAAGGACATTTCTGTAGATTTAGAGGTGAGAAAATAATGAGTACACAGAAAAGAATCTGATTGATTCTGAGAGTAAAAGTTATGGAAGAGCAAAGATAAAGTTAGCTGTATGTGCAAGATAATGGAGGGAGTAATGAAATAAATGTGGTCTGCTGTTTGTTGTTGAGAAGGATATATTTAAGAAGGGAGAAATGAGAGATAGTTACTTTAATTTACTAATGAATGCCTTGGCTGCTTCTCAAAGGAATTTAAAGTGAGAAGGTGCCATTAGGGGTCAATAAGTTTAATGTGGTGGAAAAGTAATGAATATTTGCCTTCTTTCAATAACTCAGGAAACACACATAAACTAGGTTTTTATTACACAAATATGCCAAAGCATAGAAGGTCCTTAATACCTGGATTGGATTAATTGAATAATTATTGACTGATTCAAAATATTGCCATCCTTGCACTTTAGGTTTTTATAAAAGAAATAATAATAATAATAAATGTAGCTAACATTAATCGGGTGCTAACTATTGTCAGGTATTGTTACTCATGTGCATTATCTAGTTTAATTCTCAATTTTAAACCTAAAAACGATGTACTATTATTTACCCTTTTTACAGATGATGAAACCAAGGCATAATAATATTAAGAAACTTAACCTTAATAAGAGAATCAGTAGGTTAAATATTCTGAACTATGGTGTCCTATTAAATTATGAGTCTCCTTAGGTGCTCTATGAATTAAAGCAATATTTAATATTGGTGATAATTTTTCACAGGAAATATTAGAGCAATAGCTATAAAAGAGGACTTCCAGCTTTGTCTTCGTGTTTACTGATGTTTATCTCTGCATATAAAATGATTTTACCATGTAAGAATTTCTAAAAACTATCAACTGTACCAACAATTGTAATGTCTCAGGACATCACTTTTATCACAAAAAGAATCGATACTTAAGATTAGGTTAAAATACTATTCACGGGTAGAATTTTCATAATATCTGTGTGCATTTAGTTCAGAAAAATCTTTCTGACAAATGTAACAAATGTAGGGCTTAAGAATCCCATGGACAAAGGGAACACATTGTGGGTCTTACAGAAACAGCTGGAGAAAGAGAAAACTATTTTGTAGATAAATGGCTCTTAGAGGTCAGACTACTCTGGGGTGAGAACTGTAGGACAGGTGGAAAGACCAGGGTGGTCCCGAGAGCAATTATACACAACCACTTTACAGGTGATAAAACTGAGACCCATAAAGAGGTCACACATTTTGTAACTAAGCTGGGTCTTCTATGTCTCAATGAAGCCCTTTTTTTTCATATACATAAGTGACTTAGAGTTATGGTTATATAGTGCAGAAAACTGCACACAAGACAAAAAAAAGTATTCTGCTTGGCTGTCAGCATCAAATAAGGAAGAGCTTGAGTTTCTGGGATTCCAGTTTTCTTGCCTGACTTCTCTTCAATTGCACTGTCTAATTAGACTACATTCTTTGGGTCAGTCTCAATTGGCTTTTCAGCTACACATGGCCTTGGTGTAAAATGGTGCCAAAAGAAAGGTGAATCTGCTTTTTTATACTCTATATTTTCTACATGGTAAAAAAAAAAAAATGAAAACCTTTAACCTCAGGGTCACAGTGACAACTTTCTCCAATTTTCTCAGCAGTAATTGAACATTTTCTTATCAGCATCACTGTTTTTTAAAACAGGTTCTGGGAATGAGACCATCATCCATAGGTGGAGGGGACAGAAAAGACATCTGAAAAAAAGTCATAAAAAATCCCAGCTTGTCATCTGTGTGCCTCTCCTTTTTATTTTTATTTTAAGAGAATGCAACCCATGGTCTGATAACTGAATGGATGTAACTCTGTATTTAGCCAATGTTACTTTACCCTCCTACCAAGCTTTTCCCTTTCCCTGCCTCTTCTTTGCCTCTATATCCGCAATTCCAGTGCTTCTCAAACTCTGGTGTGTATATTAATCACCTCTGAACCTTGCTAAAAGGTTGATTTTCATTGACTGGGTCTGGGATCAATCTGGAGGTTCCGCAACTTTGACAAGCACCTAGGAGGTAGACGCAGGCTGACAGTTTGCCAACCATACTTTGAGTGGTGAAATCTATTTCACTTTAAAATTGATGGTTGAGAGGATGAACGTAGAATGCAGAAGAAGAGAGGAGAGAATTTATCATTTTTCTCCCCATTCTTCACAGTAGAACCAGTGTTTATTTTGTCAACAATTAGAAACAGTCTTCATTTGAGATAGTTGAAGCACTCTTGAAAAACATACATTTTACCTTCCATACAATTACCTGTTTCTTTTGTAGTAATTATATAAAGAATTTTTCTCTAAGGAATTTAATTTTGTATACTTTTTGTAGCATTAACTCATTAAATTGATGATTTTCTGTGTGCTTATTTTAAAAATATTGGGGAAAAAGTTAAAATTATTTTCACCAAGACCTAACCTGAATTAGGATAAGTTTAAGACCAGGGAGGCGGCACTGGTCAAAGTTTATTTTTGTTGTTGTTTGTTTGTTTTTTAAGGACCATTAGATCGAGGGCTAGAGGAATAGTATGTATGTATGTATGTATTTATTTATTTATATTTTTCTGAAGTTGGAAACGGGAAGGCAGTCAGACAGACTCCCGCATGTGCCCGACCGGGATCCACCAGGCACGCCCACCAGGAGGCGATGCTCTGCCCATCTGGGGCGTTGCAACCAGAGCCATTCTAGTGCCTGAGGCAGAGGCCATGGAGCCATCCTCAGCGCCCGGGCAAATTTTGCTCCAATGGAGCCTTGGCTGCGGGAAGGGAAGAGAGAGACAGAGAGGAAGGAGAGGGGGATGAGTGGAGAAGCAGATGGGCACTTCTCCGGTGTGCCCTGGCCAGGAATAGAACCCAGGACTCCTGCACGTCAGAGCGACGCTCTACCACTGAGCCAACCGGCCAGGGCAAGGCTGGTCAAAGTTTTAACAACTGGCTATAAGAAGAAAAAAAAGCCCTGATGTGTAGCATCTGCCCATTTTCACAATATAAATTACTACCACCATGGCTGCCGATACAAAGTCACCAAATACTAAACTAGCAAGAGATTTGTGAGTGCCTTCAGAGCTGGCAGTAGGAGCCACTGAGAGCCTCTCCACAAAGTGACAGTTGAAGCCACAAGGGAGGATATCATAACTCAAGAAAAAGTACAAAGGAGAAAGATTGTAGGCTTATCTTCAATAGAATTTTGTGTCTCTAGGAAATCTTCTAATGCATTTATCTTTGTCTCATAGTTAATTTTGGATTTGCTCCCCAGACTGTCAATCATAAGTTAGTGTTCTAAATGTCTTTGGTCCTTCGTATTTATAGCAAATTATTTTTTTAAATAGGTGTTGGATTGCAAAAAGAAGGGAGCATAAAAATTGACTCCATTAATACTATTTTTGAGGAAAAGGATGGACAGTACATTTATAACATTTTAACTAAAAAATAAGGGAACTAATAGAGTCAATCTTTATGGTAATCATCTGTGATTTTTAAGATAATATTTAGTAAATTATAAATATGCTAAGGAAATTTCTGTATTTCTAAGACTGATGTTGTGTAGTTGGGAAGAAACCTTCCAGACTTAAGTTAGAAGAAAGGTGAACAATAGAATTCTGAGAAAGCCAACATATAGACCCATCCTTTCCTTTTACCTCCCTCTCATACCACAAAATCAATATGAACTGTATGATAATACAGTATATTATACTTTCTAACTGCTGGACTATAAATGCAATGGATTGGATATTGAATGACATATAGCACAGCATTTTGATACTGGGCTGAGACTCTCATTCAAACATCGCAAGATGTTGTTGGGCTAAGGACCTAGTGGAAATGTATGTATGATCAACTAGCATAAAATGATGAATCAATAAGAAAATGCAGCCTTACCAGGTGGTGGCACTCTACCAGTGGATAGAGCATTGGACCAGGACATGGAAGACCTAGGTTTGAAACCCTGAGGTCACCAGCTTGAGCACGGGCTCACCCTCTTGAGCACAGGGTCGCTGGCTTGAGTGTGGGATTGTAGACATGACTTTATGGTCTCTGGCTTGAGCCCAAAGGTCACTGGCTTGAGCAAGGGGTCCCTTGCTACACTGTAGCCACCACCCCCCCACACACAAAACACATATGAGAAAGCAGCCGATAAATAACTAAGGTGGTACAACAAAGAATTGATGCTTCTCATCTCTCTCTCTCTTCCTATCTGTCTGTCCCTGTTTATCCCTCTCTCTGTCTCTCTCACAAAAAAAAAGAAAAAGAAAAAGAAGAAAAAAAGAATATGCACATCACTTTCAATTAATTGTGGAGAAAAAAACCTTATAACTGAAGACCATTTTTTTCCCACTGAGAACCTGAGCTCAGGAGTTTCCCCAAATCTTTATCATTGGGTCTTTCCTTGCAATGATTTTGGACCAAACAGCAGATCAACTCCAACCAAAAAGAAAAACAAAGAGACAAAAATGACAATTGAAATTATTTCATAGAGTAATAAAGTATTAAAACTAGAAGAAAACTGACAGATGGTATCATGTGGTTTAATTGCTGTCATGCCTTGACTATTACACAGTGTCCATATCTAGCATTCATATGCGCCTCAGAAAGGTCTAGGACCAAATGAGCATCCATAATAAGAATACACTGGATTCTGATTAGTAATTAGACATCATCATTCAGTCCTATTTATTCTAGTTTAAAAAGGAGTTTGCTTCAAGTCAAAAGACTACCCTGCACATCCACACCCCAATGTACAGACATTTATGGTTTAGTTATGGATTTAATTTTTTTCCTTTGGTCATTTTATACACAACAGATAGCATCACCAAATGACTTTTAGGATAATGCATCATTTTCACTGAGTCACTTTGCGTAACTGAATTTGAGATACCTCCCAATTGGGTAGAGCAGCTTTTATAAAAATTGCCTTAAGGAGGCTCATTCCAGCTAAATTTACACCACCTGTTTTAATGTGCATATTGTCATGACCCACAAAGACTGCATTAAGTAATTAAGAAACCGACCGCATACTGTTATTCCCTGTAACTGAATCTGTAGATTCAATCAATAACCACCTAAAAGTGCTTAGGGCTACGGGATTAGGGCACACCCTGCTAAACAGAGCGTCCCCTGTGGGGTCCCAAAGGGAGTGTGTTAAATTGTGATACCATTATGCAGTTTTCAGTCCCATTTCAATTAGTCATAAAATACAGCAAAAGCTACCTTGTTAACAAAATCATGCAAGACAGATTCTTTCCTTAGAAAAAATTTGAAATAGAGCTAAAGATAAAAGCAAATAGTTGAGCAGAAGAAAGAAAGACGTTAATTCTAGCCGCCTTTCCAAGGCATGTTTATCTCCTGAAGAAGAGGTGAACTGTGTGATCACTGCATACTTTCCTATTTTCTGCAGACTAAAGACATAGTCATTTTTGAAGTGCTAATACCACTGTAAACATAATTTATTTTATTTGAGTTTTTATAGTTCCACTGGTGAAAGGGCTGTGCAGCTGTTGTTTACTAAATTGTCATTTGTTGGGTTAAAAGTTCACCCTGCTCACCCAGAGTATGGTCACTGCTCAGGAATCAGATGACCACATCAGAGCTACATACTATATAGATCATATAATTTGTTTTGGATCAGTTTCCTTCCAGATGCTAAAATCTGGTGTATTTATTAAGAATTGGCTTGAGCCCTAATTCACTGTGGAGTCCAGCTGAAACAGACAAATTGATCCGGGACCCATCCCAACACATGTCTCCTCCAGGCGGAATGTGATTTAGGGTTTTTATGGCAGTTACTGATCACTGACTACATTTGTATGCATTCTAGGCAGTTAGTGTCCAACAGTGTTTCCACCCTAGAGAAAACCTGAGGTGAATATTTCCCAGATGGCTTTTTCAGACAGAGGTCTCTCACACAAAAAGGAGAAAAGAACACATTTTCAAAGACTAGAGAGCAGCTCATATTTAAGAGTTTTTGATGGACAAATTCAAGGGCCTTTTCAAACTCTACAGGGTGCTTCTGAAACATGTTTGGAATGTAAACACACACTTGCATTGCCCAGCTGCTACCTGGCTTAGAGTGTGACCTTTCATAGAATCTTTCATTTTAAAGCAAAAAGTAATCTTGGTGATCATTGGGGTCAGACTGTTATTTTACACAAAAGAAAAATGGGACTAAGGTAAGTTAAGTAATGCAGTCACTAGAATTTGATTTTCATCCAAATCTCTAAATTCTCTTGTGTTCCAGAGGGCATACTGGGGGCTGTGTCTTGGTGCAACTCAGCAGTATGTCACTATTGGTGACATTCTCTTTAACTTCCTTCATATTCATTGATTTCCCTGTTTTCTGCTTCTTTCTCTTGCTTTTCCCTACATGTACCCCTGTTCTCTCAATTCCTTTTTTTGCCATCTCTGTTTTTAAAACATTCTAGCTCTGTTTTGATTATAAACCAATAAAAATATCCCGCAGAGAAAAAAATAAATAAAGCCTACTGCATACCTGCTGATGTGACTTCTGATTTCTTTCATTTCAACTGAGAATTTTTATTGCCCATAGCATTTATCTGAAAAGTGTACTAGCTTCTGACATTTAGGGTTTCCTTCTTATGTATTTAACTTTATGTTTTATGTGTATAAGCAAACGCACAGAGCTCAGACTACTTTGACTGCCTTGCAGTACCTAGCACAGGGCTAAACTCTTTATTTTAAAAAGTTGATATTCTGACCTGCAGTGGCGCAGTAGATAAAGTGTTGATCTAAAAAGTCGATATTCTATCTGAATCTCTTAGATCAGTGGCTTTGATTTAGAACACGTATTCAATTGATCAAATTGGTTGCTTACAACTAGTTTAGGGAAAACACTTCTAAAATACAGATTTACCATTGTACCTCAAATGTAACAAGAACTTGAACACCCCATTTCATAAAAAAGTGAGCTAATCCTGGTATCTAATTTAGGCATTTTAAGGTTTTGGGATTTAACTTTTCTACCATTTTAGAAGCTGTCTCAAGTTTTTCATTAAATCTTTGCTTCCACTATACACACACACACACACACACACACACACACACACACACACACACACATACACACATCACTACAGCTGGAGTGCAAATGTACAGAAGAAATAGTTCATTTTAACCATAGAAGTAGATATCTAAACTTCAGCCCTATGTTCAAAATTTGTGTAATGGCCACAACAAAATGAATGTTAGGAATATTGTGCTCGAAGTACAGAATATGTTGTAATCCTATCAATCATAATGGAAACTATCAATTAAAGACATGAGAGTAACACAGGTCAACGGAAAGACCTCGTGAAAGAGTTACAGCAATGTTCTCAGAAAGAGGCAGATGGGGAAACGCACCATGTGAAGTGCAAGTTTCACTAACAGCAGGCACAACGCCTGGAAGGGACTGAGGACAGAGGTGCAGGGCCTTTGGGAAGCCGGGCGGATGACGCTGGCACAAAGTGCACTGGCTTGTGCTGATGGAAGCCCCCTCCCCCCACCTGAAAGGCTCAGCAGGGAGCAAGCTGGCCAGTGCTAATTAATCATCGCTGCTGACTAATGTGGGTCGCAGAAAGTGAAAGGTCAGGGAACAGCACAATGGACGACTCAGTTTGTACTATGTAACTGCAGAACTATGGGAGTGAGCTGTTGAAAGCGAGTGTGTGTGCATGTGTTCAAATATGGCAGGATAAATTACTGAGATAATTTACTCTGCTCTCACGATGTTTGCTCTCTTTCTACCTGGCCCTCACCCTTTAAAGCAGGGAACAGGCCATGGTACTCCCTTGCTGCTGGGAAGATTTATGTAGCTTGACTGAAAATCAAAATTGCCTTAGAAAAGTTGGATCTTTATGACTCATTACATGTTTTACATATTATGTTAATTAACTGTTTAATTGAGTTGATATAAATCAACTTTCTTTCTAAATAATTGCACTTAAAAGAACTTTTCCAGTTTATGCCTGACCAGGCAGTGGCGCTGTGTCAGGCTGGGACGCAGAAGACCCAAGTTTGAAACCCTGATGTTGCCAGCTTGAGCATGGGCTCACCAACTTGAGTGCAGATCACTGGCTTGAGTGTGGGATCATCGACATTACCCCATGGTCACTGGCTTGAGCCCAAATGTCACTGTCTTGAAACCCAAGGTTGCTGGCTTGAGCCCAAGGTTGCTGGCTTGAGCAAGGGGTCACTTGCTCTGCTGGAGCCCCCCAGTCAAGGCACATATGAGAAAGCAATCAATGAATAACTAAAGGAGCCACAACAAAGAATTGATGCTTCTCATTCCTGCCTGTCTGTCCCTTTCTCTGACTCTGTCACACACACGCAAAAGAATTTTTCCAGTTTATATTTCTACTAGTTTACATTATCCAGTTTTATTGAGATGCATATAATTGAAAGCACTATATAAGTTTAGGGGGCACAGCATAATGATTTGACATATATATATATGTCAAATATAGTTAATCCATTACCTTATAGAGATATAGAAAAATTGTTTTTTTTTCTTGCAATGACCATTCTTAAGATTTACTCTTTTAATAACTTTTATATATGGTATACAACGTTAACTGTATTCATTAAGTGTACATTACATCCTTAGTATTTATTTATAACTGCAAGTTGGTTACTTTGACCTCCTTCCTCTAATTTCCCTTCCTACCAGGTCCCACTTCTGATGACCAAAAACCTGATCTTTTTTCCTATGAGTTTGTTTTTTTCTTTTTCTTTCTTTCTTTCTTTCTTTTTTTTTTTTATGGAACACTAGGCAAAGAAAGGAGATATCCTTGGGTGGGATCCTGAGTACCAGGAGGAGGGATGGCTGGAACATGGTGTGGGGACACAGGAGTATTATTTAGAACCCAGGAGTTCACTGAAGCATCTCTTCCTCTTTTCATATCCACTGGTAAGTCCAATGGACAATTGCAATGAACCCAAACTGGCACTATTAATGCAGCAGAGAGCTCCAAACCATAAAGACACAAGCCACCTTAGCGGAAGTTCCAGCACATGGTGAGAAAAATAGTAAACTGGTGCTAAAGGAAAGAGAAAATGAATGTCACCTATTCCTTTTGGAAGAGTTGCAGTGGTAAAGACAGAGCACTGTTCCATTAACCTCTGCATATCAAGTCATTTTGTGGATCCTAAGAAATTTCTGAAAAATAACATAACAAGGGGTGGTCAGCCAGTGTGATCATGTAAGTATACAGTTATAGTGAGTGGCAGTAATAGTGAGTGAGAGTTATTAAATAGTCATACATTTAAAGAATAAGTTAGGCAATGACGAGCAAGGACGAGCACACAGACTAATGAATAGAAAAGAGTTTCCAGAAATAGGTTTAGAATTATGTAAAGTTATAATATGATGAAGTATATGTGATGTAGTTAAAAAAAATAAGTTTTTCCAATAAATAATGCTAAGAAAACTAAGAGGATCCCTCCCTACAACCTTTATTATTTTAAAAATCCTAAAAGATCAAAGGTGTAAATGTAGAATATGAAGTATATAGCAGTACTAGAAGAAAATACAATTTATTTGAGACTAGAACAGTGGTTCTCAAACTTTCTAAGGTTGAGGTGCATTTAAAATCCTACAAATAATTGTAGGTGCACTATATACAAATTTATGAGAAATATGTTATATTAATTAAGTCAAATATTAAAAAAAAGTCTAAGCATGCTTTTATGGTAATTAAACAAAATAAATATGACAAAATTAAATTTATTCTGACATTAAAAAACATTTTTATGTTACATTTTTTGTTATGCTTTTTAGAATTCGTAAAAAAGAGGGATTAAGAAATAAAAAATGACAAAAAAGTTATCTTTATATATATATATAGATAGATAGATAGATAGATAGATAGATAGATAGATAGATACATTCTTAGTAAGATTTAGTAAATTCGGCAGATCCTGGCATGAATGTGTTAAGTTTTTCCATTCTTGTGTTTATGAGAAACATGAGCCTGATGTGTTCTAGAGATTTCTTCAATGTTTGAGCATATATTTGAAAGGCAAACTCTCATTTCCTGTCAATACATTGAAAAATTCCTCTCTTTTTAATCTTAATTGTGTTGAGTGCAGAACACCCCCACCATACATATCATCTTAACTTTAAACCAAATAAAGGATAGAAAAATCTTGCCTCCAGTTTTTCCAGGGAACATGGGGGTAGTGTAAACAATCCAACACTACAGCTTAACAGCCTTTTGCAACCTAATCAGACAAGTGGGCAGACTGTCAGCTCACAGTCAATTCTCCACACCTCTGTCCCCCAAAAATCTAAACTCCAAAAACCCTGTTGGTTTTTTGGTTCCAACAGGCTCATATTTCTCTGGAATACCATAGGGCACACCTGAAAATCTTCTAGGGCACACCAGTGCACCCTCGCACACACTTTGAGAACCACTGGACTAGAAAAAAGATTTTTTAACTCCTTACACAAATATAAAACATGATTATAAGGCACAAACACCATACATGCACTCAGGATAAATGACAAAATTATAAAACAAAAATTGTGACACAGATAATTATAGAAATAATTAACATTAAAAGAATTTCTAAAATTTACAGGAAAAAAATCAATGACCCAATTAAAATAAGCAAAAGATATTAACAATCATTTACCAAAAAAGAAATATAAGTATTTTTATAAATATGAAAAAGATACTCTCACTCAAAAATTGAAACACTATAATATACAAATTTTTATTTTATCAGAGACCAAAAATGTTTGACAGTACATTATGCTGTCAGTGGTTTGGGAAAGCTGGTGCTCTTGTATGATCTTGATGAGAGTATAAACTGGCATTTATAGAAGGCAGTATGATGATAGCTTCCAAAATTTTTTTTTTTACAATTTTTTTTTCCTTTTTGTATTTTTCCGATGCTGGAAATGGGGAGGCAGTCAGACAGACTCCCACATGCGCCCAACCGGGATCCACCCGGCATGCCCACCAGGGGGCGATGTTCTGCCCATCCGAGGCGTCGCTCTGTTGCAACCAGAGCCATTCTAGCGCCTGAGGCAGAGGCCACAAAGCCATCCTCAGCACCCGGGCAAACTTTGCTCCAATGAAGCCTTGGCTGCCGGAGGGGAAGAGATAGAAAGAGAGGAAGGAGAGGGGGAGGGGTAGAGAAGCAGATGGGCGCTTCTCCTGTGTGCCCTGGCCGGGAATCGAACCCGGGACTCCCGCACGCCAGGCCAACGCTCTACCACTGAGCCAACCGGCCAGGGCCAATAGCTTCCAAAAATTTAAATTGTAACTATTCTGAACTATTTTAACATTGTTCTTAATAACAACAGATTGGAAACAACCTAAATGCCCATTGTTTATTGAGAATCTCAAATGTTTGTCTTAATACCTTTGTTTTCTTGTCTTTAAAAATATAAAAGAAACAATGTGCTAAGAAGACCTAATATGAAAACTAAATTTTTCTGTACAGAGTAAGAGCATCCTTGTCCCCCACATCTCAGTTTTTCAGGTCAGCAGTGATATCAGCTATGGGTTAGAAGAGACTTGGACAGAACCCCAAGGAAAACCAGCTTCTTCTGTATAGGGACTGAGAATTGGCCAGATAGGGAAATCAACAGAGTAGTGTCAAGGAAATAATTGCAAGGAAGCTAGACAAAGAGTATTTCAAGAAGAGAGTGATGACCATAGAATCTAAAGCTGAGATAAAGTCAAGTTAAAATTAAAAAATGTGTTCATTGGTTGGACAACAAAACAGGCATACTTTTAGTAGCGCAGCAGAGACAATGAAGTTCTCCTTCCAGATCCCCATCCCAGGGTCCAAACATTCATCCCCCAGCTGCTCCAAATATCTGTGGCTATTATTTCTTAGCTGTGCCCCTCGTGGGAGTTGCACTCAGCCACAAGGCACTGCCTTACTCGGAATTATATCCTCCCTCAATGGTGGCCAATGACCTGCTTCTTCCAGATGTGAGAATACAAAGACCTCATATCTCAATTTGGGGTAATTCTGAAGGGCCATCTCAATTCCATATCTTATATAGTTTTGGCTGAGATCAATAAATATTCTGCTCATAATTTCTCATATCAGAGTTCATTTCAGGAAATTTAATCTAAGATAGCTGGTACCAGAAGTAGTCCTACAAAATAAATTCTAAATTGGGTTTGGAGACAGGTCTCTCACTGGTCAGCTGGCAATGAGAAGCCCATGGTCAGCAGCAGCTGAAGTATGAACAGCCCCTGGCATGTTGTGATAGCGCAATTGCTAAAACTTTCACTGATGGTGAAGTGGGATGAGACACCAGTAGAGCAGGATATGCTGACTGATGGAATGTCTCTGACACTTGCAAAAATGGGTTAAAATCAGTAGTGGGATTCAGCTGGTTTGCACTGGTTTGGCAGAACTGATACCTAATATTTTGTTGAGTTCAGTGCACCGGTTGTTAAAATGGCACTTGAAATCAGGATTCTCTCTAAGGTGGGCTTCTGGACAGCTGCCCAGTGCAGAAATCACAAATATACATTCCTTACTCTTTTTTAATGTTCATCTGCTCAATGGCATATTCTAAGCGCCTGTAGTAACTAACGTTCATTCTGTCCATAGACGAAAAAAGTTGCAAGTGAGGATGCCAGTTAAGAAGCAATATGGCAATATCTTAAATAACAGTTTGTTTTTTGTCAGGTATTATTTATTATTTTTCAATAATATTTTAAAACTCTTATAATCTAGTTTTGTGTACCCCTTTTATTGTTCTTATTTAAGTATTAAATGCATGAAATAATACACTACCTTTTGGTATATCTTTTTTTTATACTTAAAAATGGTCATTAGGGCATAGAACCAGTTGTTAAATTATTTGAATCCCACCACTGGTTAAAATGCATTATTGACTTGGGCAGCTATTGCTGATCGTCACTGAATAGAGATAAAGATGGTCTTAACGTGATAAATCAACAAATAGAAACAAAATCTCAGAGGCAGAGAGCCTCCTTATAGCATCTTTGTGAAAACCCCAACCTCCTGCAGCAAAACAGCAGAAAGAGGAGATGTTTATTCGTAGAAATAGGGGAACTTAAAAGAGGTTACATTCTTAGCTCTGCAAGTTCTATACCATAGTAGAACCTTAACAGGAAATGAATAAATGCTGTTGAGCTCCTTGTTTTCGCATGAAACTACTGAGCCTGAAGACATAGCCCAGTCCCTCTTATTGATAAGATAGTGGCTCTTCCCTTTGCTTGACGATTATGCAGATATCTCAAACAAGGCAGGTAACTCACAATACAGGGGGTCCTTGGGTTACAACACAGTTCTGTTCCTACGACAGTGATGTAACCTGAATTTTGATGTAAGTTGAAACACACCCTAGGCTAAGTCAGTTGTGAAATCACAGTCTAGAACATAAATACACAACTAAGCCACAGGAAAAGGAAAAGGACATAAATATACTGTACTGTGCACTGCCCTGCGTATTCTTCAGCTGGGCGCAACCGAACTAGTTCGCCAATGTAGTCTGTAAGTAAGTACGTCGCTAATGGCGTAAGTCAAAACACTCACATCTCAGTTTTTAAAAATTTTTTTATAGGAGTGAGCATTGTAAACTCGAAACGTTGTATGTCAAGCCTGTCATAACCCAAGGACCCCTTGTACAATGTCTGCCCTCGTTAGCCTCGACTCCCACTTCCCCTGCAGGCTACCAGACTAAGGTCAAATCCAAGCACAGCTCAGCGGGTATCTGCTGGCTTCTAAGGGAGGGGAGGAACTATACACTAATGGAGCTGCAGGATGGGAGTGATATGTACTGGCAAGAGGCAGGGGCATGTGTGTAAGACTGGGTCCTGAGGATGCTAGGTCAAGGGGTAGTCTAATATAAAATGGAATGGACAACTTATTGATGAAGAGGCAGTCTCATATGATATGAAATGGGTTTAACATGAAGCTCAATAGGAAAGAGCAGCTCATCCTGTACTATCAAGTGACTGAGTGACCAGAGTTTCTTTCACGAGCTGCAGTCACCAAGGCAGAAGCAGGGGAAGGCCCGGTGGCAATCCACTGTAAAACGGGAGTGATACATCTGGGAATAAGCATGAGCAGAGCCGGAAAATGGAGGTAAACCCAATAAGCACGTGTCTCAGATCCCCAGTCATCTGCCAGTGTCAGAGGGCACTTCTCCCTCAGCTCACTTGTGCTGCCTCCCAGAAAGCTCTTCCTGGCATTTGCAGAGGGTGAAAAAGGAGAAGCAGGGTTACTAAATGGGCCAGCTGCTATGTAGGTGCCAGCTAAAAATGGATGTTTGTGTGCTACAAGAAACTCCAGGGTGATCCTGAGACATAGCAGTGAGAAGAAACCCTCCCGATGGGCAGAGCTCCCCTTGGGACCTAGTGAGCCACTTCATAAGGAAAGAGATGTGGCCCAAGTTAAGTGCCCCAACCCTGAGACGGGGTGACTCCCTAATGTTGCACCTTAGTCGCACTCCTGCCTCACAGCAGTCCCCACCCTGCAGAAGATCAGGGAGCCACTGGTCCTATCACATTACTGCGCTATTCAGAACCAAGTGGCCTCAGGGATGGGTGGCCTCTTAAAGGCATAGTGAGATTCCAGCTTGGAGAGGATGCCCTGTGGGAATGGCGCCATCGTCCGGGGGGGTCACATGCAGCCTAAAGCAACACTGTTGTGTGGAGCTGTGTTTCTAATAGTAGATACAGGGGCTGGGGAACCAAAGAGCTACAGTAGGAGTGGCTCTGATTAACATCACTCCAGTGATCTACTTGGAGGGAATTTGTGCTTCCCATCCATACTCATTTAGTTTTAGATCCTACAAGTTTAGAGATTCTGGTTTCCAGTAAAAGTACCATTCAACTTTAGACTGCTGCTGTCATCCAGAGTTCCAGGATCCTTATGGCAAGAGACCAGCAGGGGAGGAGAGAAACCCTCATTGAAGCAGGGGCAATTAATCCCATCTCAGGAAAAGGCAGGGCACCCAATAGCCACTGCAGGAGAGGGAGGAATGGCCTGGTCCTCAGGCGATCCACTAAAACAGGGGTCAGGAACCTATGGCTCGCGAGCCAGATGTGGCTCTTTTGATGGCTGCATCTGGCTCGCAGACAAATCTTTAATAAAAATAAATAATAATGTTAAAAATATAAAACATTCTCATGTATTACAATCCATTCATTTCCTACAGCTCATGTTCATGGTTGTGGGTGGCTGGAGCCAATCACAGCTGTCTTCCGGGACAACACCAAATTTTTATTGGATAATGCGTAACGTACACGGGTCATTGTATGGCTCTCATGGAATTACATTTTAAAATATGTGGCGTTCATGGCTCTCTCAGCCAAAAAGTTTCCTGACCCCTGCACTAGGATGTCTGCAGTTTTAACAGGAGATAGAAAAGTCAGCAGCCACAGCTTGGAAACAGCCCTGTAATTAGGCCAAGTGCCTGTGTCCTCAAAGGAGTTAGCTGACAGAAAGGGTAACTACCTACAATGGGAAGTAGAGGAGGGGGAGGGTGATTATCAGTTGTAGTTTCAAGATCAGGTGCAGCAATGAGGCTATCGTTCATTCCAACCTGTCTCTCATGACTTCCCCCAGGAAACCAGACCAACCAGAATCCTGGCAAAGCTTTCCCTAATGGGATGAACGACTTATGAATCAAGTGGTTGCTGAAGCCTCCCGGGCCAATGCCTGTCTGGTGTGGGGAGTTAAAGGCTCAGCCCCCTTGCTTCAACTAAAAGGATTGTAGTGCTCCCCAACACGATCTTCTGAGGCCTCTCAGTGGGAATCATGCTGTAGGTCACCTCCATCTGTTTGTCCAGAATTCTCTGATCACAGAATGTGTTTCCCGGGATCCAAGTAAGATGTGGGGTCAGAAGAAGAGTAACAGGAGAGGAAGCAGCAAAAACAGTCACCGCAGGCAGTCCTTCCATCACAAGGAGAGAAACATGTGGCAGCTCCAAGAAATGGGGAGTGTTAGAGAGTTATTTTTTGGTTGTTATTGGTTATCTGTTTAAGATAAGAAAGACTTAAGTTTGTGTAATTGTTGATGGTACGGGAAGGGAGAGGTAGAACATATAAAAAAAACAAAGAGGAGAATAGATTGAAGTGACTGAGGTGAAAGGAAGAATGAGAATCAAAAGCTTAAGTAGAAAGTTAAGCCTTAACCTTATTTCGGTGTGTGGTGTGACGCATGAATCTGACTTAGTGCAGGACAGGCACTCATTTCAACACCATTTTCAACCAGTTCATTTTTTTCTCCACGTATGTAAATCACTACTTTTATCACAAACTAAATCTTCATATATTCATGAGTCTGTTTTTAGACCCTTCTATTTTGTAATGTCTATATCTATTCCTCACCCAATATTAATTAATGAATTTACTATAGTTGTATGTCATCTTGAGAACTGGTAGCATAAAACCTTAATCCTAATTGCCCTCCTTTTGTGAAATTTCAAAATTTATTTCACATATATCCTGTGCTTTACTTTTGAGGTTTGTTTACAGATGATTTGTCTTTGTGTTACTATTCACCATTTTCCCAGTATATTTTTACAATTTTGTTTGTTGAGATGGGAGGGCATAGATTTTGTTTTCTTGATTCCCTTATGGAATTTTTGAGTTTTTGTACTTTTTTTCTTTAGGGTATTTTTCAGATAGCAATTTTTCTCTTAATAATTTATTTTTGTTAACCATATGAACTAGACCCCCTAGTATACTATCTTTTAAGATGAAGAGTGCAGAAAGAACCAACTTTTGGTATCAACACCTGTGAGAGGGAAGCAAAGAAAAGATAAGACAAATACAGAAAGTGGGTTGTTACACAATCATAAATAAAGTCCTTAACAACTCACAAGCAGCCCTGACGCACAAATGATCCTCTGGCAGGGGCCCCAAAAGTCTAGTTGGATGCTGGTTGTCCCTGAAGGGAGCATAGCCCTAGGTCAGGTGAGTCATATCAAATGACGCAATTTCTGAAGGGGGCTGAGGGCTGTGGACCCAGCAGCCCTCCCCGCAGCCTTCCAGGCGTCTTGGAAGCAGGAGCACAGGTCCTCACGGGGGACCTAGGGAGCAGTTGAGAGCATTCACTACACTTCTCACAGGAAAGACAAGAAATGTTCTGTTATATTTTGAATATGGTCGGAATTAACTGACTTCCATAGTTGGGACAAACTACTAAATTTACCTGCACATTCGTGCTACCTTTTGTGTTGGCAATGAAACACGGTTTCCCCATTTGTAGCTTTCCACCCCCACCAGCCCTGCATCCACCTCGTCCCTCCACCCCACCCACTCCTGGCTGCATCCACCTCTTGTAATCCGCCTGGTAATTACATTTGCTAGAATCTCTACCAGGTGTTCCCAGTTTGGATTCTACGAATCAGAAGTACCTGCTTCCAGTTTGGCAGCAATAAAAGCAGTGGAAGCCATTTTGTAGTTCTCTGGACAGTGGATGGGTTTCCGCAGAGATGTCTCAACAGCCTCTGGGTGTTTTCCTGTGAACCGTCCACCTCAGTTTACACTCATCATCCAGCCCACGGTTATGGGAACTGGGAGCTTGTGACAATGGAGATTCTTGGACCTGCCCCTGACCTGCGCAGTCAGAAGCTCTGGAGGAAAGTGTTATTACTAAGTCCCCTGGCTGAGTCTATGTACCAAAGTTGAGAACCAAGAACCGCTTAAGCCTATTTTAATACAATAGATCAGGGCCCAGTTTTTAAGCTGGGTCAGCCACCAGAATTACCAGGGGTGATTTGCAAACTATAGGTTCCTGGGTCCTAACACATAGCACCCCATAAATAACTCTCCAGGGAAAGGGACCGTGAATCTGGAGTATTGCAAGTATTCCCACGTGTTTCTGATTGTTTGGCAAGTGTGCGAAGTGCGACAAGTACTTCTCTGTGGCTTGTTGGCTTTTTCTGTCTTATTTTTAACATTCTCCCTAAGGCTAATTTAATTGTCATTTTATTTGTGGAATATTTCAGTCTGATAAAGTGTTAGGAGTTAATGACAAGGAAAGGATAAGACCACGGCTAGTGATCTTGGTCCAATAAAACCAAGTGTATTCATGTTCCAGACTCAGTGTTACAGAATCCATCCATCTATTTAGCTAGAATTTTTTCTGATTAAGAAATCAGCCAGTTCCTTAATATCAAAATTGCATAATTTTATTTTATTATGATGGTGTTACTTTTATACTTATAACTCTAGTGATGTTTGATATTAGTACATTTTTAAAAGTAAAAGTCCATAGTGATTTTTTATGTTTTTGGCCTTAGAGTAGATTTAATTTTGTTGCTGCTAAAAATAATACTGTTGCAATAAAATGTATAGTTTGTACAAAACATGCCAAACATTTTAAAACTTGAATTTTTAATAAATTATTTAATATAAAAATTCCTTGCTATCCATAAGATTTTATTCACCAATTGGCATAAGAAATGTTAATGAGCTAAGCAGAAAAAGTAATATTAAATTCTTTCACATTGTGGGACACACTTTTTTTTAAAGAATGAAAGCTATCTTATTTTTAAAAAGCCATTACATTTCTGACCTAAGCTATATTATGTGATTAGACCATGCACTGTAAAGAAAACATAGATTTTACTTTTAACAAGAACTTTGAAATGATTTGTATACATTTGAGAAACATATCAAGCTTAACTATAAAGTCAATTTTTGCTTGATAATATTTTGCTGGCCAAAAAAGGGTCTTGGTAAATGAACCAAGGTTCCTAGCAAATTAAAATAATAATTCTACATAAAAATTAATTATCATATCAGAGTAAGATGTACTTGATTCTGACTCTTAGTTATGAGGTAGCCAGCCAGCCCCAGAAACTGGGGTTTGTTATAAGTCATTGACTCATTTCAGACAGTTCCTGGTGGACAAGGGTTTTCTAAATCATGAACAGTAGTGGACCATGAGATTATTATACTCTTCCATTGTATATGCCTTGTTCTAAAAACTTGGGTGTTCTTCCTTATTTGCATCAGATAAAAAATTTTAAAAGCAAGAGAATCAGTATAGAAAGTACTTTGAGAAAATTCCTCAAAGCTCTGCATTTACTTCTCACATCTATAAGAAAACAAAAGTGTTTTTAACTCTCTGTTTCCATTTTGGGCTTTTTGGCTTTTTGTAGTACACAGGATATGAAACTAAAAAGACTCCACATATATAAATCAGTAAAATAAGAAAACTTCTTCTAGTAAAGAAGAAATTACTTTAAAATTTTCTCATTTCCAAAATGATTTTCTAAGGCTAGTTGTTCTCCAGGTCTTGTATTTGGACCAACAGCAGAATCACTTTAGTACTTGTTATAAATGCAGATTCTCGGGTCTCATTCAGACCTAGTGAATCAGAAACCATGAGAGTGGAGTTGATCAATCCAGGTTTGACAAGCTTCCCATGCAATTCTAATGCCTAGTGAAGTTTGAGAACAAATATCTTAGACTATGGAACATAAATTAACAAAGCTAAAATATGTAGGTCTGGATTTCTGGTTCTCATTTGAATTTCAATTCTGCCAACTGATCCCACTTGGGGATGTTTTCAAGACCCTCATTCAGATCAGTCGAATCTCTATCTTTACACCAGCATTTAAAAAATTCTCCGTTGGTTCTAATGAACAGCAGAGTCAAGATACACTGTAATGAGTTTGACTACTTGTTCAATAAGTCAACCTCTTGCTGCATTTTCAGCATACTGTGTGGTTCTGTTGTCTTTTTCTGTTGACTGTGCTTTCTGCCTTCTCTTGTGACCCTTATCTGAAACTACAGAAAGCCAAAGAGAGCATGGGTCAGCTGCCAGAGTATCTTATATAAAGTTTCTCCCATTTGGAGAACTTTTATATTTAATTTAAAAATCAACCTGCTATCTCTTGCATTATTAAACAGACTCCACTATTGATGTCTTTGCTTTGTTGCATCTATTTGCAATTTTCCACATTGTAGTCAGCGTTATCTTACTAAAATGCAAATCAGATCATGTCCAAACTCTTAAAAATGGATTGCAAGGCTCCTATAAGCTCCTGCTTTATCCATTGTTTCCCTGCCCAACTCCTTCTATGCTGTAGCCATACTAAATGCTTAGTTTAGTATGTTAGTTTGAATCTTCTTTCAGCAGAACACACATTATTCTCTCTACTTGGAACACTGCTCCCTGACAGGTGATCACCTCACTGTCACACATTCATCCAAGTCTTTGACATGATTTCTTTCAAGAAAACAGCTGATAATCCAAGCTTGAGATAACGCTCTTTGAAGTACCTTACAATCTCCCTATGACACTTTGTTACACTTGCTTACTTATCTGAAATTTCCAGTGGACTAAAATATTAATGGTATTCTTATATTTATTGTTAATTTTTCAGCCTCACATCGAGCACAGGGCCTATGTGTAATATATTTTCAATAAACTTCTTTGAGTAAATTTAAAATAATTTAAAAACAAGTGAACAATCAAATAGCAAATTAAAAATAAGCAAGAAATGAAGCAAACAAAAAATATTAAGGTGATATAGAATCCAAGTGAAGCCTGTGCATTAAATGTGCTGTGACTGACATTGGGCCCAGGGGACTGGCCTTTCAGGTGAATGTCCTTTTTCTTACCATGCATCACCCTGACACTTTCTTTTCTTTCCATCTTGAGTGAAGTGGCTGTCCTCTGTCAAAAGATTTTAGAAATGAGGCCCTGGCTGGTTGGCTCAGCGGTAGAGCGTCGGCCTGGCGTGTGGGGGACCCGGGTTCGATTCCCAGCCAGGGCACATAGGAGAAGCGCCCATTTGCTTCCCCACCCCCCCTCCTTCCTCTCTGTCTCTCTCTTCCCCTCCCACAGCCAAGGCTCCATTGGAGCAAAGATGGCCCAGGCGCTGGGGATGGCTCCTTGACCTCTGCCCCAGGCGCTAGAGTGGCTCTGGTCACGGCAGAGCGACCCCCCAGAGGGGCAGAGCGTCGCCCCTGGTGGGCTTGCCGGGTGGATCCGGTCGGGCGCATGCGGGAGTCTGTCTGACTGTCTCTCCCCGTTTCCAGCTTCAGAAAAATACAAAAAAAAAAAAAAAAAAAGATTTCAGAAATGTTATCTTACTTATTAAAAGGAAGTTCGTACCTTTAAACATGCCAGCTTTTCTGTACTGTGTTCCTCCAGCACTAGGTTTCCGTGATTCTAATAGACTTGTCATAGAAGAACAATCTCTACTAAAATAAGTTAGGAAGGTGCTAGGATAAATTAAGCAGCTTTCTTTAGTGTGGACACATTTAGAGTCTTTATTATGCTTATCTACTTTGTAAATCTCCAAAAGAGAAAAATAGCAACCATATCTCTGGAAATGTTTTGATAGACATCTTGCAGAATCAATGTCAATTTATTGGAACAGTTTGAGGAAGTTCAAAAGTATTAGTAAATATTTCATTCCAGGTAAGTTTAAAAAAAGAAGGTATGTTACAGAGAGATTTCTACCATCTCTCAGATAAACAATTTGTCAGAATTATTTTCTAAACTGTATGACATTTTTGAGCTCAAAAACCCCAGAAAATCTGTATATATAAAGTGACAGCTCTATGTATTTTCAAGACTATTTAAAAGTATGCATTAAATGTTTACATTATGTAATATAATAAGATTTTGCTATAATAAGATTAACACACTCCTGTTAGACATACAATTCACTAATTGTGCATAGGTGTTCAATGTTATAAAGACTATAAATGAATATACTTTTTCAGAGGAAAAGTGTAGCAATTTTGGTTGAAATAGACAAGGAGAACATAAGATACAGGAAGCAGGGACTTGAGGGAAAATAATATGGGATCATTTGAAGTCTTAGATCTTGGGGTTCAGATTATATTGAATAATAAAATGAGGCACCATTCACTTCCAAAGTTAGGTTTAGGGCATCGGTGGTAGATTTACTGGGCACCTCTACTCTATGTACACATCTGTCCTTAGGACCCTCCTGGAAGAACAGGCACTGACACCCTGATCACTGAGATTTAAAGGGATAGAAACCTATTCGACCAGAGTAGAACTGAATGGGGCTTGCTGTTTTCAAGCTTGAATTCCTCCAAAAGAAATTCATCTCAGAAGGGGAAGTCAGACAAGAGAACAGCACTTAGTGCCAAGATCTAAGTATCTGAGCAATTTATTTTAGGCCCTTTGTGTTCTTAATTCCAGAACCTTTCGAAGCAGTCATACTCACACTGAGAGAACATTTAGAAGCTGACTGACTGCTTGACAGTTTTGTGCCATAGGAAAGAGCCATTAAAGAGCTCTTATACAATACATGGGGCCATGAAAGTCTATAGTGTAGGACCCCTAACTGGGGCCTGGAGGATGTTGTGTGTGTGTGTTTGTGCTTCATCACTACTGTTTCTACTGGAGAAATGTTCCCCTTTCATTCAGTGTGGTTCTCGGGGGGGGGGGGGGGGGCAGTGCACTGTCAGTCTCATGGTTCCACCATCTCCTCATCACTGTCAAAACTCCCACCCATTACTTGTCCTCATCTGTATCTGATGACAAATCACTGTCTTCATATATTGCCTCGTCCTCAGTTCCATCTATGGCATTAGAAATGCCACACTTCTTAAATGACTTGACAACGATCTCAATCTTGATATCCCAGGATCTTTTCACCCAGGTACAAACTTCTCCTATAGTTGGTTTCTTCACTCTTCCTGCTGGTGTCAAGTTTTCCCCGGAAGCTTCATCCATTGGTTCCATTCATCTCTCATGGCAGCTTTGAAGAGTTTGTTAATGCTGACACAAGTGGTTGGAGCTGTGATGTCAAGTCTCCAGGTATGAGGACAAGTTTTATTTTCTGCTCTGCAGGAATCTTCTTTGTGTTTTTGTTATGTGTGCCCTGAACTAATCAAGCACCAATAGGGCAGGTTTGTGTAAGAGCCCACACCTGGTCTCCTTCTCCAAACTTTCTCAAACCAGATCTTCACCCCATCCTGACCCATCCAACCCTTGTCAGGAACATGGACAATCACTCCTCGAAGAATGTCTTCTTTTGGCATTGTTTTGCATTTGAAAATCAGCATAGGAAGCAGCTTGGTTCTCTTGACACAAGCTAGAACAACTGTATAATGGCTCTTTTCATGTCCACTTATCTTCACAGTTACAGTTTTCACCCCCTTCTTGTCAACAGTTCTGTTACTTGGGATGTCAAATTGAAGATGGACTTCATCCATATTTGCAATCTGTCCCAACTCAAACTGGTGTGTCTTCCGACATTGAATGACAAAACGATGAAATTCAAGGACCTTCTGCTCTAGCTTTCAGGCATGTTTTGGTCAAGTCTGGTGCGTGTACACATGCTTAGTCCATTCCGTTTTATGAACCCGAAGCACCAATTGTGTCCTCCTTTTAAATCAGTAACTTCTTTTTCATCAGCAATTCTTCTTGCCTCATGCTGAACCATCTTTGTGGACACAGGAATTCCAATTGCCCTTTGCTCTTCAATCCATGCATGTCTTCAATTCTCTCTCTACACCAGGATATTTTGCTGACTTGCCTCTCATGGCCTTCTTCTGCCGTGGTATTTTCAGCAGGGTTTCTTCTTTCTGTAGCCAGTCTCGAATTGATTTCTCAGTTGGAGGAGGACCAGACTTACATTCAGCAGCATGATTTCATTCACTTTTTCAAACTGGATCATGTTTAACTTGAATTCAGCACTGTATAAAAATCTTTCTGAGCCATTTCTGGGCAGAATGTGGCAAAACGTAACCTTCTGTAATATACCGGTAACAAGTGTGAAACAATGAACGCAAAACAAGTGTGAAAAAGCAGGAAATGCAAGTAAAAAATCTACAACCACTGTATAAGATGCACCCATTTCTTAGACCTCAAAAATTTTGAAAAAGGGTGCATCTTATACATGGGGAAAATACGGTAGTTTCCTGAGCCTACGCAGCCCAGCTGGCTCACTTCTTTCATGGCTCACTTTTTCTACTTCTGGGACTTTCTAAATAAGCTTTTACTTGTATGTGAGTCATGTCTCTGAATTGCTTCTGAGCCTGAATGCAATACTAAGGTTGCTGAACTGAGGCCCAATCACCAGTAACGTTCTGGTGCTGTTTTGCCTCTAACACCATGATGGCGAACCTTTTTATAAAAACCGCCCACTTTTGCGGTGCTGGTCAACCTGGTCCCTCCCACCCACTAGTGGGCGTTCCAGTAGCGGAGCAACCAAATGGCACCGCGATTGGCCCACCATGAAAGCTGGACCGCCCACTAGTGAGCAGGAGGGACCAGGTTGACCAGCACTGCAAAAATGGGCGGTTTTTATGAAAAGGTTCACCATCACGGCTCTAACATAGTGCTATGACTCAGATAGTTTTGTTGTGGCATCGTGCAGCAGGATTTCTAAGTGGCCCACCCAGGACCACCCCACAGACCTGAACTTGTGCTAGCCACCAGCAGGGGCCCATTGTGCTCCACCAGCTCCTTGCTTTGCATCAGGTGAACTTGAGTGAATCTTCCTTGGAATTCTGGACCTCCCTGTTTTAAGGTAAGAGGCCAACTTTGCTGGAGCTGCTCTTTTCTTAAAAAAAAAATCCTTGAGGTGGAACTAAAGATTGAGGGTTGAGAGAACTTAGGCAAATGATAAGAATTGAGATCACTGAAGACAGGAGGAAAAAATGGAGAATGACAGTTATACCTGCCCTGAAAAACAATTTCAGACCTAGTGAATTCAAGATGTTGATATACTTGTACTAAATAATTCCATTTAAGAATATGCTCAAATGTGCATGTTCATGACTATATTGGCAAGAGAAGTAGAAATAATTGTTATGTCCAGCAATAGAAAATGACTGCATAAATTATGATATGGTTATGCAATGGATTTAACAGTAAAAGTAAATGAATAAGAACCACACACGTCAACATGGATAAACCTTACCAACAATGCTGACTAACAACAGCAAGTCTGAGAAGAACACATATAATTTGAGGCCATGTATCATTTCAAAAATATGATAAACAATATATAGCTGAAGGATATGTACGTTGTGGTAAATTAACAAAGAAACACAAGGGAATGCTAAACACAGACTAAGATCTTGGTTAGCTCTGGAGAGGAGGAGAGCTGTGATCATGATATGCTTACGAGGGGGTCCCAAAGATATTGTTAACTTTATGTACTACAGAGGACACAAGTGTTTATTTTATTCTTCTTTAAACCATCCATATACATTACATGTTTTGTGCACACCCATTTATATACAAACACATACATAATTCCATAAACAAATTTTTTTAAATAAAATTATTTTTAAACAATCGATTAAGTAGGTTTTGTAGTTATATAAATGCAAGTCCAGTCAGTAGATTCATGGCTCTCCCTTGACTCCCTGGCTTGCAAAAGTCCAGGGAAGTGAAGAATTGTTCACATAACAATCTCAGGGGCTACCTGAGAGTAAAAAGAAAGAATACCAACTCTTACCTAGCATTTCTCTGCAAACAACCGCAGTATTTGTGACCACGTCCTTAGATATTGGGAGAGCTTCCTCATGCAAAATCTCTCCTGAGGATGGCAACCCATCTCTTCTTCCAGCAGTTTGACCTCTAAGTCGCTTCTCTGCAAGTGACCGTGGCTCCAGGGTACAGCCTCTTGTTCACCCTTCTACTCTACATTTGTTCAACATTTCTACTCGTCCGGCTTCTCTCCTTTTCTCTTTCTTTCTTCATGTACTTTTCTGTTTTTTTTTAAACTTCATTCTTTACTTGCAAGATTCTTATAGCTCAAAGTAATAGAACAGATGGAATGGGAAGAAGACAAATAGAAAAAAAATTATTTTAAATTTACTCATTGTGTCCCTGTAGATAGTTCAGGGGGACAGATCCTTCCTTATTAAATAAATATAGTAAATGTTATAAAAAATGTTTTGTTTTGTAACGGGACTTATCAGAGAGTCTTTAAAACTTTAAGAGGAGGATATAGTATATTACTTCCAAATTTGTCTGATAAAAAAATATTACCCTGATTTCTAAATGTCTATCTTGATTAGTACTATGTACAGTGGAAGAATTATAGGAAATACTGAGTTTGAATTATGGCCAAGAATGTTATCATAGTAAAAGAAAAAGGAGTTAAATATTCTACATTTTCTAAATTAAATGGTAATAAAATATTTAATTCAATTATCCTACTTTCTACAATAGATTTTTTGTTGATATCAATATAACATTTTCTATGGTAAATGTTACAGTTTAGTGAATGCTCTTTCAACATAATTGCATTTTTAGAGATTATACATGGTGCTTTCTTCAAAATTGAATGAGTGTCTCCTCTGTATCTCTATATTAGATACATCTTAACGTTAGCAACACAACAGTGAGCAATATAGACATAGTTACTGCCCTCATGATTCTTTTATTTAAGAAAAATATCCTTAAGAATTAATCACTTTTCTATATATTTAATGTACTTAATATAATAATAAAGGAACAAAATTTTAAGGCAACTTTAATGTGACTTTTAGTCCCCCAATTTTTCCCCCAAATTATTACAACTTTATTTAATGAAAAGCCTGAATTGGCTACCTGGGTATACATTATTTGAGTAACCCCATTGTGAAAATAATAATAATGACAATAAAATATATATGTATAAAACAGGAAAGAAAAGTTTTCAATAATAAAAAATTTATTTAGAGCTTTTGATTCAGTTGGTCTCTGCTTGAACATCCCTTTTCTGTTACTAGGAGTGTTCCATCACCCATGACAGCAACACATTTATTTGCCTATCCAGGCTTTCAATTACTGTATTTGCTTGTTATGACCTGATGTTTTATGCAAATATGATTTAAGTCAACTAAGAAGTAAGTAAAATTACCTGTATAGTTGAGAAGGTAAGATTTAACGCAATTGATGACAATGTTGAAAAATACTATAATCAAATCCCATAAAAGCTCTGGCTTAATAAGAATTGTTAACAAATGAAGAAAAATATAAGAATGATAGCTAAATAGATTATTTAGAGGTGAATTAATAATAGAAGTACTTAAGAAATTTTGTAAGCCCTCAAATATACTTTCAGAAATGCCTCTTTAAGAGCACGCCAGCCTGACCAGGTGGTCATGCAATGGATAGAGCGTCAGATCGGGACTCAGAGGACCCAGGTTCGAAACCCTGAGGTCACTGGCTTGAGCGTGGGGTCATCTGGTTTAAGCAAGGCTCACCAACTTGAGCCCAAGGTTGCTGGCTTGAGCATGGGGTCACTCAGCCTGCTGTAGCCCCCCAGTCAAGGCACATATGAGGAAGCAATCAGTGAACAACCAAGATGCCACAACGAAGAACTGATGCTTCTCATTTCTCTGCCTTCCTGTCTGCCTGTCCCTATCTGTCTCTCTTTCTTTCTGTCACACAAAAAAGAGCATTCCGTAAAAGCCTAATGTGAAGATAGTCATACTCAAATTTTTGAAAAATGCTATAACAAGGGTCAACTTGCTTTGCTCTTTATTTTTTTATAATTCTTTTTTTATTTTTTACAATTTATTTATTTTTTTTACATTTTATTTATTCATTTTTTTAGAGAGAGGAGACACAGAGAGAGAAAGAGACAGAGAGAGGAAAGAGATAGAAAGAACAGAGGGAGGACCAGGAAGCATCAACTCCTATATGTGCCTTGACCAGGCAAGCCTGGGGTTTCGAATTGGCGACCTCAGCATTCCAGGTCGATGCTTTTACCCACTGTGCCACCACAGGTCAGGCGCTTTGCTCTTTGTTCTACAACTGAGAGCACAATTGAAATATAATCTAAATTTTGTTTAATGTACTTGTATATTTTTATGATTTTAAATTTCATCTGTCAAGAAAACATTTAATCAACCTTATTTTCTATTTTAGATTTATCTCCTTATTTTAAAGGGATTTACTTTTTAAAATCCTTTTTCCATTGTCAATTATTCTCAGATAATGAAGATTTCCTACCCTGGTATTTTCCTAGTTTAAATGTACATCTAGCCCTGGCCATGTGGTGAGTGGATAAAATTTCAACCCAGAACAACAGAGGTTGCAGGTTCAACCCCCTGTCAGGGCACATAGGAGAAATAATCAATGAACAACTAAGTAAAACAATGAGTTAATGCTTCTTTTTTTTCTCTCTCTCCCTTTCCTCACTGTCTCCCTTCCTTTCTCTCTTTCTCAAATCAATAGGAAAAAAGGTACATCTAAAAGGCACATTGAAGTTTGCAACCTGATTTTCTCAGTACCTGAATTTCTGATACTAGCTTTGGAAACTGTAGTTAGCCACATGCCTGAAATGATTGTTAAAATATTGAACCTTTTATCTTTAATAGGATGATTTTGGCTTCAAGTACTATATTCCCTTTTTAAAAGATTTTTTATTGAATGAATATTTTAGAGAGGGGAGAAAAAGAGAGAGAGGGAGAGGGAGAGAAGGGGGGAGGAGCAGGAAGCATCAACTTCCATATGTGCCTTGACCAGACAAGCCCAGGGATTTGAACCAGAGACCTCAGTGTTCCAGGTTGACACTTTATCCACTGTGTCACCACAGGCCAGGCAAGTACTATAATCTTGACAGCAGCACATTGGAAATAGGGAGTCTCTGTGGTAGGCTGAATAATATCTCTTTAAAGAGGTCTATAGTCTAATCCCTGGAGACAGTAGATACAGTAGTTTACATGATAAAATGAAATTTGCAGAAGTGATTATGTTAGGGATCTTAAAATAAGGGAGAGAGCCCTGGATTATCCAAGTGGGACCAATGTAATCACAAGGGTCCTTTTAAGAGAGTGGTAGGAGGATCTAAACATTTATAGAATATGTAGGTATTAAGAAGCTTTATGTGATATATCACATTGCTAAAACCATTTGAATATGGCGAGTAATCTTTTTAATGTGCTGCTAGTATTTTATGGAGAATTTTCACATCTATATTCATCAGAGTATATTGGCCTGTAGTTTTCTTGCAGTATCCATTTCTGCTGTTGGTGTCAGAGTATTGCACTGGCCTTATTAAATGAGTTTGGGAATGTTCTCTATGTTCGATTGTTTTTTAGTTTGAAAATGATTGGCATTAATTATTCTTTCACCCAGGAAGCCATCTGTTTCTGGGCTTTTGTTTGTTGGATTTTAGATTACTGATTTAATATTCTTATTAAGTAAGTGTTTTGTTCAGATTTTCTATTTCTTTCTAATTCAGTCTTGGTAGTTCGTATGTTTCTAAGGATATTTTGATATCTTCTAGATTGTCCAGAAGATATTGTTGGCATAGTGTTAATAGTAGTAGCCTTTTATGATCCTTTCTGTTTCTGAAGTATCGGTTTAATGTCTCCTTTTTCATTTATCATTTTATTGATATGGGTCCTCTTTCTTTTTCCTTTGCTTAGTCTAGCTAAAGGTTATTAATCCTTTCAAAGAAAAATTAGTTGTATTAACCTTTTCTATTGTTTTTCTGTTCTTAATTTCATTGATTTCTGATCCAATATTTATTATTTCCTTCCTTATGCTAACTTATGGTTCAGTTTGTTCTTCTTTTTCTAGTTCCTGCGGCATCAAGTTAGGTTGCTTATTTGTAATCTTTTCTCAATTTAATCATTCATTGCAAATGCATCCATCTTAAAACTTTTTTCTGTGTCTCATAAGTTTTGGTGTGTTGTTTTCATTTTATTTGTTTCAAGATCATTTTTAATTTCCCCTTTAATTCCTTCTTTGATCTATCAGTCATTTAGGAAAATGTTATTTAATTTCTGTGTATTCATGAGTTTGCCAGATTTCTTCCTGTTACTGATTTCTAGTTTCGTACCATTGTGGTAGAGAAGATATTTGATGTGATTTCAATCTTTCTGAATTTACTAATAATTGTTTTGCCGCCTAACTTATGGTCTATCCTACAAGATGTTTTAAGTGTGCTTAGGAAAAATGTATATTCTACTGTTGTATGATGTAATGTTCTATATATATCTGCTGAGGTAATTTGTTCTGTAGTGTTGTACAAATTCACTGTTTCTTTATTGATCCTCTGTCTGGATGATCTGTCCACTGTTGAGAGTGAGGTACTAAATTCCCAACTATTATTGTATTGCTGTTTATTTCTCCTTTTAACTCTTTTAGTTTTTGCTTTATATGTTTATATGTGGGATACATAGTATTTACAATTGTTTTATCTTCTTGATGATTGTCCCATTATCATGATAAGATGGGCTTAGTTGCTTAAATTTTTAGTTTAATGCCTATTTTGTCTGCTTTTAGTATAGCTACCCTTGCTCGTTTTTTCCGATTTCCTTGCTTGAAACATTTCTTTCCATTCCTTTACCTTCAGGCTATGTGTGTCTTTAATGCTAAAGTGGATCTCTTGTATGCAACACAACATTGAATCTTGGATTTTTATCCAATCAGCCACTTTATATCTTTTGATTGAAGAATTTAATCAGTTTACATTTAAAGTAATTATGATAAGTAAGGACTTACTACTGCCAGTTTGTTAATTGTGTTCTGGCTGTTTTGTAGATTCAGTATTTCTTATCCTGTCATTTTTCATTGTGTTTGAAGATCTTTTGTTATCAATATGCTTTGATTTCCTTATCGTGTTCTTTGTATAATTACTACAGGTTTTCTCTTGTGTTTATGATAGGCAAGTATGTTAAAATTATATTATCAAATACTATTAAATGTTTTAAATATGTTAAATTATAAGTAATATTATAATTTTAAAATTATAACAAAATTTAATACAGAAAATATATTAAAATTTTAACACCCTATCGTAACCTGGCAAAAACTTCAATAACATTTCTAAATGTTACACTTTTACTTTTTCTTTGTTCCATTATTTAGGTTATTGATGTTATTGTTTACATAATTTTTATATTGCACGACCAATAACAGATTATTGTAGTAATGGTTATTTTCACTATGTTTTCTTTTTAACTTTTAAACAATGATTGTGATTTATGCACCACCATAACTATATTACCAGATCTAACTTTTGGCTGCATATTTACCATTACCAATGAGTTTTACACTGTCTTTTGTTTTAATGATGTTAATTAGCATTCTTATACTTTTTGTTAACTCCCTTTAGCATTTCTTGTAAGGCAGGTCTAGTGGTGGTGATCTCTCTCAGCTTTTGTTTGTTCAGGAAAATCTTTATTCCCTCAGTTTTTGAGGACAGCTTTGCAACTAGCTCTAAGGTAGAATTGTTGGTTGACGTTTTTATTCAATATTTTGTATATGTCATCCATTCTCTCCTGGCCTAAAAGGTTTCTGTTGAGAAATCTGTTATCTTACTGTGGTTTACTTCTATGTAACTTTTCTCTTACTGCTTTCAAAATGCTTTCCTTGTTTTTGACTTACGACAATTTCATTATAATGGGTTATGGTGAAGCCCTGTTCAGGTTCAACTGTCTGGTGCTCTGCTGGCCTCCCGGATCTGGATGTTCCAGTCTTCCCCTGGTTTAGGAATATTTCAGTCATTATTGCTTCAAACACTTTTTCTTTGCTTTCTGCATTTCCCATAATGTGGAGGCTCTTTCTGTTGTGTTCCATAAATTTTATAAGCTTTCGCCACACTTTCTCATTCTTTTTTCTTCTTCCTTTTCTGACTGGATAAATCAAGTGTCCTGACTTCAAGGTCACTGATTTCTTTCTTCAGCATGGTGACATTCCTTTTCTATCTCTCTTATTAAATTAATTATTTCAGTCATTGTATTTTCCAGGTTTAGGACTTCTGGTTGCTTTTTTATGGTTTCTGGTTTTGGGGGTTTTTTTTTTGAACATCTTATTTTGTTCATGCATTGCTTTCCTAACTTATTTTAGTTGTCTGCCTCTGTGTTCTTATAGTTTACTAAACTTTTTAAGAAGACTAGTCTAAATTCTTTTCTGACTAGTTTATAGACCTTCATTTTTTTAGGGCCAGTTCACTGGAGCTTTGTAACTTTCCTTTGGTAGTGTTATGTATACCTGATTTTTTTAGTCCTTTATTCCTGATGTTGATATCCATGTATTTGATTTAAATGGTCTTCTCCAGATGTTACAGTTTTGTTTTCTGGACCTGTCTGCCGGTAATACTCCTGAGCAGGTGGGGCTTACTATCAGGGTCTATTTTGGGGAGAGACAAGTGCCCATGCTCTGAAGTGAGGGGTAGGGGTGCCAGTGGCTAAGAACAGTTGAAGTTGGATAGGGCTTGCCTGGCTTGGTTCCCTGTCCAGGTGAATCTACAGGAGGGGCTCAGCCACTGGCTGAGTTCTCTGGTCGGAATGACTAGGTGGTTGGATGGTATTGAACCAGCCACAGGTGGGGCTTTGAATGACCTGCCCTACCAAGGCAGCAGAACGGGCTCCAGGGCCTACACCACTTGTTGTTTGGGGACCAGATCAGGCAAAACTGCACTGAATTTCCTGATCAGACAAGTCACCACTTTTGCTCTGCAAATGGGAAATCAGTGGGCTGTGCTCTCTGTTTAAGGCCATCTGTTAGAGCTGTTTAATGTGATATGTAACTCTCCATGTACTCTGTTAGGTTCCTTGGTTGTGGGGGTTAAAGATTGTACTCATCAATAGGTGGGGATACTAATTATTTTCCTTGCCTGGGCAGAGTAGAAAAGCCAGCTTCAAGCTTTTGAGGCTCTTCAATTGTAATCTTAACTCAAGCCAACCTGGTTTCCCAGGTCCCACATTCCCTGGCTTGTCTACAGATGAGCCGCTCTGCCTGCCAGACTCTGTGTTGGAGCACTATTGGTATATGGAGCATTCAAGTGCGTCTAATTAGACTTTCTGTTGCAAAGGGACTGGGAGCTACAGCCAGTCAGCAGTGAGTTGGGTTATGACTCAGCTTGCCTGCCTGGACAGAGGCAGATCAGTCTCCAGGACTGGCAAAACTCTTCATCTGAGGATACAAAATAGGCAGACCTATACCCCGCCACGTCCTCTTGTCAAGCTGTCCACCTTCTGGCTCTACAGTGGAGCAGAGCTGCTGGTGGGGACACAGCCTGGACAGTGCGGATAGGAAGGTGGTCTGCCAGGATCTGAGTGCTGGTGTGCCTCGCCCCTCCTAGCTTCTCCCTCACAACCACATTCTCAGGAGTCAAGTGCTGCAGATTTCCCTGCAGTCCCCATAAGGCAAGACCAGAATGGGTTCCCCCAAGAAGTGACCCACAATTCTGAGAGATGTTCACCCTAGACTCTCTTTTCTAACTGAAGGAGCTATAAACTCAGGGGAGATAGCACCATATGGGGTTTCACTGGCCTAGGGGAGGGAAAAATGAGTAGTTAATAGGCACTCCTCTTTGCCTTCCAATGTGGTCTCTGTTGGCCTTTGTGGTTCAGTGGTGTAAAGCCAGTTGCCGCAGCCAATATCACAACCACCTGGCCCTTGCAGGTTCGCATTAGATTCAGACAGACAGTAATGAAACAATGGAGCCATCATCTTTAATCCTAGCTTGCACCCGGCAGGCAAGTAAAAACACAAACTGGGCTCCAAAACCCACTTATTCAGTGTTCACAAAGCTACTAACTTATCCAAGTTTCCTAGAATCAAAGGTTTCTAGCTCACCAGACTTATTCACCTCTGTTCCCCATCTCCTTCCTTCTCCCTGCACAAACTCTGTACAAACTGGCTTCTGCCTCAGCACTCCACCATCTTGGCTGCTTCTCCTGGCCTCTTCCACATGGCCTTTCTCTGCTCTCCTTTCTCTACTCTCTCCTCTAATGCTAATCTCAGGAGCTGAGAGAGAGCAAGCTCCCGGTCTGCCCCACTTTATAGTGTAGAAACCAAAACCTTTAATCCAATATACAAACAAGGAAGTCTCTGATACAAAGTCACTTATCTCAGGCATAATGGGATTCCTCATGAGAGTGTACCACCCCACATCAAAATGGGTGGGAAAGGCTTAGTCCCAAAACCAAGCCCCAGGCTACAAGGATCCTGCCTGCCCACAGCCCACCCCCAACACACATTAATATAATCATGCCCATCCCAAGCAAGAAGGGTAACCAATACCATCACTTGGGCGACGGGCTTCCACGTGGGCAGCGTTATCTTTAATAAAGTGAGCATAATATATTTTATCTGCCCAACAATCCACCCCTATGCTCACTTTACTACCCACAGTCTACACCACCGGATTCCCTGTGCAAGGAAATTAGACACATTACACAAATTAAAAATACATGACAAATCATACAGTTTCAAAAATTACAAAGGTACATTTCACCAGTCTCTGAGTACTTTGCCAAAAGCGTAAAATGTCCTTGGACTTCTTTCTAGCTATAGAAAAAGCTTCCTGGGGCAGGGGAAGGGCCTCTAGCAAAGCCGCCCCCACCCCCATCAGGGTGTTTCACATTGTCCAAAATCTGTAAGTCCATCAACAAAGGAGCCAGTGCCCACTCCTGTCATAGTCCAGGAAATCAGTCCATGCACATGGGACCTCAGCCACCTCCCTCATCCCTGCCGTCCTGGCAGGTCTTACACTGTCCCAAAGAGGAGCCTGTGGCAATGGAAGTCAGCATTTCCATCTCTGCTCCGGAGAGCATGATGGCGTTCACCCCTATGTCCAATATCGCAGACCTACCAGGGGCATAATAAGTACTTTTTGCAGCTGGGCTCTCACCTTCTGGAGACTGCAGATCACAACTCCACACCAATTCTCCTCATCCTCCAAAGAGAAACTGAAAACACCAGCTCCCACCGGTCTCAAGCCCCGGGCTGCTGCCACCACCATCTGCTCTGCAGGCTTTGCAACTTCAGCTCCGACCTCAGCCCGGGCCTCCCGCTGCTGCTGGCTCTCCACAAACTCCAGGGCAATCTGCAACTCACGAACCTGTGATTCCTTCTCCAGTCGCTGCTCCATTTCCAAGCGAATCTCACAAACCTGGTCGGCCTCCTTCTCCGGTGCTTGCTCCAGCTCCAGGGTCAGCATCTGTTTCTCCCACGTTTGCTCCAGCTCCTTCCACTGATCGGTTTGCCAGGCCTGGGCAGCCTCTTCCCCTGAGCTCTTGGTTTCCTCACTCATGGCTGTAAAAGTCAGCCAGCCTACGGTCCCCAGAAGGTCAGCCATGGGGAACCATAACAGCAGCCAGTCCTCTACTCCACTGCTCAAAGGCGGTGGTGGCTCCATACTGATCTGTATCGAATCCTGCCACAGACTATGCCAAATGTAAAGCCAGTAGCCACGGCCACCATCACAGCTGCCTGGCCAGTGCAGGTTTACATTAGATTCGGACAGACGGTAATGAAACAATGGAGCCAAGAACTAACTGATGGGCCATTATCTTTAATCCTAGCTTGCACCCGGCAGGCAAAAACACACACTGGGCTCAAAAGCCCACTCATTCAGTGCTCACAAAGCTACTGACTTATCTGAGTTTTCCTAGAATCAAAGATTTCTAGCTCATCAGACTTATTCACCTCTGTTCCCCATCTCCTTCTTCTCCCTGCACAAACTCTACCAGGCGTCCCCAAACTATGGCCTGTGGGCCGCATGCAGCCCCCTGAGGCCATTTATCCGGCCCCCCACCGCACTTCCGGAAGGGCCACCTCTTTCATTGGTGGTCAGTGAGAGGAGCACTGTATGTGGTGGCCCTCCAACGGTCTGAGGGACAGTGAACTGGCCCTCTGTGTAAAAAGTTTGGGGACCCCTGCTTGACACAAACTGGCTTCTCCCTCAGCACTCCACCATCTTGCTGCTTCTCCTGGTCTCCTCCACATGGCCTGTCTCTGCTCTCTCCTCTAATGCTAACCTCAGGAACTAAGAGAGAGCAAGCTCCCAGTCTGCCCCACTTTATAGTGCAGAAACCAAAACCTTTAATCCAATATACAAACAAGGAAGTCTCTGATGCAAAGTCACTTATCTGAGGCATAATGGGATTCCTCATGAGAGTGTACCACCCCAAATCAAAAAGGGTGGGAAAGGCTTAGTCCCAAAACCAAGCCCCAGGCTACAAGGATCCTGCCTGCCCACAGCCTGCCCCCAACACACATTAATATAATCATGCCCATCCCATGCAAGAAGGGCAACCAATATCTGGGCGACAGGCTTCCCCGTGGGCAGCGCCATCTCTAACAAAGTGAGCATAATATATTTTATCTGCCCAACAAGGGTTGTGCTTCAGTCTCACCCCATGTTCTAGGGTTCTCTCAGTGGTGCTTTGTACGTCAATAGTTGTTAGTTTTTCTTGTGAGGGGTAGTGAAGTCAAGAATAACTTATGTTGCCATTTTGGTGACATCAGTTCTAATTTACATTTTAATTTAATGTTTTCTTTTAAAAATATTTTAATTTTTAATTTTTTTTTTTTTTTTTTTTTTTTTTACAGAGGCAGAGATAGACAGGGACAGACAGACAGGAACGGAGAGAGATGAGAAGCATCAATCATCAGTTTCTCGTTGCGCGTTGCGACTTCTTAGTTGTTCATTGATTGCTTTCTCACATGTGCCTTGACCGCGGGCCTTCAGCAGACCGAGTAACCCCCTGCTGGAGTCAGCGACCTTGGGTCCAAGCTGGTGAGCTCTTAGCTCAAGCCAGATGAGCCCGTGCTCAAGCTGGTGACCTCGGGGTCTCGAACCTGGGTCCTTCCGCATCCCAGTCCGACACTCTATCCACTGTGCCACCACCTGGTCAGGCTAAAAATATTTTATATTAGAAAAGAATTAAACCAGTGTATAATGTTATATAATATATATGATATAGATATATAATTTATAAGATGTGCATTATATAAAAGAGTTTTCCAAAATAGATTTATATTTGGTATACTGCTGTAGCTGGTAAAATGCACATTCTTACTTTCATCAATTGTCTAAACAATGATTACCGAGTCTAAGAGCTTTCAGTTCTCATCTCTTTTATATAATTTCCTCTAATTTTGGAAGGAGAACATTGGAACCCATGCTTTCTAGGCTTTAAGGAACTATAATTAAGCTTCTTGATTTATAGCAGTAAATACTGGCTTGAAGCACACTGTCAGATAACAGCATTCCTCTGAGTATGGCAACTTATTAGTACCAGGACACCAGATCCTGAAATAATGGTATCCACAGGTTGCAAGATAACACTGTTCTCAAGCAAATGAGATGAGAAGAACACACTCAAAAGATCTTTTAATACCTTAGGCTGGTTCAGTGGTAGAGTGTCGGCCTGGCATGCAGGAGTCCCAGGTTCGATTCCCGGCCAGGGCACACAGGAGAAGTACCCATCTGCTTCTCCACCCCTCCCCCTCTTCTTCCTCTCTGTCTCTCTCTTCCCCTCCCGCTGCCAAGGCTCCATTGGAGCAGAGTTTGCCCGGGCACTGAGGATGGCTCTGTGGCCTCTGCCTCAGGCGCTAGAATGGCTCTGATTGTGGCAGAGCGACGCCCCAGATGGGCAGAGCATTGCCCCCTGGTGGGCATGCCAGGTGGATCCCGGTCAGGCACATGCGGGAGTCTGTCTGACTGCCTCCCTGTTTCCAACCTCAGAAAAATACAAAAAAAAAACACCCCAAAAAACAAAACCTTAGGCTAATATGATACACCCTTTTTTTCCTAAGAATTCAAAACCTTCTCACATACAGATAAGAGAAGCTGATGTTCTGTATCAGGACACAATACAGCACTGGGGGATGGGAAGGGCAGAGTCCTCCCCAGCTTCCTCTCCCCATACCATAAAAATGACAGGAACATTCTACCTTTGTGGCTCTATAAGATGAGCTGCATCATTCTCAGCTATATTACTGGAAGGAGATCATGTACCATGATTTCATTTTGTGCTTTCAACATTTCTTGGTGTATTGGATTCTGGAAATGCATACAGCAAATTAGGTCACTAGGTAGGGAATATCAGCTTTGTATTTTTATTTTTTAAAGGATAGTATATCTGTTTGGAATTCTATTTTAAATTCCCCATTTATATGGACTCATATAAAGAGGGATAATGCTACCTAGCTACCTTCAATATGGATAAAAATTGTATTCAATAGTTGAGTAGAGCATCATCCCAATATGCCAAGTTGTAGGTTCGATCCCTAGTCAGGGTACATACACGAATCTACCAATGAATGCATAAATAAGTGGAACACAAATGACATCTCTATCCCCTACCTTCCTCTCTTTCTCCCCCCTCCCCCATCCTCCTCCCTTATTCTCTCTCTTTAATAATAAAAAAAAAAAATTGGTGTTAGCATGATTAATCAATGCCTTTGGTAGCCATGCCCTAATGTGCTCAGTCAACTACAATAACTCCTCAATGTCATCGATAAGTCTGTGACTTTACAGAAGACAACATATAATGAAACCAGTTCTATCATAGAATAATTATATAAACAAGAGTTAAGTCCACATGGTATCTCATCAACATTATAATGAAAAACATTGAATGGAATGACATTATTTAAGAACCTGCTATAATTAGTTATTCATTCTACTAGAGCACCAGAGAGTAATGCACTGATGGTCCTCCCCAGTCTTGGGCTAAAGCAAATGCAAAACCATTAGCTCATGAATAAGCATAACCTGTGTAAACCTGTCAATAGTGATGCCCTTAGAAGAGTGTTTTTTTTCGTAACCATATTTTGTAACACCAACTACCCAAAAATCACCAGAAAGAAATGCTACCCATATATTTCTGTCAGAAATTTATACTGTATTATTTACCAACAGTTGAAGAATTCTGCAATAAAGATTGTTTGATTTTGTATACTTTGTCCAGTTTTGCTCAGTTATTCTCACAGCCTACTCCTCTTTTTTTCCTTTGAGTAAATACAGTTAACATTTTTTGGAAATTGTATTCCAAGATCACGTTTTAAAGAACACTGCAATTGACCATTTAAAAGTTAGTCATGTCTTCTACATAAAGAACCCTAAAGTTTCTACCAGGAAACTACAAAAACTGATAAATGAATTCAGTAAAGTAGCAATATACAAAATTAATTTTTAGAAATTGATTGCATATTTACACACCAATAATGAACTATCAGAAAGAGAATATAAGTATACAATACAGTGTACAATTGCATAAAAAATTACCTAGAAGTGAATTTAACCAAGAAAATAAAAGACTTGTGCTCAATTGTAAAAAACTGAGGAAGATATAAAAAACTAGAGGCATGGGCCATACTCATGGATAAAAAAAATTATATCATTAAATATTCATACTACTCAAATAAATTTATAGATTCAGTGCAATCCCTATCTAAATACTGATGGCACATTTTACAGAACTAGATAAAAATAATTCTAAAATTTATATGAAACCATAAAAGACCCCAAATAGCTACAGCAATCTTGAGAAAGAAGAATAATTTAAGAGGTATCATGCTACCTGATATTAAACTACAGTGTGTCCGTAAAGTCATGGTGCACCTTTGACCAGTCATAGGAAAGCAACAAAAGATGATAGAAATGTGAAATCTGCACCAAATAAAAGGAAAACCCTCCCAGTTTCTGTAGGATGATGTGGCAGCATGTGCGCATGCGCAGATGATGACATAACACAGTGTATACAGCGGAGCAGCCAACGGCCATGCCAGTTGAGATGTGGATGGTACAGAGGAAAGTTCAGTGTGTTCTGTGGCTTACTAAATTCGAGTCTGTGACCGGCCCTGGCCGGTTGGCTCAGTGGTAGAGCGTTGGCCTGGTGTGCAGAAGTCCCGGGTTCAATTCCCGGCCAGGGCACACAGGAGAAGCGCCCTTCTGCTTCTCCACCCCTCCCCCTCTCCTTCCTCTCTGTCTCTCTCTTCCCCTCCCGCAGCCGAGGCTCCATTGGAGCAAAGATGGCCCAGGCGCTGGGGATGGCTCCTTGGCTCTGCCCCAGGCGCTAGAGTGGCTCTGGTCGCAACAGAGAGACACCCCCCCCCCCCCCCCAGGGGCAGAGCATCGCCCCCTGGTGGGCAGAGGGTTGCCCCTGGTGGGCGTGTCGGGTGGATCCCGGTCGGGCAAATGCGGGAGTCTGTCTGACTGTCTCTCCCCATTTCCAGCTTCAGAGAAATACAAAAAAAAAAAAAAAAAATTCGAATTCGTGACCAAAGAGCAATGTGAATATCGGCGTGTTTATAACGAAGCGCCACCACATAGGAATAACATTACTCGGTGGGATAAGCAGTTGAAGGAAACCAGCAGTTTGGTGGAGAAACCCGTTCTGGTAGGCCATCAGTCAGTGACGAGCCTGTAGAGCAGCAGTTCTCAACCTGTGGGTCACGAACCCTCTTGCACTGTTGGTGAGATTGAAAATTGGAGCAATGACTATGGAAAACAGTATGGAGATTACTAAGAAAATTAAAAATAGAACTACCTATGCCCCAGCAATTCCACTTCTGGGAATATATCTGAAGAAATTCAAAACACTGATTTGAAATGACACATGGACCCCTATGTTCATTTCAGCATTATTTACAATAACCAAGGTACAAAAGAAACCCAAGTGCCATTAATAGATGATTGGATAAAGAAGATATGGTACATATATATGATATAATGGAATATTACTTGGCTATTAAAAATGAATGAAATCTTAGCATATGCAATGATATGAATAGATCTAGAAGACATTATGGTAAGTAAAGTAAGTCAGACAGAGAAAGACAAATACCATATGATTTCACTTACATGTGCAATCTAAAAATAAAAAAATGAACAAACAAAGGAAAAACAGACTTATAGATACAGTGAACAAACTATGGGTTACCAGATGAGAGAAAGGTAAGGGGAATGGTTGAAAAAGATGAAGGAAGTAAGGTACGAAACAGTCCCAGGGATGTATAGTACAGCAGAGGGAATGTAGTCAATATGATTTTAATAACTATGTATGGTGCCAGGTGGGGGCTGGAATTATCAGGGGCCTCAGTTTGTATATTATATACTTGTTTAACCACTGTGCTATATACTTGAAACAATTTAAAAAAAAAATCTTTTAAAAAAAGTTATGTCCAAAGTAAAATAGGCCTTATCAAGTTAGAAAGTTTCTATATTGCTTCAAAATTATTTTACTTTGTGTTTTAATCCTTGGACAAGTTAAAGTTCTTTAAATTACATTAAGTATTATTAACCTCATGTGATTTAGTTAGAATAAAGAGTAAACGGGAGTGTGCTAATGCAACAGAATGAGGAATAAAATGCAGGAACTCTAAATCTTGGCTGTGTGCTGAAGAAGGCTTAAACTTTCTCTGTGGATTCAAGACTTGTTCAGCTGTCATGCTGGACACACTTAGGTCCTCTGTAATCTGCAGTTCATAGACACTGAAAGCATGGTTTGTCTAACTCAACTGTTAACCCCAACTGGCAGTAAGAGCTATCCAGGAATTTTGAGCCTGACCACTATTTCTCCAAGTGCCTGAACCAGATGCAAGACCCCAGAGGGATAGTGACTCAAGATGATGAAGAGTTTGGCAGTGTCACATGGAAGTCAGAAGGAGAGTGGGTCCATGTGGGTGTGCCTCATACGGAGATGTGTGATGTGTTGAATACCACATGGCAGGACTGTGTGTGAGCAGGAAGCCAAAGGGGGCCCCGGGGACTCTGAGAAGCCAAGCTAGGTCAATTATGTATACAAGAAGAGCACAGTAGGTCACAGGGAGATTCAGTTGTAGGGTGGAGCAGCTTGGTAATAACAAATAAGATTTTGTAACAGGCATTACAGCAGTATTTATCACATACTCAGCATTTGGAATTGGCTTGCTATTAGCATGAAAATTATAACTCTGACCAGTAATTACCACTATTTGCATAAGGTGCCATTATTAAACTTGTGGTCTTCTTGTAATTATTCCAATGTTATTGTCTTCTTTGAGTTGCGGTTAGGAAACTTTCTAATTCTAATGTTATTTAGGCTTTAGTTCTTAATGAATTAAATTAAAGTCAATAAACTCTTACTGAGAAAGTCCTGGGTACAGAAAAACATGCCAGACAACAAGGTGAGATAACAATGTGGAAATAACGCTTTTTAAAGAGAGTTAAGCCTCTGTAAACTTCAATTTGGATATGATTTAAGCCTGTCTAGACTTAAATGCTGCATTTTGTTTAACAAGTACTTATTACTTCTTATGTATTATGCATAGTATTATGTACTATGTATCTTTATAAGTCTTTTAAAATATTAACTTAACCTTCATAACAATTTAATAAGCAAAATTCCAATAATATCTTTATTTTACAGACAAGGAAACTGAGGGACAGAAAAGATAACTAATTTGCCCAATGTCACATAGCTCATAAGAGATAAAGATGAAATTTTTTTAAATTTTTTTATTTGTTTTTATTAATTTTTAGAGAGGAGAAAGTGAGAGAGAGAGAGAGAGAGAGAGAGAGAGAGAGAGAGAGAAGGGGGAGGGAGGAGCAGGAAGCATCAACTCCCATATGTGCCTTGATCAGGCAAGCCCAGGGTTTTGAACCGGCGACCTCAGCATTTCCAGGTCGACACTTTATCCACTGCGCCACCACAGGTCAGGCTGAAGATGAAATTTGAATCCAGTCATTCTGGCTCAAGACTACATGCTCTAAATCTTAGTGCTCTTGTAGTTTTCAAAACATTTGAAATATATATTAACTAGAAAGCCCGGTGGTCATACAAAATGACCATTGTTCTAGATATTATAAATTGTAATTAAAATGATTTGTGCAAAGGTGTCTGCTAATTCAAACTGAATTACCCAGGGCAGGTGGTGAGGATGCCCCTTTGCTTAGTGCCCCACGGGGTTTCCCCCTTTTACTTGCTTAATTGCTTCAAGTAGAGTGCAATGAAGGAAACCACTGGCGGTACATTTCTTAAGACCTTTTTGCGTTTCGGTCAGCATTACTCTGTCGTTTTTTTTGCATTTCTCTCCTGCCTTTGTTCAAAAGACTCATTTTGTTGAGATGGGCTTTTTTGTCTTGCATCTGAGGCAAGCCTTGTTTCTCTATGCTCATCAGATTCATTTTGCCGAGAAAGACGCATTTGCTCTGCGACAGAAGCAAGCCTTGTTTTTCTCTGCTCAGTGGTTTCTTTTTGTCGAGAAAGCTGTTTTTGTGCAGCTTTAGCTCCTTTTCTCTCCTCTTCAGTGCTGTATTTTCTAGGAGGCATTCTTAAAAGAAATTACGTTAAGATGTAGTTTTTATGTAAAACAGATGATTGCCAATGCAAACAAATGTCACCTTCCCCCTGACCTGCTCAATTTGCGTTCAGCCGTGGCAACTTCACCCCATTGGCTAGTACAGTTACGCAAGAAACCAATAAGCTATCAGCAACAAACAGACACTTAAGCCGCATATAATAAAGATTCTGGTGGATTTCTCTGCCTCACTGACCTATGCCAGATGAGAAAAGTTCTTAAGTGAGTGAGTGACATTCATACAATCATAGCTGTATATCCGATTATGTAAATTATCTGCCAAAAGTAGCTGAAACTTGGCAGGTTTTTGAAAAAGCTGAGATATTGTGACATCATTTTAGACTAATTTTCTATTTCTTTCTTTTCTTTTTCTTCTTTCTTCTTCCTTCCTTCCTTCCTTCCTTCCTTCCTTCCTTCCTTCCTTCCTTCCTTCCTTCCTTCCTTTCTTCCTTTTCTTTCTTTCCTTTCTTTTCTTTTTTTCTTCTTTTTTGAAGCACCAGAATTCTTTGTACTATCTTCTAGCAAAGTGATCATTTAAATGAAGTGGTTCTTTCTTAGCTAAATGAAATACTACACAAACCTGCCATTTCAATCAAAACAAGTAAGTTAAATATATCCACAGAAACAGACGAGTTGCTAGTCAGGTTTCGCTTGGTGATAGGCTATCCTGACTGATAGTATCAGAATCTATTATGAATGCCAAGTAGCTTTGCCTTCATCATATCCAGAAGTACATAGTTACTCAATTAGGAAAGCTCTTGACATGGAAACAGCTGTGTTTATCCTTCAGAGACTATGAAAAGAGGCTGTAATCAATTTAACTGGAAGAAGAGTTGAGAAAGCACCTTCTCGGGTTTAGACTCAAGCTTTAATAAAATTCTCTTACGTTCCACAAGTTAATCAACAGTTCTGTCAATTCAATATCCTTAATACTTCTTGAATAATTTCCATGGACATTGCAAACTTTTAACTGCCTTTGCTCAGATCACTAATTACTTTCACTGAGCTAATTTTAACACCCTTCAATTAATTCTCTGCACAATACAAAGAGAAATCAAAGAGTAAATGCTCCTTTCTTACCTAAACCCTCAGTGTCCCGCTTGGCCCCAGGAAGTCCAGTGCTCCTTAGCCTGACCGAGTTCCTGTCCCTCTCTTCCTCCCCAGGCCTGCCAGTCCCAGACTCGCACTTGAGACTATAGCCATGTGAACTTCTTTTTCCTCCTGGAGATGAATCTTCCTTCTCTTTAATTTTTTTCTGTGATATTAGTTCTGCTTAGAATGCTCCCCGTTTTGATTTTGTTAACAATGTTTTCTGAACCTTCCTGTTTCATTTCTTTTAGTCTGATTGTTCCCTAGCCCTCTGTCCTGCTCTGATTATAGCACTGAACAATGTATTGCAGTTATTTATTTATTATTTATATCCCCACTAAACTGAAAGCTACTTAACATGAGCTTATTTGCATTTGGGTAAGTGATGGATCCATGCACTCATATGGAGAATAAAGAACAAGGGCAGGCTAGGGAAAGGTACCTAGTTTAACACATTTCTGTTTGCTTTCTTTAATCTCTCCACTAAATGTCTGGTGCTTTTTATTTTACTGGTTTTGTTTTTGGCCCTGGCCGGGTGGTTCAGTTGGGTGGAGCATCAACTTCTATGCCAAGGTTGCAGGTTCCATCCTTGGCCTGGGCACGTGCAGGGAGCACCCACTGAGAGCAGAGAAGAGTGGGAAAATGATCAATGTTTCTCTCCCCCCCATTCCGCACCGTCTCCTTCTTTCTCCCTCTCTAAAATCAATAATTAAAACTTTTAAAAATAATTTTGCTTTATTTTGACTTCTCATTATATATGAAAGTAAAACTGCAATTTTTGTTGAGAAAAATTATCAAGTTGACCCTTAAAGCCTACAGAAGATTAAGTAATAATTCTTTGGAATGGGATTTATGAATTTTAGAGAGAATAACAGTAAGAAATGTTCAGATACTACATGATGGCCTAAATCAAATTTGATACAGCACTTCCTGAAAGAGGAAAATTAATAAGTAAATGTGCTTGTTGTTCCTTCCGGTAGATCTTTTCTGTTTTTCTTAATTAGAAAATTGAATAGACAGTTCTTAATTTGGAATATGTACCATTTTTTATAATAGCAGTATTAATAAAATACATAAATACAAGTAGTTCCTCTTGTGTTTCAGCTCAGTATAGCGCATATTCCTAAATCTGAAATGGCCCAACTTGGAAAAGATATTTTTTTTTTTTTTTTTTTTTTTTTTTTTTTTTAAATTATTTGATTTAAATTTTTTTTTTTTTTCATTTAAATAAATTTTTATTAATGGTAATGGGATGACATTAATAAATCAGGGTACATATATTCAAAGAAAACATGTCCAGGTTATCTTGTCATTAAACTATGTTGCATACCCCTCGCCCAAAGTCAGATTGTCCTTCGCCACCCTCCATCTAGTTCTCTGTGCCCCTCCCCCTCCCCCCAACCCTCCCCCTGTCCCCCCTCCCCCCACCCCTGGTAACCACCACACTCTTGTCCATGTCTCTTAGTCTCATTTTTATGTTCCACCAATGTATGGAATCATGTAGTTCTTGTTTTTTTCTGATTTACTTATTTCACTCCTTATAATGTTATCAAGATCCCACCATTTTGCTGTAAATGATCTGATGTCATCGTTTCTTATGGCTGAGTAGTATTCCATAGTGTATATGTGCCACATCTTCTTTATCCAGTCTTCTATTGAAGGGCTTTTTGGTTGTTTCCATGTCTTGGCCACTGTGAACAGTGCTGCAATGAACATGGGGCTACATGTGTCTTTAGGTATCAATGTTTCTGAGGTTTTGGGGTATATACCCAGTAGAGGGATTGCTGGGTCATAAGGTAATTCTATTTGCAGTTTTTTGAGGAACCACCATACTTTCCTCCATAATGGTTGTACTACTTTACAGTCCCACCAACAGTGAATGAGGGTTCCTTTTTCTCCACAGCCTCTCCAACATTTGCTATTACCCGTCTTGTTGATCATAGCTAATCTAACAGGGGTGAGGTGGTATCTCATTGTAGTTTTGATTTGCATTTCCCTAATAACTAATGAAGCTGAGCATTTTTTCATATATCTGTTGGCCATTTGTATCTGAAAAGATATTTTTGAACATAGTGTTGGCCACGTATTCACATGGGCTATTTCCTGCTGGGTTGTATCAGATTGTAATATGCTTTAAAAAGCTGTTTATCTCCTTGATTATTAAATTTAAATTTATTTTATGTTTATGTCTTATTCACTAATTAGATAATCACTTCCTTGAAGGTTTTGTATAAGTCTCTCCTTTCTCCCATAACAATAGTTCCAGACTCATAGCAGATATTCAATAAACATGCTTTGATTAATTGGATACATTTGGATCTTTCTTCTGTTAAATGTTTATAATGCTAATTACCATCTGTGACCCCATTTAATATTTATATATAATGATATCAGAAACAAGTATAATACCTCTGGTAATGCTCTCCTATATATTTGTGCCTTCTTAGAAATCATCCAAAGACACCCTTGTTCACACACACACACACACACACACACACACACCATTATCAGAGGATGAAAATGGAGAGTAAAACTGATGTTTTCTGTAGGAGTAATGTTGCTTCTCACACATCGGGTGGTGCCCTAATTCTCTACTCACAAGGTACTCCTCAGAATATCATATGATATGTACGTGGGTTTTAAATCTCTCTCTCTCTCTCTTTCTTAGTTCCTATAGGAACCAAGGTTTTAAAGATCTTATTGATTTTAGAGAGAGAAGAGACAGAGACAGAAAGGCAGGGGAGGAGTGGGAAGCATCACCTCATAGTTGCCTCTCGCATGCGCCTTGACCAGGCAGGCCGGTGGTTTCAAACTGGCCCCCTTAGCATTCCAGGCCGATGCTTTATCCATTATGCCATCACAGTCAGGCAAATGTTTCTCTTTTCAACGAACTTTTTTTTATTACTTCTATATTGTCTGCCTTCAGACACTGACATGGGGGAAACAGGCAGTTATCTTCATTTGTGATAAATGCCATAATCCAGTGAAATAAAGGATTTTGGAAAGCACATAGAAGGAATAGCTACCTTATCCCTGTGTGGGAGAAATGGGGGAGGATTGTAGAAAAAGTTCTTCTCTGTGGAAATAACTGGCAGAAGCCTAAAAGAGTAATAGGAGTCACCCAGTGTTCTGGTTGTCTGTCACTGTCTATCAAATTATCCTTAATGGAGTGGCATGAAACAACAACAAATTTATTGTTATTATCCCTCATTGTTCTAGTATGGACCAGCCTTAGGTAAGCATTCCAGATCATGAGCTCTGTTATGGACTAAATGTTTATGTCCCCTCAAAATTTGCATATTGAGTCCTTATCCCTCATTGTGATGGCATTTGGAGATGGGGTCTTCAGGAGGTAATTAGGGTTAGATGAGGTTATAAGGATAAAACTCTCATAATGAGATTAGTGCCCTTGCAGGAAGGGACACCAGAGAGCTGGCACATACTCTCTCCCTCTCACCCCTCCCCCCCCAATGTAAGGAAACAGGCCACCAGCCATCTGCAAACCAGGGGGAACCTCACCAGAACCTGACCACGCTATCATCTTGACCTCAGACTCACAGTCTAGACTATGAAAATAGAACTTTCTGTTGTCTATGTAATTTTGATGTGGTACCCTGTGCTGATTATTTTATTAATATAAAGTTAATTGTTTTAGAATTAACATGAAATTAATTTATTAAATTCTAAAACAGTTTTATATTACTATCAATATTTAAAAAGGTCTCTGTGATGTAGTTACAGCCAGATAGAGTTTGAGGCTGGAGTCACCTCGCTTCCTCAGCCCCTGGAGGAGTGGGCTAAGGGGACCCAACAGCTGGAAACTGAAGGCATTGGGGCCCCGCAGGCATTTCTCTGTGTGTGTTTTCTCCACCTGCTCTCTCCAGCGGGTGGTTTCAGAGCAGCCGGCCTTCCCGCAGGGTGGCCCGTGCTCCCAGGGACATGCCTCAACAGAGAGTCACAGCCTGGCAGGAGCTCTCTCACCTTTGGGACATCCTCATCGGTCTGGCTGCACCACTTTTGGTAAGTCACTGAAGCCCATCATAAAGGGGAGGAAAATTTGCCACTACCTCTTGCCTGAAGAAATACCAAAGAATCCGTGTCTGTGCTTTAAAACCACCACAGCTGTGAAGAAGAGTCTGCATGCTTGTGGGATTGAGATTGGTATGTTTGTGTGCTGCTCAGGAGAGAAGACGGAGGAGGGGCTGGCTCAGTGAGAAGTAGCAGGGCAGGCGTGACCGGGGGGCTTTGGTGGTATCACAGCCAGTGCATTCTCACAGAGTTCTTCATGCACCACATCCAATAGGACATTTCTTAGTCCTTAATTTCTTTGATACTTCTATTTTCCTACCCCCTGGAAAGAGTTCGTTCTTTCTCTCATGATGTCCCCATTCCGGGACGTTTTGTTTGCTTCTCCTCAAGCTCCTTGGTCAGCTCATTCTCCTCTAACATACAGAGCTGTCACGCACTGCTCTGACACCCGTGTCTCCTACATGGCGCTCCAGCCCCTCCTTGCCTCCTCACCCTAGTGACCAGCAGCTGTAGTCCGTACCACGATGGCCATTTCTTCCATTCAACATACATTTCCTGATCCAGAATGAAGGGACTGAGGAGTGGAATGCAAATTCAAATAAAGTGATTAGGGAAGACCCAACAGGAAGGTTATTTTTAAGCAAAAAAGTTGAATGGGTGAGGGAAAAAGCCTTGTGAATATTATAAGGGAATGTAGCTATCCCCCTGGGTCGAGGATGCAGCAGACACACAGACCGTGTTGTGGGAGTGTGCCTGGCACATGCAAAGATGGACTGGCTGGTCAGTGAGTCAAGAGCTGAGTGATGTAGAGAGGAAGCAGTGGAAGGTAAGGTCAGAGTTAAAGGTGAATGGTGGACAGAGCACCCGGGATCTTGAAGGATATTTCATGAACTTTGCCTTATATTCTGAGTGAGGGTTTTAGTCCAAGGAGCGACAGAGGTCTGCATTTTCACAGGGCCACTGAATACTGGGTTGAGAATAGATGAATAGTTGAGAATAGATCTATATCTTAGGGAGAGATGTGTGTCACCTAACTCATTTCTAGTAAGTAAAGGCAATGATGGCTTTGACCACTTGCCTAGAGTATTGCAATAGCAAAGGGATTTTTATTTGTCTCAGTTTAAAGATAGGGAATAGGCCCTGGCCGGTTGGCTCAGTGGTAGAGTGTCGGCCTGGCATGTAGGAGTCCCGGGTTCGATTCCCGGCCAGGGCACACAGGAGAGGCACCCATCTGCTTCTTCACCCCTCCCCCTCTCCTTCCTCTCTGTCTCTCTCTTCCCCTCCTGCAGCCGGGGCTCCATTGGAGCAAGGTTGGACCAGGTGCTGAGGATGGCTCCATGGCCTCTGCCTCAGGCGCTAGAATGGCTATGGTTGCAGCAGAGCGACGCCTCAGATGGACAGAGCATCGCCCTCTGGTGGGCATGCCAGGTGGATCCCGGTCGGGCGCATGCAGGAATCTGTCTGACTGCCTTCCCGTTTCCAGTTTCGGAAAAATACAAGGAAAAAGAAAAGAAAAGAAAAGATAGGGAATATTTTAGCATACTTCTATGCTCTAATGGGAGAGATAGAAATGAACAAATTTACACAGCAGTTCATGAAAGTAATCACGTTGTGCATAAAGAGCAATCTGAGAAACTTCTGACACAGCGGCCTGCTTGCTCTGTGAGGAAGCAGGTGACGTCACGGGCTGTCTGAGCAGGACATGGTAGGATGAGGGTTGTCCCTCACTCTCCCCCCAGCACCTTTAAGAAGAGTGAACAAATATGCCAGAGTTGGAAACTAATCGGAAATTGTTCAAGTGCTGCTTTAGATTCACTGTAGGTTTTCATAAATATGCCAGAAGTGTTTTTTCTTACTTGAGCTCAATATTGTATTAGTATTGCAATGGACAAGGTTATTAATATGTATTGACTAGCGCCCCCCTGCACGTAGCTCAGTCTGTGTAAATAACTCCCCTCCTGGAGTTGCTCAAGTGAAAAGCTGTTTGATACCATATCAGCTCCTGTGTTTTGAATAAACTGTCCTTACCACTTACAACTTACTGGTTTTCAATTAAAAGCATTGTGTGTGTTCTTTATATGAAATGTCCTAATTTGTATGGGACTCTGTCCAGTTGGAAGTCACATGGCCCTTATTTGCACCCCTGCCTCCCGCTGGAGGCTGCCCACTTAACATTTCTGGATGTGCTCCTGAGCGGAGTTAGAATACACTTTACATACTCACACAGCCATTTCAAGTCAAGTCATTCCAAATGCAATCGTCCAGTTCATCGCAACTCTGTCACTTGTCTCTACCTGTTAACAAAGGGTAGAAATTTGATGTATTTATAAAGACCACTAAAAGATGCTAGGAGATGACAGGGGTAACTTTAGGAGCCTTAGACACTGGTTAAAGATCTCAACCATTGTTCCTGCTTTATCCTGTTCTGCTTTCTTTTTTTTTTTTTTTTTCTTTCTGAAGCTGGAAACGGGGAGAGACAGCCAGACAGACTCCCACATGCGCCCTACCGGGATCCACCCGGCACGCCCACCAGGGGCGATGCTCTGCACACCAGGAGGCGATGCTCTGCCCCTCCAGGGCGTCACTTTGTTGTGACCAGAGCCACTCTAGCGCCTGGGGCAGAGGCCAAGGAGCCATCCCCAGCGCCCGGGCCATCTTTGCTCCAATGGAGCCTTGGCTGCGGGAGGGGAAGAGAGAGACAGAGAGGAAGGAGGGGGTGGGGGGTGGAGAAGCAAATGGGCGCTTCTCCCATGTGCTCTGGCCGGGAATCGAACCCGGGTCCCCCGCACTCCAGACCGATACTCTACTGCTGAGCCAACTGGCCAGGGCCCTGTTCTGCTTTCTTATGTTTAAAATTTTTTTTATTTTTAGGAACAAAAATTTTATTTTTAGAAAAAGAGGAAGGAGAGGAGAGGAGAGAGAGAGAGAGAGAGAGAGAGAGAGAGAGAGAGAGAGAGGAGAGACATCAACTTGCTGTTCCACTGATTTATGCATTCATTGGTTGATCTTTGTATGTGCCCTGACTGGGGATCAAACCACAGCAACTGTGACGCATAGGGATGATGTTCTAACCCACCGAGCTATCCAGCCAGAGTCTTTCTTTGAGATGTAAAACCTTTGGAAAGAGTATTTCTTTTATTCTGAACTTATCAGGTATTCTTCATTCAGGGTAAATGGAAGTCTGGGAAGTAGGATTTGATGGGCATAAAAAAGAGGAAAGCTTGGTTGTAGGGCAGTGCTGGAAATGGGGACTGCTGTGTGACCAGAGAGAAGTCACAACGGATCGAGTTTCCCTGCTTCACCAACGAGGCAAGCTTATCTTGACAACATTAACAGCTGAGGAGTTTACTTCAGTATGCAAAATTATTAACAGAAAGGACAGAGGAGCCTGACCAGAAGGTGGCGCAGTGAATAAAGCATTAAACTGGAATGCGGAGGACCAAAGTTTGAAACCCCAAGGTCATCAGCTTGAGTGTGAGCTCATCTGGTTTGAGCAAGGCTCACCAGCTTGAGTCCAAGGTCACTGGCTTGAGCAAGGAGTCACTGGCTCTGCTGTAGCCCCATGGTCAAGGCACATATGAGAAAGCAATCTATGAACAACTAAGGTGCCACAGCGAAGAATTGATGCTTCTCATTTCTCTCCCTTCCTGTCTGTCTGTCCCTATCTGTCCCTCTCTCTGTCTCTCTCTATCTCTGTCACACACACATACACACACACACACACACACACACACACACACACACACACACACACACAAAGACAGAGGAAAAGTTTTTATAATAGAAAACACCTGCCTGTAAAGTAGCTGATAAATGTTTTATTATTTTGAACTTAGAGTTTATTACTTAGAATTCCACAGAGTGTTCAAAGTCTTCCACTGTATCTGTATGGAATGGCTAGGTCACCCTCTGATGAATGCACTTGGGCCACACTCTCTAGTAATAAGACTTGGCCACAACATTTGCTGGGGAGTGTTTTACAGCCTGTTGTGCTATCTAGGTACAGATCTGACGAGTCCCATTCTACTCCCCTTTCACAGATGGAATAGCGTGATTGTCTTCACGTGCCACTGATACAGTACAGCTTTGAGTCATATTTCATGCTAGCTCAGACGTAGTAATCAATTTGAATCTTAAACTAAGCTTCATGCACTTCTTTGGGATACAGAGGAAGTTGGGGCTATTGCCGAGTTTGAGTTCTTGGAGCTTCGACAGTACAGGAGGGAAGCTGACCCTCCACAGAGAGGACCCGAGAAGGGCAGAAGGAAATGGGAGGGGCCGTGTATGACGCTGGCTTCTGTCCCTTAGATTTGGAAATTGACTCCAGCAACATGACTCTAAGAAGTTTCTTGTTCCTTTGTGTTTTCTCATGAGAGCCAAATGAGTACTTTAACTCACAGAGATAGCAGAAGTCCTGTGATACACAGTATCAGATCCAATACAATGTTTTACCTGGAGTAGAGAAACTTGCAACTGTCCAAAGGCGTCTGGGAGCCAAACACAGTCACTAGCCAGAATCAATGAAGACTGGTGCTTTCCGGAGCTGGAGGGCTCTGAGGTGACTGCCAGAGGGGGGAAGGAGGCGGGGAGGACTGCCTCACTCGAGGTCCTCAGCCCCACGTCTCAGTCAGAAAAGAAGGGGAAGTGACAGGTGGGTGGGGGCAGGTATAAGGGGGACAAGTGGGGATGGGTGCAGCCTGGACCTGGTGGGGTGAACACGCAAGGCAGCACACAGACGCTGTGTCGTAGACTCGTGCACTGGACGGAGCCTGGACCTGGCGGGGTGAACACGCAGCACACAGACGCTGTGCTGTAGACTCGTGCACCGGACGGAGCCTGGACCTGGCGGGGTGCACACGCAAGCAGCACTCAGGCGTTGTGCTGTAGACTCGTGCACTGGAGCCTGCACCTGGCGGGGTGAACACGCAAGGCAGCACACAGACGCTGTGCTGTAGACTCAGGCACTGGACGGAGCCTGGACCTGGCGGGGTGAACACGCAGCACACAGACGCTGTGCTGTAGACTCAGGCACTGGACGGAGCCTGCACCTGGCGGGGTGAACACGCAAGGCAGCACACAGGTGCTGTGTCATAGACTCGTACCTGGCGGGGTGAACACGCAAGGCAGCACACAGATGCTGTGCTGTAGACTCGTGCACTGGACGGAGCCTGCACCTGGCGGGGTGAACACGCAAGGCAGCACACAGATGCACTGGACGGAGCCTGGACCTGGCGGGTGAACACGCAAGGCAGCACACAGATGCTGTGCTGTAGACTCGTGCACTGGACGGAGCCTGGACCTGGCAGGTGAACACGCAAGGCAGCGCGCAGATGCTGTGCTGTAGACTCGTGCACTGGACGGAGCCTGGACCTGGCGGGTGAACACGCAAGGCAGCGCGCAGATGCTGTGCTGTAGACTCGTGCACTGGACGGAGCCTGCACCTGGCGGGTGAACACGCAAGGCAGCGCGCAGATGCTGTGTCGTAGACTCGTGCACTGGTCAGAGCCTGGACCTGGCGGGGTGAACACGCAAGGCAGCACACAGACGCTGTGTCGTAGACTCGTGCACTTGAAACGTGTATAATTCTGTTAACCAGTGTCATCCCAATAAATTCAATTTTAAGAAATAAAAATATTTTAAAAATTAAAATAAAAAAGGAGGAAAAGACATTGAGGTAATAGTAAGTCAACCCTTGCGTAGTGCTTTATAGTTTGTAAGACAATTTTCTGAACAAGCCTGTAGCCCTCCATTTCAAGAAGTGCTTTATTATTTGTTATCCATAATTTATGGATAAGAATCTGAGAATCTTATGAATACAAATCTTATATTCTTAGGTAACTTAATTAATTTCTCTATTTAGCATCAACATTACCATAAGGACCCAAACCTCTTTTTATGCTCTTTCTACTAAACCAAAAGATATAGCCACGCCAATGGCTCAGGGCTAGCCAATGTGCAGGCAGTGTTCAGATGGAGAATATCTCCCTATATTAGTGGTAGGAATTACATAAGTAAGTTGATTAAACATTTCAAAGTCAGAGGCCTACTCTTTCAATAGTTGCTTGAGCATTTTTCTCCCTCTTCATGGCCATTATATATAAATATTTAACATTGGATTTCTTCTGCCATCTAGTGGAATTATGAAGAACCACAAGTAAACCCTAAGGAATTCCCTGAAGAAAGTAGTCCAATCTATTTGTTTCTAAAATCTTTATCTTTACCCTACACTTTTAAAACACTTTCATGCGCAGCTTATTTTTACTTTAAAAAATTAGTAATTGTCAACATGATAAATTAAAATCAATAAAAAATCAGTAATTGTCATTTCATCTTGGATTTTTGTATGACCTAGTTCTTGAGTACTAATATGTACCTTAGAACAATTGTCCTTTCTCCCCCCTAGTCTTCATTTACTCTTGGACAAAATGAGGTTAAAAGCTCTTCCTGTTACGAAGTTCTTCGGCATTATACAACATCATGACTGAGCAGTAGAAATCCATACAATTTTTAATTGATTCTCTTTCTCTATTTGCATACCAAACTCTTCCCTACTCTTACTAAACCATTTTTAAGGATTAGTGAGTTATTAGAAGATCAGAATTATGTGGAAAAATGAATAAAGTTTTAAAAGATGGTTAACATATTTACTTACATATGCCATGGGACAGAGGATTGTAAATATCCATTGAAAGGACCATGGGATCTAAATAACATATAGATAATTTTAAAATTTTATTGAATCATCACATAAAATTTTATTTTATATTCACAGTAGCTCTTTGTGGCCTTTCAAGCAGGTGTTGTACTATTTGCCAGTGAGTAAACAGAAGAACAGGAATATTTAGTTGATCAATCTCACAAAGGCAGTTTTAGGAAATAAATTAGAACTCAGTTCTGTGCCTACAGAGCAGCAGCGGTTGGATCACCTGGAAGCTTGTGAGACACTCAGATTCCCAGGCCTCCACCCTAGACCTTCGGAATCACAATCTGCGTTCTAGCAGGAGGCCCAGTGATCCGACGCCCAGTAAGTCTGAGGAACACCAGTCTAGCAGGAGGCCCAGTGATCCGACGCCCAGTAAGTCTGAGGAACACCAGTCTAGCAGGAGGCCCAGTGATCCGATGCCCAGTAAGTCTGAGGAACCCCAGTCTAGCAGGAGGCCCAGTGATCCGATGCCCAGTAAGTCTCAGGAACACCAGTCTAGCAGGAGGCCCAGTATCCGATGCCCAGTAAGTCTCAGGAACACCAGTCTAGCAGGAGGCCCAGTGATCCGATGCCCAGTAAGTCTGAGGAACACCAGTCTAGCAGGGGGCCCAGTGATCCGATGCCCAGTAAGTCTCAGGAACACCAGTCTAGCAGGAGGCCCAGTGATCCGATGCCCAGTAAGTCTGAGGAACACCAGTCTAGCAGGGGGCCCAGTGATCCGACTCCCAGTAAGTCTGAGGAACACCAGTCTAGCAGGAGCCCCAGTGATCCGATGCCCAGTAAGTCTGAGGAACACCAGTCTAGCAGGAGGCCCAGTGATCCGACGCCCAGTAAGTCTGAGGAACACCAGTCTAGCAGGAGCCCCAGTGATCCGATGCCCAGTAAGTCTGAGGAACACCAGTCTAGCAGGGGGCCCAGTGATCCGATGCCCAGTAAGTCTCAGGAACACCAGTCTAGCAGGAGGCCCAGTGATCCGACGCCCATTAAGTCTGAGGAACACCAGTCTAGCAGGAGACCCAGTGATCCGACGCCCATTAAAGTCTGAGGAACACCAGTCTAGCTGGTGGCCCAGTGATCCGACTCCCAGTAAGTCTGAGGAACACCAGTCTAGCAGGAGGCCCAGTGATCCGACGCCCAGTAAGTCTGAGAAACACCAGTCTAGCAGGAGGCCCAGTGATCCGACGCCCAGTAAGTCTCAGGAACACCAGTCTAGCAGGAGGCCCAGTGATCCGATGCCCAGTAAGTCTGAGGAACACCAGTCTAGCAGGGGGCCCAGTGATCCGATGCCCAGTAAGTCTCAGGAACACCAGTCTAGCAGGAGGCCCAGTGATCCGATGCCCAGTAAGTCTGAGGAACACCAGTCTAGCAGGGGGCCCAGTGATCCGATGCCCAGTAAGTCTCAGGAACACCAGTCTAGCAGGAGGCCCAGTGATCCGATGCCCAGTAAGTCTGAGGAACACCAGTCTAGCAGGGGGCCCAGTGATCCGATGCCCAGTAAGTCTGAGGAACACCAGTCTAGCAGGGGGCCCAGTGATCCGATGCCCAGTAAGTCTGAGGAACACCAGTCTAGCAGGAGGCCCAGTGATCCGACGCCCAGTAAGTCTCAGGAACACCAGTCTAGCAGGAGGCCCAGTGATCCGATGCCCAGTAAGTCTGAGGAACACCAGTCTAGCAGGGGGCCCAGTGATCCGATGCCCAGTAAGTCTCAGGAACACCAGTCTAGCAGGAGGCCCAGTGATCCGATGCCCAGTAAGTCTGAGGAACACCAGTCTAGCAGGGGGCCCAGTGATCCGACTCCCAGTAAGTCTGAGGAACACCAGTCTAGCAGGAGGCCCAGTGATCCGACTCCCAGTAAGTCTGAGGAACACCAGTCTAGCAGGAGGCCCAGTGATCCGACGCCCATTAAAGTCTCAGGAACACCAGTCTAGCAGGAGGCCCAGTGATCCGACTCCCAGTAAGTCTGAGGAACACCAGTCTAGCAGGAGGCCCAGTGATCCGACGCCCAGTAAGTCTCAGGAACACCAGTCTAGCAGGAGGCCCAGTGATCCGATGCCCATTAAAGTCCCAGGAACACCAGTCTAGCAGGAGGCCCAGTGATCCGACGCCCAGTAAGTCTGAGGAACACCAGTCTAGCAGGAGGCCCAGTGATCCGATGCCCAGTAAGTCTGAGGAACACCAGTCTAGCAGGAGGCCCAGTGATCCGACGCCCAGTAAGTCTGAGGAACACCAGTCTAGCAGGGGGCCCAGTGATCCGATGCCCAGTAAGTCTGAGGAACAACAGTCTAGCAGGAGGCCCAGTGATCCGACGCCCAGTAAGTCTGAGGAACACCAGTCTAGCAGGAGGCCCAGTGATCCGACGCCCAGTAAGTCTCAGGAACACCAGTCTAGCAGGAGGCCCAGTGATCCGATGCCCATTAAAGTCTCAGGAACACCAGTCTAGCAGGAGGCCCAGTGATCCGACGCCCAGTAAGTCTGAGGAACACCAGTCTAGCAGGAGGCCCAGTGATCCGACGCCCAGTAAGTCTGAGGAACACCAGTCTAGCAGGGGGCCCAGTGATCCGATGCCCAGTAAGTCTGAGGAACAACAGTCTAGCAGGAGGCCCAGTGATCCGACGCCCAGTAAGTCTCAGGAACACCAGTCTAGCAGGAGGCCCAGTGATCCGATGCCCATTAAAGTCTCAGGAACACCAGTCTAGCAGGAGGCCCAGTGATCCGACGCCCAGTAAGTCTGAGGAACACCAGTCTAGCAGGAGGCCCAGTGATCCGACGCCCAGTAAGTCTGAGGAACACCAGTCTAGCAGGAGGCCCAGTGATCCGATGCCCAGTAAGTCTGAGGAACACCAGTCTAGCAGGAGGCCCAGTGATCCGACGCCCAGTAAGTCTGAGGAACACCAGTCTAGCAGGGGGCCCAGTGATCCGACGCCCAGTAAGTCTGAGGAACACCAGTCTAGCAGGAGGCCCAGTGATCCAATCCCCAGTAAGTCTGAGGAACCCCAGTCTAGCCTGTGCACCGTTTAGCAGACCAAGATGTATTTTCAGAGTATTTGAAGTAACTGTGGGGTCTTTGAGGGGTGTTTGCATCAGTGATAATTTGAAGAAAAGTTTAACTATAGAAAATATTGTCTAAAGTGAGGACAAATTTTAAAATTATTATTTATTCAAAATATTTAGATGTTTTGAATAATTTCAGTCAGATTGAGTTTTTTTTCTATCAGTCTTTTTGTTCAGTGTGTTTCTGTAAAAGTATAACTAGTTTAAGCTTTTTAAAAAAGGGTAGAGTTTTCAAGATTTAAAAAAGTACTTAGTTTAGTTTAATTCTTTCAGTTTATGAATGAGGCAAATGAAGTTCACTCAGAAGGGCATTGGCAGGTAGGAATGAATTTATAGCTCCTGCCTGCTGGTCTCTGGCCTTCAGCCAGTATCCTTGGCTCTTCACAGATATGAATTATAATTTGTCTGGATGACCAGTGCCCAGATTATGCTCTGAAGAAGTCTACTTCTGCAAGTTGCTCTGCAAAAATACATTTGAGGAATAACACATATTGCATAACATACCACATTTTTGGTGATGCTTGGCACATTCTCCTAATGAATGAGAGGCTCTCGCTGAAGTTCTCCCGGAACACAACCACATTAACGTGTCAGGTGTTGTCTATGACTGCTTCTATAAGACAGTGATAAAGCTCAGCAGTGGCAATCGCCTGCCGCATCAAAGCCTGAGATGCTTTTCTATCGGGTTCTTTACAGGAAAACTTTGCCAATTCTTGTTTCAGTAGATTAAACACATTTTCATCAATGGTAAATATCTTATTCAGCATGTACAAGGGTAGGCAAAAGTAGGTTTACAGTTGTTTGTATGGAAAAATATGTATAACAGGAATAAATAACACTACAATAATAAACTGTGTTTCACATAACCACAACTATACACCTACTTTTCCCCACCCTGTATATAAACTGAGTCACACATTGCTTTAATGTTTAGAAGTGAACCATGCTATTGATATACACTGAACTTTCCTGACCAGGTAGCGCAGTGAATAGAGCGTCGGCCTGGGACACAGAAGACCCAGGTTCGAAACTCTGAGGTTGCAGGCTTGAGTCTGGGTTCACCAGCTTGAGTTCAGAGTCACTGGCTTGAGCCGAAAGGTTGCTGCCTTGAGCAAGGGGTCACAGGGTTGCCTGGAGGCCCGTAGTCAAGGCATGTGTGAGAAAGCAATCAATGAACAGCTAAGGTGCCGCAACGAAGAATTGATGCTTCTCATCTCTCTCCATTCCTGTCTGTCTGTCCCTATCTGTCCCTCTCTCTGTCTCTCTCACTGAAATGTGTACACATACACACACATACACACACACTGAACTTTGAGAATTTCTGTTTGTAAATATTTTTAAAACATGACAGTGAATTAATTGACCATAAACGTTTCTTCCATTTAATGGTATCTGTGGTTAAATCCACACATCAACTTGCCCATTTCAGTTACCTTGTTCTGTTTCTGTGAAAAGTGTTGTTGGAATTTTGGTAGGATCTCCACTAATTCTGTAGACAGCTTTTTATCAATATAAAATCTTCTAACCTATGACCATGGAATATCTTTCCATTTATTTGTGTCATCTTCAGGTTTTTTTCATTAATATCTTATAGTATTCAGTGTACACTTCTTTCACCTCCTTAAATATATTCCTGGTATTATCTTCTTTTCAATGCAATTGTAAATGGTAGTGTATATTTAATTCTCTTTCTGATGGTTTGTGATTAGTATATAAAAATGTAACAAATTATTGTATAATGATTTTGTGACACTTTACTTAATTTACTCAAACTGTTTTGTGGAATCTTTAGGATTTTCTGTATAAATACACCATCTGTAAATAGTGACAGTTTTACTTCTTTCTTTTCAATTTGGATGTCCCACTTCTTTTTGTTGCCTAATACCTCTGGCTAGGATTTCCAATTTTACATTTAATGAAAGTGGCAAGAATTACCATCCTTGTCTTTTTCCTGATCTTAGAGGAAAATCTTTCAGCTTTTTACCATTGATATGTTAGCTGTGGGCTTATCATATATGTCCTTTATTATGCTGAAGTGTGTTTCTTCCACATTCAATTTGTTGAGAGTTTTAATCATAAACAGAGGTGAATTTTCTCAAATGCTTTTTTGTGTCTCTTGATATGATAAGCATGTGATTTTTATTAATTTCATTAATGTGGTATATTACATGAATTGATTTGCAGATATTGTACCATTCTTTTATTCCTAGAATAAATTCCACTTGATCATGGTGTATGATTCTCTTAATGTATTGTTTAATTTAGTTTGCTATTATCTTGTTGAGGATTTTTGCATCTATGCTCATCAGGGATATTGGCATGTATTTTTCTTTTTTTTGTAGCATCCTTGGCTGTTGTTGATGTAACTGTAATGCTAGCCTTATAAAATTAGTTTGGAATGTTCTTCCTTTTTAATTTTTGGAAGAGTTTGAGAAGGATGGTTATAAAAAATTGTTTTTTGAATGTTTGGTAGAATTTGCCAATGATGCTGTTAGGCCCTGGACTTTAGTTTGGTGAGAAGTGTTTTGTTTTGTTTTTATTTTACTTTATTTTATTATTTTTTAGAGAAAGAGAGAGAGGGACAGACAGACACAGACAGGAAGAGAGAGAGATGATAAGCATCAAGCCATAGTTGCAGCCCCTTAGTTTTCATTGATTGCTTTTTCACATGTGCCTTGACTGGGGTTTCCAGCTGAGCCAGTGACCCCTTGCTCAAGCCAGTGACCTTGGGCTTCAAACCAGCAACCTTTGGGCTCAAGCCAGCAATCATGGGGTCATGTCTATGATCCCACACTCAAGCTAGCGACCCCGCACTCAAGCTGGTGAGCCCACACTCAACCTAGATGAGCCTGTGCTTAAGCCGGTGACCTCGGTATTTCTACCCTGGGTCCTAAGCATCCCAGGTCAACACTCTCTGCACTGCACCACCACCTGGTCATGCTGATGAAAAGTTTTTGATGATTGAGTCAATGTCCTAACTAGTAATTGATCTGTTCAGATTTTCTATTCCTTTATGATTCAGTCTTGGCATGTTGTACATTTCTGGGAATTTATTTCTTTTAGGTTGTTGAATTTGTTGACATACATTTCTTCATAGAAGTCTTTTATGATCCTTTCTATTCTTGTGGTATCAGTTGTAATATCTCCTTTTTCATTTCTGATTTTATTTATTTGAGTCCTCTTTTATCTTTGATGGCTCTAATTAAAGTTTTGTCAAATTTTTTTTTTCATTTTTCCGAAGCTGGAAATGGGGAGGCAGTCAGACAGACTCCCGCATGCGCCCAACCGGGATCCACCCTACATGCCCACCAGGGGCGATGTTCTGCCCCTCTGGAGCATCGCTCCGTTGCATCCAGAGCCATTCTAGCATCTGAGGCAGAGGCCACAGAGCCATCCCCAGCACCCAGGCCATCTTTTGCTCCAATGGAGCCTCAGCTGCGGGAGGGGAAGAGAGAGACAGAAAGGAAGGAGAGGGGGAGGGGTGGAGAAGCAGATGGGCGCTTCTCCTGTGTGCCCTGGCCGGGAATCGAACCCGGGACTCCTGCACACCAGGCCAACGCTCTACTGCTGAGCCAACCAGCCAGGGCCTTGTCAATTTTTTTTTATCTATTCAAAGAACCAGCATTTTGTTTCATTGATCTTTTCTATTTTTTTTAAGTGTTTCTCTTTAGCTCTAATCTTTGTTATTTTCTTTCTTTTACTAATTTTGGGCTTTGTTTGCTTTTCTATTTCTAGTTCCTTGAGGTATAAAAATAGGGCTTTTAATTGATTTTACTTGTTTTATGATGTAGACATTTATCACTATGAATATTTCTAATTGAATTGCTTTTCTGTATCCCACAGATTTTGGAGAATTGTGTTTACATTTTCATTTGTCTCAAGGTATTTTTTATTCAATTTATTGGGGTGATCCTGGTCAATAGGTCATATAGGTGTCAAGTGTACATTTCTATTATACAGGATCCGTAAAATTACATTGTGTGCCCAGCACTCAAAGCCAAAGCCTCTGTCACCGTATATTTGGCCCCCTGTTCTACCCCTTCTCTCTGGTACCTGCCACACTGTTGGCTGTGTCTATTAGTTTCAGTTTTATTGAGTATCTTACCAAAAAGCTCAAGGCATTTTTTTTAATTTCCTCTTTGATTTCTTCATTGACCCTTGGTTTTTCAGTGACATGTTGTTTAATCTCCACACACTTGTGAATTTTCCAGTTTCCTTCTTGTAATTAATTTTTGGTTTCATGCTATCTGATTGGAAAAGATGCTTTATATGATGATTTAAATCTTCTTAAATTTATGAAAACTTGTTTTGTAGCTTAATGGATGATTTACACTAGAAAATGTTCCATGTGCACTCGACAAGAATGTGTATTTGTTGCTTTTGGACAGAATGTTCTGTATATATCTGTTCAATCCACCAGATCAACTTGTTTATAGCCAATGTTTTTTTTATAAACATTTTGTCTGGATGAATATATTGATGTCAGTGGGGTATTAAAATACTCTAGTATTATGCTGACTAGAGAGTATTATGCTCTAGTAGGACTATTTCTTACTATAGGTCTTATAATATTTAGTTTTTACATTTACGTGCTCCTAGGTTGCCTGCATAAATATTTACAAATGTTATTTCCTTTTGGTATGGTGACCTCTTTATCATTATATAATGCCCTTCCTTGTTTCTTACTATAGCTTTTCTTTTAAAGTCTATTTTGTTTAATATAAATATTGCTACCCCAGATTTCTTTAGGGATTTATTTGCATAAAATATATTTTTTTCATTTCTTCACTTTCAGTCTGTGTGCATTCTTACTTTTTTTTTTTTTTTTGTATTTTTCTGAAGCTGGAAACGGGGAGAGACAGTCAGACAGACTCCCGCATGCGCCCGACCGGGATCCACCCGGCACGCCCACCAGGGGCGACGCTCTGCCCACCAGGGGGCGATGCTCTGCCCCTCTGGGGGGTTGCTCTGCCGTGACCAGAGCCACTCTAGTGCCTGGGGCAGAGGCCAAGGAGCCATCCCCAGCGCCCGGGCCATCTTTGCTCCAATGGAGCCTTGGCTGCGGGAGGGGAAGAAAGAGACAAAGAGGAAGGAGGGCGGGGGGTGGAGAAGCAAATGGGCGCTTCTCCTATGTGCCCTGGCCGGGAATCCAACCCAGGTCCCCCGCACGCCAGGCCGACGCTCTACCGCTTAGCCAACTGGCCAGGGCCCATTCTTACATTTGAAGTGAATCTCTTGTAGGCAGCATATAAATGTTTTATTAATATATATACACACACATATTCATTCATTCATTCATTATACATATTTTGATTGTAGAATTTAATCCATTTAAATTCAATTATTGATAGATATGTGCTTATTGCCCTTTTGTAAATTGCTTTCTGGCTGTTTTTATGGTTCCTCTCAGTTCTTCTCTTTCTCCTTTCATGGTTTGATGACTTTCTTTAATGATATACTTACATCTGTTTCTCTTTATATTTTGTCTATTTTAGTTTTTTGCTTTGTAGTTACCATGAGACTTACATATAACAACTTGTAACAGTCTGATTTAAGTTGATAACTACTTAAATGTGAATGCATTCTAGACTGTACTTTTTCTTCTCCCTCTCACTTTTCATGTTATTTATGTCATATTTTATCTTTTATATTCCTTAACTAAATGTTGTGATTATATTTACTACTTTTGTCTTTTAACCTTCATACTACTTTTATAAGTCATCAATCCACCTATTAACTATATATTTACCTTTATCCATGAGATTTCTACTTTCATATATGTTCTTGTTACTAAATAGCATCCTTTATTTTCAGCTTAAAAAGTCTAATATTTCTTGTGATGCTGGCTTACTGGTGATTAGCTTCTTTAGCTTTGCTCGTCCAGAAAACTCTCATATCTCTTTTAATTCTGAGTAATAACTTTGCTAGGTAGAGTATTAGTTGGAATTTTTTCTAGTTTTCTTAGCAGTTTGAATTTATTGTGCCACTCTCTTAGGGCCTGCCAAGTTTCTGTTGAAAATTCTGCTGATAGTTTACAGGGCACTTCCTTGTACATAACAAGTTTTTTCTCTTTTGCTACTTTTAGGATTTTGTCCTTTTCTTTCATTTTGGTATTTTAATTATAATGTGTCTCAGTATGGGTCTTCTTGGGTTCTTCTTTGGACCCGTCTCTACTTACTATATCTGGATTAGGAAAGTTGTCAGTCATTATTTATTCAAGTAAGTTTTCTGCCCCTCTCTCACTCTTTTTCCCTTCTCGGACCCTATAATACAAATGTTAGTCTGCTTGATGTTTGTCCTAAAGATCCCTTTAGCTATCTTCACAATATCTTATTTTTTCTTTTTGCTGCTGATTGGGTGAGTTCTACTGCCGTCTTCACATTCATGATCCTTTCTTCTGCTTTATCTAGTCTACTGTTCAACCCCTCTAGTACATTTTTCCATTCAATTATTATTTTTAGCTCTATGGTTTTATTTGGTATTTTATTATTTTATATATATTAAAGTTCTCACTGTGTTCATTCATTCTTCTCATGAGTTTGGTGAGCAACTTTATGACCATTACTTTGAACTCTTTATCAGGTAAATCACTTATCTCCATTTAGTTAGGTTTATTTTTTCTGAATTTTTATTTTGTTCTTTTGTTTGGAGCACAATCTTCATTATTCTTGACTCTCTATTGTTTTCTATGCATTAGACAAAATAGCTCTCACCTTTCCTGGTCTTGAAGAAGGGTTTTGTATAGCAGATGGAACTTACTGTTCAACTGTACCCTAGCTCTTGTTTGCCTCTCAAACTTTTGTTATTGCCCAGACAGCCTATTTTATTTTTAATGGTTTCCAGGAATTAAGAGTGTTAGTATGCCAAGACACATCACTGTTTCAAAGGGGAGAATAACTGTGAGCATCCTGATTTAGGCTGAGAGCCATACCATAAGCTGCAGCTTTTAAAGTATGTAAATAAATATAGTCCAGTGGGACCACAAGTGTCAGCCCCGCTGGCCACCAGACCAGGTGCTCTGGAGGTATTCCCTGGTTAGCAGTTGCAAAAGTCAGGATTCTGGACAAGAGTGTAAGCTCCTTTCTTGGAGATGCCAACAAGCTGCAGTGAGGCACAGGGAGAAAGCAAAGATGGTGTTCACAAGCCTACATTCCTTGAGAGTGTCTTTACAGTTCTCTACACATGTGCCAAACTTGTGCCTGTCCCTTAGACCAAAGTTCTAGGACAAACAAATAGGCCTCTTTCACAGAACGCCTGGGGCATGTTTCAGTCTGCTATCTATGCAATGTTCTGGGGTGGTATTTTGCCAAGAACTGTGTCTCTGATTGTTAAAGTCCTATGGGATCACAAGACCCCCTGGTCTCTAGAGCCAAGCAATCAAGGGGCATCCAGTGGGCAGCAGCCTCAAAAACTAGGGCACCAGACATAAGAAACTGAGTTACCAGAGGTGCGCACAAGCTCCCCTGAGAAGCTGCCAATGGTCTAGCAGAACAGAATATGAAATTGGTACCCACCCCAGGGTAAGAAAAAAGACTCTTCCTGTAAGTCTCTGTCCTTGGAGAGCCCCTAATGGGTGTTCAGTTTGATGCCTACCCCTCAGACAGGCACTTTAACAAATGAACCTCTTTTACATAAAATCCAGACGCTTTTTGATTGGCTACTTCTGCAGTGGACCCTTGGACAGGAGAATCTGAGTGTGTAAGCCCTTTAAAATCTGTCTCTCAGTTTGCTGTAGCCTTGTAGGTCTTATGGATGCAAGACCCATTGGCTTTTAAAGCTTGATTTTTGGGAGCTCAACTCTCAGGTACCAGTCTTAAGAGCTGGGCTTTCTGATGTTGGATTTAAGTTCTTTGTTCTTCAGAGAGAAGCACAAGGTTTTGAGTCCCCTCTTGAATGTGTGTTGCCTTGTAGGGATGAGATTCATAGCAAGATTGGGTCTTGGCCTCTCCTACTCTGCTTGATTGTCTTTTTGTTTGTTTCTCCAATGTGTTGGGTAGCTAGTGTGTAGTTACTTTTTTTTAAAAGAGGAAATTGTTCCATATGTAGCTATAGATCCAGTTTGTCTGTGGCAGAAGATGGGTTCAGAGTGTCACCAGCTTAAAATGGAACCAGAGATGAATATTCCTAAGTAATAAAGCAAATATAAACAGTACAACAAAATAACACATTTCATCAAAAAACATTTACAGAAGAAACTTTAGAATACAAGTGATTCAACTGTCCATTTATTTGGTTACTCCACTGATATCCTTGTTTCTACCTGCACTTCTACTCAACATGCTACATGTAGATGGGGTGGCAAGGGAAAGGGAAATTACTAAATGAGTATCCAATAGAGATAAAGTTTCCACAAACTTATAGGACCATTATTTTTCAATGCTTAGTCCTGAATCATTTGAGAATTCTATTACACTGCAGACCTGACGACGCAGTAGGTGTGGGTAGAAACTAAGATTCTGCATTTGTAACAAGCTTACAGGTTCAAGTCTGAGGCTGTTGGCTCAGGTTGAACATGAAGAATAAATATTTTAAAACATTCATGTTTGTCCTAGCTTCATCATAGTTTCCCTGCATGAGTGTATGAGTGTGCAGACATAAGCTTACAGTGTCTGAGAACAGTTGACCAAAAAAAAGAGTAATGTGTAAATAATCCAATGAATAGAAAATAGCAGCTATTATAAAATTATAGTAGCAATATTAAACAACACTGAAGTCAAATATATTAAAAAATTAAAAATAAAAAGCAAAATTATTTTTCTAATAGAAGTACTAACAGGCACATCCCAGAGAAATTGTGGGCTCAGTCTCAGACCACTGCAATAAAGTGAATGTTGCAATAAAAGCGACTTGTAATCTTTTTGCTGTTAGAGGCATCTTGCCTTCAATTTATTAAAAACAAACAAACGCAACATCTATGAAGCGCAATAAAAGGAGGTATGCCTGTAGTTTCACAAATACTTAAAAATGCAGCTACTTTGAGCCACATAAGAAAAAAGCAGATGGTTCCCATATGTATTTGATACAAATATAAAACACTCATTTTTAGTTTATTAGCTCAGATCACTTCAAAGAACTCAGACAAACCAATTATAGGTAATTCTGTTGGTATATGCAGAAAAACATAATAAACAGTGACTAAGTGGAGTTCAAAAATCCATTTAGAATGGTAGACAATCCAGAAATAGTGGGTAGAAAGAAAGAAGTCAGTGTCACAAACATGTTAGACTTCAGCCAGACAAATTGAATTGTCAGAACACACCTAAGACAAACTCCAGCGAGAAAGAGATTGTGTAGCTCTGATTGTGTAGCTTTTAACATGTTAAAAGATTGACAGAATATTGCACACGTATAAATCTAAACACAAATATCCTGAACGTTAATGGTGAATTTTCAGGGAAAAACCTTTTTTTCCTGAACTGATATACACTCTACTAAACTCTTTATTTTTAGAAAACTGAAAGCTATATAGATGTTCTTTCTTCATGCACTTGTCAGTAATAATAAGCATTTACCATTTTCAGATGTTGTAAAATCTCTAACTTATGTTAAGCTCTTTGCACATGCTGTAGATTTTTAACTTAAGTTATGAACAATAATTATAGTTTTTGTTGTGGTTAAACATAGTTTGAAATGAAAATGTGCCTCTCTACCAAATGGTGCAGTTATTCTATAGAATAAAGCATATAAAACTAGTCGTGTACAGTAATAAGTATTTAAACATTTTACCTTCTCTGAACACCACACAATTTTTCTTGGGCAAAATAACAGGTCACACATTTAATACATTCCCAAAAGTGCACATGTGCACCATTCTTTAAGAATTCTTTTTATACTTTGTATTTTTAAATGCAATTCACTTACCTTAGTGTATAGATTGTCTTTCCTCATATTTTATACAATTTAGAGGAAAAAAATGTGAGGAATGATAAAGACTAGAATATACAGGTATATAGTTAAATAATATTAAAGATACAAAAGTCAAAATCTTTCCCTCATACCTAAGACCTGAGATGCATTTCTGTATGAAGATTTAAATCTGAGTCATTGATTGGCTATACAGACCTCACTTAAGGTGAATATGTGTTTTCTCACCCAATTCTTCAGCACAGTTTCTACATAATTGAGATTTTCTTCATTCAAGAATTAAAGAAATTTCCTATATTAATCTCTTAGATCAACATATCCACAAATATCTTAAAACAAAGAGAGTAAACTTTTCTCTTAATTATCAGAAAAGGATTTCTGGAATCTTATCTAATATGTCATTATCTTAAGGGAGGTTAATTTTTCCCCTCTAATAATTAAATGGAAAGATATTCCATTTTACTGGAATACCTTTGAGTACCTTTACTCAAAGGTACTCAGTATGCTTTGAGTACCTTCAGATTTTTTAAAGATCCGTCTGAATTGGTGGTGTCTTGATTGGGGTTTTCATTATTTACCCTAAAAGCTAACATGAGAAGACCAAGTAATTCTATAAAAAATGTTTTATTGATTGATTTTTTTTTTAGAGAAGAAGGGAGAGAAACAGAGAAATATTGGTTTATTGTTCTACTTATTCATGTCATCATTGGTTGCTATTTATATATTAATTTTAGAGACAGAAGAGGGAGAGAGAGAGGCTCCACTTAGTTGTCCACTTATTGGTTGCTTCCTGTGTGTGCCCTGACCAGGGATGGAACCCACAACTGCAGGATGTTGGGATGATGCTCTAACCGACTGAGCTACCTGGCCAGGGCCAACCAAGTCATTCTTCATTTTAGTACCAAACAAACCATTTCTAATATTTTGTCCTATAAACCTTTATGTGTAAAACACAAGACAGAATGTAGTTCATCTCTTTCTATAAGGAGCTTTTCAGGCGACTGGTGCTCTCTCCATGAGTGAACTCCTACTAAATAGGAAGCAGGATTGCCTAATGTGTCTGATAAAAAGGAAAATCTTTCACAGTCTAGAACTCAAGTCATGCAGCTATAAAGAATGAAACCAAATAGCTTTTTTCTTTTCCTCCAATCAACTCAAAAAATTAGCCTAGGACAAAGTGTGAAGATTGATATGGAAGATTACTTCAGAACAAAATAATGGATTTATAAAGAAATAAGATTCAAAGAAAATACTTCAGACAGAAAATCATGGTAAATATTTTGTAACACAGCAGGAACTAAGCAAAGTGCAGCAGCTTAAATAAGAACACCTTTTAATGGTTGAAATCAGTCTTTCTGAGGTGACTAAGAAAGCAAAAATATTACAACAAAGAGCTATTAGAGCATTCTCTTCTTTGTAATCTTTCATACAATATTTCCTTTATTCTCATTTACATCTTTTAATACTAGCACAGCATTCTGAAGTTGTGAAGCATAAGTTGTATGTAACTGAGGATAGAAGATCAAAATCTACTCAGATTTCCAGAAGAGATGCAGAACGTGAAAAGTGACAAAAAAGTCCTCATTGTGGAGAGCCAAAATGCTAAGAATGACTTCCACTTGCATAATCAGTGACAAAAATATAAGCCCAGATTGTTATAAAGAACATAATTATAATGCCTGCTTTGCTAAACAAAGAAGTCCACGGAGAAAGAAATTTAAGTATTGTATAATAAATGACTCATAGGCTAATCATTTATTTTCCATTCTTAAATGTCTTTCAAAATAGTTGACGCTCATGAAGTGCAACGAACAGTCCTGGCGTCTGCTGCAACTGAACGGGCACACTGCCGAGAGTGACGGTGTTTCCCTCGATGAAGAAGGTAACAAAGAGTCCATGATCCAGAATTTGTTCAGAATATCCACTCCTCTGCTGAATTTGTCACCAGGGAACCGATTAGTGAGTCAGTTCCAAATAAAAATAATTGGTTCATGCTTGAACCTGGTCTGTGGAAACTGAAAATTCAAATGTGTATAGGTGAATTTTAAAAGGTGCTGGTTTCTTGTTCAGGTTATGGAGCTTTACCGACATCTTAATCCTTTAGAAATGTGTTGTTGCTTATTGCAAAAACGAATAGCGCCAACATTTCTTCAACTATAAGCTTAGGTACGTTTTGTGAAAATAAAGCATATTGTCCTCATTTTGTAGGTCAGTATTAACAAAAGTTCTGATGTTGCTGGTACATAAATATAAAGATTCATTTGCAGTCTAGGAAGTAAAAGGAATGTTACTGTTTATTAGAAAGCAGTGGAAAAATAAGACAGGTAATACTCAAATTTTATATATCCTAGATATCATACGTTCGTTATTCAGCCCGATTTGTCAAGCTGCAGAGAAAAGTTCTCTGGTGACTTCATAGGTAAGACAATACACGTTTCTGTTCAAGAAAGATAAGCTCCCGACTCTCCAGACCTGCACATAGCCAGGTAAGTATGCTAACTAGTTAATCTACTCTGGACAAGCACTTCCATTCTTGGCTGTCTCCTTAGACTATTCTCTATTTACAGCTGTCGATACTGTTCCTTTCAAAAGGGCTATTTGCTTATTCTTTGTGATCCATTGAATAAAACTACTATTTAGCTCCACCATGTTATATTTTATTTCTTTTTGTACATTTATCTCTTGTTTTTCCAATTGTTTACAAATCTTCCCAAAGGCATAATTTTATACTATTCAAAACTGAGGCCTGTTTAAGGAAATCTACATTTCCTGTGACTCTTCTAAATCTAGTAGGTCAAATAATCTATAAAGAAAAATTATTTTCTACTTGCAAAGAAAAAAAAGGCATATAGTCTTTTAAAGACAAGTAATTTTTCCTTGTAAGAGTTAAATATGAAGTAAAACTAATATATTTATTGACAGACACCATCTGGAAAACTTTTAGTCCTTTACCCTAATTTAGCCACATGGGGATCCAAAAAATTTGACATTCAGGGCTCATTAAGCAGTGATAAAATGTAATTTTAATTGCAAATACTTACTGAAAATTTTTTGTATCTGGTATATTTACCTTTGGAAACATGCTTTTCCAGTAGACCACTTTTTTTGGTTTGCTTTTCAGCACATTATTTTATCTCTATTACATAGATGATTATATGAATATCTTTGTTTAATCATAACATGTTTGTTACTGGGCTAATATTCTTAAAGATGATGCAATATTTCCTTTATTATAATGTGAATATATTAGATTAGCATTTTGCATACATTCTGTCCAAATAGATTGTAGGCATAATTGTTCAGTCTTCTTTTCAGTGAATAAATAGGAGCAGAAATGGTCAGGACAAAATGATTGAGTTACCTTCCTAGACACAAGCACTCAATCTCACACAAAAAGAAATACTGGTCTGAAAATTTCACTTTAAAAAGAAATCATCAGTTTGACTTATTTATACTTTGAAAATGGGCAATTCTGTACTTTTAAACCTTACAATTTTCTGGAGTGTCTTCAGAAGACAGAATGAATGCTGATCAAATCTCTGACTATTAGAAACTCATGAAATTGTATCAAGGATTAGATGTGGTAGTATATGTAACATATTCAGCACGATCTTGGTACATGATCTTGGTTCAGTAGTTATCAGAGACAGCTCTAGAATCTTAGGATCAACAGTCTGATTGAAAGTAAGCAAGTGTATTGCTTTTATCTTTTATTTCCTCTGATGTGCCTGGGAAGAGAGAGCTGATCAAAACTATGTGTAAAGTGAAAAAATTTCCTCCACAAGCCACACCAATGGCATGTCTAATTATTAAATAAAGACATTTCCACTTAGTAAAGACAGGATTAGGCATTCATCCCTGTTTGTGTACAGGGGGGCACAGACACTAATATCTGAAACACAGATATTAGATGGGCCTGACCCATCTCTACAGTTTTGTTAAAACTCAAATGTTGTCCACATTTGATTTTTTCTCTAAACTCTGAGTAATTTGGTCTTACTGTTTTGGACACTATTTTCTTCTGTCCTCTTTTACTGTTATATTGAAGTTTTAGCTGATAAATTTTTAATTGTTCATAAGGCTTCCACATTAAATATCTAGTGCATACACTCTTACTTTGAATAGTGCATGGTCAGCATGTCTATACTGTATGTAGCAATCCTGTATTTAAATTAATGTTATCTTCATTTTAAATTTTATTTTACTTCAGTGTTTAATTTTAATGATATATTTTATCTCTATCATTTATTTTTGAGTTTTTAGTTTATCTGTAGCTCATTTAATTATTTTTTCCCTTATAAATTTCAGTCTCCCCAAATATCTGCCATTTTCAGTTTTACGTAACCTTTCTTGGTAAATTTTATTTTTGATTTTAAAAATAATTAACTAGAAATGATTGATAAATGAAATCAGAATTTGCACAAAAGCAATATGTATACTACTTTTCAAAGGTAAGAGTTTTGTGTTATTCTGTTCCTCTCAGAATGAAGATGTAATATAGTGATCTGCTTGATGTTCACACTGGACTGACTTACTCATTCAGTGTTTACTTACATTAAGCATCTCAAAACTTCAGGGATGTATTTAAAAACAACAATTGGCTAGACATGTCCAGAAAGAGTTATGATGAAATTTATAACCCCTCTTTGATAAAATAAAAACAAGTATATACTACTATGTTTAAACTACTGCTACTGAAGCAATATATATTAATTAGGATATACTTACTTATTTTGCCTTCGTTGATCGGCACGCACAGTATGCAATCATAAATGCAACAAACATCACCACACCTACACTGAGTAAGACCATTTCTACCAGGCCAAGTAGATTTATTTTTCCAGTCACTTGCTTTCTGAACATTTTTGCCTTCTCATCGCCAATGGTACCAGTCTGTAATTAAGTTAATAATTAGCATTATTTGTGTAGATTAGTGTAGCAAAATACTTAAAATCTTCCTTTATTTATCACTTTTTCTCCAAACACCATAAGCATTAGTTATCTATATCTATAAAACAAACCAGTGAAGTCCCCTTTGCATGCTAAAGAAGGTAATAAATGCCAAGATAGAATACAGAGTGTAATAGCATTCTCCTCCCTCTAGACCTGCTCTCTGGCACTCTTCAATACACGAGGCTCCATTCATCTTTAGAACTGTCTTACTGAAATTTTTCAAAAATTTTCAAAGGACATTTTCTAGTGACAGAGGACAATGACAAGGGTCAACTATTATATTTCCTCTAAAGATGTATACAATGCATTTCCTAATTCTGTGGCTAATAAATTTCATGGTTTACATTAAACATATCTTATCAGGTACCTGTTCTAACCTGGCTTTTGTAGGCTTGGTTGGCTTTTATAAACTATAATATTCAGTAAGTCTTGAACTATTTGGAGTTATATGTATGATGACTCCTTTTTTAACACAACACTCTGACAAAAAAAATGTTGAATAGAGTCATCCTGAAAATAATCTAAAATGATAAAAAGTGCTTTATCTTTGTAACAGAAAACCATTGAAAATTAACACAAATTTGATAATTCTGTGTGGTTTGGTTCTCTCAGGTAGCTATAATTAATATATTAACTCATCTATATGGACAATGAAAACACAACTAAAAATACTATACAGGGTTTGGGGCAAAAGTAGGTTTTCAGTTGTTCATATCGAAAATACTACAATAATTAATAAATAATAATACAAGAATCAACTGTTTTATGTAATCAGAGCTATTAACTTATTTTTGTACAGTACTGTATAATCAATGTTGAAATGTCAAGACCTTTTTTTGATACAAAGAGGTATTCTGCTTTTAATTACTTATAGATAAAAATACTGACCTCATTAAGCCAAAGAATAGGCACAATATAGTTCTTAGTCAGACGTTTTAAAGCCCTGTAATATATATTTAAAAAGCATGAAAATGTATTATATTACACATATATCACAGAAAACTTAGTAATTGCAAGTGTAAATATTCAATTAGTTGCTCTAACTGAAGTTCCTCGATTTTTTTTCCTGTAATGAGTCATTTAAATTTTAATATGGCTGTTTCTCAGACATCTTTTATTCTAACAATTTATGGTGCAGATTTATAATTAGATTAACAATTTCTAAGCATAGATTATTCCTTTAAACAAATTCTACCCAGGAAAGTAAAATATAAATTCTAGAAATGATTGTCATAGAAATATTTGGAGAGCTAGCAATATAAGCAATACCACCAAAAACTTTTAAACATTCCAAAATATATGTAAATAGCATTCAGTGAACACCAGATATATACTTCTAAATTACAAATGAAAGTGATAAGCATTAAATAATAATTTAATGACATTCAAGTCAAAGAGAAATTGAAGTTTTATATTATTTCCACTTTCATAGATTTAATCACATTCTTACAAGAAAATGCTTAAAATCATGTAATGATAACTTTGGTCAAGAGACTCACTCAATTTTTTTTGCTGGCTTCACCAGTATGTTGACCTGCAGCCGTTTTGCAAATTGTAAAGTGAATCCAGTTATCTAAAAAAGAAAAAAACTAAAATTATTACTCACTTCTTTTTAAAACATCCTTTTATAATACCCAAAATTTACTTTTAATATTATGGAGAATTTGTTCTACTTGAAACTTGTGAAATTTATTAAATAATTAATTGGACATATTAAATATTTCCTACTTAACTCTCCATAAATATACATTATATGCATGTGTGTACACACATATAATTTCTTTGTCCATCCTAATTTCAAGGTTTTAGGTAGATTTGTGATATTTACCATAAATGGTTTTGGGGAATTGACAACAATAATAGCAATAATAATAGTACGGAGACTGAAGAGCTCAGTTTGTTTAGGTCCTAGACTGTGCATGGTCAAGTATGTACTCAGTCAGTATCATCAGTTTAATAGTAATACATTCAGTATTTAAAATATGTATTCAGTCAGTATCATTAGTTTAATAGTAATACATTCAGTATTTAAAATGTATTCAGTCAGTATCATCAGTTTAATAATAATACTTTCAGTATTTAAAATGGAATATTACTACTAAAATTCTGGCAGTTCACTTAATTTTTGAAAAGGGGAGTATTAAAATAATTTAAAAATTCAACCTGTCATTCTTATAGGATTTTTTATAGATTTTTCTCAACACTAAGTATAATATATTTTGCCCCAAATTTACATGTATTTGTAAAATCTACTTTCATCCCTCACAATATACAATATCTGTTCATATAAACAGCACTTGCAGTTAACTATATATAAAATAAGCATAAACTAGGAATTTATATCAAATTGTTTTAGGCCAATTAGAATCATTCCCACCATTGGTATTCCTGAACTATCAACCATTAAAAATGCTTTAAAGGTTACACACACACACACACACACACACACACACTTTTTTGTGTGACAGAGACAGAGAGAGGGATAGATAGGGATAGACAGACAGGAAGGGACAGAGATGAGAAGCATCAATTATTTGTTGTGGCACGTTAGTTATTCATTGATAGCTTTCTCATAAACGACACAGCTTTGGTGTTTCTGGGTGACAATAACTTACTGAACAAACATGGTTACAGCAGACCGAGTGACCCCTTGCTCAAGCCAGCAACTTTAGGCTCAAGCTGGTGAGCCTTGCTCTAACCAGATGAGCCCATGTTCAAGGTGGTGACCTTGGGGTTTCGAACCTGGGTCCTCCACGTCCCAGTCTGATGCTCTATCCACTGTGCCACTGCCTGGTCAGGCAAAAGTTCCATATTCTTAAAAACTAAAATTAAATTACCTTGATAGCTTATAAAGCAATAGGAAAAAAATCAATGTATTGAATATTATTCACTGAAATAAAAGTAATTTATCAAGATTGTGATTCAATGGATGTGATCGACAAGGAGATAACTTTTTTAACTTCATTTTAAAAATATTTAAAAGGGCAGATCAGTAGTCTATTTACTTACAGGTTCAACATCTAAGTATGTGCTGTGTTCTTCTACATTTGGATTTAAGCCTTCAATAGTTGCTGAGACTTCAGGACTCGCATGCAGGAAATGAGGAAGTGAAATGATCACAGGTCTTCCTGAAAACAAGTGTTAAGAAGATAATTGGGGATAAATAATTTTCCTCATTTCACATACCATTCAGAAGCTATTCCTTGAAAATAAAGCTTTTTTAATTTAAAAACATGCACAGTTGGGTTTGAGCACTAATTTGGGGACAGGAGGGTGAGGGATAATTATAAAAATTGACCACTGTTGTACAAAATAAAATAGAAAAATTTGCATCATCTTACTAACCAGTCAGTTGATATCTGTTGTTTATTCCTCAGGTGTTACTTTTAAATATGAAAGGTTTAGCTGCTGAACAGTTTCAACCAGGTATGTTTATGTTTTGTACAGTAATATTTCTAAACTGAGAATGAACTTAAGAGCTTTATCTTTCTTTATTCACACCCACACCAATATGAAGACGGTGAGCAAAACAAGATAGACCCCAAATTGTGTGGAAGTTAATTTTTGTTTCAGAGACATACTGAAAATATATTTGTCTTTAGTTACCATTTTCAAGGAGAGGAAAGTGGAAGTCGGATAAGTTGGGATGCTCAAAGTAACCTGGGAATTGTTTACCTTTTACCCTAAATCTAAAAGGAGCACAAGGATTCTATACAACGAAGGAAACCATCAAATACATAAATAAATGAGGCTACACAGAAAATATTTTCTGATCAGATATCCAATAAGTAGTTAATATCCAAAACTACAAAACATAGGAGGAAGCCACACAATTCCAAAAGACAAAGAGCAAAATCAATTAATCAATCAATAAATAACCTAATTAAAAAATGGAAAAGGGGGCCACATAGATATTCTCTAAAGTAGCACAGGGCAATGTTAGCATGATTCTCTCTAATAATAATAACTAACTTTTATAGCCCTAAAACACAAGTGGGATTTCAAACGCAACCCAAAATCAAACTTCCTACCATCACCCTTACTTTTTGCCCTATTGCTTTCTTACTAAATTTTTGGTGGAAAGGAATTCTGGGTAAAGGTTACTTTTTCTTTTTTAATTGACAGATAAGAGAGAGGGGAAGCATTCATTTGTTGTTCCACTTAGCTGTGGTTTCATTAGTTGCTTCCCATGTGTGCCCTAAACTGGGATTGAACCCACAGTTTTGGCGTTTCTGGGTGACACTAGCTTACTGAACTAACAGGCCATGGCCAAGGTTACATTATAAGCAAACTGCAAATTATGTCATGAACTTTAAGAACACCTACCTTTTTTGCACTTGCTAATGTCCAGCATGCCAGAATAGGTGCAGTTATTTGAGATCTCTCTGTCTGTGCAGAAGCAGTGGTTGTCTGCGTTTTCAACTGGAGATGCAAAGGCCTTGGGCGGGAGAATAAATCTATACACAGAGATGCCCTTCAGGTTAAGCTCGTCTCCGAACACAGCATAGATGGACCTAAACGCAGAGAAGAAGAGCTTCATTCCAGGGACCTGAGCTCCGTTCCAGTGATTCAGTTTTTCTTATTTTTAGATTTATATTCTTGCTTTAACTTAGAAAAATCCAATATACTCTTGTTAGAATTCTTGTTTAATCTTTAGGAATAAAGTGTTTGTGAAATTTTAAGGCATAGCAGAACTCAGTACGTGAGTATAGCTATTCTTACTTTTGTTTTCAAAAGCTTCTAAGAATAATTTTTGCTTGTGAAGTGCCATGGTATGTAGATACTAAAGACATTTCTCAGTTTATTTCCTTTATAGATTAAATATTTATATGACTGCTTCAAATTCTTTTTTTGTATCTAAATAAAAATAAAAATAAAATGTCTATCTTCTCCCCAGTCTGGAGAGAAAGGCCACCTACTTGCTGGGGTGTGTGCATTTCATTGCTGGGTAGAATATTTCGTATACTCCATTATTTACCAAGTGTCCAACATAATCTTGGCAGTAAATGTTTCTCCCAATCCCCAGATAACTCTATATGAAGAAACACTGCTCTCTTCAATTTTACCGATAAGCAAAAGATTCAGAGATGTTAAATACTAGCTCACAACCACACAGTCTTTGGGAGCAGGGCTAGGATTCATTTGGTGTTGCCTCCAATACTGTGTGGTATCTACTAGGCCTTGTCAGTTGGGAAAGATGCTATCATGGCAACTGAGTGTAATAACTAATAGAATTCTGTGTTGGTGGCAGCATCTTCACAGATATCTTTAGAAAAACTGGGCATAGAAGGCTAGATTTGACTGTTATTAAACATAATACTAATTTATTAAAAGAGTTCTTACTTAGAAATGACAACAAGAAAATGATTTATGTTATGTGAAATATCCTACATCTTTTAAAAAATTTTAAAGTTAAACACATTATGACTTTACTGTTGTATTAATTCTTAATAAATCAAGAAAAGTTTCCCTAAGTGTATTTTATTTTTCTTGAAAAACATTATTAAGTATTGAACTTCTTGTCTGTCTTTTGTTACTTGGGGAAAAAATTCTGACTCACAGAAATATATTGGTGTGTTTTTCTTACCTGCAAATGTCAGAGGAAAAGAATTGCAGTACTCGGGTTTTCTCAACAAAAGGAGGGAATGAGGCTGCGTCTGTTTAAAAATTAAGCCAGTGGCAAAGAATTAGATGTGATATGTGTCTTAGAAAAATCTAGAAATCTCTATTTCTAGTCAATAAAAATAATAATGCAAATTGTATATGTAATTTAAAATTTTTCTAGTAGTCACATTTTTAAAAAGTAAAAAAAGGTTATGTTTTATTTAATCCAATATATCTAAGATATTGTCATTTAAACATGTAGTAAAGTGATACTTTTCTTACCATTAAATTGACTTAGAATGCCATTTCAATTTGCATTTTACTTATTTTTTTTTTAGTGAGAGAAACAGAAACAGACACAAAGAAAGAGAGATGAGAAGCTTTAACTCGTAGTTGCAGCATTTAGTTGTTCATTGATTACTTCTCTTATGTGCCTTGACCAGGGGGGTCCAGCCAGCCAGTCACCTCTTACTCAAGCCAGCAACCTTTGGACTCAAGCCAGTGACCATGGGCTTCTGTCTATGATCCCTATGCTCAAGCTGCTGAGCCCTGTTTAAGCCGGCAACCTTGAAGTATTGAACCTGGGTCCTCAGAGTCCCAGGTCGACGCTCTATCCACTATGCCATATCCTGGTCAGTCTATATTTTACTTTTTATAGTGATTTCTTTGTCTGCTCTAATGTCTAATATTTTTAAGTCATTTTTTGAAGTTCTCTCACTAAACAGAATTTCTTGCAAATGGTTTGAAAATGTATCCATCAAACAAAAAGAATATATATATTTTTAGTTTATTGAATTTTTGCTATGGTTATGATCCATGGTACACACTGGGTATTTGGAGAAATAGATAATTCTTCCATCTGCTCCTTAAATGGATGTAACCAAAATGAGTCACCACTAAATGTTCTGGTAAATCTCCAACCCTGTAATTTTATTTTACCTTTCACTTATACTCTTGTGATAAGTAAAATATGACAGAAGGTCACAGTGAACTTGACCTTGGCATTACGAGAACTGGATATTAAAAATTAGCTTAAACTCCCCAGAGAGATCCCTGAATAAGCATGGCCTATAACTGCCTTTAACATCTCAACCATTAAAGAAAAAGAATACATTGAAAAGCTTTAAAAAGCATTATCTGAAAGTTATATAAAAACAAACCAGTAATTACCCATGGTAATTACCACCAAAGATAGCTAATATTAGCAGCGTGTTAAAAAAAACAACATTCAAATGTATGTCAGTATTTTTATTTTACTGAAGAAGGTAGAGGAAACATTTGTAAATTGGGATGAAAACATACAGAAACTTTGTTTCGTTTGTCTCTTTTCTCTGCTGCTATCACCAAGAATCTGTCTCACAGGGACCACATCAATCCCTTGTCTTGTCCAACCTACTTTCTGGTCCTGGTTTGTTTTACTTCTGTTTTCTTCTTAGATCTTTTAATTTCATGCCTGTTGCTCATTTACTTATGCTATGGTCATTGATGAATATTCTAGCTCCTATTTTAAAACTTCTCTACTTCTTCACTTTTGGACAGAAATGTTTAATGTTTTTATTTTCTTAAACCCATTGAGAACACTTTATTTATTTATTTATTTATTTATTTTTTTAAATTTTATTTTCTGAAGCTGGAAACGGGGAGAGACAGCCAGACAGACTCCCGCATGCGCCCGACCGGGATCCACCCGGCACGCCCACCAGGGGCGACACTCTGCCCACCAGGGGGCGATGCTCTGCCTCTCCAGGGCGTCGCTCTGCAGAGACCAGAGCCACTCCAGCGCCTGGGGCAGAGGCCAAGGAGCCATCCCCAGCGCCCGGGCCATCTTTGCTCCAATGGAGCCCTGGCTGCGGGAGGGGAAGAGAGAGACAGAGAGGAAGGAGGGGGGGGGGGTGGAGAAGCAAATGGGTGCCTCTCCTATGCGCCCTGGTCAGGAATCGAACCCGGGTCCCCCGCATACCAGGCCCACGCTCTACCGCTGAGCCAACCGGCCAGGGCCGAGAATACTTTAGTATCTATTAACAGCACAATGTATCTCACTCTGCATCTAAGAACTGAAGTATTATGCAATTTCTAGAGTTAGTAGTATTAGAACACTTGACAGTTTATTTGAAGAAATGCTTTACTGTATTTAGAAAGGAATTTCTTCCTTTCATCCATCCCCTATGGCTCAAAGTGCTATGAAGCAAACCCAATTATTTTTTTGCTGTTTTTTTTTTATAAGAAAGTGATAACAAAAGTAAATAAAAATACCAAAGTCAACAAGACATTGGAATTCCCTTTGTTTCCTCTTTATACCTGATTCTTTGCATAACTTTGTCTTTGCCATTCTTTATCCTCATTCATTTCCGACAGGGTATCAACTCACCAACTTTCTAAACATCATTCTTCCGCCTCTACTTAGTTGTTGAAAACTCACCTCTGATTTTAATTACTCGTGCTATTCAGTTCCCGTTCTTTAAAATCCCAGTTCTTCAATCAGTAGGAATATGTACTTTGTTTTCCATTAACGAGTAGTCAGCCAGAGCTAACCACACTCTGAGTTTACAGTTCTGTCTTTTTCTCAATTCTAGTTCAGAATTTTCATTTTTGCATATGTTTTTCATGGTTAGTAGACATCTAACCTTATTTCTTGTTCTTTTCCTCTCTCATTCTGACCACCGTATTCAAAATGATGTCTCTGTCTGGCAACTTTATAGATTCTGCCTCGGCCTGACACCTCACTCGGAAGTAGCATTTCCCTTTTATAAGTGTCTTGATTTTTTTTATTTTTCCAATTTTAAATTATCTGTACAGTTATTTACAACACATGTGAATAGTAACTACTTTTCTAAGTTTTTTTAAACCACTACTACTGCCAGAAAAGCAGTTCATTAAAGTTTTTACAGGGCAAACATTTCTCTAGTACTTCAATAAAGGCTAATCCTTGATAGTTAATTTTCAGAAACCCTATCTTATCAAACAGATATTTACTAAACTTATGTAAGAATAGAGACTCCGAATTATGTTCTGGGATAGAAATACAGTTAAATACATACTCTGTCCTTTAGAATCTTGTAGATATGGCAGAGGATTTGTGAGAGGGAGGGAGGTGGGTTCATTGTGATTATTTCCAAGAAAAAATGCTCTTACCTGTACCATTAACCATGTCACAATAACTTGTCCAGTAGTCGAGATTCCTTAGGAATAAAAAGAAAGAAAATGAACAAACATTATCATTTCAAGAACACCATACTCATGTTACTTTTTCAATTATGATGCAACACTTCTGCTATAATAAAGATTAGACATGACAAATGCTAACTTTAAGAATGTTCTAAGTTCTTTAGTTCATATTTTCCTGAAGCTTTCATTTTTTTTTTAATTTTAGTGAAGTGAGAGGCAGAGAGGCAGAAAGACAGGCTTCCGCATGTGCCTGGACCAGGATCCACCCAGCAAGACCTCTACCAGGCGATGCTCTGACCATCTGTGGCTGCTGCTGTGTTGCTTGGCAACCAAGCCATCTCAGGCCTGAAGCAGGCCATGGAGCCATCCTCAGCACCAGGAGCCAATTTGCTTGAACCATTTGAGCCATGGCTGCTGGAGGGGAAGAGAGAGAGAGAAGGCAGAGGGGGAAGAACGGAGAAGCAGATGTTAGCTTCTCTAGTGTGCTGTGACCAGGAATTAAACGCCGGACTTCCACACGCTGGGCCGACACTCTACCACTGAGCCAACTGGCCAGGGCCTGAAGCTTTCATTTCATTGAAATAAATTAAGTGCCTGATAACATTAAGTTAACAGATTATAAAATAAAAACTGCTTAAATAGAAACAATTTGGAATAGACACAGGTCTGAAAAAAAAAATTGAGAAACATTGACCAGAAATTAGACTTTGACTCTGCTTAGGGGATATTTTAAATTATTTGGTAATATGTTGAGTGTTCAAACTGCATAGGAGGAATATTAATTGGGTAACTGACATAAGCTCAATATGAGGGAGAAGAGGGGAGTGATGAGGAGCAAAGAAAGACAAGCAGATGTGTCAGATGTGTTATCAACAGAGATTGATTGGAAACATAATTTATCCCTCCCCCTTTAACTCCTGCATGAGTTGGCATTAAAGCAGGACAGAGTTTATTAATTTATACTCAGCTGTCTAGATAAGATATATATGAAAGCAATAAAAAGTATAGTAGTAATAGTTTCTCTGTATCCTTAGCCACTTTTTGGTGATGAAAACTGATTTTTTTTTTAATTTCTAACACACCATCCAGTGAAATATCAATGCAAGTTGATGCTTCATTTTAAAAACAGACTAAGCTATTACTTATGCTCAGTGTTGCCATTATCAGTTAAATTAAACTTTTCATAGGCTTCGGGCTGGGTAGTTCAGTGAATAAAGTGTGCTCCGAGGTCGTGGGTTTGATCCCCAATCAGAGCATGTACAAGATGCAGTCAATGGGTATACATACCGCTTAGTGGAACAAGAAGTTAACATTTCTCTCTCTCTCCCCCCTTTGTTACCCCTCTCTTCATCTTTCTCTCTCCCTTCCCCTCTCTCTCTCTCAAATCAATGGAAAACTTAGAAAAAAAATTAACCTTATTATAATCTGATGTGAAATTGTTACTCCAATAAGGAGCACTTAGTAACTCTCCTCAAAAATCTCTCTGTAATATTGCAAAGGAGGAAAGGTTCATGCTCCTCAACATGTACTATAAAGTGATGTGATTTCCCCGGAAATGAATGTTTAGAAGTATTTCTTTTCCCTACTAGACTTATCTATAAAAATATGTGACTATGGACTATAGAAAAAAGTACTACACTAGTGAATACTTAAGTGTAGTGAACAATTTTTACATAGGCACTCAGGTGTGAGGAAATGGTTACTTATATTAATGAAAACATTTTATCTCTTTCAATTTTGACTACTTCATTCTTTTACAGAAAAAAAAAGTGGTCTAAAGCATCTTTATTAACTTTGAGAAGGAAAGGCTTTCTTCCCTGACATGTATTAGGATTCTTCCTATTTTACACGTATGATAAAATACCTAGATCAGGGTGAACCGGCAGGAGGTAGGAAAAGAAACGAATCACGGTTGTATGACCATATCTCATTCTATTACTACTCAGGGAAGGCGCTCTTCATTTTCAAGTTTATATGTAAAACTTAAAACTATTCAATACTTGAAATACTAATTTCATTTTTGCATTGATAAGAATTTTAAAAAGCTGAGTTATCAAATATATAAATTATTTTAAGAAATTTTTGAAGGGAAAAGTCAGAAAAATGTTTGCATGGATTCATTGAGTTTGTATCTGTATAGACACATTAGGTCATGTCAATGGAATGAACAATTTTTATTTGATATGCTCAATTAAATGTTTAAAAACCCAGTGAAATATACTTTTATATCAGCTAAACGATCAGTTGATGTACTGATTGTCTGCCTTTTCATTCTGTGGTTAGCTAATTGGATGGCTGCACGGTGAAGCTAGCGATACAGCAGAAATGAAAAGATCCTTTTTGATTTCCTATGTAAGAGAACCTGTCCATGAAGGTGAACCAAACCTGAAGTGCAGCTGATTTCCGCAGCTAGGCACCGCTGTGACGAGCGGTCGTAACTAAAGGGCTAATGCCTGGCAGAATAGGAATTTACAAGGCTGAGGTACAGGCAAGTCTGTTCCATAGGTCGGTGTCTACGCTGTGCCTTCCCGGTTGTTAAATGTACACCACTCCCGTTTTATAGTATCCTAGCAACACACTCTTTCTCTCCGCCCTCCACTTTACCTGGATACTTACTTTTTACCTTTGTAAGTGTCAATTATGGCAACTTTGCTTACGTCGTCTTTTCCACTGAAAACTTGATAAACTCCATCCACAGTATTGTTGTACTGGAAAGACATGTACAAGAAAAAATTACTTTTAGAACAACCCATATTCTCCAAGTTATAAAATATGTAATTAACTCATGTTGGCATTTCTCAAAGATTGGTCATTCATAATTATTTTATATGATTTAAAATATATATGCAATGAAGTGTTAAAATTATTGGCCTTTACATGTTAAAAAGACAGATTATAAAAGGGCCTAGAAATAAGTGCTAGGTGCAGAGACAAAGGAGGAAAACATCAGAAGTTGACATCATCTAGACTCTAGGACTCTGTCATAATTAAGCCAGTAAGACAGTTTTGATTACTATTATTATATTGAGGTGAGGGAATTTTGAACAAAACCTATGAGAACAGGGACGATTTCTAGAGGTATTCTAAATGTTATAATCTTTAATAAGTGGTTACCAAAAATTGGGCATGAAGAATTAAAAATAGAATTACCCAAGGAAAGAGTACTATGTATTTGAGTTAAAAATAATTAAATCTCTGATACCCTAAGGCTGTCTACATTGATACTTAATTGATAGATAATGTTGCAATCATAGACACCATCTAAACATAAAATAACAACAATGAACTGGAGAATATAACTAATATCATGTAGAGTGTTAAATCATAGATTTCCAGTTCAAGGGTCAACTTGTTCTATTCATAATTTAAAACAATAAGCTGTAGCTAAGTCCATCACTTTTTCCTAATCTCCAAACTGCCATTTCATGACTTTTAGAGACCACAGAAGTTCTTATTAACAAACTCCATAAAATAGGATTTTGCTAATTCATCAATCTTGTGTGGGCAGATTAAGGCTTTTAAATTTACGTGGAAAGAGTTTGTAAGAGGTCTAGAGAAGGAGGAATGACAGAATAAATACATTTGATACAATTAAAAATATGGTATTAAACTTGATTTATTGAAAAGGTAAATCAAAACTGAAAATAGTATTCAAAGTCTTACCAAATTATAACCTAATTTTAGACAAATTGTATACTTATTAAAGGATGGAACCTGATTAAATCTCAGCTTAATTTTAATTTTAATTATTCAATTTTGATAGTTTTCTGAACTTGGATAACTGAAACCATGTGAAATAAAGACTGTTAAAAAATTAGACTGTGTATTCCCAGATAATAAATAAGATTAACATTAAATTACAAAATTATGAATTTCCAATGTCACTATATTTATCCAATTAAAATATAACAATATCAACATTTATATTTAGAACTCACAGGATAAAACACACCAACAGTTGGATCAATAGGGTATGGTACCAAAGTCAAGAATGGATCTTTGTAGCCCCATAATATTTCCTTCACACTTCTCCTTTGAAACATAGATGACTTTGACTTTTTGATAAGTGAATTGAGTAACACTTGAACAAATGCATTTGGATAGAGATGGGGTACAGACTACAAAAAAGGAAAAAAACACGGTTTAAGACACCATTTGCAGTATTAATTATTTAACAAATAAATGGACTAAATACTAAAATTAATTTAAAAAAACTTTTAAATCTCTAAAATTACTTCCAGATCTTGCCAGAACGAAAAGTAGAACTTGTCTGATCCCTAGATGAGTACATAGGAGTGCCTCAGTTTTAGCCACAAGAAGATAGAGTTAACTCCTACTTTTTTTTTTTTCAGAGAGAGAGAGGGATAGACAGGGACAGACAGACAGGAACGGGGAGAGATGAGAAGCATCAATCGTTAGTTTTTCATTGTGCATTGCAAAACCTTAGTTGTTCATTGATTGCTTTCTCAAATGTGCCTTGACCGCGTGGGCCTTCAGCAGACAGAGTAACCCCTTGCTGGAGCCAGTGACCTTGGGTTCAAGCTGGTGGGATTTTTTTTTTTCCTCAAACCAGATGAGCCCGCGCTCAATCTGGTGACCTTGGGGTCTTGAACCTGGGTCCTCTGCATCCCAGTCCAATGCTCTATCCACTGCGCCACCGCCTGGTGAGGCAACTCCTACTTTTTTTAAATTTTATTTATTTATTTATTTATTCATTCATTTTAGAGAGGAGAGAGAGAGAAGGGGGAGGATTAGGAAGCATCAACTCCCATATATGTGCCTTGACCAGACAAGTGCAGGGTTTTGAACCGGCAACCTCAGCATTTCCAGGTCGACGCTTTATCCACTGCGCCACCACAGGTCAGGCACAACTCCTACTTTTTAATGATACAATTTAAGTGGTGTATCAGTTCAGTTGATTTTTTTTTATCTTTTCTGCTGACAAAAACTCCATTCAAATAATGACATAGAAACACACTAAAAACTATGTAATGATAGTTCTAAACATGAGATGGATTCTAGAGTATTTCAAAGGAAATTATTTGTCTACTCACAGCTACAGCCAGATTGAGAACGGTGAAATTGTCATCCTCAGATCCAACTGACAGTTCAGGTTCAAAGATAGCACCATTGGGCTGCACAAAAGAGACTGTGTTGTTCTCGAAGTCGTGGGTTATGTTTTCCTTGGCTAGATAACGAACTCTGATATACAGAATAAATAAAATGAAAAATTATTGTGCCAAGTGAACACTAGATCACAAATGCTATTTATTGGCAAAACAAGTGATTTTTGAGTACGTAGAATATGTAGGAATTATGGTAAACAACTGGGTTAAAATGGTAAGCCAATACTAGGTCTCTAGCGAATTAGAGAAGGGGGTCTTAAATTTGCATAGCAGGGGAGAAAGTAATATGTGTCATTACAGGAGTTTATTCAGAGTCCACGGTAAAACACAGAACAGATACAAATCCAGGAGTGGAATGGTTATGGTGGTGATAAGGTTCAAGATGTATTTTGTAGCAATTCCACATGAGTAGTCTGAATTAAAATAGAAGTTTCGTTAAATGAAATAGAAAGTGGCATGTAAAATGTAAGAAGAGTAAAGTTTATTTTTAGAAATGCACATGGTTGAATTTGATTGGACTATAAAGAGAGAGAGTAAGAAGAATGGTAGGAAATAAAGCTACTCAAACATTAAGGGCTGAATCTAATATTCAGATGTTTAAGGTTTATCCTGAGGGTAAGGAGGGAGCTGGAGAAGGTGTGATCAGGAGGACATTAAATACACATTTTCTTAGAAAGGATGCTCAAAATACATAATCTATCTAGACCTGGCTTTTACATATTTTTCAGTACTTTAATGAGAAAGATAACCCATGTCGTAGTTTCCTTTTTACAGATAAATTTCCCTCCCTTTTCCATATATTGAATGCTGATTAGTTCTAAGCTCCTGGCTCTAACATCTCTAGGTTTCAAAGTACCAATTACACTTTAGGAATGTGTTTGAGGGTGGTTATTATGAGGAAAAGACTTTTGGAAGTACAAGATGGTTCACTGGATGAAATAACATAGACATCTTTCATTTCACTACTTCATATTTGAATGTTTATGATGTAAGGTGAATAGATAACTAAGGTAAAGACTGAAAAACATGGGACTGAAATGTAATAAACAATAGTTTTTACTCATGTATAATAAAAATGTACTTCTCTGTAGGGTATGGATTATGAGAGTTTTATACTCTCAGCACAGTGCCTGGTGCATGTTGATTTCTCAATATTTTTTGAATGAAAAAATTAATGGCTCACATTCTTTCAAAGGAGAACTCCCAATAATTAATAAAAATATTTTATTTTTTAATATTATTTCCACAAAGCTTTATTATTTATTCTTACTGGAGTACTGAAGACATACAAAGAATATAAAATTTTAAAACAGCACCCAGGATAGTTTTTGAATAGTCAATTACTATTTTCTATTATATAGTTGTATATTACATATTATTAATATTTAAAATTGGAATACTTTAATTTTCAAGTATATATGTATAAATAAAAATAATAGCTAAAAAATTGTGACCTAAATTCTAAAGCTCACTTGAATTGTAATTATAACATAAAACCAGTAGATGGCACTCAATGAGAAATATCCTTTAAACTGAGGTCTATTATTAGAATTCGCTTTTAATCACTCAATTTTTTTTTTGCTTAAAAATTAGAAAGTTTTAAAAAGTGTTGGTTAAGAAGGTCAAAGACTGTTTTCTTTGTATTCTTGCCAAAACAAAGTAACTAAAGAAAATTGTGTTGGATCTGAGAATATTCTGAAGAAATTATGAAATATTTATAAGAGATTATAGAGATGGTGTAGGCTGGAATATATGTAATTAAAATCTCAATCCAGGAAATTTTATGCTTTGATCAATGTCATATCTTGTTAATAAAAATTCCATCAAAGTCACTTAAGCAGCCATCAGCCAAATAAGCCTGTGGTTCTGTTTGAGAAAAAATGTCCTCCTGTCGCTCCCCTTTCAGCTGGCCCAGAGCGTGATTTATGGGAGGTGGGCTCACCTCAACAGAGGGAAGATTCTCAAGCTCTTAACTTTTTCTGAAAGGTGGTTTTCTCATTATTTAAGGCATTCTAACCTACACTAATGATTGAATTTTGGAGACAAAATGACCTTAACATGATCAGAAATCCTTTTAACATTGTTATATAAGTAAAAATTTATTATTTATCAACATTAGCTGCAAATCCAACTTCAACACTCCCAACACCCTTCAAAATAAACTGAGTGTATCTAACCTACACCTGCTTTTGTCTCTTAAAGGCAGAGGTTAAAGTCTCTAAAATAAAATACATATTACTTGTCACCTATCAGAGCAGGTCTAGGACTAGATTCAATATTATGCTTGTGTTTCCCCATTTTACGAGTAAAATCTGTAAAGTAAAAAAGCGTAACCTCCCACAAACACAAATTTAAGCAGAAAACATGTTTTCAAATTCTAACAACTTTTCTCATTCCTCACTTATATTTAATTCATCAGATTATGATTTTTTTAACATTATGCTTAGATATTAGGTCACATGTGAATTCTAGATTTTCATAGGTACACATCATAGCTACAACCCTTTTTTGGAACAAGATATTTATATTGGCTTTTGAGTATAACAAAACTATACTTTCATAAAAAATAAAAATACTTTCTAAGATAAGCTTTGATTTGTGACAATGAAAACTGAAGCTTCTCTGACGTGGCTGTAAATAGTCACAGGTGTGTGCACAGAGGGCTTGGGAGAACTGCTAGGACACAGTGGCGCCAGGCCTGGCAGCATGTGCCATGGCAACGGGCACTGCCCTCACAGCTCTCGTTACGTCGTTATATTGGAAGTGAGAGTGTCAATCGGGAAACATACTGATGCAGGGGGAACATAATTACACAATCACTGATGATCTAAAACACGTAAGATACAAAACTAAATTACAAGAAGTTATTAAAATATATTTTGTCCTAGAGGGAAGAGAGGAAGACATTGGGGGGACTGAGGGGAACACGGGGGAGGGGGGAGATATATTTGGTGGGACACTTGAATCTATGTAAACACAATAAATAAAATCATAAATAAAAAAATAAAATATATTTTGTAGTAAAAATTGATCCTGGTATATAAATAATTGTAATCTTTGAGGGAAAAAAAAGTCCACATTTGTATATCAATGATATAGCAGAATTTAATTATATTTCCATGTGTATGACTAATTCTTGGTTAAGGTAAATGTTCTTAGTACCTCAATCTCTCCTTTTTTTTTTTTACTTTGATAGTGGGGGAAATGACATAATCTATAACACACACAAAAAAAGAAAGAAAAGAAAATATACACACAAATCTAGGATTTACCAATTTCTAAACCCATGTGAACATAAAATCACATCATATCTCCTGGTGTCAGTTTTGTTTAATTACAAAATAAAAATTTCTGGCTAATTAATTTCCCCTAGTTCTGATAGTCCACAATGCGATTCAAAAGTGTGTTAAACTCTTAGGGAATGGAGGGAAGGGTATAGAACATTCAGTCTCAGTACTGGAAAATATATAATATCTAATAATATATAATAATGAAACAACAAAATAAATAGAAACCACTATTGACCTAGAAATGAGTTTGAATAGACATCTTTAGCAAGTAAGGATGTAGTTATGTAAAATATATACTGTATTTATATAAAATCAGTTTAGTTTTGTGGTTCTCAAATTTGAGTGTGCATTGGAATCACCCAGAGGGGCTTATCAACTTATTGCTGGTCTCAAACCCAGAGTCTGGGTAGGACCTAGGAATTTGCTTTTCCAGGTGATTCTCATGCTGCTAGCCTGGGGACCACATTTTAAGAACCACTGATGTAACCCATACATTCAATTTAAAAATTTTTTAATTTTAAAATATTCTAGATTCTAAAATTTGGATAGATTTTTTTCTATTGAGCATGCATATTTCAGAGTTATTGAAACTATATACCACAAGTGTAAAACAACTGTAACTTCTTAAATGTAGAACAGTTATTTGATGCTGATTAATTTATACTAAAATTTTTTTTCTCATAATCAGCAAATCCTTAGATTAGGATTTTATGTAGGCAGAAATAAAATATTTCATTGCATACTATTGGCAAGATAAGTACAGTTCAAATGAATGGCATTTATCAAGTGGAAGCCTTTGCAGAAATGCGTATAATTCAGGAAAGAGTGCCGCTTTCTTGAAGGGACTCACTTACCTGTACGTGTAAGGACCTACTTGCTTGACCTTAATGTTGGTGCTGTTCATTATCACAGCCTCTGGATTTAGCACATGAAAGATCCAAAACTGTCTGTAAACTTCTGTGCCTGTTTTAACCCAGTTTTTAAAAGCAGTTGTACCTTCTTCAAGGACAACTTCCTATGAAAAAAGAAAGCAAGTTTGGGTTATTTCTTTGTAGTAAATAAGGGCACTTCTGGGCATTAACCTTTAGTTAGCCAATGAAAATACCATGAGTAAGTACACTGTACATGGGAACCTTTGCAATCTCGACACATACTTGCAACAGAAATATTTCAACAATTATAGCAACTTCTTTAGTTAACCTTTTACAAGAAGGATCTGTGTGTAATACTGTACACATGCCTATTGATTTTAAGGCCAACCACTGGCAAGCCTATGAGTGACCCCATGGCAAAATTGCAACAGTAACATGATTTGTTAAGCAAATTTTATTAAAGTTGGTCCAAAACGTTTTTAAAGTTCTGATTGGGTAGAACATTAACTTTTCTTCGGCCCTCAATGAGTTGGACTGATGAGGCAAGGCAGAAAAACAGAGAAAAATCTAGTGGTAATGTAAGCTTTTTCCTTTTCCTCAAAAGTTGTACACTTCAGGGGATGATCCCTTAACGTTTATAAAATTAAATAAATGCTTATGAATAAAAAACACAAATTTGACTCCCCCACTTCAAAATCCTGCTCAATATGGCTTTCCTAACTGTCAGTATATTTGAAGCAACCCAATAGTACTGTTTCCAAAAATTACAGAAGGTTAATTCATTATCATTAGATTACTGTGTTTTAAATAAAAGGAATAAATAAGGAAGTTGTCCTAATATTCTTTTGTGAAATCCATTAAAAATTATTGATGTCCCTTGTAGTAAAAAAGAAAAACCCTACAACACAATCAGAAAACCATGTGTTAGAAATCTATTGCCTTCTTTAGAAGCTGCTGGACTGAGTGGAAAGTCACCAAATCTTTCAGGGTTAATTTCATTATTTATAAAATAAGGGAGTTTTAGATGCTCTCCTAGTTTCCTTCATGGCTCACTCTCTGAGCTGAATGTCTACATATTACTGCCAATAAAGGTGATTTTGTAGCAGGCAGTATTCCAATTATAAACCTTGGAAAAATTTCCAGATGAAAAGCTCCAACTTATTTTTGTGTGCTAGAGGAAGAGGAAGAGGAAGAAACTTTCACAGAAAATGACCGTAAAAAGGTCCATGAATACAGGAACAATCTGATCTATTTGGTTTTTTTCACCTGGCAGCATCAATTCAGAGAATGATGGGTCAGGAAAGGACATTGAACACTATTACCATACTTTCTAACAGAGCACACCGAAGCTCTGAGAAACCAGGTGGCTGGCCCAAGGATGACCTACACATCGTAATAGAATTACACCGAGAATCCTAGTCTCTGACCCTTACACTAGTCCTGTCTTACACCATGCTGTTACTGTCTTTTTTTTTCTTGTCACCTCTGCTCTCAGTTGGTACAAGTCAATTGAATTTCATATCTTCAGGAAGCTTTGCTTATTGCTTAAATCTGAGAGGAGGGCAGTTCCTTAGAGAAGAACAGGGTTCCAATCTAAAACACCATTACAAAACCCTCGCTGTTGCAATCACACTGGTGACATTGGGACTGCTAAAGTGATAGTAGATCCCATTTTCAACGAATTGTCCTTGGAAAACTTCATTTGTTCCCAAAAAGTTGAATTTCTATACTAACAAGTCAAATATCAAGACAAAATTACATATAGGTAATATATTCTTCTAAATGTAAAAATATTTAATGAGGATGTTGAAGTTGATATCTATATAGAAGCTAAAAACTGTATTAATTTGCCCATTTCAAGAGATTTAGGAGGGAAAACACACATGAACTTATACATGTACATGTTATTCTCGCACTCTAAGAATCTTAAGGGCTAATGCAGTAGCAATTATTTATGTACCTCTCAGGGCACATACTTTATTTTAGTTCTTAGTGAAAAGAAATCAATAAATGCTTTAAGAATAGAAAAGGGGCTATGACAGAATGTTCTTGGCAGGACAGAATACCTCCCTAACTTTAATGCATATGCATTTAACGTCAAAAGACAAGGTAAGTGTAATATGACTTTCTTCTAATGGCCATAAACATATGTTTTAAATGGTGATCTGAAGATATATATTTTTAATGGGAATGTTGAAATGCAAAGATTTGAAATGAATGCATTGAATTATCAATTGTTAAAGTTAGGGTTATCTAACTTCATTCATTTTTTTCAGAAGTAGAAATGGGTCCTAGACAAGAGAAGTTAAGGCAAAGATAAATGAATGGGACTACATCAGAATAAAAAGTTTTTGCTCAGCAAGAGAAACTGATATAAAAATAAACAGACAGCCAACTAAATGGGAAATGATATTTTCAAACAACAGCTCAGATAAGGGCCTAATTTCCAAAATTTACAAAGAACTCATAAAACTCAACAACAAACAAACAAACAATCCAATAAAAAAATGGGAAGAGGACATGAATAGACACTTCTCCCAGGAAGAGATACAAATGGCCAACAGATATATGAAAAGATGCTCGGCTTCATTAGTTATTAGGGAAATGCAAATCAAAACTACAATGAGATACCACCTCACCCCTGTTAGATTAGCTATTATCAACAAGACGGGTAATAGCAAATGTTGGAGAGGCTGTGGAGAAAAAGGAACCCTCATTCACTGTTGGTGGGACTGTAAAGTAGTACAACCATTATGGAGGAAAGTATGGTGGTTCCTCAAAAAACTGCAAATAGAACTACCTTATGACCCAGCAATCCCTCTACTGGGTATATACCCCAAAACCTCAGAAACATTGATACGTGAAGACACATGTAGCCCCATGTTCATTGCAGCACTGTTCACAGTGGCCAAGACATGGAAACAACCAAAAAGCACTTCAATAGAAGACTGGATAAAGAAGATGTGGCACATATACACTATGGAATACTACTCAGCCATAAGAAATGATGACATCAGATCATTTACAGCAAAATGGTGGGATCTTGATAACATTATAAGGAGTGAAATAAGTAAATCAGAAAAAAACAAGAACTACATGATTCCATACATTGGTGGAACATAAAAATGAGACTAAGAGACATGGACAAGTGTGTGGTGGTTACCAGGGGTGGGGGGAGGGAGGACAGGGGGAGAGTTAGGGGGAGGGGGAGGGGCACAGAGAACTAGATAGAGGGTGGCGAAGGACAATCTGATTTTGGGCGAGGGGTATGCAACATAATTTAATGACAAGGTAACCTAGACATGTTTTCTTTGAATATATGTACCCTGATTTATTAATGTCATCCCATTACCATTAATAAAAATTTATTTAAAAAAAAAAAAAAAAAAAAAAAAAGAAATGGGTCCTAGAGAAAATGGATGTCTGATACAATAACATATGACAATAGCAGATAATAAAGAAACCATGTATTTTCTCTATAATTTTGTGTCGTTTCCATAACATGATGATTTGTTCAGAGACAAAAAATTTTGAAGCAGTCAAACAGGAATGCATTTTTTCTGACCCTAACACTACCATATGTCTGAGAAAATTGTATAGCCACTACTCGACTACCAAGACCAAATATGTCTCAAGTTCTTTTAAAAGGAGCAAAAGATTTTATGTCCCATGTGAATTTCAAAGGCTTTGATTTTAAATTGAATTTGCATTATCTAGCCAATTTTGCAAATCTTTTATTAAATTTGAAATATAAAGCTGATCATTATGTGCACAGAAATATATAATTTAAACTTCTCTCACTTGGTTGATCAGATATCTCTCACTTGGTATCTGTCACTGATGTAAAGTACACAGACTTTCCAGCCCTGGTAATGGCTGGATTCCAACCTCATGAATCACTTCGTATGTTTTACTGCTGGGTTTGAAAGTTACTGACCTTAAAACTTCTCTTCTGTTTCATTAATTTGAAAGCAAAAGAAACTGACAACAAAACAAAAAGGCAGCCAACCAAATGGGAGATAGTCTTCACAAATGGCTCCGACCAAGGGTCAATGTCCAAAATACAGAAAGAACTCACAGATCTCAGCAACAAACAAGCAAACGAAGCAGCCAAAAAATGAGGAGAGGACCTGAACAGACACTTCTCCCAGGAAGAAATACAAATGGCCAAGAGATATATGAAAAGATGCTCATCTTCACTAGCTATTAGAGAAATGCAAATCAAAACTGCAATGAGATACCACCTCACACCTGTTAGATTAGCTATTATTAACAAGACAGGTAATAGCAAGTGTTGGAGAGGCTGTGGAGAAAAGGGAACCCTCATTCACTGCTGGTGGAAATGCAAATTGGTACAACCATTATGGAAGAAAGTATGGTGGTTCCTCAAAAAATTAAGAATAGAACTACCATCTGACCCAGCAATCCCTTTACTGGGTATATACCCCAAAACTTGAAAACACTGGTACATAAAAATACATGGACCCCCATGTTCATTGCAGCATTGTTCACAGTGGCCAGGACATGGAAACAACCAAAGTATCCTTCAATAGATGACTGGATAAAGAAGATGTGGCACATATACACTATGGAATACTACTCAGCCATAAGAAATGATGACGTTGGATCATTTATGACAACATGGATGGACCTTGAAAAAATTATACTAAGTGAAATAAGTAAATTAGGACAAGCTAAGAACTATATGATTTCACACATGGGTAGGATATAAAAATGAGACACATGGATACAGATAAAAGTGCAGTGGTGACCAGGAGTTGGGGGTTGTGGCAAGGAAAGGGGGGAGAGTAAAGAGAGACAAATATACAATGATAGAAAATGATTTGACTTTGGGTGATAGGCACACAACAAAATTAACAGTTCAAATACTATCGATATATTGACCTGAATCTATGCACTCTTACTGACCAATGTCACCCCATTAAATTTTATTTTCTAAATAAAATAAAATAAAAAGCAGATGTTTGTCACAGTAATATTTTTTATCTAGTCACATGCTTATTTGATTATTGCTGTTATAGGAAAACATACTCATCTACATGACTGACAACTTTCGTGTATGTAATTATTAAAATGCTCTCGATATCTTTCTATTTATGGTGTATGTGAGATACAGGGATATGATAGAACACTAAGAGGCACAATCATGTATAGCAGATTGTAATCTATAAGTTAGATTCCCTTATCTCCACTCTAAGCCAAGTGGCTTCTTCCCTCAAAGCATAGAGTGAAGTGGTTAAGAATGAATCTAAGATGCTAGGAGTTAAATCCTCAGTTTGGTCTCATACTAACCATTCACATTTGGGCAGGTTTTTAAATTACTTTGTACCTCACTTTTCTTATCTATAAATTAGAAATAATAATATTAGGTTAAATTATGTAATTAGTATTTTTGACAGCAAAATTAGTTTAATATAGTTCAACTAAGTAGCTTGTTATAGGTATTAATAAATAAGATTGCTTAGAACAGTGTTAGCATATAGCAAGCATTAAATAAACAAGTTAGCTATTATTACTATACAACTCCTGTCCACATTTTAAGAGAAAATGCTAATATCATTTACTCCCAGACCTCTTTAACTGCTTCATTTATATAATTTACTATCTATACAAGTCAGGTGGTAATAACTCATCCAATATCCCATGAAACTTTTTCTGCTACTTAATCATTTTTATATTTATACTGATTCTAGTGAAATAAAAACTTCCTTAAAAAGAAGAAATATACTGAAACATTTTTTTTTTTTTTGTATTTTTCTGAAGCTGGAAACGGGGATAGACAGTCAGACAGACTCCCGCATGCACCCGACCGGGATCCACCCGGCACGCCCACCAGGGGCGACGCTCTGCCCACCAGGGGGCGATGCTCTGCCCCTCCGGGGCGTCGCTCTGTCACGACCAGAGCCACTTTAGCACCTGGGGCAGAGGCCAAGGAGCCATCCCCAGCACCCGGGCCATCTTTGCTCCAATGGAGCCTCGCTGCGGGAGGGGAAGAGAGAGACAGAAAGGAAGGAGAGGGGGAGGGGTGGAGAAGCAGATGGGCGCCTCTCCTGTGTGCCCTGGCCGGGAATCGAACCCGGGACTTCTGCACGCCAGGCCAATGCTCTACCACTGAGCCAAACGGCCAGGGCTCAGTGAAACATTTTTAATTTAATATTTCTAAAATCCAGAAATGAGCCTCCAAGTATTTATGTGAGAACTTAAAATGGGAAATTTATATTTGGCATGAAAAGTCAACTATGTTGATATTACATTGGGCTGAAGGAAGAAAATTACATATGCTTACCAGCTATTTCATGAAACATTGTTTTTAAATGATTTTATTATTGGAGCTAAAATGCAAATATTTCTAGTGTTTAATCCAATTTAATGCTATATTAATTTAAAATTTGTTTTAGATTGTTTTGCATACTCATATATTCTCATTAAATTTTTAAAAATTATACCATCTATGCTCTGGCTGGTTTTCTCAGTGGTAGGATGTTGGCCTGGTGTGTGGATGGCCTGAGTTTTATTCCTGGTCAGGGCACACAGGAAAAGTGACCACCTGCTTCTCCACCCCTCCTGCTCTTCCTTCTCTTTCTCCTCCTCCCACAGATGTGGCTCATTTGGGATTGGTTCAAAGGCTAGGTGCTGAGAATGGTTTAGGAATGAAGCCTCCAGCCTTAGGTGATAGGAATAGCTCTGTTGCTGAGCAATGGCCCTAGATGGGCAGAGCATCACAGGCTTGTCAGGTGGATCCCTGTCGGAGTGCATGCAGGAGTCTGTCTCTCTGTCTCCCCTCCTCTCACTTAAAAAAAAAAAAAATATATATATATATATATATGTATATATTTTAACAACTAATACTTCAGCTATTTCTTTTTGAACTTTTTAATTACTATAAAAGTGTATAAACTATTTTGTTATATTTACAAATACTATAAGCAGATATTATAAAATTATAAATATAAATTTATATTATTAAAATATAATCTATTGATTCAAAAGTCTGGTCATTTTAATAAAAAAATTATTTCAGTTTACTTTATTGGAAAGCATTTATTACCAGCTACTAAAGAATCATTCTTTTCAAGAATTAGAAAAAAAGGATAGTATAATTGAATGATGATGTAATTAAACATAAGTCTTTTAATAGGCAAATAAAAAAAACTTTAATTCCCTTCTTGATGCTCCACAGTTAATATCATAGAGAAATTAATTTTTATTTAAAATTACTTATGTTAACAATATTCAATAAATATTTATCAGGTGATATTAACAACATTGAGTGATAAATTATCTTTTGTAACTGGTGGCAGTACTTTGACCGTTTTCCAAAGTTCTTGGTAGCTTGCACATTTGTGGAGCTTAGGCCACTGACTTTAGTCTGTCGAGCAAGGCTGCATAAACCTGCTAACTCAGCACAAACCCTACTGCTCACAGAAATTAGGGGATACTTTATTGCTTCATATTCATTTTGAAATATGCCCTAATTTTTGTGAACAGTATATTAGGAATCATAGTATAAAATGTTGGTAAGAAAGTTTTCAGTTATAATCCATAAAAAAATATGAGAAGTCCCTAGAAAACCTTCCTTGGAAATAAAAAGTACAAAGTATATATTTATTTTTTAAAGAAAAGTTTATATATATTAAGAAAATTTTCTTAGCTATTTTAGAACATTTCAAATGCTAGTGTCAAGGTGCCATCTTTTTAAAACTGGAAGGTATCACAGAATTCCAACTTTATATTTTATAAACAATATAAGATGATCTCCTGATATTTTTCAATACTTTGATACCTTTTTATAGTGGTGCTTGTGTATAGGTAATAACTTTGCTATTAGTCAGTTAAAAGAAAAAAAATCTTCAGTGAGTTCAAGTAGTAAACAAAAACTGACTAGTATGAAAACTTGTATATATTTATAAAAACAACAGCATTAATGTAAGTCTCCATGAAGCAGGGGCTAGACAGTTGGCTCTGAATTTGTATATAATTTGGATATTTGACTTTTACTATATGCCACAGAGATACATATGCCAATCTTATTTAAAAAATAGTTTTGTAAACTAAAGAAGGAAAGAAACAGTCTTATTTAAACTAAGAAAAAGTTCCACCATATTTATATGACTAAAATTGTCAAGGTCAATGTGGTTATACAGAAATGTGAGATGAAAATCATTCTCAGTTGCAACTGTACCACAGACATTGACCACCGAAGGAATTCTGATACATTCTTAGTTGATGGATGTCGCTGGGATACAATGTACACTAGCATTTCATAGGTTTTTGGAACTTGCTCTTTTCTCAGATTTCAGTTTTGTACTTCTTCCTTTCTCCAGAGTCTCGGTCCATACTATTCCCTTTTGTCTTTTGAAAGATTGCACAGAAAATCTTCATTTCACAAGAAGAAAAAGCACTCTATTTCTTTACTTCACCTGTCTTCTACTCTACTGAAATTATACTTTCAAAATCTTAGTGACTATGTTTTAGCCATTATTTCCTTTTTCCTTGAGTTTTGGCCACCTAGTTTTTCCTTTTTATTGAGTTTAGTGGAGTGACACTAGTTAACAAAATCGTACTGGTTTCAGGTGCACAGTTCTACAACACATCATCTGTACACTGTATTGTGAGTTCATGAACCCAAGTCAAGACTGCTTCCATCACCATTTATGCCCCTATACCCTCCTCTACCTCACCGCTGCAATCATCACACTGTTGTTCATGTCCATGAGGGTTTTTTATTGTTGTTTCCTTTTTGCTCAATCCTTTTACTCTGTCCACCCAGCCTCTGCAAATGCCCTCCCACAGCTGTCCTACCCTCTATCAATAAGTCTGTTTCTACTTCATTTGTTAGTTCATTTTGTTCATTAGTGAAATAAGCCAGTCAGAGAAAGACAAGTACCACATGATTTCACTGTCTGTGGAATTCTAATAGAAAGAGAGATGGCCTCCTATTAACTGCCAAACAATTACACTCTTTGCTTTTTATTTCATCATATAAAATCATCTTTCTCTTTCTTGTTTTGTCTTCCTTCTTCTGTATTATGCACAATTCATATAGTAATCTCCCTGCTCCTTTGTCTCTACATTCAAACTCTCTGGAAAGCAAATCCATTGTTTAGATTTATCTATAGTCTGTACAGTAATAATAAGATCTATCAGACCCTGACCTTGAAATATGCACTGGAGTTCATGTGAAATCATTTATGAAACCTCCGTGTTGTATTCTCCTCAGTTATAATTTCTCTCAGTAACTCGACCGGATACTGTTTGTACTTCTCTCTCTGCCAGGTTTGTCCCCTCCATCCAAACTGTCACTGCATCCCAACACCTGTCAGTTCTTTCTACAGACGCGATCACACTGGAGCAGAGTGCCTTTTGTTACAGAATGTGCAAAGATCTTTCTAAAAGATAGTCATAGATTCTCCTTGAAAATGGTCATGTCCTACACAGTCTCCTAATTTTGCTCTTTTTGATCTTCTTACTTTTCAGCACTTTCTGGTGTAGATAGAGCAGAAGATTGTGTATCATCCAGTTTCTGCCTTCAGATTCCCTAGGTTTGGTAACTGACTCCTTTTTTGGCTAGGTGAATCGGCAAGTTGTTTTAAGGTCTTGTGACTGTGAAATTGGTAAAATTAAAAGTGCCTTCTTATAGATATTTGCAAACATTAAGTAAATTAGTATATATGAAGGTGTTAGTAGCACTAAATGAGTGCTAGCCACTTGATGATACCAATCTCTAACTGCAGGTTTTGTGATTCCCTACACAGGTGTCAGAAAACATACACCGATGACTAGTGCCTATCGAATTACATTAATTAAATATTCTCTGCCTCACGTTCAAAGCTTCCTATGTTCTCCCTAGGCTGATGTCTTTCTGATCAGCTCCTGTTAATTCCATCTTTGGCACGTCCTCTATATATTCTTCCTTTCCTCTTTGTAACACTTAATTGCACTTTCACAACTTTCCCCATAATATTAATTTTTTTATGTCTTTACTGCAGCCATCTTTGAACTTTCAAAATTCTATACTTCTTCAAAATCCAACTCAAATCTCACCTTTTTTCCTGAAGTTATGATTACACTGAGAGAGCTGTCTTTCTAAATAGAATTTTTTTCCATATTATAGTGATACATTTTAGAATTTAATTCAAAGAGCCTCACAGGTCTTTTTATATTTTTTAAAAATATGATTTCCCCCAATTAAATCTTAAATTTGTTGAGATAAAAATTTCTTGGCCCTGGCCAGTTGGCTCAGTTGATAGAGTGTAGCCTGCCGTATGGACATTGCTGGTTTGATCCCTGGTCAGGGCACACAAGAGAAGTAACCATCTGCTTCTCTCCCTTTCCTCTGCCCTTTCTCTCTCTCTTCCCCTCTTGCAGCCACTGGCTTGATTGGTTTGAGCATCAGCCCCAGGCACTGAGGATAGCTCAGTTGATTCAAGCATCAGCCCCAGATGGGGGTTGCCAGGTGGATCCCAGTCAGGGCACATGTGGGAGTCTGTCTCACTATCTCCCTTCCTCTCACTTTAAAAAAAAAGGGTTTTTCTTAGTTTCTATACAAAATCAAATTTTTTGATGTCTCAAAACTCTTATTTTTATAGTATTAGCTATTATGAACATAAAACAAAATATTAAACAAAATAAATGCTAGCAGTTTGTATGCCACTAAACAAAGGGTATTTGTACTAATATTGTTAAATGAAGAAAAAAATGATGATCAATAATTAGCTACTGACAATCAATTATGTATCAAAAAATAGTCTAAAATGCTGTGTAGTAGGAGATGATTGCAACCTTTCTATTCTAGAGAGCTTTCCAAAGATAAGCTATCAGGGTGTTGGCATACACACTGGTGCTGTTCGAGACCCAGAGGGAAGTGCAGCTTACAGAGCAGGAGGGTTCTAAGTAACGGCAGGTCTGTCTCACACTGTTACATAAGTGCATCTCACTACCATCTGTCTGTCTCTATAAAACGACATCAAAAGTAGTATCAAGAAAATGGGGAATTCTAAAGAAGGGTATGACATTCAATTTATAATATTTTATTTTTCAGTTAAGTTCTTGGGGCTGAAGATTTATAATCTGTCAGCAATAGAAAAACCAGAAGTGGCTATATTATTTTGGTGCAAATATAGCATGCACATATAGGAACTATTACCTAAAATATGTTCTTTTTTCTATCTTTTATATAGTGAGACACAGGTGTAATGATACTGTGAGGTTATTTCTTTTAGCTTTAAAACCTTTAATATTTTTAGCTAAAGAAATATCAGAAAATAGTATCTTTTTTATCATGAGTAACTAGATTTACAATGAATTCTTCATATTAGTCAATTAAGTCAATGCTTCAGTGAAATAAAATGGTATTTATTTATATTACTAGTAAGAGCAAGATGTCAAATAGAGATAAAAGAATGGCAGGTAAAGGCCTTGACAGTAATGGGAATTTCAGTACAAATTACTAGATGTTGCCCATTTTATGATGTGATTCTGGTTGTTCTCCATGAGCACTGTCCTTATTCACCCTTTGTGTAGGCCACTGACATATATCCAGGCTAAGAGCTGAGGCCAGTATTCAGGTATGTTTTATTTGGCAAGAATTATGTTTTAAAAGGAAACATACATGCCCTTGGGCAGGGCACACATTCTCAAGTTCACAATGGTCCCTAGTCTTCATAGCTTCCCTTTTTGGGGTGAAGGGAAGGGCAGGAAGAAGCGGGGAGAGAGAGAGACAGGAACATGGAGCTGCTCCTGTGTGTGCTCTAATCTGGGAACCGAACCAGCAACCTCAGCGTTCTGGGACAATGCTCCAACCAATGGAGCTATCCAGCCAGGACTTAATTTTTATTGATTTTTAGACAGAAACAATTATTTCAACTAACTTGAGTACCTATTAAATAGCTTTTATCAGAATTTGGAAATTTATACTTAAGACAGCAATTCATTCCAGGTAAATATTAATTTACTTTTAACATTTCTCTATCCTGTACAGTGGCAATGGCTCATAATCACTCCTGTATTGAAGACACAAAGTTGCCAGTTACCATGAACTATAAAAGAGGTACCCAAAGCAAATAAAGGGCAGGTGATAGATTGAATCAGAATGACAGATAATACCCAACATCCTTAGCCTACTTGTACCTTTTTAATTGTCTTCTCAATGAGCATGTCTCCGACTGGCATCAGAACACCCCCGAACACCGCCAGCACCGCTCCAATGACAGCGCCAGCGATGAGTCCGTGGCTCCGTTCGCAGCCCATTTTCCTTGTTCGGGGGAAATGCTAAGGTACAGCACCTGCTTCTTTCAGACTCCCTCTGGCTCTGTCATTAGAAAGAGATCATAAAACAGAAGCTTAAATATCAATACAAACAGATCAAAGTACAAAGAAAAGACGTAACAGGAACAGATAATTTTCCCAGTTGTCAATCAACAAGTGCTTTTCTTTTTGTTTTAAGAAACTGATTTTTCTAGACTAGGCCCACCCCTCTCTTGCTTATTACTGTCTGCCAGTGGTAGAAATGAAAAATATTGTCACAGACAGCATGTCCTCAAAATTCTCCTCTTTAGTTTTCTTCTTCTGGATAATTAACTTCAAAATCTTATCTAAGAAGGACATGCTTAGTGAACTCTCACCTCGCCTGTCTTCTCTCTACCTGTGGCACTCATTTGCATCCTCACCCTCTCTCTGGCTTCTCCGTTCGGAACAGCCATCCACACCCTGCCTGGCGTTCTCCTCCAAGCTGAGTCCAGGTGGACCAAGGTCTTCTCTGTCCAAGGGCTAAGCAAGTGTGGTAATGTGTTTTCTACTATACCTTTTTCACAAATGAACAGCAAGATATGGATTTGATAGAAAGTGATCTGATGTGTCTCAGAAAGAACCAATTCTTCTAATCATTTGTCAGCTTTCTGTTAAAACAAAGGACATGGGTAAATTGGGAAAAGTACAATATTAGAAGATTAATACTAGAATAGTAATATCAGTAATATGAAATTATCAATACTATTAAAAGGAAATCCCATTTTCAGTACTCCTGACCTCATGCTTAAGTTATTTATTGGATTGTTGAAAACACTGAAATGTTTTAAAAACTGTCCTTTACTTTCCATTTTATTTATTAATAATTGACTTTTGGATGGGCTATAGGTGCAAAGAAATTGAAGAAAATACATATTTTTAATGTTAAGCATTGTTTTGTTACTAGTTCAAATAATTTTTTTACATACTTATTTGCAATATTATTTATATTATCATGGGCAAATAACTGATTTGTGCCAATTCCATTAAAACGAACTAGTCTGTGCCAGTATGTATTCCTTCTAGTCATCTTTTGGTCTTTCTACTATGTTGTTATTTTATAAATATTGGAAGAAAACAATTGGTGGAATGAGTGAATCCTCTTGTAACAAAGTTAATAGAAATTTATTACTTCTATTTGAATCCACATTTGTTTGAGCTATTATAATTAGAGCAGCATTTTAAAAGATGGGATTGACCTGACATTGACAAACAGTCTGAATGTGCTCTGTAGCTTATAAAGAAATACTCCCTACTTCAAAATCCTGTGGCCAAGGAAAACATAAATGCTGACAGAATGTAGGCTACAAAAAAAGTCATGCGTAGCATATTTTTGTCAACAATGCAACAAATATAATAATAAAAAATACATTTTTGCCCTGGCCAGATATCTCTGTTGGTTGGAGGGTCATCCTGAAGCACAGAGGTTGCAGGTTCGATCCCCAGTCAGGGCACATACAGGAACAGATCTATGCTCCTGTCTTTCTCCCCCATCCCTCTCTCCTTTCCTTTCTCTCTAAAAATCAATAAAACATTTAAAAACTACATTTTGTTATGTTCTCAGATTTCCCTCCATAGTTTTGTTACAATACTTGTACCAGCGTTATATTTCATTAGTATTTATTTTCACTTGAGGAACCATTTAGTTTTTCAAGAATATTATTTGCATAGCTAAGAAAACAATGGAGGCTGACCAGGCAGTGTCGCACTGGATAAAGCCTCGGACTGGGACGCAGAGGACCCAGGTTCAAAACCCCGATGTTGCTGGCTTGAGTGTGGGCTCATCTGGTTTAAGCAAGGCTCACCAGCTTGAGTCCAAGGCTGGCTTGAGGAAGGGGTCACTTGCTCTGCTGTAGCCCCCGTCAAGGCACATATGAGAAAGCAATCAATGAACAACTAAGTTGCTGCAATGAAGAACTGATGCTTCTCATCTCTCTCCCTTCCTGTCTGTCCCTCTGTCCCTCTCTCTGTCTGTCTCTGTCACTGTAATAAAAAAAAAAAGAAAGAAAAGAATGGAGAAAGATAACTGTTACAAAATTTTTTCATGACAAATTTATTTTTATTTTTTCTTATCCATTTGGATTTCCCTCTATCTATGCCTTGTACCTAGGATACTTCCACTGAAAATCAGGATGCAACAAATACATTCATACTGAAGGCCTGGTGGCTAAGGGGCTTGAATAGTCAGTAGTGTCACATGTCTTTTTAAATGTAAAAGGAAAACACATAGGCCTAAACATGTGACTTATTTTTCCTAAGGAGTTTTGTCTCACTGATGTAGTGGGGTGGGCTTTTTATTAATTGCTTGAAGAGAGAGTGTGAAGAATAGCTTTCACTGCTCTCTAAAGTTATGCAACATGCTCTCTCCTATGGGTTTAGCCAAGCTTGTCATAATACAGCAGAACAAGTTATTTACAGTTGATAATAAGGACTGGATACTATCAAGTAGAATTACCTTGTAAAATATAGTTGTAGAGCACCTTAAACTTTTCTTGAAACATAATCTTTTAAACAACTATAGTAATTGCTATGCACAGAATATCATCCTGCTGTTCTTTGTACTATAAACAAATAACCATCTTCAAGGTAGCTTATTAAGAAGCAGTTACTGAAAGCCCATTGCATATCCTCCAACTCTCATTTGCAAGTTATAACCCAAGGTTGCAATCAAATACAGAGAACCAACCTGGTGTGATCGAGATTAGTAGACCACAGATTAAATAAAAACTGATTTGCTACTCTTTTGCCAGGTGAGCATGGGCAAGCCTTTTAATCTCAGTTTCTTCATGTATAAAAAAAGATGTTAAATCCAAAGCAGTTGTTAATTTAAACCGGTGAACCACTTCTCCACTCCAATTCTTACATGGAAGACCAATAGGCCAAATTACTATGATGACAGCAGTGGTGGGAACCCACAGACCCTGAGTTTTCACTTAGTGTCGCTGACACTCTCCTTCCCGCCTTTAGAAAGCTCTAGGAGTCCCTGCAGAGACACACCGCTTTGCAAGCCCATTTAAAACCTGGCACAAGAAATACACAGTTTCAAGTTCCAGTTTTGTTTATATGGCATCATAAATCTTTATTAAAAATTTAACTCAAAAATCAAGTCATCTCTTTTGGAAAGTTATTTTATGTCCCACATAAAGTTTCCTAAAAATTATTCAGTATCAATGTCATTTGCCAATCTGAAAGGTGGAATAGGAAATAATTTTAAAAATTACGATTCTATTGTTGTTAAAATAGTTATATGTGTATGTATTTGCTCTTTCCCAGATGCTATGGCATAATTCATCTCCCTTACCCAGAATCTCTCTCTTTTACTCAGGTAGGCCCCTGTCCTACAGGAAGAGTTTCCGCAAGAAGCAAATAGTCCCAAGAATGTCTATTTGAGGCCCCAGAGGGCAGCACATGTTCTCCAACACCTCCCTATCTAAACCTGAAAACTCTTCCTTACGACTTCTGAGGACCCTGGGCCCTGGGCCAAGTAGTGGGGACACCTGGGCTCTGCCAACTGTGAACTTAAAACCGAAGTGAAATAATGAACACTGCCCACACTGTTGAGTCGAGTTTCTCAGAAAACAGAAGTGTCTGGCAATTATTCTGTAGAATCATATGGTTAGACAGTTATCAGTTGAACACCAGTCTGGATGGTACATTAGCAAAGATACAGGTATTAATCTGACCTTGCTTCAAACATGTACTGAGAGGGAGATAAATTATCTACTTTTTCCAATTTTCTGATTGACGTACTTTTGTTAACATGATGTTAGTTTGGACATGTTTTCCCTAATCACAAGCAAAATATTTGACATACTTGAATTCATTTATTATCATTCAGTGCCTTATCATCAAGAGTAATTAAGTTTTGCTACTATGAATAATTATACTTTAATCTTATGCTTCATGGTACAAAATTACTCAGTTTTATTCACCTAAGACAAGGGAGGCCAAACATATTATGTAAGACATGTACTGAGTGTGTGAGGGAAAAGTTCAGACCACACAGTACATTCTATCTTCTATTCAACAGCTTTTCTGCTCATATTATCCTCAGGGGGAAAAACGTATAGTTTGTCTCCACTTTTCTTTCAAATGCAGATATTGAGAGCATGCAAAATTTATGTCTTACACACTTCGTATTTTTAATAACACAGATCCTTATATATGAAACTAGATAATTTATTTCAATTACTAATTTTGGATTCTTATTCTATATTGTTATTTTTTCTTTCATATGAAATAGACAAGATATTGATATCTGTAATAATTAGCTTCTTGCTTAAAGTACATAAATTTAGAAAGCAAAGATAAATCACAGATATGGAAAAGAAAAGTTATTGAGACTTCTGTAAGGAAGAAAGAAAAAAAGCCATGTTTTTTATTGCTTATATTTTAATTTATTATCAGCTTTAAAAAAAAACTTATTGGGGTGAAACTGGTTAACACAATTATACAGGTTTCAGGTGTCGAGCTCTACAACACATCGCTGCACCCTGTACTGTGTGTCCGCCGTCAGCCACATCGTTTTCATCTGTCACCACTGGTCACCTCTGCAGCCTCCTCCACCACTGCCCTCCCTGCAGTCACCACACTGCTGTCCCTGGCCATGAGTTTGTTTGTTTTGTTTAGTTCCTCTGCCCCCTTCAGCCAGCATGAGCTTAAAGGGAAATCAGCTGCGGCCTCTCAGTGGCTAGATCACAATTTCTTTTGTAGAATTAGTCAGGGTATCTTATTCCCTTGGGTTATCTTTGAAAGAAGAAAAATTCTTTTTTTTTCTTAATTGTCCAATCATCAGAGTTTCTGTAGAGTGACTTTATGATCACAATGCCTTTCCACTATGTGGAAATGTGGTGGTGGAGACTGAGACTGAGCCATAAGAAGCCTGTGCAATACACGGGTCAGAAAACCAGACGCTTCCCAGAGAATCTGTGATTATGCTTCATGTAGGTAAAACTGTGTTCCCTGGGAAGCTCCACCCAGAAAAGGTCTGGTTTGGAGGTAAACTTTTCTGCAGAGTAACTACAAAACTTGAAGAAGTTTCAGATTACAAGAGCACTTGTATCGTAAAGGAATGCCAGGACCTGGATGACTCATGACTGAGTAGTGCCTCAAATTTCTTATTCTACCTGTAAGCTTTCCTTCCAATTTCCTTAAAATAGAAAACCAGCCCCCACAGACTGTCATTCTATTGATACACGGTCTTCCTCACCTAATAAATACAGTATCTGTTCACAAAACCCATTGTGAAGTTTTATTTGGGGGTGTGATTAATTCACCTGGTTGGATATAAATGATAAAAGTAGCTTTCAGAATTAACTACTTTTTCAGACGCTTACCCAACACCACATCTAGGTATGTTTACAAAGCCATGATTTCTTAGACATGACTGCATGTCTAAGATTCAGATTTGAACCCAAGCAAGTTGAAATGGGTATAAGTCTATCATTTAAATCTGGTTATGTTTTATCAGGTAGAAAGATAAAGTTCTTAAAATAGGAACTTTATAAACTTCTCATTTTTTATTCATTAATGATTTATTGAGTTCTATACTGGAGGGTGGTGAAAGGGGATGTTATAACAATTACAAAGATTAAAGAGACCAGACACGGGGCGGATTTAAGAGCAGGCGCACCACGAACAGGCCCTGGCCCCGACTTCTGACGGGCCCCGCAAAACCCAACTGTACACTTTTTTCTAATGACACCAAGTTTGGTTTCATATGTGCAATTTTAACATTAATAGTACATATTTTTTATTTATTTAAAAATATGGTTAAAATGTGTTTTCATTTTTCCCGTCTCTCTCTTTTTTTTAAGGGGCCATTTTCTTCTGTACTTGGGCCTCAACCGACCTTAATCTGCCTCTGACCAGAAGGACACTCATGCAGTTTATGGTCCACAGTCATGCTACTGTAAGATTGCTGATGCCCCTGGAAGCAGTTTCAAACGCAAATGTCCTGTCCCCCAGCTGCGGAAGCAGAAACCCTGGGGGCATGGCCCAGCTCTGCTTTATTTTTATTTATTCATTTACATTCTTTTTTGAAATTGAATTTGTTGGGGTGACATTGGTTACTAAAATTGTATGGGTTTCAGGTGTGCTGTTTTAGAATACATTATTCGTACCTTGCACTGGGGTCACCACCCCAAGCCAGTGTCCATCTGTCACTATTGATTCCCTTTACCCTTTCCACCTCCCCACCCCTTTCCTCTGGTGATATCCACACTGTTATCAGTGTTTATGAGCTTTTTTTCTTTGCTTAATCCCTTCCCCTTTGTCTAGATATAGAATTATTCCTTCAAATTAAAATTCACGTGCAATCCCAATATATGAAGATAGTTAAAAGGGGGCAGAAACTGTGGCCTTTTCCTGTTCCCGTCACACCTCACTTGGCCTCTGAGTCACCCACACAGAACCCAAGGGCTCTGCAGAACGTTTTTAAATAACTAGACTAAGAGATATCCAACTATCCAACATCTTTTCTTATTGATTTACCACAATCCTTTTAATTTATACATGCATTTCCATCCTATCAGAATATGCAGATGTAAGTATATATAATAAAAAATACTTATAGACATGTACAATATAAAACAATAATACACTTCAAATTATACTTTTCACATATTAAAATTTAAAACTTGTTTTGATAGTAGTCTTAAAAATTAAAACAAAAAGTACTTTGAACTTTATATATTAAAGGACCTGTCTAGAAAGAAGCCTATGTGTAGGAATACTTTTTGGAGTACTTATTTACAGGGATTACTGTGGGTTTGAAGTAATAAGAGTCATATCTGTTTTGGTTTAAATGGGATTATCTAGAGCAGTGGTCGTCAACCTGGTCCCTGCCACTCACTAGTGGACGTTCCAGCTTTCATGTTGGGCAGTAGCAAAGCAACCAAAGTATAAATAAAAAGATAGATTTAACTATAGTAAGTTGTTTTATAAAGATTTATTTTGCCAAAGTTAGTGAAAATCCAACATAAAGTACTTGGTAAGTAATTATTATTATATGCTTTAACTTGCTGTAACTCTGCTTTATAAATTTTATAAAGTAAAGTTACTTCCCTACTTTATAAATCACCATTACTGTGGAACTGGTGGACGGTTAGAAAATTTTACTACTAACAGAGATACAAAAGTGGGTGGTAGGTATAAAAAGGTTGACTACTCTGATCCCTTGATCTAGAGCCATTCTTAATCTTTGAATCTTAGAATGGAATTCTATTACCTATTTTATACCCCAAATTCTACTATAATAGTAAGATATTATAAGATTTGTAATAGTTAAAATTCTGGGCATTATAGGTTCAATTCTGAGTCTTAACATTATGGTGTCTTTGTACCTTAACTCTCTATAAAATGGGTATATTATACATTAAATAAGGTTACAAATGTCAAATAAAATTAAATCAGATGTTTAAAAATTCCTATCATAGAATATATTAGTGTTATTTTGAAATATTACAAAATATTATCTTGAACAATCATAGCATAAAGTTATTTCATATAGACCAAGTAAAGTATTATAATTAAAAAAGCTTATAAACATATACAGTTTATATAAGTAGAAATGATTTTTTGCAAAGAACTTAGGCTACAATTTAATTTGGTAAGATAATTTATTCTTTTTATATACAGAAACTTAGAATATCATGCAAATGGATAAAAAGCCAGTAGGTAAGAAAATGCTACTTGAAACTTTTAGCCATGGCTTAGGCCAGTGAACTAAAACACATTGTAGTTAAATCAGAAAATAGTTACAAAATTAGTTCCTTCAGGAACAAAAGATCCATAAGATTCAAATGTGTCTGGCCAAATATTTTTATAAAAAATAAGAGTGGCAACTATAACTTCTGAGGTAAATTCCCAAATTGTCAGTACATTTTGTCCAAGCACTTCTCAAATTATGAGATTCCTCCAGGTTTTGTTCTGGCTTAATAAAGATTTTTGTAAATGAAAAAAATATCTTTATATTTTCTCTCATTAATTTCAATGGACTGCTGGAGTCTCTATTAACAAGATGTTTTTAAAATTTCATTTTGGTTATTTTTTGAACCAATATTAAAAGTAATGTTTCTTTTAGATTCACAAGGCATTACTAACTTTAAATCACATAAGAATGGACTGAAAAATACATGCAAACAACTTAAAAACATACTTCAATATGTTACTTAATAATTCCTATAACTATCTGTAAATTTATGCCATTTGCAGTTAAATATGCGTTTAGTCACTGTAATTAAATTGAAACTTTCAATTCCTTCAGAATGATTTATCTTTTATTTCTCCTTGATTATCATTCAATAAAACTATTTGCTGATATTTGTAGTAAGCTTCCTAAATAGCCCAAAACATTAATTTTGGTTTATTTGTATTCTGCTACTGAATTTTATATAATTTACACTTGGGCCAATGATAAAACATAGAATTATTATTTGGAATTAATATAATTTAGCATTCCCAGATAAATTATAACATTTGTTCATTTAAAAAATAGTTAATAGGAACATATCCATATACACGTTATATTAACCCTGAAGACAAAGTCAAAATCAAATTCAACAAAAATTGTGCAATTCAGATAGAAAATTAAATAAGCTAATGACTCTATAAAGTAGTAAGTAGTTAGCAATTGCATACTAGAGAGCATATTGACATAAGGGTGGCAAGTCATTTTTAACAACTAATTCTACTATATGGTTTTCATTTATCATGATCTGTATTAATAGTTTAAATTCAAAACCATGTATAAGCAATCTAAGCATACAATGAAGTTTTATAAATAATCAAATCAGATTGTAAATAATTTAAAATATTAACAATTAAATGTTTACAGAAAAACATAGTATTTTAAACATGGAGAAGTAAAATGTCATTAAACCATCAAACAAGGTTTCAGGTTTTTTTAAACATAAAATGTAGACAATTGATAACTTGGCAAACAACACAGACCTAATTTTTAAATAAAGCCTAGTGACTTTAGGAGAACAGCTATGGCCTTTTGTTGTTGTTGAGTAACTTCTGAAGAGTGTTTTTATAGTGGTGTCATCTCCTATCATTTGGAAGATTGAAATCTTTTTAACTTAAAAAGAATCATATGACTTACCTTTAAAAAAGTTAAGAAGGATTTTTCAATCAAATGCTCCAAACTTTGACAGATAATTCTTAGAACCAAATGGTATTCTGCAGAAAAAACCCTGCACTGAGATCCTCATTGCATACAGTGTGTGAGTTTAAATACGCTAAAAAAAAAAAACCCAAAAAACAAACAAAAAAAACCCAAACCACCCCACAATGTCAAATTCCAGTGAATGGTTTGTTGCCAGAGATATTTTTTAAAAAAGAAAGAAACTCACACATGTCACACCATAGGTGTGGCTCTTAGGCTCTATTTTTATGGTCGGAGAGGACCCATTACCTATATCTGAGATATTCAGGAGTAGTTCATTTTATTTTTTATTTTTGGTAGTTTTCCCATCCAAGTAAGTTAGAGGCCAGGGAGGAAAAAGGAACTGAAGCTGACTCAAATATATTTTTTTCATCACACAGTCATTACTTCAAATGACGAAGAAAGGGTAGGGGTGTGAAAGTGGAAATTAGGAGGATTAATCACAGTTTCACTTCCGTGTCATGATTAGTACGCCAAACTCATTTTATGAAGTTTAAGTAAAACACACTCTTCTAAACAGTATTAATCTGAAGTGCGTTGAAACTAATAACTTTGAAAACAGCTGGAAATTGTGTCAGTTAACAAGTATGACAAACAAACTTTAAAAAAGGAAATAGCCTATTGTTCTACCTGGAAGTTCTAATCATTTATCATTTTCTGTTCGTTTTATGAAAGTTTTATAGGCACAGCAAAATTCCCTTACAAATATCAAATATTAAATTTCTCTTAAAAATTTTCAGCCAAAAGAACTATTAAATAACTTTTAAATAGAATTACTATTTAGAATGACCTTTTAAAATATATATACTGTATATATATACAAACATGTGTTACTTTATAAGAAAGTAATTTATTTTAAATCTAATCAAAATAGGAGGCCTTTCACTTTTGGGAAAAGGACCCACAATATCAAGAATCCATTCCTACAAAGAAATTCTCAGAATACTACAGGCACAATAAAAATCTCAGAAGGTTAGATTGTCACCTATCAGACAGGCTTCTAATAAATGCTTCCAAGGATGCTTCCAAGTCAACCTCGAAATAAAGCAACTTAACAGAAACAAGCAGAAATATATGTAGTTCATTAGAACACATCTAAGCCAGTCCTATGGCCACCTGCTTCCCCGGGCTGTGAGAACTCTGCTGTCAGCACAGCTGCAGGAGGACCGGGCGCTCTTTTCTCAGCTATCATTCTTTTTCCAAGGTACTTTTACTGACACATTTATTTAAAAATTAATAACATGTTATAAAATATATTAGGTATTTTGGATTTATTTTTCAAATTTCAAACCACTTAATTAGGGTAAAGTATGAATGGCCTTATGCAATCTCATTATCATTTATGCTTTTCATTTTGGAAGAGTTTACAGAAATTTGAGTTACCTTAAAAAGATGATTTCCTTAGAAGGGTGACCTTTTATCTTTATTGTGTTAGTACAAAGGTAGTATAAAAGCTAATTAAATATTTTGATTAAGCATAGTATTTTCTTCTCAACCCAATTCTCACATACGCATACACCCACACACAATTCCAATGTGACTACAGTATTTAGAAATAGTTCACCAACACAGGAGTTCAGATAGGACATTTTTAAGAGCATATTTTAGACATATTGAATGAATAGTTAAATTATAATAAAAATATGAACAGTATCAGAGAAAGATATTTCAGAATAAAGATATGCAAAACAGATGCCTAAACTGACATTGAACTTACTTGGGTTCCTGTTTAATCAGAAGCCTAGTGCCATCCACCCAATCCTCCTACTGTCTCTGGAGAGGAGAGTATCACACACCCCATGAGCAGGCCAAGGATCAGGTACACACTCCCAGGAGCTGTAAAGTGTCCAGTCCCAGACAGCACTCCTGAGTAGCTTAGCACACAAGAACCAGAAAGCACACAGCTAAGTAACATTTACAGCTACATATTTAGATTTTGAACAAAAATAAACACCTTCAATAGGCAGGAAAATGCATCCATTTTAGAGAAAAGAATGTTGAGGTTTTTATTTTTATAAGAGTATGCACCCACAATATTTTGAAGGAATGTGTTTTATAAGACAGTATATACCCTTGTCTTTTGTAAATCCACTATCATACTAGATACATTTTTCAGTATAATAAAGTCAACTTTGGCACAGTTCTTTGAAAACTCTTTTTTTTTTTTTTTTTTTTGTATTTTTCTGAAGTTGGAAATGGGGAGGCAGTCAGACAGACTCTTGCATGCTCCCTACCGGGATCCACCTGGCATGTCCACCAGGGGGCAATGTTCTGCCCCTCTGGGGTGTCACTCTGTTGCAACCAGAGCCATTCTAGCGCCTGAGGCAGAGGCCATGGAGCCATCCTCAGTGACTGGGCCAACTTTGCTCCAGTGGAGCCTTGGCTGCGGGAGGGGAAGAGAGAGACAGAGAAGAAGGAGAGGGGGAGGGGTGGAGAAGCAGATGGGTGCTTCTTCTGTGTGCCCTGGCCAGGAATCGAACCCAGGACTCCTGCATGCCAGGCCGATGCTCTACCACTGAGCCAACCGGCCAGGGCCGAAAACTCTCTTTGTGAGAGACCACATAGGGTTTGGAATCAGACAGACATAAGTGAATCCTGATGTTACCAGGTACTGGTTACAATGAATAAGGATTAGGAATTTAATAACTACTGATTCTTATTTTCTTAATCAAAAAATAAAGAAAACTACATAAGAGGGTAATAATAGAACTAAATGAGGTGAGTTGTGTGTAACACTTGATAACGGCCCAATTCCTGGGCACTCAAATGTGCTTTCCTTCCCACTGGGCTCCGGCCCCTTTTCTCCCTTCCTGTTTTATTTTCTGCAGATTACATAGCACAGCATCATGAGACATGCACTTGACTTATTTTCTGGTCATGCCTGTGCATCTGCTAGCATGTCAGCTTACTGAGGAGGTGGAGACTTATTGCTTCATTCACTGCTGACTCTACAGAGTACAGAGCAGGCTCAAGCTGGTTAAGACTAATAATATGAAGGACTTTGTGCTGATATATAGTGTTTGTTTAATAAATAATTGCTATGGTGATTATTGGCTAGTAAGCAAATATTTATTTTAGAAAACTTATTAAAGTAATATAGACAACTAGGAAATATTAAAAATTATAGAAAGGTATAAAATAAGTCTCTTTCAACTCTTAATTCTATTCCTCAGAAGTAACCAGTCTTAGTTATGGTCTCTCCACTCCAGTGATCTTATGAATTTTAGACTTATATACATATGTATATGGGTAATGGATATAATGAATCATACTTTCTGCACTTTGCCTCTTCCCACACTGTGTGCCTCAGAGATACCCTCATTTCATGCATAAACTTTTTTCCAAAATTAAAAAAATACTTTACAATAATGTTTTGTCTTTTAATGACCAGACTCCTAGTAATAGACATTTTAAAATTTTCTCTTAAGTATTGCATTATGTTTTGAAAGTCTTTTTCCACTTCAAGAATATAAAGATTATAAATCTTATTCTAGCATTTGTATGGTTCTTAAAAATCCTTTATACCAGTACTTTTAGATAAGCTGATTCATGGAATTTAACACTTGTGAAGTAAAAGAGGAAGATCAAGTAAGTTGAGTAAGATAAATATTGCAACACAGTTGAAAACGGATGAGAGACGTATTATAAAAGCTCTAGAAGAGGATCACATGGCTCACGTGCTGATTCCCGCTTTATTAACAATAACGAAACTGTGAACTGGGCAACACATAAAGTTCCATATAGGATCTACGTAGTAAATAAAGATTTTGAAATAATTTCTTTTTTTACAGTTCAGGAAATGAAAAGAATTTTAGTATAATATACAATATAATTCTAGAATTTGTAATAAGCAAAGACATAAATTATGATAATGATATAATAACAGAGTTAACACATATTGGGGGCTTGCTATCTGCTAGTTGTTAAACTACGTAATTTATATGTTACCTCGTTGACCTATTATATCACCTTACTTGGCTCTTTAGACAACTAGCTGATAACCAGGATTAAAAGCCACATAGACTAACTGAGAGCCTATACTCTTTTTCTGAGAGAGAAAGAAATAAGTCATATATATATATATATATATATATATATATATATATATATATAGAGAGAGAGAGAGAGAGAGAGAGAGAAATGTAATCTAGAATAGAAATCGTCCCTGAAATGGGTGGGACCTTAAAAATGAATTTTTGTGTGTGTGTGTGACAGAGAGAGAGAGACAGAGAGAGGCACAAATAGCGAGAGACAGGAAGGGAGAGAAATGAGAAGCATCAATTCTATTCTTAGTTGTTCATTGATTGCTTTCTCATATGTGCCTTGACTGGGGGGGAGGACTACAGCAGATAGAGTGACCCCTTGCTTGAGCCAGTGACCTTGGGCTCAAGCTGGTGAGCCTCGCTCAAACCAGATGAACCCGTGCTCAAGCTGGCGACTTCTGGGTCTCGAACCTGGGTCCTCCGCTCCCAGTTCGACACTCTATTCACTGCACCACCACCTGGTCAGGCTGAAATAAATAAAATATTTTTAAGAAGAGTTAGAGAAATCACTTCTCATTTGATTGACTCACAGCTTCTTCAAAAAGATGTACTTCAAAATGCTAAAATTATATCAGGTTTTTGTTATTCTGTTTAAACAACATTTAAAATGTTGAAGAGCATGATGAATGTACAAAAACAGAAAAACTGATATAAAGAAATTGGATGAATGATGAGACAAAGTGATTTTGTTCCATTTAATAAATAGTCATACTAGCCACACTGGCAAGTGTATCTTGGAAAATCTAAATTATATTGACATTTATGTCATCTGACAGTCTGTTATCTTAACTTCAAATATATCCAACACTTGGGCATCAGGTTTCTGAAAGAGTTAAACACACACACACACACACACACACACACACACACACACACACACACACTTTTTTAGGGACTTGGAAGCATATATCTAATTAGATTTTTAAAGCTAAAAAAAAGTTTTGAAAAACCACATTATATAACAACAATTTTTAAAAATCACCACACAGGAAATATATTTTGGATGCCTTTCTCTCTCTCTCTCTCTGTCTTTGAAATAGAGAAGTTTGATCCTTCTTCCTGACCCTTCGAAGAACCATTTGGCACAAACTCTGCATTTGAGTGACACAGTAATTCTGCTAGGAGTTTTAAAGGAATATAAAACAGTCTATCAAACCTTATAGAGTCTGACCAGGCGGTGGCGCAGTGGATAGAGTGTCAGACTGGGATGCGGAGGACCCAGGTTCGAGACCCTGAGGTTGCCAGCTTGAGCGCAGGCTCATCTGGTTTGAGCAAAGCTCACCAGCTTGGACCCAAGGTCGCTGGCTCGAGCAAGGCGTTACTCGGTCTGCTGAAGGCCCCCGGTCAATACACATATGAGAAAGCAATCAATGAACAACTAAGGTGTCGCAACGAAAAACTAATGATTGATGTTTCTCATCTCTCTCTGTTCCTGTCTGTCTGTTGCTATCTATCCCTCTCTCTGACTCACTGTCTCTGTAGAAAAAAAAACAAAAAAACCTTATAGAAAAATCAAACCGTTGTTTTCAAAGTTGATCCTCAGTGGGCTCTTGGAAAAGACCAAGTTTTTTGTATTCCAAGAGAAAAACGGGGTTGTTTTAGAATGCTACTTCTCAAATGAACCCCTTGGGAGAACTTGAAATATATTCTTAATGTTTTCAAGAAGCAAATGTTTTCCTAGAAATGTTATGGGTTGTTTAAATTGATTTTTTTTTACATATTTCCATGAGTGTACTCTAGAAATTGTAAACATAAGAATCCAGACAGAATAAATAGTGGCAGACTACTACTCTATGATGCATAAGACAGATATCACATAAATTCAGAACAATTCCAAAAATCAAAAGCCTGCAATTGTCTTGAATGTGTGTCTATAATAGCTGTTTATTGCTTGATGAGAGAAATGAACATTTGTCAGAGACAGGGTAAATCCTTCCTTTTGGAATCTGCACACTTAATTTTTGAGTAACAGAGGAGTTTGACTTATTAAACTTCATTTTAACCCTGACATTTTAGTATCAACAATTAAAGTTTGTCTGACATTATGGAGCACTAACAATGGATTTTATAAAGAGAGAAAGAAATCTAAGGACAAAGAAACTTATCATCCTACTTCTACTAGGTGGACTTAGGTAGCATCAATCCTGCCTTTAGGAAAGTGTCATCTTCATTGTTCTCCAACAAGCACCAAAGGACTCAGAACAAGTTTATTGTGACCCTCCCTTTCAGATACTTGAATGTCACTATTCTCTTTTGTTCTGACATTGTGACTTAAATAAACAGTAGGTTGGAATCTGAACTGCTATGGAATGTCACCCTTAAATACCTCTGCTTATTCCTGCTAGTTTACACTGCTCAATTAGTACATCTATCCTAAAAGACTGCTAGTGTACAACTATTTTCTTGGCTTTTGGGGCCAGTGGCTTCTCAGCTGTGGTATTTAGGTAAACAAACTATCCTGCTTCACAGGGCATGGGTAGAGCTACAAATGTGAATTGAGACGCTTATGTTGTCTGGGTAAGTTTCAGTGCACTTGTACAAGTCCTTTTGTTAACAGCACAGTGCTTTCCTGTTTAGGGTGAAATAGGCTGAGGATACCATTGTTTCCTGAGCTGTATATACAAGACTCCGAGCAGCATCTGCCATGTATTCCAGGACTAAAAACATTTCCTGGACATGATCCAAGATTGCTGCTAGGCCTGTTTTTCCTCTCATTTTCTGCAGTCCCTCAGGGAAAACTGGGAAATCACAGTAGGTTGGAGGAAAGAAGGCTACAGTGAATAAAATTTGAAGGTGAAGTCAGTCCACAAACACATGGAAACATCACCATGTCATGCAAATCAAAATTAAAAACCATTAAACATTTCTCTTGTTATAAGAAGCATGTCCCAAAGTATCGTTTGTATAGATTCTTTTGTCTTTCACAAGCTTCTGGGTTTTTTCTTTTTTTCTTTTTTACTTTCTGTTCTTCTTTGATTACCCTACATTTATCTGTTCTCATTGACTTTTTGTGATGACTCATTTTTATCTAATATTCTTTCAAAATAATACACTGTGCCAGGTATGTAAATCTGGAATTATATCCAAATTAACTTAATTTAATTGCACTTACACTTACAGAAAGCACAGCTCTCCCTGTATCGGCAGAAACCTTTGGTCCCTCACTCTTCTTATGGATATACTCACACTATCTACAGATATTTACAGACATTTCTGTTTTGAAAGCCACCCTACCTCCAATGAAAGTTCAATACACAATCATGGTTTTCCAAATATTATCAAAAACTACTTAAATGGGGAGTGTTATAATAACATGCATTTTCCCTCAAGACTCACAAAACCTATGCTCTTTTGTTCAGCATTGGTGGGAATCATTCTGTCTACTACAATCTCTTCCCCAGCGCCATCATCTCTGTGTAATGAGGAAACTTGCACTCATATTGCTGGGGGCCATCTCAGAACTGCAAGGAAAGTCACCTGGATCAAAGCCAACACCCAAGTAGAGGGACGAACAGAGACAGTTAAAAAGACAGAGGCAGTACTTTGACCCAACTGTGCCTGAGAATATTAACTCTGGAGTTTTCAATTATGTAGGACCCCTGAAATCCCCATATTAATTCAGATAGTTGGAGTTAAAGTATCCAAACTGTTACTCTCAGAGTCTACATTAAACATGAACTTTAGCTTATATATTTTAAACAACAGAAACATCTAACCAAGTTCTAGCTCATTAAAAACATCTCACCAAGTTCTAGCTCATGAAGTATGATCATAAAATTACTACTGAATGAGTAGGCCTCTAAAACAAAAAGAAAAAAAAGAAAAAAATATCTCTGCAAAATGGTTTTCTACACTATAGATGCTAAAGAACCTACACAACAAGAATTACAGCATAGATTTAAAAGACATGAGTATGTTAAATTCTTTGTTAGGAGAAGAGTTAACTTTACTTTTCCAAGTTATCTGAAACTGGTTACTTTCCAGATTACATATATATATATATGTAATCTGCTTAAGCAGAACATCTTAATATATTACACAGATAGTCCGATTCTTCCACATTAGAAATACTGTTTTGAAGGGCTTTAGTACCCTTTTCATTCCAGACATTTATTGAGTAACTGTAACAAGGATGAATGACATGCTCCTCAAATAAGCTTCCTTAAACATTTTCAACAATATAATGTACCAATTGTGTTTATGTGTCCATTGCCAGAAGTACACATAACTGATTAAAATAAAGATTTCTAAAAGTTATTAAAATAATATAATTGCACCAAAAACCATGATTAAATATTAAATATAGATCATTAATAAGTGATTGCATTGTTTTTCTCCTGCCTTTTAAAAATTCTTTCCAAGTATCTTGAATATAATACTCTGCCATTGAAACTTTTGCATGCCAATCTACTGTCTCTTTATAGACTAATATATGTGATCCCTTGCTAATAGTTTGATTCCTTTGGGTTGTTGAGTAGATTTATTCTGAACTGCTCATTTATTTTGTTAACAGTGGGCCTTTATCTGACTACAAAATGTACCTCTGTTGAGGGTGCCAGTGTGGCCTAGTCTTTGGAGCCTAAAACAAGGACTCTGGGAACAGCTTTTCTGTTTCAATGGCAGTTAATTCAAGAAAAACAGTCTAAGGTCTGTCTTTATCCTTGATTCCATCTGTGAGATGAGACATACCATCATTAACCTAGACATTGCTCAGTTGAATTGACATACTAGAGGACTGAAAAAAATTAATCAATTGCAGAAGTTTATAGAAATAAATAAAGAGTGAAGAAAAAAAAAATCACCAAATGTATTCTTGTGCCATAAAACCTTGAGTCAGATTGATTCTTTTACTCCCAGGAGAAAGTGTCATATGATGAACTCTTAAATATCAAAACAAAGTGTATAGATGCAAAAACCCAAGAGACAAGGACAGTGACCAGAACCTGGAACAGTCCTTTCTCAGGAGAGGCCGCAGCTTTACCCCTGCTAGAGGCTGGAATAAACACAGAGCTGGCATCCATAGGGAGGTAAGAGAAATACAGTGCCAATATCCGAGAGACACAGTTTATATATAGCATAAATGTGTAAAATTAAGTATCATTAAAATCTGAAAGCATGCCTAAAATCAGAAAGGTTCAACCATTGAAAAGGTACTGCAGGGAGCAAATACTCAACCTAAGGATAAGCATATGTTTTTTAATATCTTTCCATTATTGCAGAAATGAACTTTTCAAATAAATTAATTATAAATCATTTTATAATACATTTACGTGATAGATTGCATGACATATTATTTAAGGCATAAGATTTTAAAGAGAAATAATATAACATATTAATTGTATTTATATGAGAATAAGGAGTTAATAATGTAAAATGAAAATATCATTCAAGTGTACTACATGTATGTGGATAAATTTATAGATTGTTTCTTTAGGATTATTAATAGAAGTCATATATACAGAATCTCCTTATTACCATATAGTTTATATATGATGCTTGTCTTGCTTTCTCATGCTTTTAATTTAATGCAAATCACATATGTAAGCTTAGACAATGGGATAGTAACAACCAGACAATAAATTTCAAATAACTAAAATGAAATTGTGAATTTAAGCTTAATTTTTATGTAGTTGCTATTATAAACTATAAATTATTATTTTAAAATTTTGGTAAATAGTAATATTATTTAGCTTTTGTAAATAGTAAAATTCTGATATATAATAAAGGGCCCAATCTATATATTCCATACAAGCAAAATATGAAGATATGGCTCAATGCCAACTAAATGAGTTTTGCACTCACTGATCAATTGGGTTGCCATAGCAAGCCCAAAGTCACTGAGTTTCTAAGCAACCTGAGACTCCATAGACTTCAGATACTTAGGAGTCCGCTGGTCTTTCATCATCCTTACGGGAGAAATGTGAACACCTGTGGCACCAAACTCAGTAGAGTATTTCCTGAAGGCCCAGTAGACAGTGACCTATAAAGTCTGCCCTGTATTGATATCCACTTAATTTGTTAAATAGTAAATTCATACTGGGTAAATAATTGATTACTCAAAATGCTAAGTGGAGGAAATTCAGTAGTGTTGGGCAGACAAATATTTGCTAAATGACTAAATAAAACGTAACATAAAATCCAATCTCTAAAAACAAAGTCATTTATATAATACTGGCAATCATAAAGTCTTTGCCTTTTAATATACAAATATATTTGTTTACTAGCATTATTATACAGTATGTCAATTCAATTTTTTCTAATACTTATTAATAGGTAACAATTTTAAATCAGTAATTGCTTGTGATCTTATACTGAAATATTTAATTATAGCATGTATAGAAAGTTTAAATGACTATATTAACCACCTAAATGTCAAACAGAATTGTATAGATTGAAAGTGTAAGCACGGTTATAGATTATTCCTTCAACTAAGTTGCATTAACATTTCTTGTCCATGTCTATATTAAACATTTTCTTCAGTTTCCTATTCTCACATACAATCCACTGAGGCAAACCATTGCCTCCATTGCTCTCTGTTAAAGCACAAGGCTCAATTTCTAACTATTTAAGATAATCACAATGAAATAAAGTTGAGGCATATAATATTGTCTGTCTCTATAGAATATTATATCACAATTCAGGTTGAAATAAAATATCATCACTAGACCCAGACCTATGTGACCAATAAAATTATATCTGTAACCTATAAAATTTTACCTAATTCTAATACCTGATTTCCTACACTTCACATTATCATTTTGTATTTTTACCAAAAAAAAAAAAAAATCAAGGAATGATTTTTTTCAAGGAATGCTTTGCAAATTGAAAACTGGCTTTCACTTAATGGTTAATTTTTAAACATTACTTACTATATCTTGTTAGCTATTGCATGAGAGATGCAGAAACCCAAGTCAGGTTTATAATATGATGACAGAGTTCTTTAACTTGGCCATATCATTAAGTGCAAACTCACTTCTCTAGCAGGTCACAATATCCACCTATTAACTACAGCCATTCTAGGAATGCCAGCAGTAGAAACTGCCTGTGATCTCTACTGGTTACTATCGAGTGTAAGAAGTGGGGAAGGAGATATTCTTTTGTGTCCACGATTGGGAAGACAACAACTCTACCTTACAATCATCATATAATAGAGTCCAGAAGCTACATAACGATATTTATTATAATTGCATCTCTAGGCAAAAGCAACCATCTAATAGTTAACAGTCTTCCTGAGTGTATACTTAAGAATAAAAAATAGCTGCACATAATTTTGCCCTTTTAATATGTTTTTCCAATTTTCCTGTATTGTTGCATGTATATAAATGCATGTATGTTGGAAGGCATGGATAATTTCAAATAATTTTGAATGTCTTGTCACTTACTATTATAGCTATTATTGACACAAACATCATAAAGTTACTACACCTGACCAATTCTTTCCATTTTCTTTTACATACAACTCCTTATCTAAAAGCTTGGATCAGGGTGCCTGAATGTGTGTGTATATTTTATATACTCTATGTCCCAAGAGAAGAGAAAAATGTAAGTATAGCTTAAAATGGACAAGAACAAAGCAAAAATCAGATTAAAGTAAGAGATTTTAGTATTGCAAACACCAGTCTTGACTCTACATTGCTAGGTAAGATAAGTTAACAATGATTACATAGGTGTAATTACCAGTTAGAGGTCCGATGGAAAAATGCAAGGCCACCAATGTTAACTCTCTTTCAGAATGCTGGTTTGAAGACAACGAATTAACACTGATGACTCTAGTTGTGTTTGCCCAAAGTGCTGGGCCAAATCCCTGCTGTACATCAGTCAGCCCCTCCTCCAAGTAGGCAAGAATGGCTGTGGAATTTAGATTGACACTCCAGTGAGGCAGTGGATTTCTAAACCAAAGTAAACCCTGCAGCCGGTGTTTGTCAAGCTCTCCAACTTGAAAATGAGCTGCTCTTCATCCTAGTTCTCTCTTAAAAAAACAACAACACAAAATAAACAATTACTCTGTGACGTTTAAAAGAACACAGAAGCAGCTCCCTCTCCAGGGATATCCCTACGTATTTTCTCAGAGAAATTCTCTTGACTTTTTTTATCCTGTGTCTTAGTTATAGGGCTTTGCAGTCCTCAGAGGAAATGCATGGCGACATGCACATGGGTTTTTAAGATAAGAACAAAGCATCAGCGGACATTCTAGCTGTGGAAAGCAGATCACAGCAACATTAGGCAGGGCTTTGCAAAACGAACAAGTTCAGATTTAAAATAGTTATACATTCTTTTGCCATATAAGAAAATTAAAATAGTAATATTTGGTGGGTATACTAATATTATGCATCTCATAAGTATAAAAAAATAAAAACAAAAATAAGGACAAATAAAAAACAAACCAAGTCATTACAGTATGTTGCTAAATGAGACAAAAATAATTTTTCCCATGTATGTAAGGCGATTCTTCCTTGGGGATTTGTGTTGATGACATTCAATCTCATACACATGCATACTCAGTGAAGGTTTGTCATGTGGCCATGTGTGCCCAGAACTCAGCCACGAGAGGAAGAAAGCATGATTACTCCTATGAGTTTTTCTGTAATGTACTTCAAACACTTCCATAGAAAGTACAATGTGTGAGTACTAAGTACTTTTAGTCTACCTTCTCAAAGTGGGTAGCTACTATAGTTTTGAACATTCATTCAAGACCTGCCTGCTTAGAATGTCATTGAAGCCTATAATTTAGTTCTTTTTTTCTCTCAAAATTTAATAGACAATTGCATAATAAATATAATAATGATGGTTTCACTGGTGAAATGGTTTCAAAGATTTATGAATTGGCTAAATACTACTGGCTAACTACTTACATTTCTATCACAGGCTATAACAACCCTCAGAACCTAGGTGCTTAACGCTTAGTTCAAAACTAGCCCATTGTCTACCTCTTGATTTCAGGGCATTCTGGTTTCCTGACTATGACTGGATGGTTAGTTGAATTCCATAGTTAGTTAAGTTAAGAATGTTAAGTGTGTGCCTCTGATGGATCCTCCATGCAAGAACTATTGAGGCATCTAAGAGGATAGGGAGCAGGGACTTCCAGGAGCACATGGAACAAGCTGGGACCCTGCTTCTACTCAATTGCTTCAGTCAGAAGCCAGAGAGGGTTTTATTGTACCTGTTTTGGGGAGATCTATAACTCTCCTACTGTTATTTATTGAAGGCTACCAATACATACTAAGAGAGCCCACTAATATTATGTGCCCATGCTGGCTTGGATAGTTTAGCCACACATACTTTCAATGAACTCACATACTAGAGATGCAGCTCACACACACAAGACAATTCCACATACAGATTCTAGGTGAAAAACCACAGTCTCTTGAACTCAAAGGACATCCACATTTATTCCGATATAAATAGCCATGACTCTTAGTTCAAAGACCTTTCACCCACTTTTATGTATGATACATTTTTTCTCTCTTGTTCATGACATTTATATTGCAGAAATTGAAGGAATCTTAGGAATCAGCAAGTCCTGATCATTTCACAGAAGAAGATTCTGAGATTTAGATAGTTGGAACTTCTTGTTCTATATTGCCTTGATGTTAAGAAACAAGAGCAAATTACCTCTTCCAGAATATTACTTCCTTTTTCGCCTTATGTTTCCATTTTTTTCCCCCAATTATATCCCTGTTTGCATATTTTTTTCTTGGTTATGGATTGATATTTTTTTAAAGGATTGCTTTAATTTTTTATGTGTCATTTTTCTTCTTTGTTCTTCAGTAATGCTAGTCAAGGTAATATTGAGTTTCTGGGTAATTGGAATAATTCACAACTCTTTTATTCTTGTTCATGGTATCCTGTTACTAATTTTTTTTAAGTGAGAGAGAGAGACAGAAAGAGAGACAGACAGGGACAGACAGACAGGGAGGGAGAGAGATGAGAAGCATCAACTCATAGTTGCAGGACTTTAGTTGTTCATTGATTGCTTTTTTGTATGTGCCTTGCCTTGATAGTGGAGGGGGTGGGTCCAGTTGAGCTTGTGACCCCTTGCTCAAGCCAGTGACCCTGGGCTCAAGCCAGCAACTTTGGGCTCAAGCCAGTGACCATGGGGTCATATCTATGATCCCACACTTAAGCTGGTGGCTCTGCCTTCAAGCTTTTGAGCCCATGCTCCAGCTGGCAACCTCAGGGTTTTGAACCTGGGTTCTTAGCCTCCCAGGCTGATGCTTTATCCACTGTGCCACTGCTTGGTCAGGCTGAAGTTAATTTTTAAAAACTATTCTGGTTATAGTACTCTTTTGACTGTTTAAATTTTATTTTAAATATTTAAAAAAATTTAAATTATTGAAAGTCAATTAGTACATATAAAATAAAATATTTCTATTTGATTAATATATTATGTTTCTTCCCCTTCATGTAGATCAATCTGAAAAGTTTTAGGAAAGTACAAACGAGACGACAAGTATTTCTTAACATAAAACAGGTCAGGTGTCATGCTAAAATTCTTCCATGTGTCATTATTTAAATATATTTAAAATTCTATAATTAGGTATTGTTAGCCACATTTTTATAGAGGGTATAAATGACACAGGGAAAATTAGGTAAATGATAAGGTTTCCAGAGTTAGTTGAAGTGGGTGACCTTGAATTTATGCATCCAGATGACAAGTAATATCAAAGATTCATCAGAAGAAATAGGATACATAGTTAACTACAAGCATTTTCTTGCCCATATCTAAATCCTTACCTTTTGTCAATGTAAATCTCTCGGCAGATCCATTTTTTATACTACTTTGATATTTTAAAATTATTTTAATTATTTTATATACAGGTTATAGTTAAAGCAACATATTAATTCACACAATTATTTAATAAAATATTCTTCCTGGGTACTAAATATTTCTAGGTCCAGAGATTATAAAAATAAATAAAATAAAACCTTGATTTCATGGAGTGATGGTTAGATAGACATATAGAAAAATTATTATAAAATAGTACACTAGGAGGCATAGAGGAAAATTCAGGGTGCAGCAGAGACCTGTGGGGGTTAGGAGCGATGGCAAGCTGCACAGAGGAATGTACCAATATTTCAGCTTCTTCAGCAAATATAAGTTTAAGATTGACCATGTACTGACCAATACAGAGAAGGGGTAACAGCAGATGACATTTCTCTGTCTTTAGAAAGAGCGATTTCTACCAGAAACCAGTTACTTCAAGGAAGAAAACATAAAATGTTGTGCAGTAATATCAAAATAAGTAAGATGAGAGAAAATTCATTAGAAATTAATTGTGTGCCTGATATGTTCAGGTACTGTTAGTAGAAAAAAATGTACTTTTACCTTAGAATTTAATAGTAATTCACATTAAGCTGCCAAAAGTTGTAACTTTGCTTGTATAAAGAAGCATAAGAACTAAAGTTCTGCTTTAAAGCACAAAGATTTTACTTAAAGCTGAAAAAAGGAAGAAAACATGCTAGATGAATTTTACAAATTTTTTTGTTATTTTATACATGAATAAAAGTTCATTTATATTTAGGAAATGAGAGAAAATATATTGACTATTATAAAAACATATAATGTTATTTGAAAATAATGAAGACTGAAAGGTTATATAAAGAGTATATATATAACTTGGAAGCACTTTAATTTTAAATCTAAAAATACTTAGACTAAACATATCAAAGGTAAATGTTTATGATAGTTATAGATTACTTTGCTGCATTAAGTAATACATATTTTAAAAAGATTGTACTATATTTGTATGTTCCTTACTATGGATGAAGCATATCATTGTACTATGAATTCTAGGGGTTAGAGAAAGCAAACGCTCCTATTCAGGCCTAAGGGAACAAGAAACCTGAGGCTGTATAAATAACCAATTCACAATAAGATGGAAATCTAAGTAATGCATTCTTATTTAAAGAAATTAAATGCAGGGAAAGTTGATTTCCAATTGAAAGCCCAGAGGAAAGTATTTGTAAATATAAATTTCCTTGTTCTCTTACTTCTCACGATGAAACACTCTTAGAAGGTGGATAGGATAGCCTGTGCTGGAGCACTAGGTCATGGCAATGGGCTGTGAAGAAGCACAGATTTTCCCGAATCTCCTTCAGCCCCTCACCTTCAAGTCCTTTGACAACCCAGGTCGCTCATTCTAAAGCCTGCCCTCCAGGTACCCCATAGGAACAATGACTCCCAATCACATGCATTTCCAAGCTCTACTAACCTTAGCAGACTCCAGACAACGTGAGGACAGCAGACTGAGTGTGACCCTCGCTCTGGCTCCTGTCAGACACTGTGTCCTGGAGTCTCTCCCTCTTCTCTATTGCTCAACTGGATTAGGTAATAGCCAGATCCTGGTTGCCTCTTCACAGGGGAACTCCCAAAGTTCCTGGGGCAGGGACTGGACTCCTCTTGGTTTGAATTTCACTGAGCTTCAACATTGAATCCCACAAATATTCAGATATATAAGCAACCTCCCAGAAGGAGATAACTGGGCTTTCAAAAGGAAATACCCTTAACAGTAACTTGTGATACTTCCTCCTTTTTTTTTTTTTCATTCAACAAATATTTATTGAATGCCTTCTAGGTACCAGATACTGTTTTAGATAATGCCTTTTCCTTTAGGCTAACTACAACCAAAGCTATTTCTGGAATTTTAAAAAAGCATTATGCTTATCTTCAGAATCTGAATGAAAGGCAAGAAACATAGTCTTGTTCTATGTTGACTAACTTTTAAAATAGTCACATCACCATTTCTATTACTTGCAGTATCACTTTGTATTTAATTTGTGAAATGGTAATCTTATCAGAAGCACATTTTTGTTTCCTTAGCATTTCAAATGGTGAAAGTAGCAAAGTACTGAGAGGCAAGAGGACTAACAGGTAAGTAAATTGTTCAAAGTCAGAGTGCTGAACTACAGTTGGATCAACTGTGATGCTTTTGTCTGCAAGTAACAGAATACTCTAATAAAGTAGTTTAATATATGGAGTAACATACATGTATGTACTTGTCAAATAATAAATATTAAGAAATAATTACCAGCTTCTAAAATGCTAGCCTTTCTCCAAAGCAGTCATTTTAATATATTGAGCTGTCATACCATCTTGATGACAATTATTTACTCAATTGCATATGTGTATATGTACATGTAATCAACTCTAAAATAAAGACCACAGAAATGTCATGGATCTCCTATCACCTTGAGGGGCATATTGCTTTAATGGGAAAAACTTACTGTGAAGACCTCAAAATCACATCAAAGTTCAAAATAAAACTCAAGTGCAAGTTGCCATCATTCCAGGAAACATACTTGTCTATTCTGACAAAGGGAATGTGAAATATAAAGTCCACTAATCTAGAATAAGCTGGAAAGAACTATCTCAGATGGAAACTTTGGGAATGGCTAAACATGACTGTAATGGAAACAGATTTCACAGTCACAAACTCAGGTATGCAGAAATGAAATTCTATTTTTCCAAATTTCATGTTTACCTAGTGGACCAAAAAGAAAAAAAAGAAAAAAAATTTAATCAGAATGGGGCACTAACTGAACCTGACAAGCTCAAGGAAAGCCTACACAACGGCCTCGCGCACTCAGGGAGCTAAGGAAACACAGGGTGGTCGGAATCAGACCTTTCTAACTGAAAGCAAGTCCTTCGTGGTGAAAAGTCATGTCCTAGGGGAGAACTTTCTCTAAACAAAGGTCAATGTTTGCTTTTACTTGAGCCTGTCTGCTGTCTTTTGCATCTACAATAATGTACCTGATAACATGAGTTTGGAATGTAAGGGTGTCAGACATCCCCCCTCCCTCGGAGCGGAAGCCAGCAGACCCGCAGTGTTCCTGTGATGTGAACCATTCACTGTTAGCTGTTCCTGCCTATGTGAAGATGTTTCAGCACATACACTTTTACTCTTTATCTAATCCCAGAGATTTCCCTGCTTTGCCTTCTCCTGCTTCCCGAATCTATCACCAATCAGTTTCATGTACCCCCATACGGCTTCTCCTTTGATTCTAATGTGTAAAATAAGTGCTTGAACTGCCATTTCCCAGAGCACTTTCTCAATCCATTGAGACTTTGCTTCCCGGCAGTTGTCGACAGTTTGGCTCAAATAAACTCATAAAAATTCTTATAGGTTTGGAAGGTATTTTTATGTTGACAACCTCAAGCCTCCATTCTGTCTGATCCATCATATTTCACATGTTCATTTTAAGAAAATGTCCTTATTTTATTTTGTATTCCTCAGTAATTTCAGATTAAAATTTAGTTATATCTTCATGAACAGGTGTTATATTCAGAGAGGAGATAAGAACGCAGAGTACACCCTCCCTACACTCAGACTACGGGTCTCCCTTGTTCTAGCTGTGGCCACTTTGCAGACAGATGATGGCTCTTGTTCTCTCTTTCTCTTTTTCACAAACTTCTGAAGCCTTGAGCCCAGTGTTAGGGTCTGTAAGTCCAGGAGCCTCGGCTATCACAGCCATCTGGCACATACAGGTTCCCATTGAATTCAGATAGATCGTAATGAAACTGTGGAGCCGAGAACTGGTGGGCCATCTTTTATTCTAGCTCACACCGGCAAGCGAGTAAAAAAAAGCACCCGGGCACCAAAACCCACTCACATGTTCTCCGGTTCCACACCGGAGAATCTTTACAGTTTTCCCAGAATCAAAGGTCCCAACTCTGTTCCCCTTCAGCTCCCCGCCATCTTGCTGCCTGCCTCCTGTGCAACCACGTGGCCTCTCTCAAAACGGCCTTCTAGCTCCTCCCTTCTTTCTTCTTCTTAAAACCTTTCAGGGAGAAAAATCCCTCCTCCAGCCCACATTAGCATAACCAAGCCCCTTCCCAAGCATCAAGGTAATTAACATTATCACATGGGTAACACAATTATGTGGGTAGCGGCCATTTATAACAATAAAAGAGAGCAAAACCAGAAAATACAGATTTTACAAACTCATTTGCCCAACAGGGTCCAAACAGAACCTCCTACCCACCACACACAGCCCATAATACTCCACTGCTCTGTTGTCATGATTGATGCAGTGTTTTCCGAGGCTTGTTCTCTCTGAGTGACACCTCTGCTCTGAGGTCCTCATAGTCATCAAGGTCAGGGGTCAGGAAACTTTTTGGCTGAGAGAGCCATGAATGCCACATATTTTAAAATGTAATTCCATGAGAGCCATACAATGACCTGTGTACATTACGTATTATCCAATAAAAATTTGATGTTGTCCCGGAGGACAGCTGTGATTGGCTCCAGCCACCCACAACCATGAACATGAGCTGTAGGAAATGAATGGATTGTAATACATGAGAATGTTTTATATTTTTAACGTTATTATTTATTTTTATTAAAGATTTGTCTGTGAGCCAGATGCAGCCATCAAAAGAGCCACATCTGGCTCGCGAGCCATAGGTTCCCGACCCCTGACCGAGGTGGTGGAAGTGCAGCAAGCTAGCCTTCAGGAATGTTTGCCACAGGGAAGGTCATAGAGCTCTCTGTCTTTAGAATGTCACAGAGAATTAACAACAAATAGAAAAATCTTAAAAGTCTCTCATGGACTTTTGAATAGTGACTCACACAAATCAGAAAAAAAAGAAAGAAAAAAAGACTGATAGCAACAGTGGGAACTTAGAAATCAAATGAGCAATCTCTTCAAAAATCTGAGGGAAAATGATTTCCAGCTGTTCTATGTGCAAAATAATTTTTAGGAATGAGCATAAAGATATTTTAGTATATACAAGGTCCCAAATATTACTTCTATTTTACCCTTTCCTAGGAAGTGAACTCTCAGAATATAAACTGTACTAAATCGAGAAGGTAAACTAAGAACTCAGAGCACAGAGAATTGAGGACATAGCTGCTCTGACAACTAAGACAAAGGCATTTCCAGGAAGAGGTGGAAAGGAAGTTTCAGGGTAACTAGCATGTCAGGGACCTGGGACATAAACCACTTATGGGTCAGGAGGAACCAAAGGCGTAGGGAAGCAAATGATCACCACCAGGAAAAAATAAGTTGTACCAGAAAGAAAGCACTCAGGTACTTCCTGGCTCTGCTGTTTGGAAACTTTATAAAAATGATGTAAACAGTCAATAATATTAAAAAAAGAATTATATTAGTTGAGAGAAGAAAAGCATTAGGGAGATAATAGTTGGGATGGGTGACGTGGTATTGCTTGTGGAAGTAGTATATAAAAGCTACATATGGTCTTCCACAGGAGGAAATAAAAGGATAATATATAAATTAAAGCAATTTTTAAAAACCAAGGAATAGCACAATAAGTATGTTATCTGGACAGTTCCCAGTGTTTTTTCCTGGAAAGGGACATGAGGATGGGAGAAGATGGAGAAAATAAGGCAACTGTCTTTTAATTTCTTTAACTTTAAAATACAAACATTCGCTATCCAAACACATTTTTAAACAGCATTCTATTTCTGTTGAGCTGGGCTCAGTAACTCCCGACCAATCCTTCCCCCCCCATCTTGTGACTCTTACCTTACTCTTGGTTTACTGAACCATCTTCATTTTCTATAGCATTTCTCTGGCAACCTGTGTTCTCAAGGATCCAGGTTTATTTTCTACTTTACTGAAGAAACTGCAGCTGCTATTGATCTCAAAATCTCTACAAAAATAAAATACTTGCTTCACCTAAGTACTAAAATCCCTCACTTGGAATTCTTAGCTTTTATGAAGGTATTTTCATGCATGGATATTTGTTCAAATTGATGTTTACAGTAGGAGATGGGTGTTAGAAATCACTAGAACTGCTATTTTGCTGACATCATTCCTGTTTAGTCTAAAAATCTGAGAAGTCTTTATAAATAGTTGCTATGTAATTCTGTGCATCAGAAGACCAACACACCCACATTTGCATCCTGGTTGGTAATTTGACCAAGATGTTGTAACCAGGTATTTACCAGATCCCAGTCACCTCTACTGTCAACCTAGAACACACTCCCTGTTAAAATGATCTTAATCAATATATTTTTTAAAAAATCCATGGGGAACTTTAGTGTAATAGTATATACAAAAGAAAGAAAATAGAATCATATATTCAGATAATAAAAGGTCAAAGAAACTTAGATTGGAAGATTCTTTGTAGATTTTCTGGTGCAATTTCCCATTTTAGCTAAGAAGCTGAGATGACATTAAGAGTTACTTTCTCAGCCCTGGCCGGTTGGCTCAGCGGTGAACATCCACCTGGCGTGTGGAAGTCCCAGGTTCAATTCCTGGCCAGGGCACACAGGAGAAGTGACCATCTGCTTCTCCACCCCTCCCCCTCTCCTTCCTCTCTGTCTCTCTCTTCCCCTCCCGCAGCCAAGGCTCCATTGGAGCAAAGGTGGCCTGGGCGCTGGGGATGACTCCATGGCCTCTGCCTCAGGCGCTAGAATGGCTCTGGTTGTGGCAGAGCAACACCCCAGATGGGCAGAGCATCGCCCCCTGGTGGGCATGCCGGGTGGATCCCATTCGGGCGCATGCGAGAGTCTGTCTGCCTCCCTGCTTCTCACTTCAGAAAAATAGAAAAGAAAAAAAGTTACTTTCTCAATGTCGGACAGTAAGAGAACAGGGACCATGTTCAGTCTTCTGATTCTAAAATCTGAGAGAGATATTAAAAATTAGTTTATCTACATTATTTATTTTTCAGATGAGGAAACAGAGCTCCCAACTGTTCATACAGAGTTTGGCTTGTGGGAGAGAAGGGGCCACATAGTGAATCTGACAAGCTTAGGGGAAGCCTCCAAGATTGCCTCATTACCCCGGGGGCCACTCACCACATAGGGTGGTCTGAACGTACTAAAAGTTCCTAACTAAAAGTGGGTCATGGAGGGTAGAGAAGTCCTATCCTGTCTCTTACTTAACAAAGGTCAATCTTTTGTTTTGAAATTGTTATTTTTGTGCAACTAAGATAACATACCTTTGAAATGTCAGAGTAATCTTTTCCAGAGCACAGACCACATTGTTACCTTATTGCCCACATCCCACCTAGATGTACTATAAATATTCATTATTAATTATCTTGTACCCACCTGTTTATCCTGTACACACCCAACTAAAAGATGTGTCTTTTCATTTTGTTTTTTATCCAATCTCAGAGGTTTCCCCAATTTACTTTCCCCGCCCTCCCTAATCTACCACCGACGAAGTGCATGTAACTCTCCTCACGCTCCTCCTTTGATTCTAACGTATAAAATAAGGTGCAGAACTGCCAGTGTTTTGAGCAACAGCTCAATCTGTGGAGATTTTGCTTCCCAGCAACTGTCATCAGTTTGGTTCAAATAATTCTTTGTTTGTTTGTTTTTTGTTTTGTGACAGAGACAGAGAGAGACAGAGAGAGGGACAGACAGGCCAGAAGGGAGAGAGATGAGAAGCCTCAATTTTTTGTTGCGGCACCTTAGTTGTTCATTGATTGCTTTCTCATATGTGCCCTGACCAGGGGGCTACTGCAGACCAAGTGACCCCCTGCTTAAGCCAGAAACCCCAGGCTCAAGTTGGTGAGCCTTGCTCAGACCAGATGAGCCCACACTCAAGCCGGCGACCTTGGGGTCTCGAACCTGGGTCCTGCGCATCCCAGTCCAACGCTCTATCCACTGTGCCACTGCCTGTTCAGGCTCAAATATTAATAAATCTTACAAGACTTTTTCTTAAGTTGGTCATTCTTTCATCAACAGCTTTTAAAATCTTAGCCATAAAAGAATTTTGTACCCATTTTATAGATGGGGAATCTGAGGCATGGAGAGGTTAATAATTTATTCAAGGTCACAAAACTAATACATAGCACTCCAATTCAATTATATTTAATGCCATATAGCCTGCAATTTTCACACTTGGGAACTGCTATCAGGAAAAACATTTTCATGAAGCGTCCTTCCTAAACATTTTTTTTTGGAGGAGAAATTATAAAGAGTAAAGACAATTCTAAAAGTAAAGACAAGTCTAAGCTTTTGTCTAAAAGGGAGGGAAGATGTATAGAAACTCACTCATTTAAACCCTTACTAACTGTTGACTATATCCAGACTTTGAGCTTGGCACTAGGATACAAAGATTAATAAAATACAGTGTGTAGTAAGTTGTGGTTTTGTTGAGAAAAGACAGACTATAAAATAATGGAAGGGCTTCAATGGATAAGTAGACACTTTCTAATCAAACAAGAGGGAGAAAATTCAGTACAAGCAGAAAGAACAGCATGAATAAATACAGAGGCAGAAAGTAATAATATATTTGGGAAATTACAAAATTTGTTTTTAGGAAGTAGCAAAGAATGAGGAAAATGGCTGGAGACTAGATTTGAAGCTCCTTGAATGATATTCTAAGGATCTTAAATTTATTATGTACACACAAAAGAATCATTAAGTAATTTAAGTAGAGGAAGTAATGGGATAAGAGCTTTCACTTTGAAAGGGTCATATTAAAAGCAGTAAATTGGGATGAGAGTCTACATAGAAGACTAATAAAACAATACTTGAAAGGCGTAAGGTTCTGACCCAAAATTTGCATTTTGCCTAATGAAGAGAAGGTGGGCTCATTCCAGACGGAGGTTGAGTTAGTAGGAAAGTACTTGCAGTGTGTGGTGGCAGCGGGGTCAAGGGGCTGTGAAACTGAGAAGCAAGGCCTCAGACTCATGACCTGGAGTGGGAGAAACACTGGAGCTAAAGTTGTTTGATGGCACTCTGGAACTCAGCCTGAGGAGTGAGAGGAGGAGTAATGAAAACTAAATAAGAACTGAAATCTCAGTAAAAGCAGAGCTAAAACATTAAAGGCCAAGGGGAACGGGAGGCTTAGCATTTCTGTTCTATTGGCTCTGATTGAAGTGACAACTCTAGTACAAAGCTGACAAATCACAGAGCAGATAGCAAGGGCACACACAACCCTCTATTAGGAAGTATTCAAGCTCCTCATTTGTAGTTTCCCCCACTTCTCATTTCAGCCTGGGGTTTGGTTCCGAAGGAAGTGCAGAGTCAGGGCAGCACTGCCGGGTCACAGGGTTGGAGGACAGATGAAGGGATAGAACAGGGAACAAGAACAGGACTCCACTGCCAATAGCCACCAACGCATAAGCATTAGATTGACTTCATCTAAAGTTCTCAACTGGATTCAGTTAAAGGAGGCCCTCATCAGGAAGAAGCAATGACTAAAATAAGTGTGTGAACCTGCCTTTTGGTGAACATATTTATACTTTATCTTGTTTGACCAGAAGGTGTATAGAATATAATTGCATTATGACAGTTTAAAGAGATATAGAACCGAGAGAGAAAGAGAGTTCTAAGACTAAACCAGCAGAGAACTAGGAGACTCTCCAAGAAATAATTGGGGTAGCTTTCTCAATTAAAAACAATCGTTACTGAGAAATGGCCACTCGTTGCTTTTATGGCTTATATGCCCTGGAAAAACATGGATTTGATGTAAGCAAAAAGAGAAGGCTTCTATTTTATTCTGGCACACATCATACAACAACTGTTTTTAAAAATATATGTGATGTGTAAAGCCTTCTCAAGAACACACCAAGATCAGGAAATATTTCAGGTAAGACTGATCCTAATCTTCTTTTCTTTCTTTTTCACATAGGTGCCTACTGCTAAGCTGTGCACACAAAATACTCCTTTTTACCATTGCAAATAGGAGTAATAAATATTCATCTGTAGCCAACTTCCACACAGCAATATTAGAGACTATACATATCATAATCAAAAGTACATTATGCAAATTTGACCCTTCCTTAAATAATGAGCTCCAAAAATACTAATGTCCCATGTAATTAATAGATATTTTAAAATTTATTGGTATTATTCTCCTTTTATTACTGTTAACAAGAATTAAGTCAGTTATCAGGATTCTACTATAATTTAACCATTGAGTCACTTAGATTAAGTACCCAAACTGCTGCTCTTGGTTGTAAAGACTTGAATCAGAACACTTTGCCTGTGCCCATGACGCCTATTTATAATGTAAATCGTTTTAAACCTTGTTGTTCAATTAAAAGTTAAAATGTTTAACTGAAATTTTAACTTCTCATTCAGTTTCCTGTTTAGTAAATTATTTTTTTCTGGCTCCCATAAAACAGAACTATGTGTTTTCCTTGAAAACAGGAAGAATAAATAGTAACAACACAAAAGGTAAACCTTAAGGAGAAAGTATTATAAAAAATGAGCATTTTTTTTTTTTTTAGATCAGATCTTCAAGGGAAACTACAGGGCAAACTATAAAGTTCAATCAAAATAACTTCTTTTTATTAACAAGATAATATGATAAGGCAGAGATGAAACCACATCACTCTACCTTTTATATTGCTTTATTATATTTTTAAACCAATCAAAGAAACTCAATGATGGATAAACTTCATTTTATACAGTGTATTTGGGATTAAATATAAGATTTAATCCCAAATATAATCTTGAATTTATTATGCAGCTCACACTTAAAATGCATATAAATATGTATATATAATATAAATCAAAGAAAATGGTATATTTAACAAAGTGTTTAAAATAGTACATTATGGAAAAATCAAGCTTAGTTTATAGTCCTATCTCCTCCGCGTCCCCTCCAACCCTAAAAAACCTCCTTTATAGATTTATAACAAGTTATAAAGCAAATTATATGGGACATTTGTCAATGATTCTAGTCAGTTTAAATTCATACACAATACTGAAATATTGAATATTATTCAATTATGAATTTGAATCCCTTACTAGATGTTCTTTAAGCAAAATTTATGATGATGGTAGTCTATTATATAAGAGAAAAAGTCAAATCATCCCATTTATTTTAGGAGACATCCAGAATATATAAATAAAAAGTTTGGAATATATATTTTTAACTACATTTATATAAGTTCAACTTAGATGCATATCTGCTGGCTTTAGGCAAATATGTTGATTTATGATAATTCCCAGATTCTTAATAACCTGTCATTGAGATATTTTCTATGTATTAAGTAGAAGGGGCCCTCAATTTATAAATAACTTTCACCAAGTAGAATTAAAATTTTATTCTGTATATTGTATATCTGCCAATGATATATTTTTATATAATAAATTACTTTTTTATGGTATAAGTACAAAAAAGCGAATTAATTCCTTAACGATTGTGTACTTCGTAGTTATTATACAGAGACTATTCTCCTCTTGTGGTTCTATTTATCATAAAATTGCTAGCATAAGAGGAATGAAATTTTGTGTTAAAATACTCAACGTGCTGAGCATACCATAGTGTTTACAAAGACAATTACAAAGAAATTCTATTAGAATCTTACCACCAAAGTTGTGGAAAGTGGGTTTCATGAAAGTAGGTTTAATTACTGAAATAACAACAAAAAAAGTTTCATGAGAAAAAGAAAACGCTCTCCTCTCTCTCTTCTCTCTAAAAATGAATAAACTAAAAAAAAAAATTAAAAAAAAAAGCCTGACCTGTGGTGGCGCAGTGGATAAAGCATCGACCTGGAAATGCTGAGGTCGCCGGTTCGAAACCCTGGGCTTGCCTGGTCAAGGCACATATGGGAGTTGATGCTTCCAGCTCCTCCCCCCAGTCTCTCTCTCTCCTCTCTCTCTTCTCTCTAAAAATGAATAAACTAAAAAAAAAAAAAAATTAAAAAGAAAACAGCCCCTGACATTCAGAGCCTGTCCTGGTGCTATCTGCTAGTCTTATTGTTTCTGAAAACAGGTGTGGCCCCCATAGTCAGGCCTTGGTGTTCTCTTGTGAGCATAAAAATTTTACAGAACATTGACTCCAGACAAGGCCACATGATCATGATGGACTATTGGCCAAATAAGTTTGTAAAATATGATTTTTATGTTTGCTCGCTTATAGTTTGCATTGGGGGCTGGGCAGCGCCAGGTATGTGTGATCTGTGAAATTGCAAATTATCTTTCTGCTTGGGAAGGGTCATTGTTTTGTTCATGTTTGCTGGAGGAGAGGTTTTCATGCCAGAAAGTTTTGAAAAAAGGAGAAAGAAGAAGGAGGAGAAGCAGAACGAAGCCATGTTTGCAGAGTGAGAGAGAATGCAGAGTGCTGAAGAAGAAGCTATGTTTTGCAGAGAGAGAGAAGGTGTGCAGATGGGGAACCAGAGGTGAGGGGCTTTGTAAGCTCCACTAAGACTGGGGGTGAGGGGGGCTTTGATTCTAGGAGAAACCGGAGAAGATTCTCCTGGTTGTGAAACAGGAGAATGTGTCAGGGCTTTGGTAGTCTGAATGGTGAAAGGTAACTGTTTCCCCTGTGTGTGTGCTTGTTGGCTCCTGCGAGACTTTAATAAAGGAATGACCCAGCATTTTTTGGCTCCACTGTTTTCTTTACCATCTGCCGGAATCCAATGTGAACCTGCATGTGCCTGGCCACAATGGCAGTGGCCCCTGGCCTTGTATGGACCAAGACAAAAACAAGATGCTCTGTCTGAATACGGATCAATTATGAACACTCTCTAAGCCATAGATACCACACATTTTTGGTTATTCTCATGCACACTAATTTTTTAAGAACTTCCTTGCTAAATCTAGCCTGATTTAAACAGCTTTCAGAACTGAGCTGAGTGCTATGAGATAAAACTTCTAATTCTCCAGTTTCCAGCATTCATTTGCCAGTCCTTGTTTTCCAAAGGAAAAGATTTAAAACTCGATTAGACTCAGCTTGGCTTGTCTATCACCGTGCATATCCTTTCCTAATCTTAACTTGCCCTCAACCCTTTGCCTACATAGCACACTCCTGCTGGGCGGCCAGGCCAGGAACCTGATCCTACTGCTCATTTCATTTCCCTCACCACCAGGTCACAACCCAGAAGACAGGCAAATTAGTACTACAGTTGTTTTTACCGGTTCTAATACTGGATTACTTCCCCAATAAACTCTTCTTCATTCTTGAAATTTTTAGATCACATTTGAAGCTACTTTTTAAAAATCATAGTTTGAATTATTAACTTTGTTTTTTAAAAACAGTTATTTATGCCTTTACAGAAATCTCATTAACACGGGCTAATGTTCACTAATCTGTAGCCCTTTCAAGAATAAAACAAGTATCTTAAGCATTCTTAGTCTGAAATTTTAATTGGGATAAAAAGAGAAAATCAACAAAACAAGAACCTAATACTTCCCCTAAAGTAGCTCACAGCTTGTCTAGGAAGATAGATTCATAAACGGACAATCATAATACCTTGTGACTTCTATGCAAAGGTGAGGAGAGTGTATGCTGGGTACGGAAGGCTGTTAAAGGACAGCTGATGGAGGAAGTTGTAGCTTACTTGCAAGTTATGAGATACAGGTGTGATTTTAGAGGAAAAGCTTTCATTTTTTCACCATTATGATATTAGCTGAGGTTATGTTATAGATGGCTATATTATGTTGAGGTAAATTCCTTCTATAGCCATTTTATTGAGTATTTTAATCATAAGTGGATGTTGTATCTCATCCAGTGCTTTTCTGCATCTGTTCTTAAGCTCATACGATGTTACCCTTTGTGGTGTGGATGTGCTGTACAACACTGATCTCTTTGCATATGCTGAACCATCCTTGTGCCTCTGGAATGAGCCCCACTTGATCATAATGTATTATTTTTAAATGTCTTGTTAATTTGCTTTGCTAGTATTTTATTTAGGACTTGTGCATCTGTATTCATTAGAAACATTAGTTTGTAGTTTTCTTTTTTGTGTTATCCTTGCAAGGTTTTGTTATCAGTGTTTATGTTGGCCTTATAAAATGTATTGAAAATATTGCCTTTTCAGTTTTTTAGAAGAGTTTGAGAAGGCTAGATATCAAATCTCTGAATGTTTGGTTGAATTCACTAGCGAAGCCATCTGGTCCTGAATTTTGATTTTTAGGAGATTTTAATGGTTGTTTCAATTTACTCACTGTTGACTGGTTTATTTAGATTTTCAGATTTTTCATTATTCAGTCTAAGAAGGTTATGTATTTCTAAAAACCTGTAAATTATTCTAGGTTATTGACCTTGGTGGCATTTAGTCTTTCATAGTATTCTAGTATAATTCTTTGTATTTCTGTAATGTCTATAGTAACTTCTCTTTTATTTTTTATTTTGTTTATATCAGTCTTTTCTCTCTTTTTTTTTTTAGTGAGTCCAGCCAGGGGTTGCCTATTTTATTAACCTTTTCAAAGAACCAGATCTTTCTTGTATTAATTTTTTTGCACACAATGCAATATACAGAACATGTATGATAGAAACATATACTTGAAATGTACATTCACCCAATAAATTTAAATTAAAAAAAAGTTGCCAAAATTTAGAGGTCTGGGTAAAGGGAACAAAGGCATTCCTCCAAAAGTTTATGTTTCATAAAAAATATGTTTTATAAGCAAACATACAGCTGGGGGGACATAGATATCTGGGTGAAGCTTTGGTGTATTGTATGAGTTCTGGGAAGCTGAGATTGCACTGGAGAGGGGGCACAGGCGACAGAATAAGACCTAATATAAGGCAGAATACACCACACTGACATTTGTGCCTAAATACCTAGAAATTCTTTTCAAGAACTCATCTTAAATGCAATATAGAGCTACTCAGGAATTTTAAGGAAGGAGTGCATGATAAAATTTGAGATTAGGAAAATGCTCTGGCACAACGAGGAGAATAGATTTGGAGGAGTGGCCAGAGGAAATCTTTGGAAATAATCTAAGCAAGAAATTATATGGTCTGAATTACGACAGTGGCTGGGGAGAAAAAAGTTGGAAAATATTTCAGAAATATGTAGCACAAACAGGGAGATATTTAGAAGGTAGTGTGAATAGCTAAACTTTGGTAAGTAATTAGCTAGGGAGTGAGAAATACAAACCAAGAATTTGTCCTAGGTTTCAGGCTGGAGTGACAAGACAACAGAAAAGACTGGAGAGGGAAATAACAAAACTAGATTTGGGATTGCGTTGGGTTAGTTCTTGCTGGCATTTTCATTAACTAGCTGCAAACATTTCTGGTTTCTTAATCTGTCTTAGTCTGTTGATACATTCTTAAAAAGAGAAAAACATTGCCTACGTTAAATTCATTATGAGAATAAAATAATAATAGTTAACGCTTCTTTTATTATGTGGAAAGTACTTGTACACTTTACATATAGTGACTTGCTTATTTTGAACAGTTACTCTATGAAGTAGATACTTTTATTATATTTCTTTTACAGATGAGGAAGCAGAGAGGTTAACAAATATAGACTTAAATATAGATAAGATCACTCAGTAGGTGTTGATGGGGAGGGACACGTAGAAAAACTCGAGAAAGGAAAAGTTGGGGAATGACAATCAAATGGCTAGGCAAGGATATAAAAGCTCCCTTAACTTCAACATGCCCCCAAATCTTCACTTGTAAAAATTAATGGGTTTTGGTTTAAGAGTATTAGAACTATGACTACTTCCAATGTTTATAGCTTTTGCTACGAACATGTGTGAACATTGGTAGAGCAGCTGAAAGTAGACTTTTAGCCTTAAACCTCAGAAAACAAGAACAAAAAAACCCAGGCTCATAGTTGTTGCTTTGCCATGGTAAATAATTATTAAGTAGTTTACTCTTTCACAAAAGACCATTCAGATTGTCTCAATTGCTTTTGTTTATCTACAGGATTTCAGCTTAAGAAATGCTCTTGCTGTTACTATGTACAGAAGTTCTGCGTGGGAGAGTTCAGCAAGAAAACAAAATGACATCTTTAACACTCAGTAGGGATATTAATGGGGTAGAGAAGATAGTGCTGATATTTATAGGGAAGCTTCCCTTCAGTTTGTCTTATATACTAGGATTTATTTTTTCTTGTCTAACCTTGTTTTTCCTGACATCATGTGGTAAAACAGAATTTTATCGAGCTGTTACAATAGGACTGCAGTGTAAGGATGTAGTGCACAGAGGTATGGAAGACTAATGGTGAAGACACTTTCAAGAAACTCCCAATGAGGCCAAGAAGGAATTCTGACCAGTGGATTGAAGAAGAAACAGATAATGACCGCACCTCTATTACTAGCCAGCCCCACCTCCACCCCCAGAGAAGGTTTTGAGGGCATATTTGACTAGGCTAGCAAAGAACGGCTACTAGATATGCTACAGTTTCACATAAAATGAGGAGTGGAGAAATCACAGCCCACAACTGGAGGCAAGGTGAGCATACTTTGAAGATGACTGCTGGACCCAAAGTAGAATTGACTTAATTAAGAGATTTTCTCTAGCTTATCTGAAACTTGGTACGCTCAGTGAAGAGATCTAAGAGAGTGAACAGAGAAGCAAGCACATCTAAGCTTTGCATGTATACTGGTGAAAAGGATTAAGATTTCAGTGGAGCCCTGGCCTTGTAGCTCAGTTGGTTATGCCAAGGTTGTGGGTTCGATCCCTGGTCAGGGCGCATACAAGTGCATAAACAAGTGAAAGAACAAATCAATGTTTTTTTCTCTCTCTAAAATCAATAAATAAAATTTATAAAAATTAAAAAAAAAAAGACAGTGGAATCAGGCGAAATGAATGAACTTCTTGGGTTCACTCACTGAGAAATTATTAGTGTCCGTGAGTTTAAAAAAAGTATAAATTGAATTATAGGATATTTCTCTATTAAATTTTTAATGATGATTTTTTGTATATCACACACGCGCGCGCGCATACACACACACACACACACACACACACACACACACACACACACACACACTGAGAAGGGCAGGGATAGTGAGAAAACTCATATATCTATATACAATTGACCCTTGAACAACACAGGTTTGACCTGTAAGGGTCTACTTACATGTGGGTTTTGTCAATAAACACCTGTACTGTTTTCAATCTGCTGTTGGGAGTCCTCAGATGGGGAGGCCAACTGTATGTATTGATCTATGTCAGTTTTGTAGGTGACCCAAGCACCCATGGATCTTGGTATCTTTAGGAGTGCTAATTCCCCTTGGATACTGAGGGACAATTTAAATTTTGGAGCAGTTAGAAATTATACACACATTTTCAACTGTACAGGAGATGGGTACCTGTAAACTTCATGTTGTTCAAGTGTCAAATGTATTATTTAAAAATGTATTATTTTTAAAGTAGAGATATGTCAATTTGAGTATTTCAAAAAGAGCGCTAAACCTGAGAAATTTAAGAAATAGATTTGTAAATTGTTGAAGTGAACAAAAATTTAAAAAATTTTAGTTATAGGCCTTAGTGGAAGCTGAACATGTTCGGTTAGAAGAGATTCAGAGGTAATTTTTTTGAATAAATGAATTAGATCTATCCATTGAGTGCTTATTATGTGTCAGGCACTGCACATTGCTGACACTAAGTTGCAAATGACCCCTGCCTTCCTGGACTTATCAGCCCAGTGGGAGGTGCCAGCTTCAAGTAATAGCAAAGGTCTGTATGCAGTGTCCTTATCACTGTATATGGCCCTTATCACAGCCGTGTCCTCCTGCATTATATTTGCCCATCTATGTGTCTGCTCACATATAACTTTTGACCATGCAGCTCTTAAAAGGATGAGGCTTGTAGAAACTAGAGGTTTCCATAGAAACCAGAGGTCTGCCCCTTATGAGACCAAGCTAAAATTTAGATTAGTGTTTGTTCTCCATTTCAGACAAAACAATTAAACCAGAAATACATTTAGAAAGCTATCACAACCACCTGTACAAAGTTTCTAGATCCTTATAAAAATTCAGTGCAATATTGTTTCTAATAATAGAAGTGTCTGTCTCACACATGCTCATAAATATTTTTTAGCAAATGTGCCAATGAATAAATAAATCAGAATGATAGTGACTCCATTATTTATTCAATAAAAATGGTGGTTTTATTTGCTGTTTTAGGATTCATTCTTAAAGTAAGAATACTTGTCAAAAAAGATTCTGCTTGCTTACTAAAAGTTTATGTCTGCTCTAAACAAATACTATGCTTAGGGTCCATCCATGCTATGGGACCACCAGACTGTATAAACTACCTTTTGTCATTTATAAAACTTCCTAGAACGAGACCAAGAAGGACACATTTGTGGTCTTTACATTCCAAAGAAAGTGATAATGAAGTTCCAGAATAGAATGAAAATGAGCCACCAAGTAAATTTCTAGTAGACTATGTTCTCAATTTTTAAAACCATGACATGACTATAAATAGCCTTTCTGATTTCCAAAAATTAAAATGAGAGAAATGGAAGATTTAGATTTAGATTTCATGAGGAAAAAGAAACAGTATTAAGAAATGAAACTAATATATATATATATATATATATATATATATATATATATATATATATATATATATATATATATATATGACCCTGTCCTTATTTCAATTTTAAACCTCACAAGCACTGCAGGCAAACAATGCCTTTCTATTTGAGCACACTCTGGAGTCCTTACGAATGTAGCCAAGCTGTCTGCTATGTCCCCTGTATGCTTGCCAATTTTCTGTCATTTCCTCCTTCAGATGATAGGGCTTGTGTGACAAAGGTCTCTGGATATATTTCAAAACATTTTAAACTACTTAACAGTGTACCACCAAGCACCTATTTAAAAGTGTTATTTATTCTCCACAAGGCTAAATTTGTCAGAAGACAGAGCAGCATTCCCCTGGCCTTCTCTGTAGAGAAATATAGAAAGCTCATGTGGAAGCCGTGGCATCCTAACTACCCTTCGGAAGGAAAAAATGTTTCCAGTGACTTAGCCAATTTCTGTGCTTTGACATACAACACACAAAACAGCAAAACTAATTATTTACTAAACTATATTTCTTTTGATATTCTCTATGCACTTCTGCTAGTTTTAGACTAATTTCTTTTCCTAATGAACAATTCATCGTGAGCTAAGAGAACATGCTGGGTTCAGCATTGTTAGGTTCTAGTAACCTGATGTGGAGACAGTCACTCCTTTCCCGGAGCTCCTGGCTCCCCATTCTCTATCATCCCGTTTAGGTTGTGGGATAGTGGCAACATACTTACAGTTACTATCCAAAAAGCAATAAAATACATACAGGTAAGTGACCAATAAAAAATATTTTTCCTTTTTTATTCATTTTAAAGTGTTTCTACTTGATTTCACAATTTTGTGGAGCTTAATTTAAAAATACTAAAAATATTAAATTCCTTAGTTAGTAATATTAACAACTTGTGCCTAAAGCAACATTAGCTATAGTTATATCCAAAGCAATATATAATATTATTAATGTATTTCTTCATTCTAAGATAAACATATTCTTCCATTTAGCTAGTCCACTCTGCAGTCTTATAGGGTCTCTGCCACAGATTTTTAGAACTTGAAAGCTTTTTCTTCCCCCCTTCCCTGTCTCTACAATGATTCTTGTAAATTCAGGAGCTCACTTTGTTATCCCCAGGTGGATATTGTTTGGTTATACTCAGGTGTTTGCTTTCTTTCTTAAGCCTTCAGAACAGTTCAGTACAAAGTTGTCATTGTCTTTTACAGGAGGATCTGATTCCAAATAATTGCTGTTTGTGTTGTGCATTTTTGAAAATATTTTACCTTTTCTCTTGTCAGGATTACAGGAGTGTCTCATCTATTGTCCAACAAATTCCATTTTTATTTTTTAGTCAGCTATACCCGAGAAAAGGTTGCCTATTTCTCTTCACCTGATCCAAAACCCACCGAGTGCTGAGCTTTTCTCATAAGAAGTGAACAAGAAATTAGCACATATGTAAGTATCAACCCAGAATGCTTTCATCTCCAAGCAAACACTCTCCAAAGAATAAAAGGAAGCGATCTTCTCTAAAGGTAATGAAGCCTACCCAATTCATTCCCAGGCTTTGTCAAACAGTTGAAGAGTAAGAGGAAATTGTTTTTTTTAATTAGTATTTAACTTTTATATTTAAATATTTATATCATTAAATTTCCTTTCTGCAGAAGTCACTATTGTATCATTTTCAGCAATGTTTCTGCCTCTTCTATAGCCATACTATGAAACACACCATGTTATAAAATTTTTCGTATGCAACAGATCCCCTTCCCCTGAAAGAAAGCATCTGGAGCCCAGTCAGTAAAACTTCCATGATCACTAATGATCAATACGTTTAGGTATGAAAAGATTTTTTTCCTTTCCTTTTAGGAGTCAATTTGTAAAGAGGATTGGATCTTTGAAATTATTTTTTAGATATACTTGTCAGTCTTGACAACACTGCAGAAAACACTTTTATAGTCTAATGAACAAAGGTCATCTAACTGCTAGTCTCACTAAAATGGTGTTTTTCTAATTTAGTAGAGAAAAATCAAATTGGTAAGATTTTTAGAGTATTATTTTTTAAACAGTAATTTTTAAAAAGTGTATGAGAAGTTAAACAATATTTTTTTAAAAAAAATACATGAAATCAGCCTAGGTTACTACATGCCAAACCAATTTAGAAAGCCTGAAAAAATAAAAATTTCCTATAAAATTATAGTTTTTGAAATAATTAGAAATTTAAATTTTGATACTTCTAAATAAAAAGCATGAAACTGTGCAAATGGAAATTTCATAGCATGAATGTAGAGACTAAAGAAAAAATTTGTTAAATATTTATTTCTTTATCCATTTAGCTGAAAGTTTATAATCTGTTAAAAGACAATTATTACACCAGAGAATATTTATCTTTTTAAACAGTTAAAAAATAATATTTTTCATTTACTAGATGATAGTCCATTAACTCTTTATAGTCACATTCCTAAATAAAAATAATTCTGCTCACCAATTTCTAGAAGATCTTGCTTGCCCAGAGGTAAGGTTTTAAGAGTGGCTTCGGACACTTTGTTGTAGGAGGAGGTGCAGAAAATAAACACATGATTTCTACAGCACAGCAGCTGAGAACTCAGAAATGAGGCATGGAGTCTTACCCATTCATCTGTCTTTAAGGTTATCCTGACATCTGAAAGCGACTGACATCCCAAAACTTCCAGCACTTCGGACGCATGCCTCACACAAGATAAATATAGATTCCTGACACCTGAGCCAGATGAAATTAAAGTTAACTTGAGAAATCTCACTATTTTGTGGCTCAGTGGAGGAAAATAAAACCCTTAATCTTCTTTTTGTTAAAACCTGTTATGCCCCCTACCATAAGCTGCTGTGCTTATAAAAAATGGTAATTCAAATAATTATTAATAATCAATTTGCTTCTCTCTATGATTATCATTTGTTTGATAGTGTTGAGACAGGTTCAAAATTTTTTTCTTGATTAGGTATAAAAGAAAGATAAAAAGTAAATATTAAGTATTATTTATTTATCAAACTTTTCTTTAGTAACTTTTGTGGGTGAGTCCTTGAAATGTGAATATCTTTTGGTAAATTTTCTAGTATTTTTTTCCTGTATTGTTTCAGTAATAATAATATTTTTTTGTTTGCCTCAATGTTGCAGAAAGTGTGACACATTGTCAGGGTGCTTTGATTTAAGTTAATCTTTTGGAATGGTTCTATAATCTGGTTTATTTAGATGGAATTTTGCTTAGTGCTATTGGTAAACATATGACTGAGGCTCCACCCTCAGTCTGAGCAGATCCTGTAATTAAAGTTACTGCTCTGAAAACATAATGGCAATATAGATATTGTTTTCTTAATTTAGTGAGAGGAAGGGAAGCAGAGAGACAGACTCCTGCTTGTGCCCTGACCAGAATCTACCCGGCAAGCCCACTAGGGGGCGATGCTCTGCCCATCTGAGGCCTTTGCACTGTTGCAACCAGAGCCATTTTTTAGTGCCTGAGGCAGAAGCCATGGAGCCATCCTCAGCACTCCAGGCCAACTCTCTGGAGCCAATTGAGCCATGGTTATGGGAGGAGAAAAGAGAGAAATAGAGAGATAGAGAGATGGTTGCTTTTCCTGTGTGCCATGACTGGGAATTGAACCCAGACATCCACACACTGGGCAACGCTCTACCTCTGAGCAAACCAGCCAGGGCCAATGGCAATATTTCTAACAATAAATGGCTTTTTAGGATTCAAGAATCTTGAATCCCAATGAAAACAAACTGAATAAAGGGATTAGAAAATCAGCTCACCTGAAATAGAGGTATTGCATAGTTTCAGTTAATGTCTTTTACTGAATGATCAATTTTGAAGTTAGTATTTTCTAGATGAAACTGCTGTATAACCAATAGTACCTAGTATTTCAGAAAAGAATGACATTTTTTCCAAATTACTGTAAAGCCAGAAGCCACGGCCAGGGCCACCATCAGAGCAGCCTGGCCCATGTAGGTTCGCATTGGATTCGGACAGTCGGTAAAGAAACAGCGGAGCCAAAACCTGATGGGCCATAGTCTTTAATTCTAGCTTGCACCCGGCGGGCAAGTAAAAATACACACTGGGCTCCAAAATCCAGTCACATTCAGTGCTCACAAAGCTACTGACTTATCTGAGTTTCCTAGAATCAAAGGTTTCTAGCTCACCAGCCTTATTCACCTCTGTTCCCCATCTCCTTCCTTATCCCAGATACAAACTCTGTACAAACTGGCATCTCACTCAGCACTCCGCCATCTTGGCTGCTTTTCCTAGCCTCCTCCACGTGGCCTCCTTCTGCTCTCTGCTCTGCTCTCTCCTCTGAAGATAATCTCAGGAACCAAGAGCAAACTCTCGTTCCGCCCCCATTTTATACTGTAGCTTCACAACCTCTAATCCAATATACAAAGTAGGGAAGTCCCTAAAACAAAGTCACTTCTCTGAGGCATGATTGGATTGCACCACCCCACATCAAAAAGGGTAGGAAAGGCTTAATCCCAAAACCAAGCCCCAGGCTACAAGGATCCTGCCTGCCTTTAGCCCACCCCAACACACATTAATATCACCTGGGCGACGGCCTCCTCGTGTTATCTTTAACAAAGTGAGCATAATACATTTTATCCTCCCAACAATTACCAAAATTATTTTTTTCTTATTTTAATATACTGGGTGTAAAGCCAGTATCTAATGCCAGGGCTACCAACACAGTAGCCGCCCGGCCCATGCAGGTTCGCATTGGATTCGGACAGTCGGTAAAGAAACAACGGAGCCAAAAACTGATGGGCCATCATCTTTAATCCTAGCTTGCACCCAGCGGGCAAGTAAAAACACACACTGGGCTCCAAAACCCACTCACATTCAGTGCTCACAAAGCCACTGACTTATCCGAGTTTCCTAGAATCAAAGGTTTCTAGCTCACCAGCCTTATTCTCCTCAGTTCCCCATCTCCTTCCTTATCCCAGATACAAACTCTGCACAAACTGGCATCTCACTCAGCACTCCGCCATCTTGGCTGCTTCTCCTGGCCTACTCCACGTGGCCTCCTTCTGCTCTCTGCTCTGCTCTCTCCTCTAATCATCCCAGGAACCAAGAGCCCAAACTCTCGTTCTGCCCCCATTTTATATTGTAGCTTCACAACCTCTAATCCAATATACAAAATAGGGAAGTCTCTAATACAAAGTCACTTCTGAGGCATGATTGGATTGTACCACCCACATCAAAAAGGGTGGGAAAGGCTTAATCCCAAAACCAAGCCCCAGGCTACAAGGATTCTACCTGCCCACAGAGACACACATTAATATCACCTGGGCAACGGCCTCACATGGGCAGCGCCATTTTTACCAAAGTGAGCATAATACATTTTATCTGCCCAACAATCCACCCCTATGCTCACTTTACTACCCACAATTTACATCACTGACATCCCTGTGCAAGGAAATTAGAACATTACACAAATTACAACAGCAAAAATCATAGAGTTTCAACAATTACAAAGGTACACTTCACCAGTCTCTGAGCACTTAGCCCAAAAGCGCAAAATGTCCTTGGCCTTCTTTCTAGCCTTGGGAAAAGTTTCCCGGGGCAGGGGAGTGCTTCCAGCAAAGCCGCCCCCCGCCCCCATCAGGGTATTTTACATTGTCCAAAATCCGTAATCCGTAAGTCCATCCAACAAAGGAGTCAATGCCCACTCCGGTCGTAGTCCAGGAAATCAGTCCATGTACATGGGGCGTCAGCCACCCCCCTCATCCCTGCCGTCTTGGCAGGTCTTACACTGTCCCAAAGAGGAGCACGTGGCAATGGCAGTCAGCATTTCCATCTCTGCTCTGGCAAGCTTGTCCAGCCCTATGTCCCAAAATTGCAGACCTACCAGGGCCATAGTAGGTGCTGCTTCCAGCTGGGCTCCCATCTTATGGAGACTGCGGATTGCAACTCCAGCCCAATTCTCCTCATCCTCCAAAGAGGAACTGAAAACACCAGCTCCCATTGCTGGTCTCGAGCCCCGGGCTGCCGCAGCCTTCTGCTCTGCAGACCTTGCAGCTCCGGACCCGATCTCAGCTTCAGCCTCAGCCTCAGCCCCGGCCTCCTGCCGCTGCTGGCTCTCCACAGCATCCAGGGCAATCTGCAACTCACGAACCTGTGAATCCTCCTCCAGCGTTTGCTCCATTTCCAGGCGAATCTCAAACACCTGGATGGCCTCCTCCTCCAGCATTTCCTCCAGCTCCAGGGTCAGTATCTCTTTCTCCCATGTTTGCTCCAACTCCTTCCACTGCTCGGTTTGCAGGTCCCGGGCAGCCTCTTCCACAGAGCTCTCGGTTTCCTCACACATGGCTGTAAAAGTCAGCCAGCCTACAGGTCCCCAAAAGGACAGCCATGGGGAACCATAACAGCAGCCAGTCCTCTACTCCACCGCTCAAAGATGGTAGTGGCTCCTTGCCGATCTGTATCGAATCCTACCACAGACTACGCCAAATGTAAGGCCAGGAGCCATGGCTCTCACTATCAAAGCAGCCTCTTGGCCCATGCAGGTTCGCATTGGATTCGGACAGTCGGTAAAGAAACAACGGAGCCAAAAACTGATGGGCCATAGTCTTTAATCCTAGCTTGCACCCAGCGGGCAAGTAAAAACACACACTGGGCTCCAAAACCCACTCACATTCAGTGCTCACAAAGCCACTGACTTATCCGAGTTTCCTAAAATTAAAGGTTTCTAGCTCACCAGCCTTATTCTCCTCAGTTCCCCATCTCCTTCCTTATCCCAGATACAAACTCTGCACAAACTGGCATCTCACTCAACACTCCACCATCTTGGCTGCTTCTCCTGGCCTACTCCACGTGGCCTCCTTCTGCTCTCTGCTCTGCTCTCTCCTCTAATCATCCCAGGAACCAAGAGCCCAAACTCTCGTTCTGCCCCCATTTTATATTGTAGCTTCACAACCTCTAATCCAATATACAAAATAGGGAAGTCTCTAATACAAAGTCACTTCTCTGAGGCATGATTGGATTGTACCACCCACATCAAAAAGGGTGGGAAAGGCTTAATCCCAAAACCAAGCCCCAGGCTACAAGGATTCTACCTGCCCACAGAGACACACATTAATATCACCTGGGCAACGGCCTCACGTGGGCAGCGCCATTTTTAACAAAGTGAGCATAATACATTTTATCTGCCCAACACTGGGGAACAATTTTTTTTTCATTTTCTGTTGCATGAGGTTTTAGAACTGTTTCTATATATGTCTGCATTGCTGATTCCAAATCTGAAATCCGTTTTTTGGCGCATGCTCTAGTTTTTATACAATTTTAATTTCTTTTTGTTACAGTTAATAGCATGCATTGGTTTTTAAATTGGAATTAAAGGACAACAGCTCTTAGACTGAACATAACCACAAGGCAATTAATGTTTTACAAACATCACTTTTACATAATTATAGTTGTTTTTAAATGTAAACAATTATTATCTGATAAAGACACCCTCTTATTTTGTTTTAAGATTGAATCATGGCTTCTTCGAGTAGGCATAAATGTAAGAATACTGCCCTGGCCGGTTGGCTCAGCGGTAGAGCGTCGGCCTAGCGTGCGGAGGACCCGGGTTCGATTCCCGGCCAGGGCACACAGGAGAAGCGCCCATTTGCTTCTCCACCCCTCCGCCGCGCCTTCCTCTCTGTCTCTCTCTTCCCCTCCCGCAGCCGAGGCTCCACTGGAGCAAAAATGGCCCGGGCGCTGGGGATGGCTCTGTGGCCTCTGCCCCAGGCGCTAGAGTGGCTCTGGTCGCAACATGGCGGCGCCCAGGATGGGCAGAGCATCACCCCCTGGTAGGCAGAGCATCGCCCCATGGTGGGCGTGCCGGGTGGATCCCGGTCGGGCGCATGCGGGAGTCTGTCTGACTGTCTCTCCCTGTTTCCAGCTTCAGAAAAATGCAAAAAAAAAAAAAAAAAAGAAAAGAAAAATGTAAGAATACTCCTGACACCTTCTGTAGATGTGGCTGTTACACACTTCAACATCAAAGGTGCAATATTTCATCATTTGTGACATGTGCATATATTGCCTATTTTTAAGTTCCCCTTAGCAATCAAGACAAGAATTGGGCTCCTCATATTGTGTGTCATAATTGTGAGGAAATGCTTCATGAATGGACAAAAGGAAAACACAAAGGAATGCCTTTTGGTATTCCCATGGTTTGGTGTGAACCTAAGGACCACAGCAGTGACTGTTATTTCTGTCTGACCCATACAAAGGGCATCAGCAAGAAAAAACAGCATATGATCGCATATCCTAATATTCCTTCAGCAATACGACCTATCCCACACTCTGAGACAATCCTGGTTTCAGTTTTCAATGGTTTTATTTCTTCTAAGGATGAAGAAAGTGAACATGGTGATCCAGTGTATTTTGATAAGATGCATGAGGAAATGGTTGTAGAATCTGAAGGGTCTTCTTCTGATGCCAAGCAGTCATTAACCCCTCAGCAGTTTAGCCATCCTGAATCAAATGACTTAGTAAGAGATTTGGGCCTATCAAAGAAAGCAGCTGAGTTATTAGCCTCCAGGCTTCAAGAAAAGAATGTACTTCACCCGTCAGCTAAAGTATCCCATTTCAAGAAGTGTGAATAAATTATTTTCCTGTGGGTGGAGCACAGAGTGCATTCCTAGCAGCTGTGGCTGATGCAATGCTGTGAGAATACTCCAGCTCCCAGAACCCTCCTGGGCACACGCAGGAAGGGAGCTCGCCTGCTATAAGAAAGTGACTCAGCACCAACCACGCAGCTCCCTGATCTTTTCAGCCATTGGCTATGAAGGACACACTGTAACACCCTATAGGCTGAACCTGTGTATATAAGCTAGCTTACTTCCTGAATAAAGTGGATCTGCATCACTGAACCTGGTCCCTGGAGTCAGGTCTTTGCGTCTCTGTCGTCCTCACCCCTGGCAGGACTTGTCCACAATTGGCGCCCAATGTCGAGCAGGGACCTAACCGGCATCCAAGGGACAGGTTAGTGACCCTGGGAAACCTTCTCCCCCACTCCCGAGCTCCACAGGCTCAAGCCCTCTATGCCCTATTGCAGAGTAGACGAGTTAAAGTTAGTGAAAAGGATCTCTGTACTTACTGGAAGTCCTCTCTGGTCTCAATCCCTGGATTGAGGATGCGCCTCTTTGGGACCCAGATACTTGGGCCTGAGCTTTCCAGCATGTTCGTTCGGCTGAAGTACATGGGGGCAAACCTTCCCTCTCGGCCTCATTCCTGCCCTGCTAGCGATACAGGCCTGCCTGACCGGTGCTCCTCCTGGGGACCCTCCGCAGGTCCCTAAGGTCCTACAGGCTATTCCTCTCTCTGAGGAATCCCTACCTTTGTATTCGCCCCTCTCCACTGAGGAGGAAAGTAGTTTAGCCTCCGAGTTTGACAAAATCGCGGCTGAGCGCGCAGAAACGAAACCAACCGAATTGCTAACTGCGCCATCAGCTCTGCGCTGGTAAAAGCAGAAGTCGCTACTTTCACATTCCCTGCCAGGCTCAGTGCCCCATCCCAGCCTCTCAGATGCCATTTTCTACCGCAGCTCTAACTCCAACACGTGTTCCTGCTGCAGACCCATGGGCCAGCCTGTACGCCCCCATGTGTCTTTTTTCTTCCTGTCTGTCTTGTCTATTTTTCTGTATCTCTCTCTCTCTCTCTCCTGCCCCTCTCTCTCTGAAATGATGCTGGAAGGACCCAGCCACGGCACAGTGGCAGGGATCACACCATCTTCTAGCGCAAGGGAGAGGTTATACTTGTGTTTTTCAGCCAATTTGGATCCCAGGAACCCCCCAACCTGCTTGACAGGGTTTCTTGGGCACCACTAAGTGGTTCAGTCTTCACCTGTCCAAAGCCACAGCCCTGGCCTTCTCCACACCGACTACGCCTGAGGGGAGGAGGTCCTCAGTGCTCCAGAAGAAGACCTCGTGGCCGGCGTGCACGCCCCATCACTTGGGGGGATGTGGAGGCTTTGGTGGGGTGGGCCCAGAGAATTGCCCCTGACGGGCCCCCAGGCCCTGGTGCTCTGTTCTTACTTATGTGTGCTATAGTGACCGCTGACTCCCAGACACAGGTAGCAGCAGCCCAGGGCTCAAGCCTGGCAGCGCGAGCTCCTGTTTTCAGTTCATCTTTGGAAGATGAGGAGAATTGGGCTGGAGTTGCATTTCACAGACTCTAGAAGGTAAACGGCAGCAGCTATGGTGGGAGGATGAACGGAAACCAGGCTTGCATCGCCGAGTGGCCCCTGGAACGGCAGGGAGTGCCTGCTAAGCTGCTGGTGGGTTCGCTGACATTTTGGGACATAGGGGTGAATGCCATCATGCTCTCCAGAGCAGAGATGGAAATGCTGACTGCCATTGTCACGTGCTCCTCTTTGGGACAGTGTAAGACCTGCCAGGATGGCAGGGATGAGGGGGGTGGCTGAGGCCCCATGTGCATGGACTGATTTCCTGGACTATGACCTGAGTGAGCACTGGCTCCTTTGTTTGATGGACTTATGAATTTTGGACAATGTGAAATACCCTGATGGGGGTGGGGGGGTGGCTTTGCTGGAGGCCCTTCCCCTGCCTTGGGAAGCTTTTCCCATGGCTAGAAAGAAGGCTGAGGACATTTTGTGCTTTTGGCAAAGTGCTCAGAGACTGGTGAAATGTACCTTTGTAATTGTTGAAATTGGATGATTTGTCATGTTGTTGTAATTTGTGTAATGTGCCTTGCAACCATATGCAGTACGCAGCCCATGGCAAGCCATCCGTTCTGTGTTTGGATGCTGAGACCTTTGTGGGAAGGGGGCGTGCATGAACCTACGTCCATTTTTTACAGTCAAAATAGAACTGTGTTTAACAGCACCTAGAAGGTCTCTGTAACACAATGGGAGGGAAATGACATCCCAACCCCTAGGAGGAATCCCCTATTTAAGACCCCCATTCTGTTTCCTAACTAGTCAAACATTACAGAAGCTTGCCTGATTGTTTAATCCAGCTAATCTATTAGCAGATAGTATAATAGGTATTATAGTAGTTTTAGTTCTACTAGGGTTCCATTGCATAATGCGTAGCATTCAGAAGCTACAACAACAGCAAGCTGTCATTCATCAAGTCCAATTGGCTCTAATTAAAAGAGAAGGGGGGTTGTGGGTGGAATGCAGAGCGCATTCCTAGCAGATGTGGCTGATGCAATGCTGTGAGAACACTCCAGCTCCCAGAACCCTCCTGGGCACACCCAGGAAGGGAGCTCGCCCGCTATAAGGAAGTGACTTAGCGCCAACCACACAGCTCCCTGACCTTTTCAGCCATTGGCTATGAAGGACATGCTGTAACAGTCTATAGGCTGAAACTGTGTATATAAGCTAGCTTAATTCCTGAATAAAGTGGATCTGCATCACTGAACCTGGTCCCCAGAGTTGGGTCTTTGCATCTTCATCGTCCTCACCCCTGGCAGGACTTGTCCACATTTTCTGAAGACAAACACTTTGTTTACTGTCATAATATCAGTAGTCTTCTCAGCCAGCTAGGTGTTACCAGCTAGGTGTCCAACAGAATGGCAGCTATTTCTTGACAGCTCTAAATGGAGTATGAAATGTGTTCTCCTACACAACAGTAATGTTTATGCAGCAGTTCCAATTGGTTATTCAACTCATCTGCGAGAAGATTATAATGACATAAAAATTGTCTTTGACTTTCTGAAGTATGAGGAGCATAACTGGATCATTTGTGTGGATCTTAAAATGGTAAATTTCCTAATAGGACCACAGAGAGGTTTCCCGAAGTATCCTTGCTTTCTGTGTTCGTAGGACAGCCGAGCTCGGTAGAAATACTGGACACAGAAGGAGTATCTGAAATTTGAAGTTCTGGAAGTAGGAATGCAAAATATTGTAAATGAACCTGTAGTTAATTGAGACAGGATCATTTCCCCCCCACTTCACATCAAACTTGGCTAATGAAGCAGTTTGTTCAGGCTTTGAATAGAGAAAGTGAATGCTTTCAACATATTATTTCTGCTTTTCCTGCCTTGTCTTTTGAGAAGATATAAGCAGGTGTATTCGATGGAGCTCAAATCTGAACCCTCATACGTGATGAAGAATTTTCCAGGAAAATGAATAAGGAGGAGAAAGCAACATGGCAATCTTTTGTGGCAGTTACAAAGAACTTCCTTGGCAACAAAAAAGCAAAAAACTATGAACTTCTGGTTCAAAGGATGCTGTTGGCTTTCTGCGACATTAGATGTCACATGAGCGTTAAGATTCACTTCTTGAACAGTGACCTTGATAAGTTTCCTGAAAATCTTGGAGCTGTTAGTGATGAGCAGACTACTGCTGGAGCATCAAACGAGATTGTCTTCAACAAGTACACAAACGCAAGAGCTACAAACGCAAATTTTTGCCTGAATAAAATTTAAATAAGTTTTGCGCAAATTTTATAATTAAAATAAGTGTTTTAATATGTTCTATTTTGAAATTGTAGACAAATTTGATGCAATCATATCTTTTAGTGTATTAGTATATTTACTGCATTATATAAATTATTATAATGATGCCCAAGAAGACATTCTACTTCATTATGTTAAACTAAATGTTGAAAATTTTACAATAAGATGAAAACCTAAAATCTTGAATTGCAAAAATACTGTAGCTCAGTGGTCCCCAACCTTTTTTGGGTCACGGACCTGTTTAATGTCAGAAAAGATTTTCACAGACCAGCCTTTAGGGTGGGACAGATAAATGTATCACTTGACCGAGACAAGCATTAAGAGTGAGTCATAGACAGATGTAACAGAGGGAATATGGTCATTTTTTAAAAATAAAACATTGTTCAGACTATATATAAATAAAACAGAAATAATGTAAGTTATTTATTCTTTCTCTGCAGACCGGTACCAAATGGCCCATGGACCGGTACTGGTCCACGGCCTGGGGGTTGGAGACTACTGCTGTAGCTTACAGAGAAAACTTATGTCAGATTTGAAATCAGCACACTCGAATTAGGTAAGAACATGTATTTTTGTAGATGCAACAAAAGTTTTGTTCCCCAGTGTAATAGTTCTTATGTATTGAGTGCTGTCTAAATGCTTGGGACTTTGTTAGGTAGATAACATATAATGTCATTCTCTTTTCCTAATTCCAGAATATCCTGTCAAATAAAGTTAATAGTTTTAGGCCCTATTTTACAGAAACTAAAACTGAAACGTAAAGGTTAAACATTAACAGTGACTAATGGAGCTAATGAGTGGTTCAGGTGAGAGTCCACCCATACAATTTTTACTAAAAAACACGTTTCTTTCACATTCTACAATATCGTAAGAGGTTAAAAATGAGTTTTACTCATGCTGTATCTCTATCAGCCATCATATGAGTAATATCAAGGTTTCTTTAATTTCTTTTCTTAAACAAAGTTTGGAAGCATGAAAATGGTTTCTATGTCATGTTGCTAGGACACCAGGAAATCCCCAGGATTATGTCCCTGAAACAAGGGAAAAATAATTTGTAAAATACAACGCTTGCCAGAAATATTTCTTATCTGTGGCCTTTATATTTTTCAAATTGTTCTTGTCAGTTTGTATAAATGGAGTTTTATTGACCAGAGCCTGGAGGGTTAGTTCTGATGGCCACCTATCAACATAACATCACTTTGGACAGTCAGAGGCTAGATAAGTGACATATGTGAGGGATATCTATGTGGCAAGGAGTCAGCAGGGGAGGGAAGTTGGTATTGACCAGGGAGATCTTTGCAAGAGCAGGAGGGCCATATTCTTAACTATCATAGAATGTGACCCTTTTCATTATAGGAGAAAAAAAAAGTGTTGTTTGTGTGTATAAAAAGCATTTTCATTACTTGAACTGAAAATTTGTTAAACAAAATGTATTAGCAAAGAAGTGAGAAGTAGAAATTCAATGAATGAGGGACTATACATATTTTCTATGACTCACAATAAATATTATAGCATGTCTCCAACATTGTAAACACCATCATCTTCAAATATAGATTACAATGTCCTATAAAGAAGAATAGGACATCCTGAATTTCCTTCCCATGAGTTCCATATCCATTGTCATTTAAATTGTTCACTCCTGTTGGGTATCAATGCGTGAGGGGTAGGTGGTGAGGGAAAGGGAAGAATAGTGATGGACTGAACTGAAAAAAGAGATTGTGGCTCTGGGGTAAATAACTAGAATAAGACCCTAACTTTTTTCATCCAGAGAATAATCAGATATTTTCTTTTGAATTTAACTTCAAAGTTCAACATTTCATTAGAGAATGTCAATTAAACCTAGGACATCCCCTCCAAAAAACTGGTGAGTTTTCAAGTGTTTACAACCATACAGTTTCACACTAGACAAAATCCAAACCTCATCTGGTTTTTGTTGCACGAGTGGCAAAACTTTAAGGGATTAAAGTTGAACCAACAATCCTGCTTCTAATAGTAGCTGTTGCCTGCTGTTAATAAAATATTCCTTTTAAGATATTATTGTTGAATTTCCTGCTTCTGTGCGAAAATGTTTTTTCAGAACAAGCAATTAAATTACCTGTCCATGTGCAACACATCACGACACAGCGGCAGGGGTAGTATTCATCCTTCTCCTTCCCTACACCTCCCACATCCCGTCTCTCCGTTGTCGGGGTGCTGTCCCTCTTTCAGATAGCCTTCCTCTCCCTCCAACTAGCATCATCATGTGTAATTATTCAAGTATTTACAGCATCAAATTTCCTCTTTCAGTGTGTCATGATGAATGTGTTTAGGACTTTTAATAAGATGGTGCTTTAAACAAATTACCTTTAGAAAAATACAAGTTTTAAATCAAAGATTTGTCCTATATTTTACATCCCTGTCCATTGTGTAAGAGCTAACAGTAAATTGTTCTTGAATCCCAGGCTCTGTAACATAACAAGAAAAGAAATAGATTGTGGTCCTGTTGGAAAAATTTGGCATAAACCCCTGTAAACACTTGAAAACAATGAGAATATTCAACAAGATATTTAAAACATTTAGCTGTTACCTTGTTTTTAGGAAAAACACATTTGGAAAACACCCTTGAATTATTGTCTCTTTGCATAAAGCAGTGGTCCCCAACCTTTTTTGGGTCACGGACTGGTTTAATGTCAGAAAATATTTTCACGGACTGGCCTTTAGGGTGGGACGGATAAATGTGTCACGTGACCGAGACAAGCATCAAGAGTGAGTCTTAGACAGATGTAACAGAGGGAATCTTGTCATTTTTTAAAAATAAAACATCATTCAGACTTAAATATAAATAAAACAGAAATAATGTAAGTTATTTATTCTTTCTCTGCGGACCAGTACCAAATGGCCCACGGACTGGTACCGGTCCGCGGCCTGCGGGTTGGGTACCACTGGCATAAAGGATATATTCAGAGTCTGAAAGACATTCTGGAGTTAGTTTTTAACTGATTTATTAGCATACTCTTCTTACCAGGGTTTTCTATCTGTTTGTGTGTCTGTTTACCACACTGTGTGAGCACGGAACAAATAATTTTACACAAAATCAAATAATTTTACACAAAATCTTCTTTATAAGAAGCATTTTCTTACTGGAATGCTGTTGTGACAAGGTTTAATATTTATCTTCTTGGCTTAACTTGCTCTACTCAAATCCATACATTTGTGAAATATCTTTACTATAAATATCAGCTTAAGGTAAAGCTTTTATTGTCATTTACTTTCAAGACTGACTTTAGGGGAGAGGGCTGGCTATATGTTCATTACTCAAAAATAACGAGGATTGATGGAAATCTTCACAAGTGAAAAAAATCTAATGAAGTAGTGCTCTTATGCCTCTAAAGCAGGGGTCGGGAACCTCTGGCTCGCGAGCCAGATGTGGCTCTTTTGATGGCTGTATCTGGCTCGCAGACAAATCTTTAATAACAATAAATGTTAAAAGTATAAAACATTCTCTTGCCTGACCAGGTGGTGGGGCAATGGATAGAGCATTGGATTGGGATACGGAGGACCCAAGTTGGAGACCCCGAGGTCGCCAGCTTGAGCGCGGGCTCATCTGGTTTGAGCAAAGCTCACCAGCTAGGACCCAAGGTTGCTGGCTTGAGCAAGGGGTTACTCCGTCTGCAGAAGGCCCACAGTCAAGGCACATATGAGAAAGCAATCAATGAACAACTAAGGTGTTGCAAAAAAACCCTGATGATTGATGCTTCTCATCTCTCTCTGTTCCTGTCTGTCCCTCTCTCTGACTCTCTCTCTGTCTCTATAAAAAAAAAAAAAAAAAAAAAAAATTAAAAAATAAAACATTCTCATGTATTACAATCCATTCATTTCCTACTGCTCATGTTCATGGTTGCAGGTGGCTAGAGCCAATCACAGCTGTCCTCCGGGACAACACCAAATTTTTATTGGATAATGCGTAACGTACATGGGTCGTTGTATGGCTCTCATGGAATTACATTTTAAAATATGTGGCATTCATGGCTCTCTCAGCCATAAAGGTTCCCAACCCCTGCTTTAAAGCCTAAAGTTATTACTAAATTTTATATCTTTATTTTTTACTTCCAATGTCATCTTCATTATTTATAAAAGCCTTATTGAGAATTTGCATAAAATATTACAACTCCCAAATCAGCATCCTTCCCTTTTAAGGTGGATAAGCAATCATTTAATCATCTATTAATCCAACAGGAAGATATATTGAGATTTTATTTGTGTGTATGGCATTGTGCTACTCCTTTAGGGAAAGTGCTAGAGGCAAAATTTATACTCTCAAGTGTCTTTTTGTTTAGTGAAGAGAGACTGTATTGTATATGAAATCATAATGTATTATCATAAACTGGGAAGAATAATTTAAAAGTTTTATTATGATGAGCTAAGCTGAATTGTTAAGGAACTTTTTCTAATATACATATACACATATAATATTTACATATAAATATGTGTGTGCATATATAGTATATACTTGTTTAAATATGTATATATGAGTGCATATGTGTGCAATATGGATATATATTATTTAGAAAAACCTATACACCGAGGGTCCTCAGGTTACAACAGTCTCGACATACAATGTTTCAAGGTTATGACGCTCACTCCCATAAAAACTTTAAAAAATTGAGATGTGAGTGTGCTGGCTTACACCGTTAGCATCATACTTACTACGTGGGCGAACTAATTTAGTTGTACGTGGTGGAAGAATATGCAGTAACATAGTATATGAGTGAGGGAATTGTGTTTCTATGTTCCAGATTATGATTTTATAACTATAGTTAAGTGACACCAAAATTCGGGTTACATCACTGTCGTAGGAACAGAACTGTTTTGTAACCTGAGGACCCCTGTGTAGTAGGAAATCCTCTCTTACCTTCCAGCTTAACTCATCACAGTATACTATTCCTTCATAATGTATCCCAGGTTTTCTTGGTTTATAATAACATATTATGATTTTAAAAATAATACCTACCTTTCTTCACTAAGATATAACACTCACTTTGGCTCTTTATTTACCATTTAGCTAATATATATATCATATACACATATAAATATCTAAAAATAAGTTTTAAGTGACAAAGAGTTAAGAAAGCATTCTTAAGTAAGAGACCAGTAATGGTAAGGAGCCTGCCACTGACAGAAAGGAGCAGAACAGACTCAAGGAACTGAAAGGAGACAGCAGAAGAGCAATGTGACTGGATGAGAGAGGATGGGGCAAAGTAAGGAGATGATGGAGGAGTGTTAGCGAAGAGCCAGATGGCACAGGATTTGTAGGGATTTATCATAAAAACAATGGGGAGACATTGAAGAATTTTATTAGAGAGATATATGACTCTGAATTACATAGAAAAAGCAAACTGATAGCAGCAGCATAACTAATGGAGTGAAGAGAGGTAAGAATGGATGCAGGGAAAACAATAAGGTAACCATTACTAATTTTAATTGTAGCTTGACCTAAAATGGATGCAGAAAACAACAACATGGATTTAAGAAATATTTAGAGGCCCTGGCTGGTTGGCTCAGTGGTAGAGCATTGGCCAGCATTTGGATGTCCCATGTTCTGTTCCTGGTCAGGCACACAGGAGAAGCAACCATCTGCTTCTCTACCCCTCCCTCTCTCCCTTCTTTCTTTTTCTTCTTCCACAGCAATAGCTCAATTGGTTTGAGTGCATTGGCCCCAGGTGCTGAGAATGGCTCTGTGGAGCCTCTGCCTCAGGCACTAAGAATAGCTTTGCTGAGAGCATGGCCCAAGATGGGTAGAGTATTGGCCCCAGATGGGGGGTTGCGGGTAGATCCCAATTGGGGTGCACGTGGGAGTTATCTATCTCTCCTCTTCTCACTTGGAAAAGGAGAAAAAAAAATTTAAAAATATTTAGAGGGTAAAATTAACAAATTTTGGAGGCTGGCGGTCATGGTGGTGGTGTATCAGGAAAGGGAAAGAATGATTGAGGTAGTCTTTAAATTGAAGCTGTTCTAGAAATCATTCTAGACCTTACCAGGAACATTTGTTCTTCAGATGACATACAAAAATAGATTTACATCAGCGATTGGCATATAGCTGGTGATAAAACATTTCTTGAATGAAATGAGTGAGTGAGTGGAATTGAGAACAATGTGAGCAGGAGTCACCAGTTATATTGCAACAACATACTTTTTTGTTTGTTTGTTTGGGTTATCCTAGGAAGTTTTCACAAGGCAATGACAGTAAGAGTCACAAAAAGCCAGTGATACCTTAGAGACTGGAGTACAGGGAAATAGTTAATTACCACACAGGAAGGACCACAGGAAACTGAATGAATTCAAGACTAAAAGGAAGAAAATTTAAAGTGACTTAGAGAAATTGTGCAAGAGTCTTGCACAAATCTGGCTATGTGTATAGAGTATGTAATCTAATGGAAACTTGGGTCCCTCTGGACCAAGAGCAAATAATATCCACAGGACATCAAGTCCTTCTCCAGCACAACAAAACAACAGGCCAGTAGCCAATTATGATAGTAGCCAAGCAGATGTCCCACTGGTTTTTAAATCAGACGGAGCCTTAGTTTGTTGTAATTATTACATCCTTGCTGCAGTACTTTCTGTTTATGAAATTTTGTTTCAATGTTATCGCATAATAATCAGCTAATTATCAGACAAGTCTTATGTACTTTCTTGGTGAATAATTGTACAAAGTGGTGCACTGTAGCTATGTGCTCTTTTCTTCAAGAGAAATGGAATGATTGAATAGGAAAAATCTAAATCAAAAGATTCTAACAAAGCTCTAGAGTTAAGATCTCTAGTTCTTAGATTATATTTCACATCTGATTCCTCTGTTTCTGCATATTATTTTTTCAAGTAAAAATCAGATCCCCACCTTCTTGGCTATCCTTTTGCCCATCCAGTTTTGGGTTTCCCTTGCTCTGTAGGCATTCTAAATATAGGTATCTACTAAAGTCTAGGCCTATTGTTTTCCTTCTTGTCCTATATCTTCTCTTCCATGGCAATGTGTGATAGTTTATGGACTTAATTTAGCACTTCTGCATAGTTACTCCCTAAAACTAGTTTTGACTCCTAAGTTATATCTTAATACTAAATTTAGTTAGAATTTCTGTGAGTTCCTTATACACTGGTAAAACTATACTAGTATCTGTATTATCTAATTTAATTTTTTAAACTCTGGAGCTATAACTAATATATACAATTTTACAAATCGAAATGGAGACTTAGTAAAGTTGAGTAACTTACTTCAATGCTCCAAGTAGGTAGATATGGACCCAGATCATCATGGCTTTAGGACTTGAGCTTAGAGTGTTGTGATTGACTCCGCTGTGATATAACTGCATGTTAACCTTCTGTGGACATCTCTGCCTAGCTGCCTTAAACAGACATTTCTTCTTCCTTATTGCTAAGGCTGTGTTCTCAATCTCTTTAAAATTACATCATCATACTTTTCCCTAAACTGTTCCCCATACACCCAATTATCTTCCAATTCCTAAGAACTCTACTTTGCTATATGTTTTCCATTTGTCTCCTGTGTTTCATTTTCACTGTGTCTGCTTAAGTCAGGTGTTGGTACCAGCTACCTTGACTATTGCTATAGTCTCATAATTGATATTTCTGCATGCAGATTTACTACTTTCTCATTTGTCCTTCCCAATGCTTTCAGACTAATTTTAAAATGCAAATTAGATTTTATGATTTATTTATTTAAAATAAAACATTAATAGTACCCATTGCCTAGAATATGAACTTTAAGCTTCTTAGACCATTACTGAAGTCCCACAGCGATTATGTCTATTCCTGCGTAAAGTCTATTTTCAACAAAATGGTCCCTGTAATCTCACCTTGCATTTCCCACTGCTTCAAAAATTTCTCCTATATAGAATTTTCAGGGCATCTGTCTAAGACAGTAGCTTAGGAAGACCCTGAATTCATCTCTTCCATAACTACATCTTATGTACACCTACAGACAGACTAATATCCCTAGAGAACTGAGGACTGACTAAAATGCTTCTGTACAACAAATGAAAGAGAGACAAAACAGAAGTAGGAAGGAGAGATGAAGACACCGTGCCATGGGAACTCCTCCACCGTGCACTGACCCGAAGGTGGGAGCAGTCACTGAAAGGCTGGGGAGCAGACTTCCCACCCTGGGACACAGGGTTTAAAGGGCACATAGGCTGTGCAAAAGGAAATCCATTGACACACCAAATGGGAGGAGAACTGCAAGGATAGTCTCTGGCATTTGAGAGTGCCATCTGTGGCCCTCCTACCACCTTTTGATCACATAGGCAGGAGTGCAATCCAGGCACTCTGGCCACCTGGCCATTGCTGATAGGGTGTGCACCAGGCCTACACCAATTTTGCAACTTGACCCTGGGACACCCTATGGCCTGAGCCAGTTTCAAATACAGATCCTGCCTCTGACCAAGGTGGCTCCCACAGTTCAGCCCCTGGGATACTGCATGGCTTGTACCTAATCTAGACTTAGTTCTGGGCCTTTGTGCTCCTCCCTGGGACTTCCACCAGACTGACATACTTCAACTCCAGTTTCAACTGGCCTGCCAAGGTGGCCCTGGTGCTGCATGCCCCCAGGACTCCCTATGGCTCGTACTCATTCCAGCTCCAGATCCAGCTGGCCACCAAAGACATCTGGCACACACAGGTGTCTACAAAGGGAAGCTCCTGCACAAGACTACCTCTTACAAAATGAGGAGATGTTGCTGCTTCATTTAATTCATAAAAACAGACACAGAGAGACAGCCAAAATCAGGGGACAGAAAAATATGTTCCAAATGAAAGAACAAGACAAAACCCCAGAAAAAGAATTAAATAAAATGAAGACAAGCAAATTACTAGATAAAGATTTCAAAATATTGGTTATAATGATGCTAAATGTACATAGGAGAAAAACAGAGAAACTCAGTGAAAATCTCAACAGAGATAGAAAATATAAAATAGAACTAATCAAAACTGAAAAAATACAATAACTGAAATGAAATATATGCCAGAGCCTTATTTTTTTTAGCATAATAATCACTAGGTCATAAGTTTCTTTATGTAAAGAGTTTGCCATCTTGTTGTGTAAAATAAACAGATGAGCCATGGGGAAATTTTAGGTGCTTTCTGAGGGCAGAAAGAAGTAAGTTAAAGTGTCCAAAATCTATTATGTGAAACAAATCATCTAGGAATTAGAGAATGATGATACTTATGAGAAAAAAGTGCTTTAGGGTGTAGGGAGTTTTGCTGTACTTAAGGCAACCTATTGAGATATTTTGCATAGAAATCTGAGAGTAGTTTAATAAAATATATAGCCTTCCAATTATTTCATTTCATTCAGATAATTCTACAGTCTTGGCTCCCCAATAAGGTGAAAGATAAAGACAAAAGAACACTGTAGCCCTGGATAGGTAGTTAAGTTGGTTAGAGGATCATCTCAATATACTAAGGTTACAGATTCAATCCCAGGTCAGGAAAAACACAAGAAACAACGAATGAAGGCATAAACAAGTGGAACAACAAATTGATGTTTCTCTCTTTCTCCCTCCCCTCTCTCTCTAAAATGATTTTTTTTTAATTTTTAAAAGAAAAAAAAATACACAAGAGTTAGTCAGTATCAGATTAAGTGATAAATAAGAGGAGTCAGCAAACTAGAAAACAGGGTAGTGGAAACCACCCAAATGGAATAGCAAATAAGAAGTTAAACATGAGGACTGTTTAAGGAACCTCTGGGACAACATTAAGAGTACAAACATTCAAATCATAGGATTCCCAGAAAGCAAAGAGAGAGAGAGAGAAAATGACAGAAAACCTATTTAAAGATTACTTTCTGAAAATTCCCCCTACCTGGTGAAAGAAACAGACATTCAAGTTCAGGAAGCACAGAGGGTCCCAACCAGATGGACCCACACCAAGACATATCATAATTAAATTGTTAAAGATAAAGAATCTTAAAATAGCAAGATAAAAGCAGCTAATTACATACAAAGAGTCCTCTATAACAGTGGTCCCCAACCTTTTTTGGGCCACGGACCAGTTTAATGTCAGAAAATATTTTCAAGCACTGGCCTTTAGGATGGGATGGATAAATGTATCATGTGACCGAGACAAGCATCAAGAATGAGTCTTAGACAGATGTAACAGAGGTAATATGGCCATTTTTTAAAAATAAAACATCATTCAGATTTAAATATAAATAAAATGGAAATAATGTAAGTTATTTATTCTTTCTCTGCGGACCAGTATCAAATGGCCCATGGACTGGTACCAGTCCATGGCCCAGGGGTTGGGGATCACTGCTCTATAAGACTACTATATAAAGTTTCTGATTTTTCAGCAGCAACTTTACAAGCCAAAGGAGATGACATGATAAATTTCAAGTGATGATAGAAAAAAATCTACAACCAAAGAATATGATACCCAGTGATGTTATCATTCAGAATTAAAAAAGAAATAGTTACCTAAACAAGCAAAAGTTAGAGGAGTTAATCACACTAAACAGCATTAATGGATATATTATTGGGACTTCTTTAAGTGGGAAAAAAAATCCAAAACTAAAAATAAGAAAAAGGTCAACATTTAGTAAATGCAGTGGACGGGATGATTATAAAAATAATATGAAGGTTAAAAGACAAAAGTATTAAGAGATGTGTAATTATAGTAATAAATTAAGGGATATATACATACACAGAAGATGTAAAATATAACATCAGAAACATAAATATATGGGGCAAAAAAATACAGTGCTTTTAGGATGCATTCAAAGTTAAGTAACCATCAACTTAAAATAGCTTGCTATAATGTTGGAGAGGCTGTGGAGAAAAAGGAACCCTCATACACTGTTGGTGGGAATGTAAAGTAGTACAACCATTATGGAAGAAAGTATGGTGGTTCCTCAAAAAACTGAAAATAGAACTACCTTATGACCCAGCAATCCCTCTACTGGGTATATACCCCCAAAACTCAGAAACATTGATACGTAAAGACACATGCAGCCCCATGTTCATTGCAGCATTGTTCACAGTGGCCATGACATGGAAACAACCAAAAAGCCCGTCAATAGATGACTGGATAAAGAAGATGTGGCACATATACACTATGGAATACTACTCAGCCATAAGAAATGATGACATCGGATAATTTACAGCAAAATGGTGGGATCTTGATAACATTATACGAAGTGAAATAAGTAAATCAGAAAAAAACAGAAACTGCATTATTCCATACGTAGGTGGGACATAAAAGTGAGATTAAGAGACATTGATAAGAGTGTGGTGGTTACGGGGGGGAGGGGGGAGAGGGAGAGGGAAAGGGGGAGGGGGAGGGGCACAAAGAAAACTAGATAGAAGGTGACAGAGGACAATCTGACCTTGGGTGATGGGTATGCAACATAATTGAACGACAAGATAACCTGGACATGTTATCTTTGAATATATGTATCCTGATTTATTGATGTCGCCCCATTAAAAAATAAAATAGGCCCTGGCCGGTTGGCTCAGCGGTAGAGCGTCGGCCTAGCGTGCGGAGGACCCGGGTTCGATTCCCGGCCAGGGCACACAGGAGAAGCGCCCATTTGCTTCTCCACCCCTCCGCCGTGCCTTCCTCTCTGTCTCTCTCTTCCCCTCCCGCAGCCAAGGCTCCATTGGAGCAAAGATGGCCCGGGCGCTGGGGATGGCTCTGTGGCCTCTGCCCCAGGCGCTAGAGTGGCTCTGGTCGCAACATGGCGACGCCCATGATGGGCAGAGCATCGCCCCCTGGCGGGCAGAGCGTCGCCCCCTGGTGGGCGTGCTGGGTGGATCCCGGTCGGGCGCATGCGGGAGTCTGTCTGACTGTCTCTCCCTGTTTCCAGCTTCAGAAAAATGAAAATAAATAAATAAATAAATAAAATAAAAAAATAAAATAATAAAAAAATAGCTTGCTATACACAAAACTAGTTATATATGAATTTCATTTAACAAAAACCCAAAAACCTATAATAGAAATAAAAAATGAACCCCAAAACTCATTAAAGGATGGCATCAATGTATAAGAAAATAGAGCAAGAGAACAAGAAAGGAGAACTGCAAAAACAAAAATAAAACAATAAAATGGCTGTATGTATGTATCCATAATTACTTAATATGTAAATAGACTAAACGCTCCAATCAAAAGACCTAAGGTGGCTAAGTGGATAGAAACAAGACCTGGGCATACACTCCCTAGAAGAGACTCACTTCAGATTGAAACATATGAACAGTCTCAAAATAAAGGGATGGGACAAGGTATTTCATGTAAATGGAAACAAAAAAGAAAGCTGTGCAGCAAACCTATTATCCAACAAAATAGGCTTTAAAACAAAGGCTATAGCCACAGAAAAAGAGGGACATTACATAATGGTAAAGGTATCAATTCCAATAAGAGGATATATCACTTGTAAATGTCCCACATAAGAATAACTAAATAAATAAAACAAATATTAACAGAGACAAAAAGAGATATCTATAGTAATACAGTAATAGTACAGGATTTTAACACCCCACTAACATCAATGACATCAGGCAGAAAATCAACAAGGCAACAGTGGCTTAAAAATGGCACATTAGATTAGATGGATTTGATAAATACTTCCAGAACATTCTACCAAAAATTAGCAGAATACACATTTACGTCAAGTGCAAATGGAACATTTTCTAGGATAGATCATATATTAAGTCACAGAGTAAATCTCAGTAAGTTTAAAAAGTTTGAAATCATGTCAGTCATTTTCTCTGATCACAATGGTGTGAAACTAGAAATAAATAAGAAAGTTGTAAAAAATGAAACAAAAATGTGCAGGCTAAATAACATGCTACTAAGCTAAAATTGGGTCAATTAAAAAATCAACAGAGAAATCAAAACAAATCTTGAGACAAATTAACATAAAACACAATGATTCAAAATCATTGGTTCACAGCTAAAGCAGTTCTAAGATGTCTTAGCAATGCAGGCCTACCACAAGAAATTAGAGAAATCTAACCTTATACCTAAAGGAACTAACAGAGAAGAAACAAAGTCCAAAGTTTGTTGAAGAAAAATAATAAAAATCAGAGAAGAAATAAATAAAGATAAAAACTATAGAAAAGATTTTTCTAAAAGTATGATCTGATTCTTTAAAAAGACAAAATAGTTAAATTTTTAGCCAAAGTCAGCAAGAAAAAAGAGGGCTCAAATAAATAAAACAATAAATAAAAGAGGATAGTGACCACAGACAACATGGAAATACAAGGGATAATAAGAGAACAATTACATGTTAAGAAAGAAACAAAATTAAGTCAGTAATCAAAAGCTCCCAACAAACGAAAGTCCAGGTCCACAAGGCTAGACAGATAATTTCTACCAAACATCAAAGAATAATTAACACCTATCCTTCTCAAACTATTCCAAAAATTAAAGGGGGGTGGCGGGGACACTTGAACTAATTTAACAAGGTTAGCATTACTGTGATACCAAAACCAGACAAAGATACTACAATAAAGAGAAAATTGCAGATCAATATCCTTGATAAATGTAGATGTAAAAATCCTCAACAAAATGTTAGCAAACCAAACTCAGCACTACAGCAAAAAGATCATACACCATGATCAAGTAGTACTTATTCAAGTGATGCAAGGATTGTTCAGTATTCACAAATCAATCATGATGTACTAAACAAAATGAAGGATAAAATGTCATATGCTCATCTCAAAAAATGCAGAAATAGCATTTGATAAAATCCAACATGCATTTATGGTAAAAACTTTCTCAAAGTGATATAGGAGAAATATACCTCAGCATAACATAGGCCAGGCATGAAAAACTCACAGCTAACATTATACTCAGTGTTAAAATGCTAAAAGTGTTTTCTTTAAATACAGGAACAAGACAAAGATGCCAACTCTCACCATTCTCATTCAACATAGTATTGGAAGTCCTAGTTACACAATCAGACAAAATAATAATAATAATAATAATAATAATAATAATAAAACATATTCAAATTGGAAAGAAAGAAAAAAAATTGCCAGTATTTTCAGTTGACATACTATATATAGAACACTCTAAAGATTCTACCAAATAACTATTTGAATTAGTAAATTCAGTAAAGTCATAAGTTATAAAAATAATATTCAAAATCTCTGTGTTTGGTTTTTTTTTTGTATTTTTCTGAAGTTGGAAATGGGGAGGCAGTCAGACTCCTGCATGTGCCCGACTGGGATCCACCCGGCATGCCCACCAGGGGGTGATGTTCTGCCCATCTGGGGCATTGCTCTGTTGCAACCAGAGCCATTCTAGCGCCTGAGGCAGAGGCCACAGAGCCATCCTCAGCACCTGGGCCAACTTTGCTCCAATGGAGCCTTGGCTGCAGGAGGGGAAGAGAGAGACAGAGAGGAAGGAGAGGGGGAGGGGTGGAGAAGCAGATGGGTGCTTCTCCTGTGTGCCCTGGCCAGGAATCAAACCTGGGACTCCTGCACGCCAGGCCGACACTCTACCACTGAGCCAACCAGCCAGGGCCAAAATCTCTGTGTTTCTATAAACAAATAAACTATCAGAGAGAGAAATTAAGAAAAACAATCCCATTTACAATTTCATCAAAAAGAATAAAATATCTAGAGATAAATTTAACCAAGGAGATGAAAAGACATGCACTCTGAAAAACTGTAAGACACTGATGAAAGAAACTGGAGACACAAATAAATGGAATAATATACTGTGCGCATGGATTGGAAGAATTAATATTATTAAAATATTTATGCTACCAAAAGCATTCTATAGATTTAATGCAATTCCTATAAAAATACCAATGACATTTTTTCTACAGGATTGGAAAAATAATCTCAAAACTTATATGCAACAAAGACCCTAAGTAGCCAAAGCAATCTTGAGAAAGGACAAAGTTGGAGGTATTACGTTCCCTAATTTCAAACTATACCACAGCTATAGTAATCAAAACAGTATAGTACTGGCATAAAACCAGACACATAGATAACTGGAACAGAATAGAGAAGCCAGAAATAAACCCAAATTAATATGGTCAAGTAGTCTCTGACATTGGAGGCAAGACTATACAATGGAAAGAAGACAGTCTCTTTAATAATTGCTGCTGAGAAAACTGGGTAATGTGCTAAAAATGAAACTAGACTACTTTCTTATACCATAAACAGAAATAAATTAAAATACATTGAAGAAATATAAGATCTGAAACCATAAAACTACTAGAAGAAATCATAGGCAGAAAACTCTTTAACATTAGTCTTAGCAATAAATAGTTTTTTGGTATGTCTCCTAAGGCAAAGGCAACAAAATTAGAAATAAACAAATAGAACTACATCAAACTAAAAAGGTTTTGCACTGAGAAGTAAACCACCAACAAGATGAAAAGGGAACCTAATGAGTAGGAGAATATATTAGCAAATGATGTATCAAAAATAATATAAGGAACTCACATAAATCAACATAAAAAAACAAATAATCAAATTTAAAAATGGAAAGAGTACCTAAATAAACATTTCTCCAAAGAAGACATACAGATGGCCATCAGATACATGAAAAGATGCTCAACATCACTAATCACTGGGAAAAAAGCAAATCAAAACTACAGTGAATATCACCTCACACCTGTCAGAATGGCTATTATCAACACCCCCCCCCAAAAAAAACGGTTTTGGTAGAGAAAAGGGAACCCTATTCACTGTTGTTGGATTTGTAATTGGTACATTCATTATGGAAAATACTATAAAGATTCCTCAAAAAATTAAAAATAGAACTACTATGCAATCCAGGGATTTCACTTCTGGCTATTTATTTGAAGAAAACGAAAACAATAATTTGAAAATATATACGCTTCTCAATGTAAATTGAGGCATTGTTAATAGCAGCCAAGATATGAAAGCACCCAGGTGACCACTGATAGATGAACGAATAAAGAAGATATGGTTTATATATATAATGAAATTTTACCCACTTATAAAAAAAGAATAAAATCTTGCTATCAGTGACAACATGAATGGAACTATAGATATTATGTTAAGTCAGACAGAGAAAGACAATTACCATGTGATTTCACCTACCTATGAAGTCGAAAAAATGAAACAAATGAACATAAAAAATGAAACAGAAACAAACTCATAAAAAAAGAGAATAAACTGATAAACTGATAGTTGCCAGAAGGGAGAGAGGTGGGCATTGGGCTGAAAAACAGAAGCAGATTAAAAAGTACCAACTTCCAGTTTCAAAATAAATCATGGGTATGTAATGCACATCATAAGGAACAGAGTCAATATTGTGATATTATTGCATAATGATAGACGGTTACTAGACTGTGGTGATCACCTTGTAAGGTACGTAAATGTTGAATCACTGTTTATACCTGTAACTAATACAATATTGCATGCCAAGAATAATGAAAAATAAATTTTTGTAAATTAGAATTCTCAGCTCTCTACCAAGATGTTACTCTTACTCTCCAAATTTAATGAGCCTTAACATGGTGTGTACACTAAAAGATTTTTAAAAATTATAATATGTTCACTCTCTATCCCAGACAAAATGAATCAGTATCAATGTTTTTGAATTACTGTTACTTCCATGTTTAGAAATTACTGTTATATTTACTATTAGCTTACTGGTGACTTTATGCAAATAAATGAAACCCCTTCTTCAAAACACTTTGCTGCACTCTGTGAGAAAATTGTCATAATATATATGTATGTATAACTATTATATATATTATATATGTAATATCACATATATGTGAATGGCATCTTTTAATATGGTTCAGTGTACAACAAGCATTACCATATTCAAGAGCCCATAGTAATCTTACTTTAAGTTTCAATGAAATCATTTCCTCTCCATGATGACTTCTTCAGTCCCGGTTAGCCAGCAAAGTTTTCCCTGTATTAACCTCCTATAGTATTGTATATGAGGCCTTAGTTCCCTCTACACCTAAATCTTATTCTATACCGCTCATTAAAATTAGGGGATCGGGGAATATGCAAATACTCCAGTACTTTCGGCCTTTTGTATAGTGCATTTTCACCAATGAAATAAAAATTGGTTGTGCATCTCATTTGCATACTCAACTCTCTTTGACTTGTCTTTTGTTTTTTTGATCTTGTTTAATAAAAAAAATCAAATGCTTTTTTTTATTGCTTCATATTCAATTTAAAATATCCCTTAATTTTTGTGAGTAGTATATCTTACACACATTGTTAACTTCTGTGATAAAATTGAGTACTTGTTCATTTATTTTAATCCACAGTCCCTAGATACTAAACTACTAAACTACTAAACAAATATTTAGCAAAAGGATTTCACATGAGTCAGTTTTAGGAAAAATGGTTTCTGACTGGCAGTTGTGAGGGTTTCATTGATATTTTTTAAAAATTACATCTATTTCCCAAAGGTATTTAAACAACCTAAGATCAACGGAGACACGAAACAAAGAACAAAGAAAATAATGGTGAAGAAGGGGACAGACTGTGTCAGAATCTTAGCTGGGGCACGCTAGTTTGATCGAGCCTGAGCTTGTCCCCCTCAGCCGGGACCAGGGAACTGGAATGTGTTCCAAAGCTCTCATCATTAAAGAAAACTTATTCAGAGGACATCAGATTTCTTCATACACCAAACTCAAACTTTAATTAAGTAGATTTTTATGAAATAAACATTAAAATGGAGACGCTATTCAAAGAATTAACAAAAGTTTCAGAAATAAAAAAATTTTTTCAAAGACACAGAATCTAAAAGTCCCCATACAGTTTGGCCAATGACCACTTCTCCATCCTTAACTCTTACTACATCCTGCTTCACACCCTCTGTTCCTGCCATCCTGACTTCCTGGAATGTGCCAAACTACATCCATCCCTCCCCTGGCCTTCCACTGCCAATCCTCCTTATCCCAAAGAACTGCTGGTTCTGCTCTCTCTCTTCACTGAGCTTCTCTGATCAGCTCAAATGCTCTCTGTCTAGGGGCCAATGTATTTAAAAGAATAATCTCTCTCTCCTTTTAAGACCTCCCATTAAATAGACTTTCTTTAATTTTGCAATATACGGACCCGGATTACTGGAGTAAAAATTATCATATTCATAGTCCCAGTTACACTCAAGATTAGAAAATTATACAAGGTGTGTATCCTAGGAGCAGGAATGTGGACCATCATGGCATTCTGTCTACCACACCTGATACGCTCTATTCACGTTCAGAAGAGCAGATAGATAAATGGCTGCAAACCTCTCTGGAACTGACAGCTATTATACTTCCTATTCTGTATTGAAACTGGAGACTAGGTTTATTTAAATTTTATATTTGATATGTATTAAAAATATTGTACTTGTCTTTCCATCTTAAATTATTTGATTTGAATTTATAAATAGTAACATAAATACTACTAGCTGTGGATATTGAAAATTAACTTGTTGCTAATTCAAATTCAACAAACCAATTTACTTTAGGGTTATTGTCCCAGTAAAGCTCCAGCTCTACATCTATCAGGTGTCCCGGATTCGACTTCCCTGTGCAGTGGGACACTCCTGCTTATCAGCAGGACTGGCAGCCTCTTTGAGACAACTCTTGAGGCGGCTATGAGGATTGTACTTACTGATACTGAGACCAACTGTCACCATAGGAAAGACATGACCAACACACAAGTTAGTTGCAAGAATCACACAGGCAATTTATTACTCACAGATCCTACGGTGTGCCTGCTCAAGGGGCCCTGCTGGTGCTCCTCTTGGCTGTCGTGGTCAGAGCAGCGTGGAGACAGGCCACGTTCACGCTGGAGTCTGGACGACTGACTGCAGCAGCAGCCCCTCAGCTTTAGTACCCTTTTCTGGCAAAACAGGTGTTAATCTATGGAATTATCACATGAGACACTTTCTGGGATTTCTTCGCAGGGAGCTCTTTTTATCTATATATAATTTCACATACACACACGTTAATTGGGCCCTGTGCAGAGGGCGCAGTCTGGTCTGTCATCTCTGGACACACTAGATTAGCTCCCACCCAGAGGGTGTAGCCTTATTCACTTGCCTTAATGGCTTTTAATATTATATACTAACTTATTTCTATATATCTTCCATATTTTTCTGTGTTTCTACATATTTAATTACTATAACATTATATTACCATAACAGTTATATTTTATATGTGAAACATGCATTCTTATACCAGGGGTTTCTAAAGTAGGACTCATGCAATGCAAATCCCTGCTCCTTGTTAGGGAATCTGCATCATTTTAAGACGTATGTTCTCATTGTAATGGAACTTCTGATTCTAAACTTCCATGATCACTATAGATACATTTTATTATATATAAATAACTAAAGTCATCCCAACACGTTCTTCTTTTCTTACAGCATTCAGGTGTGGTTGTAGGAAATAGTGGGGAAGCATACAATAAACTGAGACTTCTACAATCTCTTGCCCATTCCATAGATTGTCCAAGCTGAATATAACACAAGAAATCGAAACAGTGCCTGTGACTTTGGGATTTAGGCATGAGAAAATTAGGAAGATTTTCTGAGCTGTGAAAAATACCTAGGTAATAATAATGCCTTCATTAGTAAAATTCTTACATATTTATTGATTATTCATTGATTGACTTTTATAAAGATATATTTTTCCTTTAAAAAATGACACAATATATTGTAAAAGATAGATGAGCTGGAAGACTGCTATTTGCAAACTCCTGAGGTGCTTTCCGGGTGTATTCTGAAACCAACCCCCATATGTGGAGGGCAGGTAGAGGCCAGAGAAAGAGACAAACCACTCCACTCAGACTGGTAGATGGCAGTTTTAATGAGCACGGGAACCTACCTACAAGGCTGATAACGGGTGCAGCAAGAGGGGTAGTTTTCTGCAACCAGCCACCAAATCTTAAAAGTTTATATAGAGGCCTTAGCTGGTTAGTGATCAGTCACGTAGAGCATCCAGATAGGATCAACACCACATTTTTTATCTCAGGGCTGTGTCCTTGGGTCAGCTTCTGGGAGTGGGGAAGGCAAGAAAAATGCACATTCCAAAGACTAGTATCAAGTTTGGGGCAGCTTAGCAAGAAGTACAGGGCATGCTGAGGTCAGATCCTTCTTGTTTAGGATTGGTGAACCATAGAGTGATTTTAGAAAAGTCCACAGGATGAGCCAATACAGGCCTCATGTATGAAAAAGCCACTGGAAATGGCTTGGCTAGGTACACAAGCTGTGTGTGGGGATTCAGGGAATCATCCAGGTGGGAGGAACAGTGTTAGCTAGACTGACCAGAGAGAGACTCAGATAAGGCACTTCCCTACACATTCAAGGAGAGCGCTCAGCAAGGGAACAATGGCTTCTGCCAGCTCTCTGTCTGGGAGAAAGGTGCCCCTCCAGCTCTTTCTCTGAAGCCAGACAGTTCAGATCTTTTCCTTAAGTCTTTTGCATATTTTCAGCAGCTGCTCCAATGCTGCAGCTCAGAGTGAATCTGTCAGCAAGTAAGTTCATGTATAGTCCTGAACACAATTGCCTGGGACTCCAGCAGCTCTCTGTCTCATTCAGGGGCAATCCCTGCTGGTTTTCACAGTCAGAAGTTGTGTGGACTTCTCTTCCCAGCACTGGAGCTTGGACCCCTGGGCTGGGCAGTGCAGTGTGGATCTGTGACACTTCAGTCCTTAGGAGGAGACCTCCACAGCAGACAGTCTGCCTGGTTTTTATCTGCCACACACGGGTGTGGGCGCAGCTGTTCGATATCTCCAGCCCTCCTACCACTCTCCATGGGGTTTCTTCTTTATGCCCTTAGTTATAGGACTTCTCTTCAGCTAGACTCCAGGCAGTTTCCAGCGATGGCTGTTTCATAGTTTACTTGTAATTTTGAAGTAGATGTAGGAGGATGAGAGTATAATATTTATCTACTCCACTATCTCAAACAGATGTCTCAAAATTTTACTTTCTGTAAATTAATTAATTACTAAATTTTTTAAGTGAAAAGAGGGGAGATAGAGAGACAGGTTCCTGCACGCACCCTGACTGAGACCCAACCAGCAACCCCCATCTGGGACCAAGGATTGATCAACCGAGCTATCCTCAGTGCGTGAGTTGACACTCATACCAGACAAGTTATCCTCAGCACCTGGGCTGATGTTTGGAAAGGAAGAACCACTGGCTGTGAGAGGGGAAGACAGAGAGAAGGGGGAGAGGGAAGAAGGAGAAGCAGATGGTCGCTTTTCACTCAGGCCCTGACCATGGATGGAACCTAAGACGTCTGCATGCAGACGAGTGCTCTATCCACTGAGCAACTGGACAGGGCAAAACTTCTACTTTTAAGTAATTATATAAAAAAGAGGCTCATTTGTTAATACATAAATTGAAAATCTTAATGTATTATGTTTCAATGCCAAATATATAGTAGAATATAAGCTGAAATTTAACTACCTTTTTGTCATTATAGACAAAAACTTCTTTAACTGATACTTGAATTTTTGTATTATATAGTTTTTACATCTCTACTGCTTATTTTTTAAATTAGAGTAAAAAAGAAGGTTGTAAGCTACTTTATGAAAACACTTGTCCATCAATAGCACCATCTGAATGTGTCTTGTCTCTATACCTAACCAAAAATAAATTCAATTTAATATACATGACAATATATATTTTTAAAGTATTGATCTTGAATTCTTAGAGACAATTCTTTTTACTTTTTTAGAATGGGAATCAAGTAATTGCATTTTTTTAAACCTGATAACAATGTTGATACAAATTTGCAGATAGATATACTTTCCCCCTCTATTTTTACTTGTGGTTTTGAATGAATTCTTTAATCATAATTTTATGAAAAAGTTTTTGCAATAAAAATAATTGGAGTTTAAAAGTGAATAGAGCTTTAAATGCTCTCCTCATAGTTGGCAGTATTCAGTTTTGGTAAACTGAAGCATACTTATTTAACAACCACTAAAATCTCAAATTGTTTTTTCTTTAATTTTCAGCAGATATATTTTGAATATTAAAAAAAAAAAACAGATACATTTGCCATCTTTATAATTGTTAATCCCTGAATATTTTATATCAGTGATTGGGAAAACTGCCTCACAATAATAGAATAGATATGTCACTAGTTATAATATTGTAGTAGGTAGTTTTAACACCATACGCTATGCCTAAATAATTTGCTTTGAGACCTCAGAGAAAGATGAAGAAATACAGAGATTATGGGATATTATATAAAGCTTTGAAAATGGGTAGAATTTGAACAAATGGAAAGAAAAAAAAATAAAGGACTTCTAGATAGACTTCTAGAAAGACTGGAAGCCCTTAAATCTAAGAGATATAACAGGATTAGGCATTCTGTTCAAATTCTGCCAACTCAAGAAGTAGGAAATAATTTTTAAATGGAAAACAAAATTTAAAAAAATAAATAAAACAAATAGTTGAACACTTGGCCAAGGTATCCATTCATTGGGGTTGGGGAGATATTGGAGATTTACAAAAGAGATTGGTTGAATTAATTTTGACTCATTCTTTACTTTTGCTTTGCTATTTCCTTTTTAAAAGTTTTTTTAAAAAAATTTCAATTACTGTTGACATTCACTATTCTATTTGTTTCAGGTATAAGATAGCAGTAAAACATTCCTATAACTTATGAAGTGACCCCCCAATAAGTCCATCACCCACCTGGAACCATACAGAGTTTTTACAGTATAATTGATTATATTCCTTATAATGTACTTTTCATGTTTTACATACTTTGCTATTTTTAATTCTCTTTATTTTTCTTGAAAATTATGTGTCTTTAGGTTTTGAAAAAGAACATCAGAACAACATTCAAGATACCTATACTACCCTTTTCCCTGAAATTACTATTATTATCTTATACTTTTGCAATTACTTACTCTCTATATTCTAGTTTTTTCATTTTCATTTTCTACTTGTTATGTGGTTTGTTTTATTTTATTTTTGCCTTTTCAGATACAAAAAATACAGTAGATTTACTAAATTATAGATAGTATTCAGAGGACATTGTTATCTACTGTTGCTGATGGTGGTAGGTGGCATAATGCAGCAGGAGCTCTCTGGCTTGATGTAGGCTCTGCCATCTACAGAAGTACAGAATTAAATGGAAAACTTTAAGAAAAGGCTGTAGATTTACAACATGTCTGTTAGTCCAAAAGAGTCAGATAAAATATAAAGGCCAGGGTGTGGAAGACTAGCTAGGTCATCATTGCAGCAAAAGTCAAAGGAATGAAAACTCAACAGATCCATCATAAGCAGGGCATTGTGGACACACTTTTTACTGATCTCACCAGTTTTGTTAATGTATTAATTTCTATGACTTATCATTCAGTGGTGCCTTTGATGTGAGTTTTTACTATGGTTTTTAACCCTAGATCCCTGGAAAATAACCATTCAGGACATTTTTTTTTCTGAGACACATCATGATTATGGAACTTTAGGATATTTTTTCTAAATAATTTTATAAACTATTGGTATAGGTTTCCATTTACAATATTAAGAAATTAATCCACATTGCTGGATCTGAACTCTGCTGCTCAGGGTACTTGTGAAACTCAGACCTGCTTGCTTACTTAATCTGTGTTGATGACATTCCTAACCCCCTCATCGGGCTCTGAACACTTCTCTGATTTTAACCTCAAGCTCATCACTAGACCTGGTCTTCATAAAAGTTCTTTACCTGGAATATGGATCTCAGCTTTATCTTATGATGTTTGCTTAGGCTCATTCCATCAGCAATTAGGGCTTCTTAGTGTTTTTAGTGTGAAATTTTTGATGAGGCTCAGAGCTTGGAAAACTCAGTATTCTTCCTTGGCAGTCATATGGTGACCCAAATGACCAGCCTATATTTAATAATTTAGGGTTTAAAAATAAAGTCTATTTAGGCCTCTGTCATTCATTTATCACCTATTAAAATGTATTTTAAAAGAGATATTTGGATATTTAACAGTATTTTAAGAATTTATTGATATACTTTGTCTATTTCTGTAAATAAAGCTACTGGATAGTGAAATAAATGCAATTAGTTCCTTCTGGGTTGTGAATTGGCATGCATGTAAAACAAACAAAATTTAGTGATTGATTTTTCCTAGTTACACATGATTCCTCCTATTATCTTTGGAAATACCCTGGTTCTAAAACTAATAAGATATTGAGAAATATTGTAGTTTTTTTCCCCTAGGCAAAAACATTATGTAACTACTTGCAATGAGATTCAGATGAAATACAGAACTCAATATTTCAATATGTTTGAAAATTAAATGACAAGTTGGTTCAAAAGGTAGTTCTATCCCACTTCTGGGAATATAACCTAAGAATCCCAAAACACTAGTTGGAAAGAATACATGCACCTCTATGTTCGTTGCTGTGTTATTTACAATAATCAAGACCTGGAAACAATCCAAGTGCCCATCAGTAGGTAAGTGGATAAAAAGTCTGTGATAATTTATAAAAATTGGAAGTCTTACCCTTTGCAACAGCATAAATGGACCTGGAGATTATTATGCTAAGTGAAATTAGAGAAAGAAATATCATATGATCTCACTTACATGTGGAAGCTAGTGAATAAATAAACTGATGAGCAAAATAAAACAGAGGCACGGACACATTAAACAGACAGCTGTCAGAGGGGTGGGAATTAGGGGACTATATGAATGAAAGTGAAGGGATTAAGCAAAAAAAATTACAGAGGGTCTTCTGATTACAACACAGTTTTATTTCTATGACAGTGACATAACCCAGATTTTGGTATAGTAAGTTGAAACACCCGCTAGCCTAAGTCACTTACCTATCCTAACACAGTGGTAAAAATCATAATCTAGAACATAAAACACACTAAGCCCCAGGAAAATAAAGGACATAGATATACTGTACTGTACACTGTGCTGCGTATTCTTCCGCCGTGCACAGCCGAACTAGTTTGCCCATGTGCTCTGTAAGTACGATGTTAATGGTGTGAGCCAAAACATGTCTGTTTTCTTAAGTTTTTACGAGAATGAGTATTGTTACCTCAAAACATCATATGTCGAGACTGTTGTAACCCAAGGACCCCGTGTGTGTGTGTGTGTGTGTGTGTGTGTGTGTGTGTGTGTGTGTAACACACAGACAACAGTGTGATGATAGAGGGAAAGGGGTGGGGTGGATGGGGAGGGGAGGAGGTGGGAGGGGAGAGAGGAAAGGGGAGACTGGGGGCTGGAGAGAGACTGTGCTTGGGCACTGGGTGCAGGATACAGTGTGGAGATGATGTTTTGAGTTGTACACTTGAAACCAATATGGTTTTGCAAACCAATGTCACCCCAACAAATTTAATTTTAAAAGTTTGGGAAAAAAATGACAACCTGATTCAGATTTATTTAAATCTTGTGTGGAAAACTTTTGCAAAGCTGAAAGAAAATCCATAATATATATATTTTTAAATGTTTTTCTTTTATTGTCAAAGAAAAAATGTGTTTTTCAGTAATGGCAGCATTTAACAATTAAACAATTCTAAGTCAGCAGATCTGGGAGTGCTTGTAAGTAATTATCCTGCTTATAAGATGCACTTAAACTCCCTAAACTTTAATTTAATCATTTGTAAAATGCGGCAGAAAAATGATAAATAGGACCCAAGTAACTTGATTTTTATAGAAACCAGTCCAATCCTGAATGCTTTTGATAGTGAATGTTTTCTATTTTGACATAGGGAATGAGTTATACAAAAGAAACATAGTGAATAACATTGTCAGTACTTTTGTTTTTCCCATTTAGTGACAAATAATAAAATATTTAATGATGCAATGAGATATTAAACCATGGAAATATTCATATTCTAAAAGAAAATTATTAAAAGTTTATCTGATTATTAAAGTAACATTCTCTTATAAGACATTTTTCTGTCTACATTAAAATCACAGTTAAACAGGTTGGAAACGCTGTTTTTTTCTTAGCCTCGTCTGGCATAGCTATACAATGTGTTTGCTTACTTTTTAAAACTTTCCAGTTAGAGCTTCTTTTCTTGTCCCTGAGACATAATTCCAAACTTCCAGTTCAAGGACTCTAAACTGCAGTGTTCCTCAAACAACTGAGTGGAAGATATTAATTTATATATAAGAGCAAAAAAGGGAAGCAACTAAGAAACTAACCTGATCTAAAGGAAACATCTGGTCCCTAACATTAGTGATGTATTAAAAAAGAAAGAGACCTATGGGATTTTAAAATTAGGTTAACAACAATGACAACATAGAAATGAATGAGTTCAGTAGTTATAATCTTAAGACCTGAGTCTTATTCAAGATTTACATGACATCACTCTATAAAGGAAATTAGAAACCGTAGGAGTCTGGCCATCTTTTACATAAAGAATTAATTGCACACAAAATTTATAAAGCAGAAAATACTTGTGTTTTTAAATGGGCATATTTGTGTTTTTTAATGGACAGAGGAAACATGCCTATAAATATTCCTACAAACCTCTCTTCCTATAAAGTTAAAAGTCAACTTTGTACTCTTGTTTGCAGACACAGTATCTGAGTATCACTTTTATTATGGTTTTCTTTATCTTTTGACTTTGTATTTTGGACTGTTAAAAGTGAAAATAAAGATACAATGACTTTATATGACCATCATCCAGCTTCAATATTTGTCAACATTTTTCCATTTGAACAGAAAGTCCCATCTAGATATTCAGTCCAAAAGGCCTTGATGAGTAGGAAGGGAAATATGGAGCCTACCTACAAAATGAATGGATGTGTAAATATTGATGTTGAAAGCTAAACCAGAGACTCAATTAAAATAGAAAAGACCAATGGTGGGTGTCATTAGAGGAAAAAAAGTCATGAAATATTATGTTTGCTTTGTATACATACCAAATTACAAGGCAGAAGAAATGGATTAGATTTCACTATAATATGCTAGTTATACTGCTAAAAAATCTGTAGGATCAAAGAGATAATATAAATCACTGAGTCTAAAAATGTCACTTCTACTTTTCTTGATGATTGATACTTCAAATAAGAACTTATTGCACTGCCTTCATGTCAAATAGGGGTTTTGTCACACTATAATATAAATTTCCTTGGAAGTTTCCTTAGTTATCGGCCAGTCACAATTTGATGAATTTATCCTTGCTAAATACAGTGCCTGTCATATTGAAGGCTAAGGAAATTAATGGGACAAATTATTCCAATGTGCTGTTTTTGAGCTTTTTCTTGTTTCTTTTTTTTAAAATTAATTATTTATTTATTTTAGAGAGGAGAGAAAGAGAGAGAGAGAGAGAGAGAGAGAGAGAGAGAGAGAGGGAGAGGAGGAGGAGTTGGAGCAGGAAGCATCAACTCCCATAGGTGCCTTGACAAGACAACCGCAGGGTTTCAAACCGGCGACCTCAGCGTTCCAGGTCGATGCTTTATCCACTGCGCCGCCACAGGTCAGCCTCCAATGTGCTGTTGAGGAAACTTGTTCTGGGTGCTGGGTTAGACAACTGAAAGGTTGATGTGCTAGCTGTCAACAGAGTCAGTGAAGGGAGTGCTGGTGATGCTCTGAAGACAAAAGTTTCTCACTTCACATTTCTGAGCCATGTCAGCTCTGGGCCTGTGAGAAAACTAGCTCTTCCAATGACATTAGCAAATGTTTGCACACTCCAATGAGCACCAGGGAAGCCCTAACAGCAAAATTGTATCTGACCAGTGACTCTCCATTCTTCTTTCTCTCTCCCCAAACCAGCCTGCCTTACCCATCTTTAAAGATCTTCTTAGACTAAACAACTGAGTGGGATTTCATCCAGATCCCCTTACTACTTTGGCCCATGCTGAGAATGTCACTCCCATCTTTACAGGAAGGAACTATAGAAAATGAGTAACATGTGCAGCATTGTGACCTGTAAAAGCTCCAATATTTTGAGGACAGTCTCAGCAGTAGTATCATCTATCTTAAATTGCTGAGCAACACTTAGATATCTTCTAGAATCTATAAAAGGTATTTAAATAAGCTACATAAGAACCGGAAAAGATTTTTACATTCCTAAGTTATATGAGGTATCTCAGTATATACCTTTGGATAGTTTCAGGGAATTAGTAAAAATTGTTGCAATCATCTAACTTTCTACTGAAAATTCTAAAAAGACACAATGTTTCTTTTGCAATCCTTTGAATAACTACTCCACAAATAGCAAGCCACATATGAGTGTTTATCATGGTTTCCCTGAGAAAGGGGCAGTTAAGTTAACTGTTTTGGTAGCTTAATAAAATTTTAAAATGTGTTTATATAACCTCAATGTAAGAGATTGAATTGAGATATATTATCAAACCAACCTATTTTTTTTCCTTTACCAAGAACCTAGGTCGTAGATAAATCTTCATTGATTTAATCAGTAGGATTAATGTTTTTCTATTTTTCTTAGAATTCTTAGGTGTTTCTTTTTTAAGAACCTTTTTTCACATTTACAGTTATGTTATAAAAACTTCCAGTGATTTTTTCACCATGGCCTAAAAATATATTTGTTTTTAAAAGACACAAACAAAATATGTTCAGAAAATACTGCTAACATCTCCAGTATGTTTGCTGCTGCACCCAGCCATGTATTAAACAGAAATAAAGAATAAGTTACTGTTGGCAAAAATCAAGATAAAAATTCTGTGTAAACACCAGCTAATTCTCCTTGGAGAAGAATGTGTATTCAGTTTCCCATAAAAGGTGAACAAATTAGTGTCAGGAATATAGAGACTTTATGAGGCCCTCTATTCAGAGAGAAGTTTTTTTGCTTATGAACTACCAGAGAAATTTATTGTCAGTGATACTCATTTGAAAATAAACAAATGTTGGCCCTGGCCTGCTGGCTCCATGGTAGAGTGTTAGACCAGCATGTGGAAGTCCTGGCTTCGATTCCTCGTCATGGCACAGAGGAGAAGTGACCATTAGCTTCTTCCCTCAACCCCATCTCTCTCTCTCTCTCTTTGTGTTCCCCTCCTGCAACCATGGCTCAAATGGTTCAAGCAAAGTTGTCCCCAGGCACTGAGGATGGCACCATAGCCTCTTTTCAGATGCTAAAATAGCTTGGTTGCTGAGCAATGGAGCAGCAGCCCCAGATAAACAGAGTATTGTTAGGTAGGGGGCTTGTTGGGTGTATCTGGGTATGGGCACATGCAGGAGTATATCTCTCTGCCTCCCTGCCTCCCACTTAATAAAAAATTAATTAATTAAGTTAAATTAAGTTAATTAAAAGTTAACAAATGCTGCCCTTTGTTTTAAATTATTCTTATCTATTAAATTATGAGTATTCGGACGAAAGTGATTATAGCTTTAGAGTCATCACCTTGTCCAGAAGTTTTTTTGAGTATGTGGATTTGTCAATATTTTAATGGAATAGTCAATTATCAGTTAATAATTTTATAGAATCCCGATTCTCTATACTATAAGTATCATGAACAATGAGTCTCCATCATGTTCAAAAATTTCCTGTTGTACTTACTAGCACTTTTAAAATTCAGCTTTAAAATCAAGTTAAACTATCTTTTCTCTTGTTCTCTCAGGATCCTTTCCAAAGCCATTCCAGGTGACTTCTTATATTGGTGTTCTCCAAAGTAAGGTTGACTTTTGAAAACAACAACAACAAAAAAACTCTTCAGATGAGTTGTAACTGTGAAAACCAGACTGGCTAACACATATACAGAACGCAATTTATTTGAAGTGAATGCAAATTAATAGTGCTAACTCAAGTCACGCATACGGCAGAGGAGAAAAGTTCAATGCCTTCCTCAAGGTTCCACAGCTATTCGTGGAGACTCCACTGTAATCTCCTGGTCTTTGCACTCCACTGAATTTGTCTGTAAGTAATTCAGGCTCATGTTCCCTCAGAGTACAGTTTATATCTACCACTGTACTACTCTTACTCCTGCTATGACACTCCACCTTACAGAATTTTGTAGTCAGACAACTAACACATTAGCCATCTCATTTAAGCCTCATTAAGTCTCTCATGCAAAGAACACTATAGTACAGAAAATATACGAGATGAGAAGATACCCTATCCTATTTGTCAGCCAGGCATTGTTCGTTACCATTGCTGCTAGAGTAGCTACTCATCAAGTGTGAACATTTAGTGTGAACATTTAGTGTCATTGTAACATCCTCCTTACACTGTAGCCAGTTATTATTCTTTTTACCTTTGCAACTACAGTCCACAATGGCACGTGACTAAATTTCATTTCTGATGGATCACCGATGAATCTTTATTTTCCAAACACTGTCACTTGGATGATTTCCCAAAACTCAGCTGCCTCAACTAATGTGTTTTTAGGATCAAGGACCACCTTTTCTCAACTATGGACAAGTGGTATCAGAATCCTGGGCCTTTCTGGATTATATGAATTCTTAACTTGGCAGTGGACTCATCACTATATAAATAAAAAAATTGAGATGAACAAAAGGCCTGATACCAGAATCAGAGTTTTTTTTTTTTAATTTCCTGTGGATATTGCTGTCATAATATCTAGAAAGAGTGGTCAAAATGAACTATAATAAGAGTTATTTTCAACATCAGAGAAATACTCTTCCACGACAACAATAAAAGCATATGGCTCTCATAGAGGTAAAGCCTAAAAGAATGAGGACTAAGTTGTCATAATGAATTTAGTAAGTATGACTGTTTTATGTCTATCATTCCATTCATATCTTAGGTAATAACATTGAATTTCTTAATTTTTTATACAATAGTTGATCTTCATTAAGTGTTACTCTTAAGCAATAAGAGATAGTCTTTTCATTAAAAGAAAATACCTATACAGTGGTCATATTTAGTTAGTGGAATAAATATAGTTTTCATTTTTAATTATTTCCTTAGTTATATTTAAGAGGCCTTTTCATCTTTATATAGAAACTCCCCCAAAGTATTAATTAAAAAAATAAAAAAATTATGACAAGGTAAATGAAATGAAAGCTATTGTTTGAATTTTTTTTAAGGAAATGTCACTTCATACTACCTGGCAGAGTTATACTCTTAGTTTATGTAAGAATATAAGAAATAATTCCCTGGTTGAGTAGTTCAGTTGGTTAGAATGTCAACTTTATACAACAAGGTTGTGAGTTCAATCTCCAGTCACGGCACATACAAGAATCAACCAATGAATGCATAAATAAGTTAAACAACAAATCATTACTTCTCTCTTTCTCTCCTCCTTTCCTCTCCTGTAAAATCAATCAATAAATTTTTAAAAATTAAAAAGAAAAGAAAAATGCTTATTTATTTATATTAGAATAAGAATTAGAAGCAGCATTGCCTCATAAAATATTCTTTCTATTGTTTTCACAACTAATTTTTGAGTATTAATTTTGTTTAAAATTAGTATCATTTAGTTTGGGGTTGAGCATGCAACTAAAGATTCCTTAAGATGCCTGACCTGTGGTGGTGCAGTGGATAAAGCGTCGACCTGGAATGCTGAGGTTGCCGGTTCGAAACCCTGGGCTTGCCCGGTCAAGGCACATATGCGAGTTGAAGCTTCCTGCTCCTCCTCCCTTTTCTCTCTCTCTCTCTCTCTCTCTCTCTCTCTCTCTCTCTCTCTCTCTCTCTCCTCTAAAATGAATAAATAATTAAAAATGAAAAAAAAAAAAGAAGAATAGCTGGGACCTGACATCTCTGAGATATCTGCCTCTGGGAATTGTCTGTGGAAAGACTCCTTAAGAAATTACAAGACACGGTATGTCAAATCCTTGCCTTCTTAGTCTGTGTTCCCTTTTTTCCACCTTGTACCTTCTTCTTCAAATCATTGTACCAACAATACAGCTTGGAAGAAAATCTGTTTTGAGCCCAAGAACTCTGATTGAAAGAGCAAGCAGAGCACTCTAAGGACAATTGTCTTCCACATGGGACCCTATAAGTGAAAAGGGATTACACTTCCTCCCCAGAGAAACCAGGCTATACGTAAACAGAATGAGCTCATATCCTACTGCTTCCACATCTAGACGCTGGGAGTGGAGTACACCCACTCCCAGAATGTTTCCTTTTGTAATATCAAAGCTATTTTAAAATCTTCGGTACAGATAACTGCTGACAGTAGGACTCTAACAGCAGGCACTAAATAAGATGATTTGAAAAAATATCTTGAGATTCCTGTACAAAGGATAGGCAGAGACATTAGTGCTTCCCCCTGGCATTCCTTACCACAATCATTTTCTAAACTTTGCTGTATATAAAATTAGATTTTATTATTACCTATTTTTGACAAATAATCAACATTATATATAATATATATAACATAATATATAATCTATTATAATATATATTATATAAGGAAACAATTGTTTGAGGTGAGCAGAAAATGATAGCATCAAAAATGAAATGTGAAGTAAAAACCCTTTCAAATTTTTAAAACAATTTAAAATTTAAAAAAATTTTAAACAACATTGCTTGTTTAAAACAAGATTGCATAAAAGTACATTCTAAGACTTTTCTAAATTCTCCTATAATCACCTGGAACAAAACCTATAACAAATTTCAGAGACAGATGAGATACAAACAGTTTCAGTGAGTGACCCAGGCCTCCACCACAGCTTTGTGTAGCCCCGCTCTGCCCATGGAGACCACAGGCTCTGGCTGAAAAGGAAACGTCTACTTCTTGTCTTTGATCATGGATCAAGAGGCCTAATAAATTTTCACATAATTAGCTTTTAGATTTTATTTAAGCCTCCTTTGATCAGTAAACTTTATGGTATAAACAGTAAACAGTATGGTTGCGGAACCTAACAGCCTGTTCTGCCTCTAGTCCATATTGTGGTGGTCATTATGTGGTTTTCCCCTTGTCCCTTTTCCCCTGTCTTCCTTCTCTGGCTGCCCCTGCTCACTCTGTCCTGTGTCACAGTATCTAGTTACAGGACCCAGGCACTTACGCAATGTGCTGACACACCCCCTGCCTCCCTGGCAGCTTGGCCAGCGAGTTTACAGCAGAGATTACTCCGGGAATCGGACTGAGTCTATTTAGGAGAATGGAGCAATGTATACAATATCAAGGCCAAGGTGCAAAAGGTGCCTGGAAACAGAGGAAAGGACAGGGAAGAACGGAGGTAGTCCTGCATGAGTGACATGGAGAAGACGTCAGTACAAGATGAAAGAAAACAGGGCGTGTTTCATTCAAGTCATCTACCCAAAGTCAGAATTGTATTTGTGGTCTAAAAAGAACAATAAGGAGACCCAAATCCTTTGTTTTTTAATGATTTTTAATTTATTGATTGATTTTAGAAAGAGAGAAAGGGAAAGAGAAAAATAAAAAACAATGGTTTGTTGTTTCAGTTACTTACGCATTCATTGATTGACTTTTGTGTGCCTTGACCAGGGATCAAACCCACAACCTTGGCATACAGGAACAACACTCTAACCAACTGAGCTACCTGGCCAGGGCTAAGACACCGGAATTCTTGGTGGATTTCTCTCATAACCATCTCCAGGAACCTTAAGAAAGTCATGTAAGCAAGCCCTCTAGGCCGTAGTTTTATTGTCTATTAAGTAGAAATACAAATATTTGCCTTTCTAGTTTTATAGCCTTGTTTTTAGTGTGTAATGGTCAAGTGCCCATGAGAAAGCCTGGTGCCAAGCGATACAGCTCAGCAAAGCAGTGGACCCTCAAGGAACCCTTGTGAGATGAAAGCTCCCAGAGCTTCTCCTTGGCAAAAATCTGAAATAAATGAAAGTTTTATTTTGGTTCCCTGGTCTTCCATCCTTTTTTAAAAAATTGAATTTATTGGGGTGACACTAGGTAACATATTAGACAGGTTTTAGGTGCCCAGTTCTACACCACATCTCCGAACTCTGTACTGTGTGTTCAGCCCAGGTCAAGTCTCTGTCCATCACCATTAATCCCCCTCTGCCCTCCTCCACCTCCCCATTCTTGTGAAAATCCTCAATTCCAGATCTGGCTCTCCCTTCTCCATGATCAGAAGCCCTTGTGTCATTTTCATTTGTCTCTTATTTTGAAAGCATCTACTTATACCACTTATTTAAGATAGCAAAACTTCATCATGTGTCTTAAGGATATTGGAGGATGGCCTCTTTCTATTTCATAGCTCGAGCCATATTATAGATTAGAACGGTGCTGCTCAATTCAACAGAAGAGAGGAAGGACTGAGAGAATGCATACTAGATCAGGCACTGAGAGCAAAGGAAGCTGTTGGGAGCGGGCTGTGTGGGGAGAAGGCTGGACTGTACGGTTCCCAAGCAGAAACTTCTGCAGAGCTGGTCACAGCCCGGAGGAGAATAGGTGCACGGAAGACAGAGGCCCCGCTCAGTCTGTCTGCAGGCAGGTTTGCTTGGCTCACTGACATCTGACCCCGAGGCAGCCAGGGCGATTCCCTCAGCTCTGCTGAGGGCTGTGCAAGTGGGGACGGGAAACCAGGCGGGAGCAGGGGTAGGAGGCTACTTTAGGTAAAAATGATATGTATTTGCCTCACAGTTTTTAGTAACATATTCCAAACTATGTATCTTTGATTTAAAGGGGTAAAATTAATTTTGTATGTTTAAATTTGACTTGACTTCATTTCTGTTAACCAAGAGATCTGGTTACCATTTAAATGTTAGATATGACTGATATTTTGATGATTTTGAATACATATAATACAAAGACCCACACTTTGGAAATGTTTTCAATTTTAATGGAACCTGATTCTTTTTAAGAAATTTAGTGTTCTTCACAGATGGCAGAAATATTAGCTATTAATTTGGAAGAACTTCAAAAATGATTTAATTCTTATCTGTGGGTTTATTTTGTTTGGGTAAATCCATCATAAATGACTATTATTTCATGAAACACTTTCAAAGTCTGTAAATCAAACTGTATTATCACCTCAATTTTTCACTTTTAAACTTAAAAATTAAAGAAAGTTAACTGAGATAAGTGAATACAACTGCAAATTATCCAAAAAATATGTTCTGGGAATTTTATATATTTACAAACTATCTCCCCAAACAGTTGGAATAAATGTATTTGTTAAAGCAGCTGTTTGATAGAAATGTTGGGCTGATGTCTCTAACTGCATAAATGTATTTGTTAAAGCAGCTGTTTGATAGAAATGTTGGGCTGATGTCTCTAACTGCACTAAAACCGAACTGACAGCCTTGCCTCCAGTGTTTTGAGTTCTACATGGCACGTTTATTCTTTGTGCATTATGGATATTCACCGGACAACACAGATATCTTCATTAATTCATTTATCCTATAAATAATTATTTAGCACATTCAATATTCCTGTCATGAAAGGTACAGAGGTATAATATATATTTTCAGGCCTTAAGTTCATAGTCCAGAATACCATATGATCTCATTTATATGTGGAATCTAATGAACAAAATAAGTGAACAAAGTAGAAACAGAGGCAAGGACACATGAAACAGTCTGACAGGTGTCGGGGGGGGGGGAGGGGACCAGCTGAAAAAGGGTGAAGGTTAGCCAGAAAACATACACACATAACACATAAAGGTATCAGTGTGGCTGGTGACAGCCAGAGGGGAGGGGCTGGGGCAGGTGGCGGTGGGCAAGGAGGAGCATGGACAGAAAGAGACTTTGCTCGGGGTGGAGGGCACACAATGCTGGTGCAGATGGTGTTTCACTGAGTGGTACACTTGAAACCTGTATGCTCTGTGAAACAATCTCATCCAATAAATTCAATTAACTAACACTTGGAGTAGTGAGGTTTTTTTCAGGCTTGCTGACCCTCAGGAGTGAGTTTTATTTCAAAAAATGAAATTAGTTACAGTTACAGTTTTATTAACTTAAAATCATGTTTGTTTGATAACCAATTTATGAAAACACGAAGAACATACATTTGCCTTTTTTTAATGTTGCCTTACACATGTACGATCGGGCTCTGGTCAGGAGGCACGAGGACGTACATGAACGTTCGTACTACTCAAAGGGTTAAGAAAACAGAAATGTGTAGTCTGCTGAGGAAGACAGGCGTGGAGGCAGAACAGCATTAGTACAAGGTAGCACGACAAGTGCAAGGACAGATGCATGCACAGGGGCACGAGGATCAGAGTGTCCCACAAGAGGGCTTCTTTTAGGAAGTAACACGAGTCTAACAGGATGACTAGGACTAAATCCAGGAAATGAAAGACTGACTCTTTTATACGTTAAAGCTTGGTTGGTAGAGAATAGCAAAGTAGCAAGTATATCTGCATTCTGTTTTTCAATATGAATATCACTAAACTCAAGTTTCTTTTAAAACAAATTTTCATTGGTGGTCATTATGAACAATAAACTATATTAGATGATGATGTTTTAGGTGTTCCCGTTTGAACTGTTAACGCATAAGTTACTCCGTGGAAGACAGATGGCCTCTAGGAGCTCAATTCAATAACAATATTTAGTCATATTACATAAAACAGTCAATAGAATTACAGAACATATGACACTAAAAGAACATAACACTGAAGTAATGAAATGCATTCAGACCAACTTAAATTCACCTGATGGGTTTCAAGTTCTTTGTTTAATAAATCCCATCTAAGCTGTGTCCTTTGTATTTCTTGTTTCTTATCTTTTCCATGTCAGTATGTGGACCTATTTTGGACTTCTAAATTATTAGTTTTGTTTATTCTGGAAAAATTCTCCATACTTTTATTTATTAATTTCAATCTCTCATTGTTCAAAATTCTCACTGTAATCATATTTTTGTAGGAAACTAATCTGAACTGCAAGTTACTCCTCTCTATAACTCCTCACATTAGAAAGAGCAATAAAAGCAAAAAAAAAAAAAAGTATTCCTTCAAAATGACAAAATAAACTCTATTCTAAAAATAGTTATACAATACTATAACATCAGAAACAATAACAAATTTTATTAAAAATGACTGACCTGAATATAATGGCAGGAATGATATTATACCTCCCTCAGGATTATGGTGAATCTTTATTTAAATATTCCAAATCCCAATTCCTACAAAAGGAAAGACAGAAGAAGCTTTGCTTGTTAAGTCTTTGAAAATGGGTGTTTTAGCAGGACATTTCTGTTTTTAAAGAGTAGTGTTATCAACTTCCTGTTAAAATACCAACAATTTCTTTCTAAGTAATTTATTATCAGAAGCATAACTGCCAAGATGTGTGTCGTGTGTGTTGTTTCCCTTTGCTGTCAAGTTTTTCTGATTAAAAGTAAAACCACAATTCTTTCGGAACCCAGATATGTTTGGCATAAGACAAACCTATTTTTAAACTGGCTTCTAAGCACCCTCAGGCTCCAAGTAATATTATCCATGCTCTTTGAAATAATCGCTACCATCAGATTGATCTCCCTGGTTCTCAGATCCCATCTTCCTCTAGCTTTTGTGGGTGGGACCACTTATCTCACCAGAGGCCCAGCCTCTTCCAAGACAGGGCTGGGCTCATGTCTCCAGGTTACAGGAGGGTCTCCTGTTTGAGATAATTGAGCACATTGGCTCATAGGAGGCTTTCCCATAGCACCCTGGTTCCTAAGTAATTGAGTTTGCATTTGTCTTCATAAATTTGTCTAGGGACTAAAAATTCTTGACCATAAAAATGCTTGAATGAACTAATGACCCTGCACTTACTTTCTAATTTGGCCCTGGGCAGCTGCTGTGCACACCCCCTAATACAATCTTATGCCTCTGTAAGAGTATTGATTATTGGTGCCTGTTGGTCAAATAAGTTTGTAAATATGATATATATGTTTGCTCGCTTGTGATTTATATTGGGTGTGGGGGACAGGCTATAAGCAGGCCAGGTCGTTGTAGCCTAAGGTTTGGTTTTGGGACTAAGCTTTTCCCCACACCTTTGACTGATTGTATGATCTGGGTGGTGCACTCTCATGAGGAATCCAATTATGCCTTGGATAAGTGACTTTGTATCAGAGACTTCCTTGTTTGTATATTGGATTAAGGGATTTTGGTTTTCTACACTATAAAGTGGGACAGACCAGGAGCTTGGACACACAGTTCCTGCTATCACAATTGCAGGGGCTTCCCTGATTCCTTGCCCTTCATGGGAAAAGCTGGTTTTCTGCTTTTCCCTTGTCTTCTTTTGTGGTTTTCCTGTCTTGGTGAGACACCAATAAATAGGATGGCCCCCCATCCTCTGACTCCGCCATTTCTTTATCGTCTGCCCGAATCCAATGGGAACCTGCATGTGAATGGCCACGATGGCGGCTCCTGGCCTTACAGTGCCAGACATGAAGGTACTTCCGTAGGCCACCTCATTTAAAACATTTGATTTAATGCACTGAAAACTATTCAAAGATTTGAATGGTATTTGAGGAACGGTATTTGAGGAATGGTATTTGAATGGTATTTGGTCGTGGGGGCTGGTGTTAGACCTGCATATGAGATAGCAAGCCAACAAACTTGATATCTACCAGTCAGATCTCTTATTCTCTGGTATATCTGTCCCATCTAGGAACTCATCCATTCATTAAGATTTATAGATGACTCATACCCTCTATTTCACTTCTTGTTCATCAGCACTGAGTACATCTGTTATAATTCCGTAGTCCATCAACATATCTACCCCGCCCTGACTGTAGATCTCAGAGAACATAAAGCCTGATAGGAAGCTCTGGACACCACATGATATACCTGCTGCCAAAGGCTGACATCTATTCAAATAGATTGTCTTGTTTCCTTGTAAAGCCAGTAGCCGCAACCACCATCACAGCCACCTGGCCCATGCAGGTTCGCATTTGATTTGGACAGACGGTAATGAAACAGTGGAGCCAAGAACTAGTGGGCCATGAGCTTTAATCCTAGCTTGCACCAGTGGGCAAGAAATACACACAATGGGAAAACACTTCCTTTTCCATTCAGGGCTTCCAAAGCCACTGACTTATCCGAGTTTCCTAGAATCAAAGGTTCCTACCTCACCAGCCTTATTCACCTCTGTTCCCCATCTCCTTCTCTCTGCACAAACTCTGCACAAACTGGCTTCTCCTTCAGCACTCCGCCATCTTGGCTACTTCTCCTCTCCTCCACGTGGCCTTTCTCTGCTCTCCTTCAGCATGGGCTCCTCTGCCCCATTTTATAGTGTAGAAATCAAAACCTTTAATCTAATATACAAACAAGAAAGTCTCTGATACAAAGTCACTTATCCTAGGCATAATGGGATTCTTCATGAGAGTGCACCACTCCACATCATGCAAGGGTCAAGGGTGTGGGGAAAAGCTTATCTTTGAAAAGATCTTAGGGAAAGGCTTAGCCTTAAAACTAAACCTTACTATAAGGACCTTGCCTGCTTACAGCCTGTCCCCCACACCCAATGCAAACTATAAGCAAGCAAACATATACATCATATTTACAAACTTATTTGACCAACATTCCTGAGTTCATGAAGTAAGACACAAATGCACAATAGGTTCTTCTTGAAAAAATATTTTTCTTTTTCTGTAATAAAAATGAAAGAGCACAATTGCTGCCTTGTTCAGGATCACTGGGGAAAATAAACTGGCCAGGAAGCAGGATCTCAAATGCTCTGAATGGCAGCTCTGCAGTTTCTTCTGTACATTTGGAATTAAGGAGAGAACATTAGAAAGATTACATGAAAGTGGGAGAAAGCAGGTCATGATTGGATTAGAGGACAGTTGACAAGACGATGTGAGCTCCTGAGTGTGGTCATATTTCTGAGAGGCTTGAAGAAAAGGCATCACAAAGGTGTGTTAACTTAGATGCATGACAACGAGGAACAGGGCTCACAGGACAGGCTAAGGTGAACCTTTTACTAAACAAGTTATAGGCCTGGGGCACAATTACCCCCCTTGACCTGCCCAGTTAGGAATTTAAGATCAGATCACCCTGGGAGGTGACTTCCACTTAGATTTCTTAACAGTGCCCCCTTTCCATTCATAACCTATGGCTCTGAAATATTTTTAATACAATACTGTCCATATTTTGACCTCTGTTTGACTTGGTTCCTCAACTCCAAATTCTTAAGACCACCAGTTTTAACCTTTAGACTCAGGCAAACAATAATATCTTGGCCTTATAAATTATCTTGGCTGATTTTCAAAAACTTGCCTTTTGGGCGCCAGGCATAGTGGTATAAGACACACTCGTACAGCTGTGCACTGTCTCCACAGAGCAGAGATGCTGAGCCCACGCCTGGCCTGGAGTGCCCAGAAAAGCAGGGAATAAGACATTATCTCCTTTCCTTGCCCATATGGAGTTTCAAATTTTGTGGCTAAAGATTATGCAGTGTGTAGATGGTGTTATATTGAGTGGGAAACTTGAAACTCAAATAAATTAAATGTCAACTCAAATAAATTAAAAACTTTTTTGCTTTGTTATTAATTTGTATGTGTTTGGTCTGTATCTTCTCCCATCTCTCCTCCAAATAGATACAAAGGCCTTTGCATTTTCTTTGTTGCTAATTGTAAAGCCAGTAGTTGTGACCACCATCAGAGCCGCCTGGCCCATGCAGGTTTGCATTTAATTTGGACAGACGGTAATGAAACAATGGAGCCAAGAACTGGTGGGCCATTACCTTTAACCCTAGCTTGCACCTGGCAAGCGAGTAAATACACACAGTGGGAAAACACTTCCCTTTCTATTCAGGGCTCCCAAAGCCACTGACTCATCCAAGTTTTCCTAGAATCAAAGGCCTTATTCACCTCTGTTCCCCATCTCCTTCTTTCTGCACAAACTCTGCACAAACCGGCTTCTTCAGCACTCTGCTATCTTGACTGCCTCTCTTCTGCAATGCTGATGGCAGGAACTGAGAGAGAGAGAGCCCTCAGTCTGCTTTATTTTATAGTGTAGAAAATTAAAGCCTTTAAGCCAACATACAAATAAGGAAGTCTCTGAATCAAAGCCACTTATCTGAGGCATAAATTGGATTCCTCATGAGAGTGCACCACCCCACATCATGCAACAGTCAAGGGTGTGGAGAAAAGATTAGTTTTGAGAAGATCTTAGTATTAGAAAGGAGTTAAAAAGATTTTAGTATTGAAAGGATGAGAAAGGCTTAGTCTTAAAACTAAGCCTTAGGCTATAAGGACCTTGCCAGCTTATAGCCTATCTCCCACACTCAATACAAACTATAAGTGAGCAAATATATACATTATATTTGCAAACTTATTTGACCCACACTAATATTTATATTTATGGGATAAAACAAAAGCTGCTTGAAGCTATCTCTTCTATCTTTTGTAAAAGGTAATGTTCATTGACAAAATAATGATAATGTTCTAGAGAAAATGTGGAAGGAATGTAGTATTTTACAGGAGATAATTATGGGGAAGACTTCCAGATTCCAAGAAGGGCAAACAGAGACAAGTAAGGTGACAGAACTCCATGGTCCTTACTCTGAAAGTGAGACACACCACTGCAGGGATAGGAGACAGAAGAAGCACAGGAGCAGGATGTGCTGGTTCAGCTTGATGTATGACGGGCGCTGACACAGATGTAACTGAGTTCATGATCACATCCTTAGGCCCTATCACTTGGGCAGTTAGAAATCTCTGAATGCCACTGAAGTCTTGTGGAAAGTCAGAAGAGAGCACCCTACTTCAGACCCCCTAAGAGCAGGATTCCAGGGTAAGAGGACCTGATTCAAAACCCAAGATATGGCCCTGGCTCTGCCATTGATTTGAGGCCCTGCGCACATGTATTGGTTTGTGGTTTAATGGAGAAAACCTAATTCCTTAGAGTCTTTCTCAATAGGAGTTCCATAAGAGAATCAAGTCATAATGCCCTCAGTTTTCCACTGTATGCAATATAAAAACTTATATCCTATGCATCTAGAGTAGTATTTCTTATATACTACCTTTGGGAGATTTGTTCTGTAGTGCAGACAAGGAAGCTGGTTGAGAAAGGCTGCAACAAAGGAGAGCACTGCTCTGCTCTAAGAGAGAACATCCCAGAGCAAATGCTAAAATTTTATCAAGCATAGCAATACTTTTTATAGGAAAGAAGAATATTTCATAGTGAATCCTTCCCCACCCAAAAAAATAACACCCAGCTGATACATATTGAGTGAAGTCATATTGATTTGAGCAACTGAAATTTTCAGGTAAATTACAGAATACAACTCTAGTCCTTTAAGGGATTATGTTCCACAAATTTTCATTTTTCTCTCATCCTTGAATGCCCAGACCTCATATGAATGGGCTACATAGGCCAAAGTAGTTCAATACAGAAAAATATCAGCAGCAATCTTGAGGTAGATGTGGTAGAAGGAAGGGGATGATTAAGAAGATGACATGGTGGTGCTAGAAGAGTCAGTGGCCTGCCATAATTATCAATAACAAGAAAAAACTTTACATGGTTGCCGTTAGGTTAACCTTTCTCTTATTTAGGACAAACACTTCTGAGGAGAAGTAGGACCCTAGAACTGAGGCCCTGGGTAAGATGGACTCGGTGCTGTGAAAAAAAATTAAGAAAGTGAACTTTTGAATAGGGTTCTCAAATATTATCATGGTGCCCAAGCTCACCTTGCTAGTTTGTGATACGTCAACAGAAACTTTGTGAACATGTCACAACTACACCGGAGTAACATCTCCACACACATGCGCATGTTTCAGTTTCCTTGTGGTGGTGGAGATGGTGACCATAGTGGTGATGTGTGGCCACACAGGAATGAGAAATAAATACAATTTATGGGACAAGAAAGCTTTACTAGTAGGGAAAAGTGACTACCTAAATTATTGAGTTACATATTTGTGATTGATCTCTATCATCTTCTTCTCTTATTTCTATATAAATTGTTATGCCATTTGAATGTTCTTACCACAAAATTTTTATAGAGTATAAAAAAGAAGTCACTTGAAATAAATACCACACCAGGATTTTTTAGGTGTTCAAACTTATTGAAGAGTTTATGCTTGATACCCCAGAGTGGAAAAAGGAGAAGTCACTTTGGTGGAGGGAGGAGGGGCAGGACTCTGCCAAAGTCCAAAGACAAGGACTTCCTCCAGCTTCATTACAAATACACTGGAAAAAGTGGTAGAATCAACTTCAAGCTGGTCATGGGGAAACATTTTACACCCAGAGCAACAGTGTTCCAAAACTCAGGGCACCTCGAAGGTTTGGCCATTAGACATATTAGTGGTAATCAGTGAAACAGGAGGCAGGAGTATCGTCCAGGGAGACCCGAGTGCAGATTCTACCTCCAGCATGTATTCATTGCCTTGGTAGAAAGGAAGAGAACCTCCAAGATAATAGAGGTTGAATCTTCCTCCAGTCCAGTGGGTTAGGTACTCAGAATCTAATTTCAATGTACAAAAAGAAGGTATAGGAATAGAGCATATTTCTCACTCTTCAGTTTGTGGCTATGAAGACATATCCACCACAAACCACACCTACAAACATCGAAGGTGCCTATTCGGAGACCTATTTCTGTTAACTTCTACCAGGTGGTTAAGTGATAAGGATTCAATAAGTGAGCTCTCAGGAGTAATGAAATGTTGACCAATTATTCATAACTCAAATCTTCTGTTTCCTCATCCTTTTGAGCTCAGTCTTCTTTCCGCAGTGAATTTAAAGGCTCCCCATCACATATGGTCATATGCTCTACCTCAAGTCCCTTTTCTGATGATGGATCCCAGATACTCAATTTTGTTTTTAAGAACCATTCTGCTTCCTTACTTTTTTTCTAAATTTTACTGTTTTCTTTAGTCTTTATACTGTTCTGTCCCTTTTATAATGTTTAACAACCTAATATCGTCTATTGCCAGAAAATTTACTTTCATCTCTTCCTTTATACCTACAGAGAACAGCATAATTCTGATCTACAATTTCTCCAGCCTTTACTTTCATTTTGGCATTGCTACAATCTCAGCTCTTTGGTACTGCTATATAGCATGATGCCTGTCTTCTACTCTAAACGTATGAACAACAGAATGGTGGTTACCAGAGGGGCAGTGAGGAGGACAGCAAAATGGGAAAAGATGGTCAAATGTATGGTATTGGATAGAAACTAGACTTTTGGTTGTGAACATGTAATAAAGTATACTGGTACCAAATTATAATAATATACACCTGAAATTTATATAATGTTATTAACCAATCATATTTCAATTAAAAATTAATTAAAATAATAATAATAAACTTTAAAACTACAAATAACTACTCACTCTTCCTAATATCTTGGTACCTATCACTCATTGTGACATAGAGATGCTTTCAACTTAATAGGAGACTCTCTAAAATCAAAACACTTTAAAGATATAAAGGGAAAAATTATGTTAGCAATAATTTTATTTTAATTAATTTTTTCTTTTTATTTTTTTATTTGTTGTAAAGTAAAGTGCATGCCCCTAATCATTATGTGTAGCCTATCACATCTATTTTTACCTACTAATAAATACCTGGTAGAGCTCAAATTGATTTGTATCACCAATGTTTTATATATTTTTTCAAGTGAAAGGAGGGCACTTAGAGAGACAGACTCCTGCAAGCACCCCGACAGGGATCCACCTGGCAACCCCTGACTGGAGTCAATGCTCAAGTCAACTGAGCTATTCTCAGTGCCTGAGGCCAATGCTCAGATCATCTGAGCTATCCTCAGCATGTGGGCTGATGCTTAAATCAATTGAGCCACTGGCTTAGGAGGAGAAGAAAGAGAGAAGAAGGAGAGGGAGAAAAGAGGAGCATGGTCGCTTCTACTGTGTACTCTGACCAGGAATAGAATCTAGGACATTCATATACCAGGCCAATGCTCTGTCCATTGAGTCAACTGGCCAGGGCCTTGTTATTTCTGAAAAGTTTAGGATATAATGTTAGCAAGCAGAATTTCAATGCTCTGTAAACGAACTCCTCTATAAACTCTACTAACCTTACTCATTGTCTTGCCTTTACAGTTTGGGTTCTATATTAAGTGCAATTTGAAAACTTGTAGTTCAAAAGAAAAAACTAAAAATCACTAGCAGAATTTAGAAAGTAGATAAAAATAGTTGGAATAAAATACTAATATGTGTATAGTACATAAGAGGATATATTTGAGTGGTAACCATCCATTACATATGGTTTGTTAAACTAAAGAAAAATAGATTTGTTTTACCTATAAACATTGGTAAATAATACTATAAAGCATTGAACATGGTTTTCAGATTATTTTAAAATAAGTTATTTTTTAATTGACTGATTTTAGAGAGAGAGGAAAGGAGAGAAAGAGAAAGAGAGAATAAGGAAGGGAGAGAGAGGAAGAGAGAGAGAGAAAAAGAGAGAGGACCATCTGTCTGTTCCTGTATGTGACCTGACTGGGGATCAAATCAGCAACATCTGTGCTTCAAAACCATGCTCACACCAACCACGCTGTCTGACCAGGACAATGAGCTATTGTCATTATTTTTAATTCAAAAGAAAACATTTCCCTTAAGTCAACACAATCTAACAGGTAAATAAAGTCAAGAGTCAGTAAACTTGCTTAACTGAAGAGGCTCTGTTTTTATTTTCAATATAGAAAGCACAACAGTGCGAGTGAACTCAGCTTATGAAAGAATATTCTGCAAGTTCACTACTGTCCACACACCAAAACAATGTTTCTAAAGCAGTTATTCAGAATATAACCTGTCTCCAAGTAACACTAAGATGTGACTGTAGGAGTAACGATGACTCATCTATTCTTTTATGGAAAGCCAATAATATTGTTTGACATAAAACACTTGGTATGACAAGCATGACAGCATTTTGGAGATCATATATACCATTCTTTTTAGTTTACAAATGAAGCAAATAGAATACCCTAGAATTTAATCACTTGTCCAAATTCACATGGTTATTTAATAGGGTTTGGAGGTGTCCTCGTTTCTAATACAGGGTGTACAAAGATTATGTAGGACATTGACAGATTCAAGATGCCTATATGTAGTAGATAGAAAACCACAAATACTTACAAAGTTACCCTTATAAGTCAAATTTAAATATATTTTGAATTTTAAAAATTGTCATTTTTTAATTATTAAAGTCCCCTTCGGCCTAAAATATTCCATGAAGCCAGTATTTTATTATAATTTTTAGAATTTTTAACAAAAACATCATAGGGAGTAGTTTCTAAATAAGACTCATCATTGAATTCAGATAATTTCATTCCTTTTGTCATATCTGTTTTTAGACAACAGGTTATTTTGCCAAGCACTTTAGTCAGGATTGGGGTGTACATAGATGATCAGACAGACACAGCTCCAGCCTTGAAAGTGCTTACAGGGCAGTAGGAATTAGAAGTAATTAACAGGCAGTTAGAATTCAATGTAAAGATATTTTTAAGTGCCTATTACTATATTTCTCAGGCACTATCCTCGGTGCTAAGAAACAACAGTACAGCATTAAGTAAAGGACAGAATCTCTGCCCTACACTCCTATGGAGGAGAAAGGAAAAAGAAGGGAGAGACAGTGACATGGAGAGACAAAAAGAGAGGGAAAATGTACATGCTCATAAATTCTTTATGTGATACTGCAAAATGGTAAAGGTTAAAGAAAACATAAATTAGGGTATGGGGACAGAGTGCCTGAAGGTGAAGAACAGCATGGCCCATTTGGAAGGCCTCTTTAGGGTGATGCATTCAAACAATGGACTGAATGTTAAGTCGATCAGCCATGGAAAGGTCTGGAAAACCATTCTACGCAGAGGGTACCTCAAGCGCAGAGGCCCTGAGGATGGAAAGGGTTTAGCATATATGTGAGCATATGCAGAGAAACACCAAAGCCAGTATTGTGGGAATGTTGTAAAAGAGAGGGAGACAGATGGATTGAAGATGAGTTGGGAGGGGGCCAGGTCAGATTAGGAAAGGTTTAGAGGACATGGTAGGAGTTTGGATTTTAATCTGTGTGTCTTGGGAAGCCATTTCTAAACAGAGAATGTAGGGGAAAGAGTGGAAACAAAGGGACCAGTTAGGAGAATAGTGTAGGAGGCTAGGCAGGTGTAGGGTGACTCAACAGAAGGCAGTATTGGTGATGTGAAGAGGAGGCTAAATAATAAATATATATAAATAAAGTCTGAATAATAAAGTTATATTTATGAAGTAAAGCATAGTTGCTGATGAACTGATTGGATGTTGAATGTGAAGAAACGGGAAAAATCATAATGAATCCTGGATGATTGTTTTCTTTTGAAGACCTGTATATAACTTAGCCTTGGAACACAGTAAGCTTTCTTAAATAGAGTACTATTCTGCCAGCTTCATCAGATCAAAGTATATATAAGCTTCTAATACATATACTTCCCAAATACAGAAATGTTCCCTAAATACATTCACTTGCATGGCAATTTCTGAGTTGTCTTTAACAATTAAAATAAAAGCTTACAACTGTTTTCCTTTTAATTACTAATCTTACTAATGAAGAGTGGCAGAATGTTTCTATGTTATCTTTCAAATTTCACGTGCAGCCATGAACACAGTGAAGATACTAAGGGAGAGGCCAGGGGTCCCCAAACTTTTTACACAGGGGGCCAGTTCACTGTCCCTCAGACCATTGGAGGGCCGGACTATAAAAAAACTATGAACAAATCCCTATGCACACTGCACATATCTTATTTTAAAGTAAAAAAACAAAATGGGAACAAATACAATATTTAAAATAAAGAACAAGTAAATTTAAATCAACAAACTGACCAGTATTTCAATGGGAACTATGCTCCTCTCACTGACCACCAATGAAAGAGGTGCCCCTTCTGGAAGTGTGGCGGGGGCCGGATAAATGGCCTCAGGGGGCCGCATGCAGCCCGAGGGCCATAGTTTGGGGACCCCTGGGAGAGGCAGTATGTGCAGCTGATGTTTTATTGAAATGGCTCAGGCCAGCATAGTTCCATGAAAAGGAAGGTAGAGGTTTATAAGGCCAACAAAACTAATATAATTATAAAATATTTAAGTTGGGTGGAACTTAGAAGTCATCTTGTTCAACCACTTCATTTTACAGATGGGAAATAAAATATCAGAAATATTAGGTAATTCAAAGTAATTCTGTAAAAGTTTATTTTCACCATTCACATGAAAGTACTTATCATTTAGCCTCTTAGATCACTCTCTTGATTTCCTAAATAAAATATATATGGTTTTTAAACTCAAGAAACTGTCTTACTTGAGTGCCTTGCAGATATTGCTAGTTTGGTTCCAGACCACTGCAATAAAGTGAGTATCACAATAAAGCAAGTTGTGATCTTTTTGCTGATAGAGGGCCTTGCCTTTCATTCGTAATATTTGCAACACTTGTTAAGTGCAATACAGTACAATCAAAAGAGGAATAAATACGTCTAATGTGAATATATGCAGATTGGCCTAACACAGAGCACATGAAGAGTTTTCTCTTTTTCAGTTTCCACACTAGAATCAAGATAAAAACAAAACAAAATTTGAGTAAACATAAAATGTTCCTTCAAATATCCAGTTGCTTATATTTTCAAATTTCAAATTGTTCTGTGATCACCTACTGTGATATTTAAATCTTCACAGAAGAAAGTCTTAACTTAGAAATCAGTGTTGATATAATTCAAACCCTCAGTAAGAGCTTTCTCTCTTCCCATATGAACAGAGATTCTAAGAAATAAAATTTAGAAAGAAGTTTGTGTATAATAACAACACCAGGAATTGAGAATTGTACTGTGTGAAGGCCACAGAGTCCAAGAAAGAGAAACTCTAATTATATAACAATAAGAGTAATAAATTAATTAAAATGTATATTATTTCCTGAGGCCCTAGGCCAACATTTCATGAACATTAATGAACAAAGATGTTATAATTAAAATAGAACTTTGAAAGTGAAGGTGTAAGACAAAGAGAAACTTAATTGACCTCAGCTACCTTCAACCCAATAGAGCAAAATTCAGCTGTGGAGCTTGTTAAAAATCCAGATGACTGGGCCTACTGCTTGGAAACTCTGTTTCCTTGGCTATATGTATAGCAGAAATATTGGCAAACAAACAAAAAAACAAACAATCAAAATACACCATGTTCACAGCCAGAATTTACAAACACTGATCTAGTTCATAGAGTATCTATGTTTAGGGTAGATTATCTTTCATTTGAAATAATTTAGTGATTCAGCTGAAAATAATCTATCTTAAACACAGAAAAAAAAAAGTAATATCCAGCCAAAAGAGTTAAGGATAAACAGGGCTAGGAATTCAGTTTGTTTTTATTATTCTCATCAACCCTAAGAGAAATAAAGCACCAAACAAGACAAATGAAGTATTCTTTAAAGAGTATCTTTGGGATATTTCCTGAAACAAAACAAAACAAAACAAAAAGCTGTGGTTAGCATGCTCTTTCTATTATTGTACATCCTAGCAGTATTGAAATCTTTCCACAAATTATTTTATACTTCTCCCTTCAAGAGGTATATCTTGATTTTCTTTCCTTTGAGTATGGGGGCTGGATTTAGGGATGTGCTTCTCAGAGGTGACTACATGTGAAAGACAACCCCACAGTAACTCAGCAAACATGCAGAATAAAATACCCCCCAATGTTTCCCAAAGAAGACAGTAAGAAATTTACTAGAATGATTGTACAAAAGAGAAAGAACACCCAGACTTTTTCAGTGCCTCAAGATAAAATCTGACATTGATATCAGGGACATGAAAGCAGGCATGACTCCCAGTTAGACTGTGGATTAACACAGACCGTGTAATAGAAGAGTCTAGGACAAAAAATCTAAGGACCCCTCTGTGATTTCCTTGATCACCAAGGGCCTAATATGGGTAGGTACATTTGCAGCTGGAAAAACACTTACATTGGTTAACTGACCAGTGTAGGAAGAGTCATTATGTTTGAATAAGAAGGTTCAAGTACAAGCCCCTGGAATTTCTCACCCCTGAAACTTGAGAAGCAACATCATATTCTGGGTGGGATTGTAGGGATTAGTGTCATCTTCAATGATTTAAGGTTATAGGAGTGGTGGCCTCCGTGATATTCCCATTTAATTTTTTTGAATGACTCTTACAACACCTATATGGATGACAATGGAAAACCATAGACTTAACCAAGTATCTCCAATTGCAGCTTCAATGTAGGTTTATTAATATTATTATGTAATATGTATTTATTGATATAAATATATATATATACATAATTTTTAAAATCTCAATCAATAAAGAGAATTTTAAAACTCAGCCTGCCTTTACATGGGAAGGGCAGAAAATATTTACAGGCATGATCCTAGACTATGTTAAATTGCTTGTTTTCTGTCTCTGCCATGACATAGAACACAGACACTTGTTCATCTTGATATTCTGCAGATACTCAGCTTTATAGAGAGAGAATGTGACATGGTTGGGCAAATGTGTTTGTAAGATTTGTATTTTTTGAGTTTACTCACTTTTATTGTTAAAAAATGGCACTGGGCAGTCAAGTGTGTGCTTGCCCTCAGAGCAGGGCAGTTGATTACAAATTGCAGGGATTGCATTCTGCTTGGGAGGGGCCATTGTTTTTGCTAATGTTTGCTGGAGGAGGGGTCTTTGTGGGCCCAGGCAGTTTTGCAGGGAGAACAGAGAGAATGCAGAGTGCTGAAGAAGAAGCCAGTTTTATAGAAAAGAAGAAGATGTGTCGATGGGGAACCAGAGCTGAGGGGCTTTGGGAGCCCTACTGAGACTGGTGAGGCCTTTGATTCCAGAAGGAACCAGAGAAGAGCTCCTGGTTGTGAGACCAGAGAATGTGTCAGTGGCTTTGGAAGCCCTGAATGAAAGAGAAGTGTTTTCCCTGTGTGTTCGTTGGCCGGTGCAAGACTTAAATAAAGGAATGGTCCACCATTTTTGGATCCACTGTTTCTTTATTGTCTGCCTGAATCCAATGAGACCCTGCATGGCCACAATGGTGGTGGTCACTGGCCTTACAGACATCATACAAACTGGAATTGCTGAGTATAAGGCACAAGTACTCTCGATGGCTTGGTTAGAAATATTTGAGCTAGAGGTGGAAGATGGACCTACAAAGACTCATGAGCCAGATCATCAGAGAGATCTTAGGAGTCCAGCAATATGTGGATATTTAAAATATTTCTTTCAAAATAAAGAACAGGTTATACCTTTCACTTGCTACTTCTAAGGAAGAAATACAGAATTTGGTTAGTCTATTTGAATTTTGGAAGCAGTATATATGACATTTGAGAATACGGCTCCAACTAATTTACTGGATGACTTAGAAGGCTGCCAGTCAAGTAGAATCCAGGATAAGACAGAATTGTAAAGAATATTCAGTCCACAGAATAAAGACTTATCCAGAGATGCTTGACCTGGCAGTAATGCAGTGGATTGAGCACTGGCCTGGGATTCAGATAACCCAGGTTAGAAGCCCTTATGTCGCCAGATTGAGCACAGGCTCACCAGCTTGAGTGCAGGGTTGCTCGCTTGAGTTTGGGATCATGGACATGATCCCATGGTTCCTGGCTTGAGCCCAAAGACTGCTGGCTTGAACCCAAGGTCACTGGCTTGAGCAAAGGGGCCACTGACTTGACTGTAGTCCCCCTGCCCCTGCCCTGGTCAAGGCAGTTATGAGAAAGCAATGAATAAACAACTAAGGTTCCACAATGCAGAATTGATGCTTCTCATCTGTCTCATTTGTCCGTCCCCATCTTTCCCTCTCTCTGTCTCTTTCTAGGAAAAAAAAAAAAAAAAAAAAGAAAGAAAAAAGAAAAAACTTGTTCTAAGGCTCCAAACCAAAAAAAAAGTAGAGAAAAAAATAATTCTGATTTCATATTTTGTACAATAATACACTTATGTTCTATATAAAAGTTTATTTTATATTTATATAGATGTAGGTAATGGAATACCACTAGGGATGAGATTCCCATTTTATTAAAGAAAAGAACAAGTAAGGATATCATTTATCTTGAACACTTTTACAGTTAGCCAGCTTCATTGGTGTACTCTACCATCTTTAGACTAGATACTAAAAACAAGGCAATGTTATAAATAGAATAGTGAAAAAGACACAACATTTTCTTTATTCTCTGCATGCATGTGACTCCATAAAGAAGTTAAAAAATAACTTTATCTATTTTTTTTTTGTATTTTTCTGAAGTTGGAAACGGGGAGGCAGTCAGATAGACTCTCGCATGTGCCTGACCAGGATCCACCCGGCATGCCCACCAGGGGGCGATGCTCTGCCCATCTGGGGCATTGCTCTGTTGCAACCAGAGCCATTCTAGCGCCTGAGGCAGAGGCCACGGAGCCATCCCCAGCGCCTGGGCCAACTTTGCTCCAATGGAGCCTTGGCTGCGGGAGGGGAAGAGAGAGACAGAGAGGAAGGAGAGGGGGAGGGGTGGAGAAGCAGATGAGCGCTTCTCCTGTGTGCCCTGGCCGGGAATCGAACCTGGGACTCCTGCACACCAGGCTGCTGCTCTACCACTGAGCCAACTGGCCAGGGCCAAAAAAACCCTTTAAATACTTGGTTAAAAGTTAATTATTCTTAGTTTCTAAAAAGGCAGTAAAAACATAATTGTCCCAAACCTAGGAATAAACAAGACCTGATCTCTACCTAAAGGAGCCTACATTCTATTTCCAACCAAGAAAAATGATACTTATACCAACAGCATTGTTATATTTTTAACATTTAATACAACCACTTTTACTTCTCCTCTCCCAAAGAATATTAGAAATACAAACAAAATATAGATGCAGCAGTTTGAGATTAGTTACCAAAAATTCAATCACTGTGTTTGCCTTAGCTTCAGAGCTCTGCTCTAACACACTACACCAACAATGTTTGTCACCTTGAATGACTGTTTTAAAACTTTCAGATGTCTAAGCCTAAGAAGCCACCAGCCTCAACATTTTTTATGTGTTTAAATATTGTTAGAACCAGCCCTTATTTGATAACTTTCCATGTTCCAACAACAATGCAACCTAAATAAAATGCCAAGTGCTACCTGGTCCACCAAGAGTTCAGTGCCACATTCAAAGTAACACAATCTAGTATTTAAAATAATTAAAAACAATGTGCATTTTTCAGAATATCAAAAATAGATTCAACCCATAATTTCTGGCATTGAGGTGCCATTCTTAATAACTCATTTCCATTCTTGCTTTTGCTCTAATTTTTTCTTCCCCACATCAAAAATTTCCCAGATATCCAGACTACAGAGACCTATCTTCTTCAATTATTTATTATACATTACGTATTGATTGATTATATAGAGAAATAACTTGGAACAAGCGTATGCCCCATAATAAACAGATGCTTAACAGTTCATACTGAAGAGACATATATGTTCCTAAAGTTTCCACAGTTTTCTTGGAAATCAAACATGGTCATTTGATAACCAAAGAAGATGTTTCACATAAAACTCATTACTGATTTCATAAACAGTTGTATTTCATTGAAGATTTTCTATTATTATATATTATAGTCATAAATTTATTAGTACTAATATTTATTTATTATAATAATTATCTAAGCAATTCTCAATTTTGTTGATCTTTTCAAAGAACCAGCTCTTTGTTCTGTTAATTTTTTCTATAGTTTTTTTGTTCTCTATTTCATTTATTTCTGCTCTGATTTTTATTATCTCCTTTCTGCGGCTGGTTTTGGGTTGTCTTTGTTCTTCTTTTTCTAGTTCCTTAAGGTGTGAAGTTAAGTGGTTCACTTGGGCTCTCTCTTGTTTGTTCATATATGCCTGAAGTGATATGAACTTCCCTCTTATCACTGCTTTTGCTGCATCCAATAGATTCTGATATGTCGTATTGTCATTTTCATTTGTCTGTATATATCTTTTGATCTCTGCACTTATTTCTTCCTTGACCCATTCATTCTTTAAAAGTATGTTGTTTAGTTTCCACATTTTTGTGGGATTTTTTCCCTCTTTTTTGCAGTTGAATTCTAGTTTCAAGGCTTTATGATCAGAAAATATGCTTGGAACAACTTCAATTTTTCTGAATTTGCTGATGTTGTTTTTGTGGCCCAACATATGGTCAATTCTTGAGAATGATCCATGTACATTGGAGAAAAATGTATACTCAGTCACTTTGGGATGAAATGTCCTGTAGATGTCTATCATATCCAGGTGCTCTAGTGTTTTGTTTAAGGCCGCTATATCTTTGTTGATTCTCTGTTTGGATGACCGATCTAGAGCCGTCAGTGGTGTATTGAGGTCTCCAAGTATGATTGTATTTTTGTCAGTTTTTGTTTTAAGGTCAATAAGTAGCTGTCTTATATATTTTGGTGCTCCTTGGTTTGGTGCATATATATTAAGAATTGTTATGTCTTCTTAATTCAGTGTCCCCTTAGCCATTATGAAATGGCCATTTTTGTCTCTGAGTACTTTTGTTGTCTTGTAGTCAGCATTATCAGATATGAGTATTGCTACGCCTGCTTTTTTTTGGATGTTATTTGCTTGGGGTATTGTTTTCCAGCCTTTCACTTTGAATTTGTTTTTATCCTTGTTACTTAGATGAGTTTCTTGTAGGCAGCATACAGTTGGATTTTCTTTTTTAATCCATTCTGCTACTCTGTGCCTTTTTATTGGTGAGTTTAATCCGTTTACATTTAGTGTAATTATTGACACTTGTGAGTTCCCTATTGCCATTTTATAGATTGCTTTCTGTTAGTTTTCTGTCTTGTTTGATCCTTCTCTTTCATTTTTCTTTTGTTTTTATTTGGTTGTATTCCATACATCTTTCCTCTGTTGCTATCTTTTTTAAATCATGTCCTTCTATGGTGGTTTTTTCAATGGTGGTTACCTTTAAGTAATGAAAAGTGTTCCTACCCTGTTCATTGTAGTGCACTATTTTTTGAGTACTTTTGCACTCCATCGTCCTTTGCTACTGTTAATCTCCATCCTCTCCCCCCCCCCTTTGTTTTTGTTGTTGTCACAATTTAAATTTGGTTTTATTGTGTTCTTCTTGGTGCTTTTATTTGTGGCTTTGTTTTTTTGGGTTTTTTTTTGTTCTTTGTATCTGATTGGAGAACCCCCTTTAGTAATTCCTGGAGTGGGTGTTTTCTGATGATAAATTCCCTCATCTTTTCTGTATCTGTGAATGTTTTTATTTCTCCTTCATATTTGAAGGATAGCTTTGATGGGTATAGTATTCATGGCTGAAAGTTCCTCTCTTTCAGGACTTTAAATATTGGGGTCCACTCTCTTCTAGCTTGTAGAGTTTCTGTTAAGAAATCTGATGATAATCTAATGGGCCTTCCTTTATATCAGGCGTCCCCAAACTACGGCCTGTGGGCCACAATGCGGTCCCCTGAGGCCATTTATCCAGCCCCCACTGCACTTCTGAAAGGGGCACCTCTTTCATTGGTGGTCAGTGAGAGGACCACTGTATTTGGCAGCCCTCCAATGGTCTGAGGGACAGTGAACTGACCTCCTGTGTAAAAAGTTTGGAGACCCCTGCTTTATATGTTGTATTCTTTTTTTCCCTGGCTGCCTTGAGAATTTTTTCTTTGCCGTTGGTTTGTGCCAATTTCATTATGATGTGCCTTGGAGTAGGTTTGTTGGGGTTAAGAAAACTAGGAGTTCTGTTTGCTTCTTGAATTTGAGGCTTTTGTTCTTTCCACAGGCTTGGGAAGTTCTCATCTATTATTTGTTTGAGTATGTTCTCCATTCCATTTTCTCCTTCTATTATTCTTATGTTATTCTTTCTGATGGAGTCAGATAGTTCCTGTAGGGCTATCTCATTTTTTAAAATTTTTGAATCTTTTTCTTCTTCTCTCTGTTGTGCCTCAAGTTGCTTTTCTTCTATTTCACTAATCCTACCTTCTGTCTGGCCTATTCTATTAGCTAAGCTTGTTACCTCATTTTTCAGCTCGTGAATTGAGTTTTTCATCTCTGTTTGATTTGTTTTTATAGTTTCAATTTCCTTGGAAATATATTCTTTGTGTTCATTGAGTTGTTTTCTGAGCTCCCTAAATTGCCTTTCTGTGTTTTCTTGTATATCTCTGAGTATTTTTAGGATTTCTATTTTAAATTCTCTGTCGTTTAACTCCAAGGTTTCCAATATATTAAATTTTTTCTCCATAGATTTTTCCTCATCTATCTGTGTTACCTCTCTTTCTTTTGTATCCATGATATTCGATTTTTTCTTCCTTAATGGCATCTGAGGGTGGTTTTGTTGATAGTATTAATGAGATTTAATAAAGAATAAAAAGTTTAAAAAAATAAATATAAAAAATCAAAAAGAGTTTTTGTTTTTTTAAAAAATTAATAATTAAATTAAAAAAAATTAAATTAAATTAAATTAAAAAAAGAAAATTATTCCCCCCCCTCCTTTTTTCCTCTCCTCTCCTCTCCCCTCTTTCTTGAGAAAATCTTGTGGTGAACTGTGAATTATATTGTACTAAATAGAACAAACAATGCCTGTAATGGAGGGCCTGAATTGGGGAGAAGTAATAAAGGGACAAAAAACAAACAAACAAACAAAACAAAAAAAGGGGGTATGGACCCACAAAAAGAAAATAAGAAAAAAATTTGGGTCAAGAATAAAATGATTTGCTTTTAGGTGTTGGTTGACTAAGAGTTATGATGAGAGGAATAAGAGGGAAACAGGAAAATGGGGGGACAAATTAAAAAGTTACTATTGTATTTAGTGGAACAAGAACTAGATAAAATGGAGAGCCAGGGATGGGAGCACTGCTAGTGAGTTAAAAAGGTGAAGTAAAAAACCCCCAAAATGCCACAAACATAAGTTTGAGTCCCAGATAAGAGAATTTGTTCGTTATTGAGGTTTGAATGAGAGGAGATGTAAAGGAGAAAGGAAGAAACTAATATAGAGGGAGAAAAGAAAGAGAGAGAGAGAAAAAAAGAGGGAACCACTAAAAGAAGAAAAAAGAAAGGAGAGAGAGAGAGTTAAGGGTTTTGGAGTGCAACCCTCATAGAGAGAAAGGAAGAGGAAAGAAAAGATAATGGGAGATGTAACACTTATGGGTAGTGTAGTTCAAGGAGAGGAGAGAGTAAGACCAGCAGAGAGTTAAACGACCAAATTGGAGGAAAAAAAAAATCAAGAATGAAGATAAGAGAAACAAACAAACAAATATAATAAAATGAGATAGGTTATAAAGTCTGCAGATTATTCTTGATTTTGAGAGGTTATCTTCTTGCTTTTTCTTTTCTCTCCCTCTTCCTGGTTGGTGACTCTGTACCCCGGGTTCTGCCCCTTTGGCACGCTCAGGTAGAGGTTTGCAGTTGATAAGTCTCTATGACGATGTCATGTATTGTGCTTTAGTCTTGTTGGCAGTCGAGGCTCATTAGCATTTATAGGCTCTGACAGTGAGAGAGTCCGTGTTCCTGGAGCCTCTCTCCTAGTTTTTCCTTCCTCAATTAGTAGCCTGATAATCCAGCTATGGGGTTGCTGCTGCCTCTGCCTGGATAGTAAGAGGCTCAAAGAGCTGGCAACTCCCCACTCTATTCCCACTCAGCACAGGGTTCTGGGTAAGGCTCAGTCAGTCAGAGCTGCTAGCATAATCAGGCGGGGCTTCTGCCCACTAAAAGACCTCTGGCTCTGCCACTCTGTCCGGTAACACGGGCGGGTGCCCACTCCCGGGGCGCTTGGAGGAAACACGCTCGCTCACTATCTGCGCGTGCAGACCAGGATATCAGGCCGGCAGTCTCACCCTCTGAGTGAAACCCCCGCCTGCACGGAAAAGTTCCAGCCTTGGAATTGACTCTCGCTCCCTCCCCATGCGTGGCTTTTTCAGGGCGCTGAGGTGGCCCGGAGATTCCGCACACAAAGGCCCCTGACTCTTCCTCTCTGTGGGGCAACACGAGTGCCCACTGCTGAGGCACTCAGAGGAATCTCTCGCCCACTATTTGCGTGTGCAGACCCGGAGATCAGGGAAAATGGCTGCCCCACTTGTCTTTCTTTGTCTGGGTTTGGCGCGAGTGTTAGCTTGTATTCACTGGGTTGCCACAGGCACAGTTTTTCCTCGGCTTGGATCTCCGTGCCACAGCCTGGTTCGGCCGTTTGTGCTGTGGCCTGGATCTATTCACCCCCTTTGCCCACCTTAGTTTCTATATTTTCAGTTCCCAGTGAAAGCAGCTCTGTTTAGGTTAGTGAGGAAGGCGGAACATTTCTTGCTCCCTATTTCCTTCGGGGTTTGGTTATATATTTAGCCAATTTTTCACTCGACCATACCTTCGGGTGTATTGTGAAACATCTGGAGGCTCCAAAGATAGGTTTTTCTGTTTCTGGTTGAAGATCTTGTTGAGTTTTGGGGGAGATTTATCGGTATTGCTTCCTACTGCGCCATTACTCTGACGTCATCTCCCTATCTAAGCAATTCTAATAGCATCTTTTGCTCACAGTGTCTACTGTTTTTTAAATATGATACCCTATTATAAATTTATATTAGTAGTCTGCTGAAGGTCAATTAAGAATCAGTATATTATAAAATTAAATGTTTATGCTACTTTTGTATTATCTAAGTACTGTATGGAAATTTTGAGGGATTATATGCAAATTTAAGTCCTTCTTCATCCAGGAGCTTATTTCTCCATGAAGTGTTTTCATTCATAAAAATTTAAATCAGGCCTGACCAGGCGGTGGTGTAGTGGATAGAGCATCAGACTGGGATGCAGAGGACCCGGGTTCGAGACCATGAGATCTCCAGCTTGAGTGCGGGCTCATCTGGTTTGAGGAAAAGCCCACCAGTTTGAACCCAAGGTCGCTGGCTCCAGCAAGGGGTTACTTGGTCTGCTGAAGGCCCGCGGTCAAGGCACATATGAGAAAGCAATCAATGAACAACTAAGCAACGTGCAATGAAAAACTAATGATTGATGCTTCTCATCTCTCTCCGTTCCTGTCTATCCCTCTCTCTGACTCACTCTCTGTCTCTGTAAAAAAAAAAAAAAATTAAAATCAGGAGATATTTAGGCACTAACATATTCAGCTCTGAAAAAAAAATATTTATAGCTACTTGGCCTCTCTTTTTTATTTGTTTTGTTTATATTTTATTATTTACTAGAAAGGCTTTTCAGTATAGAAATGTATTTCTTCCAAGAGTTGCCCCAATGGGTCACAAAAGTCCATGTTAAGTTGTTTTCTGGAAACTTCCTATTCTTAATTGCATTCTTGAAGAGCCTGGGCCATGAAGAGTTTGCCTAAGTTTTGGGCAGTGAATTCCTTGGTGCTCTGGCAGTAAGTATTAATCTGCCTGCAGGGTGGTGCGAAGAGTTTGGACAGATTTTCCTCAGGAAGTGGGGGTTCCCCTGTGGGTAATGCTGGCAATACTGGTGTTTTGGCTATAACTATTCACTCACGTTCCCCATGTATGTGTTACATTTAAGTTTATCTTGGCTAATTTCATTATTTTGTTTAACAGCAACTGAAGTGTCTTTCACAAATGATTGATGCAAGTCCAAGCAATTCATGTTTATCTGCTGCAGCTACCTTTTCACTCTCCCACATTAGGACATTGATCATATGTAAATTTTAATTACAATTGGCACTTCAAGCATGTGCTCAAAGGTCATACTTCTTTTCAATGCTTCAGGAGAAAAAACCATCTCTTCACAAACTTCCATCAGTTTGGGGGTCAGTCTGTGTGTCTTCAGTGCGAGAGACGCTTGAGCAGTTTTCATGGGATAGTAAAAGAAAATGACAGGTTCTTCAGCGGCATGCTGGTGACTGAACTGAGACTCTAGGCTGACAAGGGAGCTACAGTGTGTGGACTGGTACCACCCCAGGTGGAGCTGGTCGGTGTTTACATGGGAAGACTTTCTCATTTCCATCTGATATTGGACGTGTTAAAGTCAGCATCACTTTCTATGTGCTGGGAATAAGGAAAGCAGTTATTAATTTCAAGCCAATCTTCTACAACCAGCCCCAAAATACTCCTTAAACCACCTCAGTTCCTTGTCTTTCTTCTTAATAATGTTTGATTATCTTTAATACCACCCAGACTTTGCCTCAGCCTTTGCCTCAGCCTTTGCCTGCAGGCTGGAGGTGGAGCTAGAGGAGGTGGTGGCCAAGCTGGTGCCTTCCTTGCAGGATGCCATCTTCCTAGTAAGATGGGAAGAAAGGGCTCAGACTCTTGACCAGAGTTTTTACAATGCAATACAGAAACTACACTTATTTGGGGGTTTCCATCTTGAAAGCTAGAATTCATTTAATAAATGTCACTTTTTGTGTTCCAGGCATTGTTCATAAGCTAGAGGACAACTACAATTTATTTACCATTTTCTATACATTAGCTCATTTACTCTACACAGCAGTTTATCTTTATTTTACAGATGAGTAAAAGAGTTTTCATGGAGATTGAGAAAATTGCCATAGATATACAATTAATGTATGGCATAAGTAAGATTCAATCCTAAATTATATCTGACCTCTTATGTTTTTTTCAGCTATACAAAGTACTTTCATAGAAGAATAATAACAATAAATAATCAAATGACTACAAATAATAATTCAACATATCTAAGATTATGAATAAGAATTACATGTAAGTAAATGAATGGGTATTTTTATATTGAAGGTGTTTATTTTACTTTCACACAATAGAAAGAAAGAATGTTTGAGGAAGAAAAATCAAAATCAGTATATTGATATCTGGTAGGATGAGATTATGCTCCCCGTGGCAGAAGTTCCAGGGTAATCATAATTTTAGAAAGTTTATATTCTCTCATTTCACAGTGGCAAGGATCCAAGTTACTCTTATCTTATTCTCTGTTGTGGCCTCCAGTCTCATGGTACTAAAGATAAATCTTTCAGAATTCCTGCTGAAGCCTCAGCAATGACCCCCGCTTTCCACCTAACAGGAGAAGGTGTGGAAGAAAAACATTACTTTGCTCCCTAATGACATTCCTTGGACACCAAACTTAGCATTTGCCCTACTTCTTTTTGGCCAGAATTTTGTCATTCATCAGCACCTGTTTATAAGAGAAGCTGAAAAATGTGTTCTTTATTCTTGACAGCCCAATATCAATTAAAACTTGGAAGACAATTTACCATGGAAAAAGAAGAGAATGAGCATTGAAGGACAATCAGACTTTCTGTTACACTTTCCAAACCAAATTCATTATATTTCTTCATGTTTAGGTTTTCCTCTTATTATTAATAGCATCATCTTTCTTTTCCTCAGACTCAAAATCTTATACTTTTAAATTCATTTCAGGGAGGCATTGTAGAGGAATGAAAGATTGTAGTATCATACATGTTTGGACTTGTAATGCAGTCTTCCACTTGCATGTTCTTTTTTTATTAATGTCTTCTAACTCCCACTTCTCTCAGTTTCCTTTTTTTTTAAATAGAAAAGCCTATGGTATTTGACCTCAAGGTTTATAGACATTACAATGAATTAACTAAGTAAAATATTTAGCATCATGCTTGTCACAGGTTATTAAGTAAATATGACATTATTATTCCCTTCTTTATTTTGCCTCTTTCATTCCCCTTGTGATCCACATTGAGTCAGTTTCCACATCCTTACACAGTAACTTATAAAATATGCACAACTTCTTGTCCTTCTCCATGTCCCGTGTTCAAAACTATTGCATGAGCACTCATGTAGCTATCATACCTAGCACACTAAATTGACCTCCCTGCTTTCATTCTTTTTTTCCTGAAAGCCATTCAACCCAATATGCTAGAAGTTTTTTTCCAAAAAGAAACTCTGAAGAAAAACAGCTCTTATCTAGAGAAAAATTCAGAACATCTTATATTGAATAACATAGATGAGAGCCCACAGCATAGTATTTACACAAAAGAAGTGAGATCTCTTACATTCCCATCCTCTCTTTATGTACACGTGTTCCTGCTGTTTTTATAGCCTGGTACCAATAATGTGATAACTTGGGCTTCTCTTTGTCCTTATCCTTTTAAATGTTTTGTTTCTAAACAATCCCTGAATGACCTTACCCAGTGCCTTTTCCTATAAAATTTAACTAAAATGTCCACCAAAATTTTCTACCAAAATAACCTAAATTTTTTTCTCTTAATATACTTTAATGAAAAGCTTACCAGATTTTTTCTACTATATGAAAAGTAGAATAGGGAAATGCTGTAAATACAATGCAACAAGATTTCAGTCAAGCTCTTTGATCATTAGAATCCTTTCATTAAAATGGAGATGAAGTGACTTGGATAGAATTACAGTTAAGTGAATTTGTAGGCTGAACAAATATAGCCATCAAATCTTGATTTAAGGTTTCATGGAGATCTGTCAGTAAGTTATCCAGGATATGACTAGAATTGCATACTCCATTCTCTTCTTTTCAATATTTTTTATCAAGAATTTGTATGAAGATATAAAAGGCATGCCACATATAGTAGTACTTTAAAAAGATTACTGAGTTTATTGGGGTGACATTGGTTAATAAAATTATAAAGGTTTTAAGGTGCACAATTCTATAGTATGTCTGTATATTACACTCTATATTCAGCACCCTAAGTCAAAGTTCCTTGCTGTACCCTCCTCTACCTCCCTCATCCCCTTTCCCTCCTGCAGTCCCCACACTGTTGTCTGTATCTATAAGTGTTTTTCCCTTTGCTAATCCCTTCATCTTTTTTACCAAATGCCTAACCCTCATCCTCTGAAACTGTCAGTATGTTCTCTGTATCTATGAGTCTGCTTCTATTTTGTTTGTCTATTTTGTTCATTAGGTTCCACATATAAGCAAAATGATTTGGTATTTGTCTTTCTCTGTCTTATTTCATTTAGCATAATGCTTTCCAGGTCAATTCGTGCTGTCACAGAAGGTAAGATTTCCTTTTATTTATGGCTGTATAAATCTACCACAGCTTTATTATCCATTCCTGTACTTATGAGCACTTGGATTGCTTCCAAATCCTGGCTATTGTAAATAATGCTGCAATGAACATAGGGGTACATATATTTTTTCAAACAATAAGATATCACCTCACACCTATCAGAATGGTTATCATCAATAAGTCAACAAACAAGTGTTGGTGAGGATGTGGAGAAAAGGGAACCCTCATGCACTGTTGGTGGAAATGCAGATTGGTGCAGCCACTGTGGAAAGCAGTATAGAGTTACCCCCAAAATGAAAAAATGGAACTGCCTTATGATCCAACAATTCCACTCTGGGAATATATCTGTGGTGATAATTTTTAAAAAGTGAAGTGAAACTATAATAGTATCCTGGAATCAGTTCCATAATGACAAACTGTCTTGTGTGCAATCTCCTACAAATCTGACAAATTTGAGATGATCATATTTCTTGAGAAATTTAGCTTCTTGTAAAAATTTTATTTCCAGTTCCTGAGGAAGATCTTTTTTACATGTTTTAACAGTAATAGCAGTTTTATCCTTTAACATGCCCTTAAATATTTTACCAGTATTTCCCTTGCCCAGTAATTCTCCCAATGTGACCTCTTCATGATTGAGAACTCATTTCTTATCCTTTGGAATAGAATTCAGCAGAACTACACCTGACTTCTTAGTGATGAAATGTTTTGTTGTATAGTGATGCAAATGAGGGATGTTTGAAAACTAGTATCTTCAAATCAATATATGTTATCAATACTTTGTATGATAAAATGTCTCTGTCTCCATCAGAATATACAGAACGAACATATTCATCAGGTTTTCCATGGCTCTTTCACACCAAGAAGTCTCCTTGTTGTTTTAACAAATCTTGCACTTCTATTCTGGGAATTGCATCACGTACCACTCTTGTTCTGCCAGGGGCCTCTCACTTATGGAGATCATGTCACAGAATGTTGAAGAGCCCAATGCAGATCTTAGAGACCTAATTATTTCAGCAATTGAATGATGAATAGATTCAAATTTGCATAGCCTCTCCTTTCTTTCCCTAGCTTAACTGATCATGCATCTTTGTCATAATTTATTACCAGAGGTGGCTCTTTTCTATTATTTTCTTGCTCTTTTTGCTCTACTCATTCTTTCTGTGCTGTAAGTTTTGCCTCAGTGCACCTTAGCTGCTGTACTCACTGTTACAGCTCTTCAAGTGTCTGTTCTTGGCTTACCAGAAGCACAATATGAAACTTCTTTCCATATGTCTTAGAAGATTCCTCAGTTACTTTCCCCAGCTCCAGTACAGCCTCCACATGACTTGTTTGAAAGCATCTTCTGTGACAGTAAGTTCCTCTGCTAAACGTTCCAACATCACTTGTGAACGTGCTGCTGTTAAATTATTCCACATAATCTCATTTGCCTGAAGATCTTCATTTTATTCTAGTAAGGAGGTATCAAACTCAATTTTCTGCTCTTTAGCAGCTGCTGTTTTGTGAATATCTATAAAATTATTGTATTCTGTGCTGGTGTCTGTTTCCTCAACCAATATTTGAATCTCTTTGTGGATATTTACTATTTCCTTTATAGCAAAGACTCATTTTCTGGCTGTAGTCATTAAATATGCCTTTTAGTGCTTTTATAATTTTTTCTTACATTTTTTTAAGGAGTTCAGAAGCAGAGGAAGTGTAGTGTCATAATACTGCTTCCAAGGAAGGTGCACCCCTCGCTCGCAAGGCCAATGCATCCTGATTAAGCCACAAAGAAAGTTGCATTGTGGCTTTGTCGCAATGTTCCTTGGACTTTTCATTCTCTTTCCCTTTAGCTAAAGCTTCTTTATAGTTCTTCTTGGCAGAATTAATTTCTTTTATTAATTGCCTAGAGCTGAATTTTAATTCCTCCCATTCTGTTATTGTAACCTTGATCATCTTCGCCACTATCTGCTGATGAACTCCTAAGTAGCTTCTCTTCACCTGCTGCTTGTCTTAATCATGGGAACCTGTGGGAAGGACCAGAATTCAGGTCCTCTGCATGTGTCTTCATTGTGCTACTAACTGGTTTCATATACTGAATCATAAGTAGCCAAGACTTGAATAAATGCTGATAAAATTCATTTGGATAGTACTTTCCTTCTCAACTTGGTTCTGTAACATAGATGCATACTCTTGACCACCTTTTATCCTCAGGGCCAATAACTGTAAATCCCAGTCCTTCAGTTTTAACAGAGCTTCATGTGAATTCTTCAGGTTACTCCCAAACCCCAATTGTGTAAGGCATTGTTTCATCATGCACACTGCACAGTGAGCCTTTGAATCAACATCTATCTTACTACTTTCATTGCTGCTCATATCTTAGCTAAAGTGGCAGGTCCATGGTGAAAGATTACACATTAGGGATGAGAAAGATACTTGATACAGCATTCAGTGAAGTCTCACAGCAATTATCATAGGTCTAGTGAGGAAACATGAAGTAGAACATGGTAAGCAGAAGCCCCTCTGATGTGGGAGCCAGTTGTCACCTCAAATTCTAAATTTTTGAAGGACACATGGCAAAGATAAGTTAAACGTAGAGATTTTGTATATGGGCTTCACTATTCTTTCTAAGGTCTGTATTTTTGAAATTTTGATAATAAATATTAAAATATTTTTAAAAGAAATCCACCTTGTTCTTCAAGTGTAAACAACTCCCTAAGCTGTAAATATACATTCTTTTCCCCTCCTCCTCTTCTTATTCTTTTTTTTTTTTTTTTTTAAGTACAGCATATGGGATGTGACTCTCATACTACCTTTTAATTTTTGGCTTCTATTGTAGTCAATCGATGTGTATGTATACTGGTTTCTGCTTACTAGACTATAGGCTCTAGGTGAGCTTAGTGCATGCCTCATTCATTTATGCATACAATATAAACAACTAAAAAAGTAAAAAAGACACTCAGACACTAAACCTTAATATCTCGGTCAGTTAAGGCTACTATAACACATTACCACAGACAGATTGGGTGACTGAAACAATAATTCAATTTCTCACAGTTCTGAAGCTTGGAAGGCTGAGATCAGGGTATCAGCATGGTTTAGGCTCTTGGTGAGGTCCTGGTTTATACACTGCTTTTTTCTAACAGAGACAGAAGGCTCATGTCTCATCATCATATAACGGCATTAATTCCATTATAGGGGCTCTGCTCACATGAACTCATCTAAAACTAATGACCTCCCCAAGACCCCATCTCCAAATACCATTATACTGGGGATAAAGACTTTAACATATGAATACTGGGCAGATACATTCAGCTCAAAGCACCTAATATCTTACATAACTAATTAAATTAAAAAGAGAGATGCCTATCTAGCATATGTTGTCTATGAGTAGAATTGGTTTTATAAAGAATTAGTGAAGAAAAATAAAACATAAGTAGAAAAAAAACAAAAGCAAAAATAAAATACTGTAAAAAATATTTTTTAACATTAAAAATCAGTGAAAATTTGGAAAAAAAAGGAGAAATTTCCATAAATTATTGACAACTTTCTAGATGGATGAAGACATTTTGGTGATAGCATCATTTCCTATCAGATCATTGTTAACATCCAAAAAGTATCTATTGAGATTTAAACCTGAATCCCTAGCCAGGTAGCTCAGTTTGTTAGAGCATTGCCCCAACACACCAAGGTTGTGGGTTCAATGGGCTGTCGGGGCACATACAAGAGGAAACCAACACATTCATAAATAAGTGGAATAATAAATTGATATTTCTCTCTCTTTCTCTCTCTCACACACACATACTTCCTTTCTTTAAAGAAAACAAACAGCCTGACCAGACAGTGGCGCAGTGGATAGAGCGTTGGACTGTGATGTGGAGGACCCAGGTTTGAGACCCTGAGGTCACCAGCTTAAGCGTGGGCTCATCTGGTTTGAGCAAAGCTCACCAGCTTGGACCCAAGGTCGCTGGCTTGAGCAAGGGGTTACTCGGTCTGCTGTAGCTCCATGGTCAAGGCACATATGAGAAAGCAATCAATGAACAACTAAAGTGCCACAATGAAAAACTGATGATTGATGCTTCTCATCTAACTCCATTCTTGTCTGTCTGTCCCTATCTATCCCTCTCTCTGACTCTCTCTCTGTCTCTAAAAAACAAACAAAAAAAAAAAAAACAAAACAAAAAGAAAACCCACCAATAAGTAAAAGAAAAATAATAAAAGATTTGAATCTGACTATAAAATTCAGTAAAGTTTATGATTGTCTAACCACTAGGCTGTATGCTGAAATTAAAACAAAGTAATATTGAATGTAAACTGTAACTGAACAATAAAATTTATAAGAAGGAAATCAACAATCACTTATCTCCAAACTCCATGACCACACATTTCACATTTCAAATATGTGCACGTCGTAGGACTCTGAGTCATGAGAGAATTAAAAATCATAATATTTAGCAAATTGAGCAAAATAAAAATGTTTATTAGAGATGTGGGAGTTGGCTAGATGAAGATATATAGATGTATAGAAAAAGAATAAATTACTAAGTAGATAAGACTATATTTGGTCTCGTAGGAAGCCATTGAGAAATGAGTATGTGGGAGTTGAGTTAGAACTTTTCACATGGTTTTACAATATGCATGAAAAGCATTTCTAAGTTTGTTCTATAAATGTCTTACTTCACTTTAAGTGTTAGTAATCTGTAAGAAAAACTTTGACCTTTTAATTATTCCCAAATTAAACATGCTGTGACAGCTATGTGATCAATTCATTCAAAATTATAGCCCCCAACTGGTAAAAGCAAGAAAAATGATATCCTTAGTATCAATTTTTGTTGTCTTATAAATTATAAATAGGTTTTATGTTCTGATAGATTACTTAGCACATTTAAAACATGAAGCTATTCAGAAGTAATCATTTTAGAGTAGTATGTTGAAAACATGAGTATAAGTAGCCCCAATTTCCATAGCAATTCAGTATCTACAGGGGAAATTATTATTGACTCATTCTTGCTGAAAAACTTATCAGGAAAGGTTATCTCTAGGTCATTAGTATGAAGGCTAATGCTAACAGAACAGGAAGAGTAACGGAAGGACTGCCTATATTCCTAATTGAAAGGCAGGAAATAGCCGGATGACTTTTCCTCTAGATTTTTATCCCAGTAATTACATGTTTACAACTTTTTACCTAAAGGAGAGAGGGTCTCTTATATCTGTACTAGAAAAGATGAAAATTAGTACTTAAAGTACTTTTTCCCCAAAATTTATCCCTGATTTATAAATTCTTGCTTAAAACATTTACTTTTTTCCATCTTGTTTTACTCTTACAAAGATTATGTGATGCATGAAGTTCAAGTTATATAAAATAATTTTCTGTTCGTAGTATTTTGTGAGGGGATGAGCATTCCCTTCTCATAGCAACAATGCATTACTTGATCCCAAGGACCTATTCACACACAAAAAACATTCATTGGTGTTTTATTTTGTCAATAAAAATTCACACAATTTCTTAAGAGATCCTATCCTAATATCTTAAGAGTCATTGAAGTATTCCTAAACTACCTTTAAAAACTGCAAACAAGGCCCTATCCAGGTGGTTCAGTGGAGAAAGCAGGTCAGGGAGTGTTGAAGAAGCAATCAATGAGTACATAACTAAATGGAACTTAGGGAAACAATGAGTTGATGCTTCTTTTTCTCTCTCTCTCTTTCTTCCCCACCCTCTCTTTCCCTACCCCCTGCCTATCCAGATCAATAGAAAAACAATTTTTTTAACTGCAAACTAGGCCTTGGTCAGGTAGCTCAGCTAGTTAGAACATCATCCTGACGTGCTGAGGTGGCAAGTGTTATCCCTGGTCAGAGCACAGAGAAAAACCAATCAATGGCGTCATAAATGAGTGTAACAACAAATCTGTCTCTTTCCCTTCTTCTCTCTACAAAAATCAATAAATTAAAAAAAATTTAAATAGCAAACTAAAATTAGGAAGACTTTCAGGTCTAACTGAAGCAAGCATTGTGTCATACCTACTGATCACCAAGAAGTTGTGGAAGAAAAGCTTTCTGGTTTTCACCATGAGAGACTGGATGGCTTGTAGATTAAAGATGGAATAGGAGGAAGGAGAAAGGGCAAGAGAGACAGAATGCAACAAAAACAAAACAGATGCAGGACCCAAAAAAAGAAATAGTACTTAGTAAATACAAAATATAATGAAAAATTCTTTTTATAGAGCATCATTGAGGTGAGTGCTTTTCCTATAAGCAGGACAGGCATCTTCACAAAGAGCACCTGTGCTAAGGCACCATCCTCCCTCACATTTGTGTTGTATATACTGGGAGATGGTATGTGGGGTGGGGAATACTGGAGCAACAATAGAAGCAGCTTACAAACTTGGGCTTAGGGTTCAAGATTCTGGCTTCTTTACTTTATGAAACTCAACAAGTTACTTAAATTCCTAAGTTTCAATTTTCTCAATAAATAATAATTTTATGAGTCAATCCTATTAAGTAAGATATAATATAAATATATCAAATATATTAAATAAAACTTAATGCACAAAGAGATTGCTACTTGGGCAGCACTGTAGTAAGGGATTTTTTTTCACCAACTCTTTATGCCATACAACACAAAGAGGTAAAAACCACATTACCTCCTTGACACATGAAAAAACTCTAACAACTTAGAGACAACATGTGTTAAGTTCTTGCCACAGTCTCTCAGACACAAGGAGAGTTCAATAAACAGAAATCATTGTTACTTAAAATATTGCCCATGTATTTTATATTGTGTGTTGGGGGCCAACCCAGTTTCTTAAATAATGAAATAATCTAATTACTAAAACTATCTAGTAAAAGAATGTTGTCAATGATAAATATATATGGATAAAAAGGAAATATCTTAACAAATAAGTAAAAACATTATATTTACCTGAGAACTCTTATTGAACTAAAAGTTGATACAAATTTGTTAAGTATTCCTTAAAAAAAATAAAATAAAGCAACTCCGTTATCAAAATGGAGTAATAATGAAAGGTAAAACTGCCTTCTTTTAAATTTAGAATGCTTTTTCCCTCTAAGGTTTAAGAATTTTATTTTTTAATTCTGATGTCAATAAAATTTAGAACCATTAATTATGAACATTATGGGAAATAAATATTTGTCTAGCTAATTCCCTGTCACACAACCAGGATGAAGCAAATATTTAATGATTTTTGGTTTTCTTTTTAGAAAAAAATATAAGAAAATTCTTAAAAATATAGATTTGAACAAGCACTTCTTTCTTCTCATCACCTCCCTTGCCTCTAGGAAACAGGAGCCATAGTTGAGAAAAATTAGTTTTTATAATTTTTAATAATTCTGTTTACTTTCCTTTTAGATTAAAATTATGTCTTGATAGTTATTCAGAAGATATTCTGTGGTCCTGGTCCCAATGCTGTTACAGCTGCAGAATGCTCTGTACACCCTAAATCTTCTTCTTATAGCTCTTCCTTCTGGGCTATATTGCAGGTGACTTGTCAAATAATTCTTTGACATCAGCTATCTCATGACAAAGTTGAGATGTAAGTCCTGTGACTATTTTGGACTAATGTTTCGCCCTTTGGCTCCATCTGAGAAACAGTTGTCCTTTACATGTTAAAAGCACCAGTCAAGTTTTCTTAGGAGTCAACCTGACTTAAAATTTGCAGTTCAAGGCAGCGGTCTGGAACCTGACTATCACTGGGGAAAGGGAAGAGATCACTCCCATTGTACAATGAAAACAAAAAGTGTTTATTTCCTCTTATGCTGATTAAATTTTAAAGGGAAAGGTTAGAATGGAGACACCATGAAAACAGAACTTTTGTCCCATATAGTCTCATTGCCTACGCCTGTAACTTTGAAAGCATTGAGAATTGGCAGCTCCTTAAGACCGCCAACAGCAGGAACTGAAACAACCTAAAATTAGATGTTAATGGGGAAAGTCTCTGGGGACATTAAAAATATGTTCTTTTGTTTGTTTGCTTTTGTGTCATTAAGTAAATGTTGTAAATCATAGGCCAAAGGTTCTGAGATGCTTCCAAATGTCAATTCCCTTTTACACTGAGCATAAACACCAAGAAAATTACAGTTAGCTAATAGGAATTCACTATGAAAGAAAGATTCATATTATAATGATAAACTAGTTATATTAAACAAACAAAAAGCACAATGACCAATTAAGATGAAGTTGAGTTCTCAAATTATGTAAGAGGTAGATAGCAGCAAACTACAGTTGAGAAATTAAAGAAAAAATTTTTATTTATGCCATGCCATGTTGAGAAAAAATAAGAATGACAGTGAGAAAAAGAAGCTAGAGAATGAGAGGAGACAAGAGAGAAAGAGGAGAGAACTAAAACTAGATCTGAGTCAGTCTTTACCTATGGAGCAAACCCCTAGCCTTCAATCACACATTCAGCACTGACTTGCCACCAATCTAGTGAAGCCTTTAAATTTACCAGCATCTTGTAAATGCTAGTGAATGGTCCTGCCACGGGGGGTTTTATTAGCTACAAGGCAAGATAGATTATAAATAAATAAACCTGTGAAGAAATGGCTTAAAAAATTCACTAATTTGACCAAGTTGGTTCAGCATTTGCGATAGAGATAGCAAAGAAGAGATACTTAAGAACACATGTGTGCCTGAGAGTGACCGGTGAAGAACGGCTGGAGAAGAGATGGTGACAGACACCATGCTGAGCGGTGAGCTGCTCCCAAGGGCCTGGGGTGCCAGGCCTAGGAGATCACACTTGATTTTCTAGCCAGAATCTCAATTAATAGATAGTCAGAAATGCATATTTTAACAAGCTCCAAGGATGATTCTAATGCTAACTTATTTAGTTTAATCAGATATATTAGCATGGCTGATTTATTATTTTTCCAACACAATAGAGCATTACTATATTTTGATGTTCTTAAAATTATACATTATTGATTTTATGTCCTTGATTTTTCAATTAAAATATAAAATTGTCATTTTTATAGGTAAAAAATATTCAAATATCAGTCTTTACATTTAATTCAAATTATCCATCAAAAATTCACTTTTTTTCTTCTTTTTTTTTTTAGTGAGAGGAGGGAGGCGGTGAGACTGACTCCACATGTGCCAGACCAGGATCCACCCAGCAAGCTCAATGCTCTGCAGTCTGGGGCCATTGCTCCACTGCTCAGCAATGGAGCCATTATTTTAGCACCTGAAGCAGAGGCCACAGAGCCAACCTCAGTGCCTGAGGCCAACTTTGCTTGAACCAATTGAGCCATAGAGGGGAAAAGAGAGAGAGAGAGAGAGAGAGAGAGAGAGAGAGAGAGAAGTGGGGTGGAGAAACAGATGGTGGCTTCTCCTACATGCCCTGACTGGGAATCAAACCCAGGACATCCACATGCTAGGCCAATGCTCTACCACTGAGCCAACTGGCCAGGGTCACAAATATTTTCTAAAATATCAAATATTTTAGGACTTTTATATATCTTGAATCTTTTGTTTGTTTGTTTTTACAGTGACAGAGAGAGAGTCAGAGAGAGGGATAGATAGATAGGGACAGACAGACAGGAATAGAAAGAGATGAGAAGCATCAATCATCAGTTTTTGTTGCAACACCTTAGTTGTTCATTGATTGCTTTCTCATATGTGCCTTGACTGGGGGCCTACAACAGAGCAAGTGACCCCTTGCTCAAGCCAGTGACCTTGGACTCAAGCCAGCGACCCTTGGGCTCAAACCAGCAACCATGGGGTCATGTCTGTGATCCCATGTTCAAGTGGATGACCCTGTGCTCAAGCCAGTGACCTTGGGGTTTTGAACCTGGGTCTCAGCATCCCAAGTTGATTCTCTATCCACTGTGCCACTGCCTGGTCACACTGGGCACTGTCTGTCTTGCCACTGAAAGCCAATTCTGTCTTGGATTGCTCTGAAGGTAAATCTACTTTGGTGGTTTTTATGGGAGTTACTTAAGGAGCTGAAGACAGTATTTGACTTCTCTGGCTTTATTTGATATCCAAAGAGTATAATAGATACAGCAGTAGTCACAGCTGCAGTTGGAAGATGCTAAATATTTAATAGCATAGTCCTGGTCCCTTTCTTTTTTTTTTCTTTTTCTTTTTTTTTTACAGAGACAGAGAGAGAGGGATAGATAGGGACAGACAGACAGGAACAGAGAGAGATGAGAAGCATCAATCATCAGTTTTTTGTTGCGAGACCTTAGTTGTTAATTGATTGCTTTCTCATATGTGTCTTGACCGTGGGCCTTCAGCAGACCAAGTGACCCCTTGCTCAAGCCAGTGACCTTGGGTCCGAGCTGGTGAGCTTTGTTCAAACCAGATGAGCCTGTGCTCAAGCTGGCAACCTCGGGGTCTTGAACCTGGGTCCTCCACATCCCAGTCTGACACTCTATTCACTGCACCACCGCCTGGTCAGGCTATCTTGAATCATATTATTTCTTTATTTTTAACATTTTTTTATTTATTCATTTTAGAGATGTGTGTGTGTGTGTGTGTGTGTGTGTGAGAGAGAGAGAGAGAGAGAGAGAGAGAGAGAGAGAGAAAGAGAAGGAAAGAGGAGCAGGAAGCATCAACTTCCATATGTCCCTTGACCAGACAAGCCCAGGGTTTCGAACCAGTGACCTGAGTGTTTCAGGTTGAGACTTTATCCACTGCGCCACCACAAGTCAGGTTTGAATCTTATTATTTATCATAGAAGCTTTGTCATAGACACGTCAAAAACTGAGTCTTAATGAATCGATGTATTCAGTGCACATGCATGTGTCATGCAAACACTTGTTGAGAGCCTGATGTGGGCAGGCATTGTTTTAAACTCTAGAGACACTAGAGTAAAGAGAGCAAAAATTTTTCTTCACAGAGAGCTTATATTAATAACTCAAACAAGCTTTTTTAAAGTCATCCTAGAACTAGGCTCAAAGGAGGAAAAACTGGATTCTTTGTCTTGGTCTTGAACTGACTGAATTACTTCAAATAGAATGTCCAGATCTCCAGTCCATGACACAAAAGTTATTATAGCATCTCTACACATCACCTAGTCATCAAACTTCAAGCTTCTGTTTATCTCCGGATATCATAAACTTTTATGTTTTTCTTTGATGTTAATGTCAATCATTCATTAATAACTTACTTATAATACACTTAGTTTGCATTTTGCTCAATCTCTTAAAAGTAGGAGTACTTGCCTGACCAGGCAGTGGCGCAGTGGATAGAGTGTCAGACTGGGATGCGGAGGACCCAGGTTTGAGATCCCGAGGTCGCCAGCTTGAGCGCGGGCTCATCTGGTTTGAGCAAAGCTCACCAGCTTGGACGACCCAAGGTCGCTGGCTTCAGCAAGGGTTACTCGGTCTGCTGTAGCCCCACAGTCAAGGCACATATGAGAAAGCAATCAATGAACAACTAAGGTGTCGCAACGAAAAACTAATGATTGATGCTTCTCATCTCTCTCCGTTCCTGTCTGTCCCTATCTATCCCTCTCTCTGACTCTCTCTGTCTCTGTAAAAAAAAAAAAAGTAGGAGTGCTATTTTGCTTATTGCTTCCTTTTTACTTTTGTTTTATTTGTACCTCTGACAGGTATATTTTACTCCTTTAATTTCTTATTTTTCATAGTCATAGAACTAGTATGAGACAGCAGGCAAAACAAAGCATTGCCCAATTATCCTCAAGGATAACAGATTCTGAATGTTACATCTTGAAAACCTTATAGAAAAAGATAACGTTCCACAAGAAAGCAGCCGGTATTCCCTCGGAGAAACACCTCCTTGACCTGAACAAACTGCTTTTTGGGGGCCCAATGTTTCCAAAATACAAAAAGAGGAAGCAAATAATAAAAAATAAAACAATGTTGACTTTAAACATTTATAAAGGCAAACAAGTTTTATATAATTATTTACTCTTAAATTTAAGGCATTTAACATAATAGTGGTAGGCTAAAAACTGAAATAATGTTAAGAATTTTTAAAAATTCCCCTGACCAGGCAGTGGCACAGTAGATAGAACACTGGACTAGAACAAGGAGGACCCTGGTTTGAAATCCCAAGGTTGCCAGCCTGAGCCCAAAGGGAGCTGGCTTGAAGCCCAAGGTTGGCCCAAGGTCAGTGGCTTGAACAAGGGTCACTTGCTCTGCTGTGGCCTTCCCCCCCACCCCCCATCAAGGCAAAAATGAGAAAGCAATCAATGAACAGCTAAGGTGCTGCAACAAAGAATTGATGCTTCTCATCTCTCTCCCCTCCTGTCTCTCTGTCCCTAAATGTTCCTCTCTCTGCTTCTCTCTCTCTCCGTCTCTGTCACAAAAATTAAAACATTTAAAAAAAAGAAAAAAGAATTTTTTTAAAAAATTTAAAATATAGTAAAAAATAAGATAATTCCATTGACTGCCCTTTTCAAATAACTTGAAAGAATAAGAAGGGGTAAGGTAGAAAAATATCTGTAATAATAACTGTGATTATTTATTTATTTATGCTTTCATTTACATGGACATTTAGTCAGTAAAGCAGTCAGAAATCAGTGTGTTTGTGTTTTCTATGCCTCAGGGACTATAGAGGAGACAAAATTAAAAATAGAAATAACACATGTTCCTCACTCAGAAGGATCTTTCAGCTAAGTTCCTAAGTTTCACAGGCCGTTCTGCAGGAAACGGAGAAGGAAGCAGCAGAGCTGTAGAGGCCCAGTGGGGAGGGAAAGGGGGTGTGGGGCGTGGGGGAGGGGTCCTAGTGAGGATTGGAGACTCCGGACCACAAAAATTCAAACCCCAACTTCTCCAAAACCCCCAATTTTACACATAAGTTTTCTAGGTGAGATATTAAACTAAAAGAAATCAAGATAACATTGTGCCAAGAAATGCTTTTCAAGGAGTAGAAAAAAACTGAATATGTCTTTTTATTTAGTCTTAACCTTGAATCCTTTTGGCTGCTTGTCAAGTTGAGTGAGTCAGTAGGCAGAAAGTCTTTGAGAAATCAGGCTATAGGCAAACTGCAGATGCAGTCAAGGAAAAAAATTATTTTAGAGACTCTTATCAGTCCAATGACACCTCAGTATCCTCCCCTACACTTAATTGCCCATAAGAGTGTAAAATGCAAGAAAGTTTATTTCACGGAATATTTAAAGGATATAAATGAACAACCTCGGATCTGTTTGCCCAACTTGCAAATCTACTTATATTACTATAAATAGCATAACATACAACTTGTGGGACATAAAAAATGAAATGCGAGTATGTCAGTTAGAAAAATAATTCCCCAGAGTAGTAACTGCTAATAACCAAATATTTCCAAGAAAATATAGTAATGAGAGGTTGGGATCTGATTAGAACTAATCTAAAAAAATAAAATGTGAAAAAATATAGTAATGTACAAACAATTCACAAACTGCCATTAAAGTCTTCTGCAAAAAAGTATTTCATATTTGCTAATTCATACATCTAAAAAGAAAACATGCTTTCATGTGTGTTTATCCTGGGATTTATTTTGATTGTTTGTTTTCTTGGGTTTGGGGGGGGGGATGAGAGGAGGGAAGAGAGTGAGACAGACTCCCAATGCATCACAAACGGGACCTACCTGGCAACCCCTGTCTGGTGCCTTTGCTAGACTCAGCTAAGCCATCAGCTCCCAGGCTGACACTTGGACTAACAGAGCCCCTGGCTGTGGGAGAAGAGGAAGAGAAGGGGGACAGGGAGGGAGAGAGAAGCAGATGGTCACTTCTCCTGTGTGCCTAACTGGGAATTGAACCCAGGATGTCCATATACCAGGCCAACGCTCTATCCACTGAGCCACCGGCCAGGGCCTATCCTGGAATGTTATTGGAAAATTTGTAAAATTTTAGAGAAAATGGTAAAATAATTCAAAATAGAGATTCAACACTTTTATATGAAAATTTAATAGTAATTAATGTCAGAGGGAGCAGTTTGGGCAAAATCCTTGGAGCTCAGAGAAGCAATGTGTTGTCTACAGGGCTAGGATGCTTAGTATGACCAGAGTGGGCTGTGGTGAGCTGACAAGAACAGTGACGGCAGAGTAAAGCAGGAGCTCAGTCATGAGGGGCCCCAGGCTCTAGAGCAGGGTAAACTGCTGCTTGTTCGAGTAAGCAGCCAAGTCTAGCAAGTTCTCTGGCTCTCTGACTGAATGAGAAAGTGAGGTTTGAGTGAGTTTGTGTGTGTGTTCTTCCCAGAAGCAGTATCTGTTGAGCATGTGCAGTTAATTTATTTCTCACTTGTGATTTTCTTGGAACAATTGCTACCCCAGGCAAAATCATGTGTGCATTGTTCTCAAAGAACTCTCAGACTGTTATAGGTAAAGGAAAAGAATGAGAAGACTAATAATGTTAATAAGGTCATTTATGTTCAGAAAAAAATGAGCTATAGGAAGGCCACTTCTCAGTAAACGGAAATGTGCTGTTCTCGTTTGTGCCTCAAGTTTATTTGTTCTATCCATTTTGTCCCATTTGGTGTCATCTTTTTCACACTCCTCTGATGCTACAATGTCCTCATGGTCTTCTACCCTAATTCCCAGCAAGATCTGGTTTAATGAAGTGATCCTCAGCTTATATACTGCAGAGAAGAAAAAAATAGTTACAACTTAAATAACTTTGGTTTATGATAATACAACATTCCTTTGAAAATCTCTCTAAAGTTATTTAAAAGTTTATATTTCTGGATGTTTCTTTTGTGGAGGAAGTACTGATCCTTTGAACAATCCAAGAATTTTCTGTTCTCAGAATCATTGCAAATCACAGGTATACTCATATGAGATCTAGAAAAATCACTGAATGTTAAAATTTCTCTATGTGAATCTATACTGTACTGATATATTTTAAATGTATTGAAGAAGAACCAGGAGAAAAACATGGCCCCAATTAGTATGCTATTACAATAAATCAGAGAAGAAATAAGTGAACAAAACAAGCAAATATGAATAAAAAAATGTTATAAGCTTGAGGAAAGTTTAGAGTTAAAAATAAAGACTCAACTTCAAATGTCTGGCTCACACCTAAGGACTTGAAAGTCACTACCACATCCTAACAACAGGTAAAAAACTGAACATATTGAAACTCCACGACTTGTTTTAGATCCCTAAGAAGGTCACAGGGGAAACACTGGTCCCAGTCGGAGTTCCATAAAGGCCAATACAGAATCACGGCTCATCAGAGCAGAAACCTCTGCAGGAGCCACAGCCAGGGTAGGAACACCTAAGCCACAATTGACAAAATTTCTGGGGACTCCATGTGGACACATCTGAGAGAGAAAAATTCCAGGGACAGCCAGTCATAGGAGGGCTCCCCTACTTTGATGAGTTTTACCTCTTAGAGCCTGGCTAGTTTCTCACAGTGGATATCAGAAAAATCCCCTCATCTCTCCAGCAAAATCATTCTGAAGCATGACAGAACACTGTTCTTTACCAGGTCTGTCCCCAGCAGAAAACATTTAACCAGAGCCTAACCTGTTGGGAGTTTATCAGAACCTAGCTAAATTAGGGGAGGGGAAAGGCAGAACTGCAGGACACTTCAGACATTCTGCCCCAGGGAGGAGAATGAGGAGAGTGAGGGAGGACTGAGAAGCACTTGTGAAGTTCACAGTTCACAGGCACAGACTCTCTAAACTGAGACCTAATCATGGAACAATAAAACACTTCTCCCCGCCCCACACCTTCCCACTCCATTACTAAAGGCCTAGTTCCAGCAGTTCACTTTAGCCAGTACAATTACAAATCTCACTAAAAGCAGAAAACATAGTTTGATGAGACAAAGCAAGCATCAGAACCCGACTCAGATATGGCAGGGATGCTAGAATGATGACAATAAGAATTCAAAACACCTATGATGAAGATGCTAAGGGAGCTAGCAAATAAAGTAGACTGCATACAGAAACAGATGGACGATGTAAGCGAGAGATAAGGTTTTAAAAAAAGAAACAAAAATAAATGATAGAGATTTTAAAAAGCATTAACAGAAATTTAAAAAAATATCTCTGATGAACATTACTAGACTGGACACAGCTTAAAAAAATCTGAGCTTGAGGATATCTTAATAGAAATCTCTAAAAACTGAAGAGGAAAAAAAAGCAGACTAGAATATGCAAGCAAGGTGAGGCAAGTGCACAGGGTATAACACACTGTTGTCCATGTGTATGTGTTTCTTTTCTTCTTCTTAATCCCTTCACCTTTCACCTAGTCCCCAACCCTCACTTCAGACAGTTCAGAGAACACCAGGCAGTAAAAATGCAAACCAAACAAATAAACAAAAAGTACAAATGCTATCTAGGCATATTATATGTAAATTATAGAAAACCAAAGACAAAGAATCAGTCCTGTAAAAAAGTCAAGGGTTGCGAGGAAACACTTTATTTACTAGAGGAGCGAAGAAAAGAATTTCATGTCTCCTCCTTAGAAACCATGTAAGCAAGAAGAGAATGGAGAGAAAAATTTAAAGTGTTGAGAGAAATAAAACACCAACCTAAAATTTTGAACTCTAATAAATTATCCTTTAAAATTGAAAGAGAAATAAGAATAAAGAGTGACATTACATAATGATAAAGGGGTAAATTCTCCAAGAAAGCTTAACAATCCTCGAGGTGTATGTGTCTATGAATAAAATGAGGCAAAAATTGATAGAAATTGAAATTGTAAGGACAAAGAGATTAATTTAGTATCATAGTCAGAGACTTTACACCCCTCTATCAGAAATGGATAGATCCAGTAGGCAAAAAGTCAACTAGGACATAGTTGACCTAACAATACCATCACTCAACTTGATATAACAGACATTAATAGACGACTTCGTCTAGCAGTAGCAGAATACACAACCTTCTTGTGCTTGCATGGAACATTCACCAAAACAGAGCACACCCTGAGCCCTCAAACACACCCTCACAAATTTAAAATGTAGAAATCACATAATTTCTGCTCTCAGATCATAATGGATATAACTAGAACTAAATAATGTAAAAGTAGTTGGAAATCTCTCCCAATACTTAGAGGTTAAACAGCATACTTTTAAATAATATGGATCAAAGAAGAAATTTCAAGTAAAATTTTAAAATATTTGAACAAAAGAAATGAAAACACAGTAACACAATTTGCAGGATCCAGCAAATGTAGTGCTTAAAGGATAATTTATAACATTGAATAAATATACAAAGATGGGCCAATGTAAGTTTACAGTTGTGAGCACATGAAACAGTTTATGTTTGTATTATTATTTATTAATTACTGTATTATTTATTTGTATTACAATTATAAACCTACTTTTGTCACCGTGTATTAGAAAAGAAATATCAAAAATCAATCATTTAAGTTTTCATCTTAGAAAACTAGAAAAAGATGAGCAAATTAATTTCAAAATAAGTAGAAAATAAATAATAAAGATTACAGCAGTAATCTGTATACCAGGACATCAATAGAGAAAATCAATGAAACCAAGGGCTGGTTCTCTGAATAGATCAATAAAATCAATAGTCTTCTTGATAGGTTAATTTAACAAAAAGAGAGAGTAGACACAAATTACTAATGTTAGAAATGAAAGAGAGGACATCATCCCAGAACCCTTGCACATTAAAATGAGAAGTTCTATGCCCACAAATTTGATAACTCAGATGAATTTGATAACTTATTTCTTACAAGAAGATATACAGATGACAACCATATGAAAGATGCTCTACATCATGTCTATGGAAATAAAAGTTAAAACAAAGATATATCCCGATACACCTATAAGACTGGTGAAAATTCAAAATACTGACACCACCAAATGCCAGCGAGGAGGTGGAGCAACAAGACCTCTCATCCATTGCTAGTGGGAATGCAAAATGATACCACCATTTTGCAAGACATTTATCATCTTCTTACAAAACCAAACATATTCTTACAATATAATTTAGAAATTACACTCACTGGTCTTACCAAAAGTTCAAAACTTACGTCCACAGAAATACCTGCACATAGATGTTTATAGCAGCTTTATTTGTAGTTGCCGAAATCAGAAAGCAACCAGAATAGCCTTCAGTGGGTGACTAAAATATAAACTATGGTGAATCTAGAAAATGGAGTATTTATTATTCAGTGATAGAAAGAAAGGAGCTCTCAAGCCATAACAATTCAAGAAGGAAATTTAAATACATGTTGCTAATTGAAAGAAGGCAATAAGAAAAGGTTACCTATGTTTTTCCAAATCCGTGGAACATACAATACCAAGAGGGAACCCTAATATAATCTATGAATGTTGAGCAATGATGTGTCAATACAGGTTCATCAACTGTAGCAAATGTACCATTCTTGTGAGGAGGCTATGCCTGTGTAGGGACAAGAGCATATGAAGAATTTTTATAACATTTTCTTATTTCACGGTAAACCTAAAACTAATCTAAAAAATAAAGTCTACTTAGAAAATAAATAGACTGAGTGTTTCTACAAAGGTGGGAATGAAGTGAGAGTGAATGATGAGGATGCCTTGGGTGATTGAGTCAAACCGCGCTGCTCAGCACAGAAGAATGGATGGGAGTTACAGGTTTGCTGGAGGGTGTGATCGTGGTGGTGCTGGTGGCACGCTGCTTTGACTGGGACATGTTATTTAGTGTGGTTCCCTGGGAAGCCAACTCTAAAACAGACTATTGGGAAGGAAGCTTATCAGAGAGTGCTCCTAGGACCAACACCTGTGGAAAAGTGAAAGTAGCAGAATTAGACAGAGGGAGAGGCTGGGCGCCAGAGCAGTAATGAAATCTCAGCCAGCACCTCAGGGAGCTCTGACTGGGATGGACCTTCAGATCTGTCCTGATTTGAAGCACCAGTCATTGCACACAGACTTGCCTCCTTGAGAGGTGTGACCTTGGGTGAGGTTGACATGTGCGGCTGAGGACACGTGTCTGGAGAGACCAGGCAGGACATTCTAGTATGTAGGCAGTAAGTCCTTCAGTTTCACAGGAGGTGTGGGTGGCTAGGCACAGCCTCTACAATAGGATATCTTTGGAAAATCCTTGTAAACATGTCCATTAGGCCACCCACAGGATAAGAATTGTGCTGGAGATGTAATTATCACTGGTAACTAGGTGAGTGCAATCAGAACATCTCTTTTTAGAACAGGATCAGGAAGTATATCTATCTTTTTTTTAGACTGCCACATGCAAGGCACTGTTGTAACATTCTCTCGTGTGTTAGTTCATTAATTTGTGACAGTAGGTAGATTTTAATATCTTCTTTTTGGAAGAAGAAATAAGTTCAGTGAGATGCGTGTGATTTTCCATTCCTCTATATTGTTCACTAAAAAGCTTTGATAGATTGCTCTTTAGAGGGTAGAACAGGTCTGAATTATGAGGCCCTGTTTAGTGGGAGGGTTTGGGGAAAGTGACCATTTGAAAATAGAAAAATCTGAGATGCCTCTGAGCTTTTAAGGAAGAATATTATCAAGAGATAAAAGAATAAACTCTCAAAAGGTGTAGGATGGTGAAAAATAATGATTTCACTCACTTTTCAGCATTATTCTCTTTAAATGGATTGGTGTCAGGCCACATAAAATTAAGCTGGTGATTATTCAGTAATGTTGCTGTCCTTTCTAGGCAAACACTATGGTGGATAGTAAAGTCTTTTCTACTTTCTGCCAATGGTTTGTTCCTGCTTATAATAAGAAATATTTGGGTCTGCATTATTTTCTAAAGCTAAAAAAGAGGAAGGACAACTTGAATCTTACTTATTTTGCAACTGACCCACATTGAATCAACACATAGCATAATATAAATCCTATACCCTGACTGCTAATCTGTGCTTATCTAAAAAAAATTTCCTAATTTACATAGTACATATTTTAAACTTTAAAATGAACATAACCCTGATTTCTTGGATGTGTATGGGATTCATTATGATGATTCATATAGAAATAACTTCAGGTCACAGAGAGAAAAAAAGGGTTTGTTTTGAGACCATTGAAGAATCCTGGAAGATTTTGCCTTGAACAGCACAGAACTGACGGAAGTGTGATAAGATTTGAGACTAAAGGGGTACATTGGAGCCATATAGCAAAGAGGTAAGCATTTCAAGACCCCAAATTCAGTGGCAGTGTCTGAACAGAGCTTAGGAAAATATATTTAGCCATATTTGGAGATTGAGAGAGAGTTGAGAGTGTCAGGCAAGGAAAACTATCACCACGATTAAGATTTCTTCATGATTTGAACACAGGGATGAAGTGATTATATTTATAAACCTCACAATTATGTATCATCCCAGGCCTGGAGTTATTCTCCAAAATTCTAAAGTATGTTCTATTTTCAAAATAAAAGAATGGTCTTTCTCTTGTGTCCCAATCATGAATTTTCAAATGCCTATTATATGTTGCCTCAAGAAGATCCTGCTCTTGTATCACATTAAACAAAACGTTAGTCTTATTATTTCTATTTCAAGTGGGTTTTTCTTCTTCCCAGCTCCTGTTATTTATAATATTATCCCTATTCAAAATAAAAAAATGATTTACTATTTCATCATATTATATTTACACAGTAAATTCCCTGGCATCACCTTTATTTTACAGACGAGATAACTGAGGTTCAGAAAGATTGGGTATATGATTCAACTCACAAAAAGAGTACAGGCAGGATTTGAGCCCAAGACTCTCTGACTCCAAAAATATGCTCCTTTTACTACTCCAAATATTCATTCCATTTCCTCTTTTCATTAAGAGTCTATTCCTAGGTATTATTGCTTGTATTTGTGTATCATTTTAAAATTTATTTCCCACAATTGTCACCCTAGTACTCATCTTTGCTTTCTGTTTTAAGGATGTGAAAGACTCCTGATTTGGTTTGCTATTTCTATTCCCTTTTCTTCTAAGCCAGTCAGCAAGTCCCTGTTGGTTTTTCTATTCTTAAAACACTGCTTCTACTTGGCTACTCCCTTACTCAGAAATATTTGTTGGTTCCCTTCCACCTTTACAATAAACTCCTTACCTTGGAATACAATGCCCTTCACAATCATTTCAATCTGTTTTTCTAACTGTACTCTCACTGCTCCCAAATACACACAGTCCTTAAGACAAATGTATCTATTCATGGTAAGTCACACACTGTCTCTTGAACTTACCAGTATACGTGGAAATTCCTGTGTCTGGTTCTCACACACGCAGTTTCCTTCATCTGGAAAAGTCATAAAAGCTCCCTGTGATGATTTCCCATGATCCTCTAGGCACTATGCTAGGAGTTTTACAGGCATGATTTCTAATCTTCAAACAAACTTTCTAAGTCTCTCATTTTACAGGGGAAAAATGTCTTTAAGTATTAAGAAATTTGTACAAGATGACACAACCACAAAGAGAATGGCGTGGCTGCCTGGTACGTCTGCCTACAAATGTCATGATCTTTTAGCTTTTTATTCTGTGTTCTGAATGCCTCTTTTTCTATTTGAGATTTTATCTATAACCTGAAGTCTAACTGAAACCCTAACTTCTTCATATATAATTTCTTATATATAAAAGAATATATTCTCCCCTTTGAATTTCTCAAATCTTGTTTGTGTTCAGATGTGTGTGTATAAAATTCATTTCACATCGGCCATAATCCTTCTGAGCCACAGTTCTCTTTTCTGTGCACTTGTATTATTGACTTAAATATATTCTGTATTCATCAAGAGTGTCATCTTCTTGTATGACCATTGTTCATAATTTTGGTAAATGTAAATAGAATTAAATAGGCACTTAAGGATTTGCTAGGGAAAAAATAACTTAATGGAGAAATGAAATTATTCTTTAGCAAACACCATAAAAAGAGAGAAAGATGCATAATTATGAAAACAGATTAATTTTTCTTCCTGCTATCATCAAGCAGGTTGTAATGTACCTGATCCATAGATGAACAGAAAATAAAAACTATGACAAAAAAAAAGTGAAAATACTGGAACACAAATTAGTGTCAGGAGAGTGATGGCTTTGTGATCACTTTTAGGCTTTGCTGTGTTTCAGATTGTGTGACGATTAAGGCAGAGGAGCAGGCAGCACGAGGCACAGAAAGGCCATAGTCGGTGCAGAGTGAGGTCCGGCCATGGTGGGCAGCCCTGACTCTTGCAGCAGCCTTCACAGCAAAGCTTTGCCTGTGATGAAATGGAGGAGTTTCCGGATGATGATCACCCAGGCAATCGATAGCATATCTAAAAGTCACTAGCTCCTTGTAGCTACTTACATTTAAATGCTAAATAATTACAATTAAATAAAATTGAAAATTTAGTTCCTTAGTTACAGTAGCCACCCTTCAAGTGTGAAGAAGCCACATGTAGCTAGTGGATACTGTATCGACCATGCAGGTGCAGAACATCATCATTGCAGAAGATTTTATTGTGTTCTGACTAAAGTACAAGTAACAGAAGCTATTTTCTTTTCCAGATTTCTCTGTCTCCAAAGCCTGCAGCTTGTCACTTAGTATGGTTAATAAACCAAATATATAAATAATTTAAATAAATTGCAGTAAGTTCACTTAGTATTATAGAAATGGTCCCAGTAAAATTTTATGTTTTTTTTCAGAGAATAGATAAATAGTCTTCAAGGTTTGGGAGGAATTGATAGTAGTAGATGCAGTGATACCTGAATTGTGCATTAATACATTTTTTGAGTTGAGAAAAGGCGTTGTGGCAACAAGCAGAGCACAAGGTTAATGAGGACAAAAATGTGTGGAAATGGCTGATGGCATGATGGCTGACAAAATGTGTGGAAAATAGTAAGTGATTCACTTTGGCTGGGATTTAGAATAAATACAGGAAAGAAATGCAAGATTCAGGAACAAGGTGGATTAAGATCAACTAGTGTGGTCTTAAAAGTTTGTTTTTAACTTTAATCAAGAACTTTTTATAAGGGACATTGCCATTTGTTCCTTGAGAAGATCAATCTCCTATCCCTATGATGTTAGATTGAATAAGAGTGTCACTGAAAGAAAAAGGAAGTGAAATTCTTTAGGAGACTGCCCGGTAATTAGGGACACAGAAAGAGAACGAGAGAACTGTGTGCTATGTAACCTATATTAATGCAGGAAGAAGGAAGAGTCAGAAATGACTGGGATTGCAAGTGTGAGAGAGGAAGATCACTACACTGCCACCCAGGGTCATAAAGTCCGTTTTAACATGTTAATTTCAAACGTTTAGCCACAAACTGAGGGGAGTCTCGCTGGAGGGAAACATTTGGGCTTCATCCTGTAAGAGTTGGACCCTAAAGAGGAAACGAGATGATGGAAACACATAAGATCCTGCTGTAGAAACAAGTAACGGGAAGAATTCAGTGAAGAAGTAAGACAAGGGGAAGGCAGAGAAGGATGGTAACAGGGCCTGAAAGTCCTGTGAGAGAGAGGCTTCAGGGGATGAGTGGTTAGCAGGCTCCACATTCGAAAGGAACTCAAAGGCAACCCCTAGGGGAAAGGATGTGGGCATTTGGAGAACATAAACGTCTGTTGAGACATCCTCAGTAGAGTTGGATAGACGGGGTTATATGACTGATGATAAAGGATTATTTGCGTAGGAGCTGGTAATGAAGTGGGTAACAATTTCGTTCTTTCCCTTTTCTTCTCATGTCTCCATCACACACTTTTACTCTTGCTTCCTATTTCAGTGAGAAAATAGAAGCAATCAGAAGACATTTAAACCATCACACTTAACGGCTATCTAAATCTATATCTATTTTTTTGTTTTGTTTTGTTACTGTAGATGAACTGTCTGGTCTTCTAATAGAAAACAACCATCCAACTTGCTCTGCGCCTCATTCCTACTCACCTACTCATCTTGATATCACTTCAACAATCAAGTTCCTTCTCCATTATGCATTATCAAATATATTTAAAAGCATTCTCTTTTGGTCAACTCTTCCTACCAGTTACCATACCAGTCCTCTTTTTTCTTTACAGGAAAGAAATTTGAAAGCAATGTTTGTTTCAGTCTGTTCTCTCTGCCCACCTCCTCCATATTTTTTCACTCAACACTGCCTTAAGATCACTATTATCAAGGTCAATATATCTAAGTTATGTGCCACTTCTAGATTCAGTCAAAAAGGGACCCTTCCCTGGTCCCCAAAACTTAGAACTTTCTGCTCTAGCTTTCACTGGCTGGCTCCTTCCGCGGAGGAAGGCATCGAGGTCAGGGAAACGCCCGCCTGGACCTCTGCTCGTAGTCTACCGCGGAGGAAGGCATCGAGGTCAGGGAAACGCTCGCCGGGACCTCTGCTCGTCGTCTAGACTCCATTCCAGGAACCTCATACTTTCCTGCTAAAATCACTTGAGTCCACTTCAGAATCTGCACTGGCCTGTTTCTGGGTCTGACAGCCTCACGAGTAGATTACACCACTGGTACACTGATCTCTGTTCCAGAAGGCTCACCAAAAAGCAGCTGTTTTTAAATAAAAGGGAAGAACTTTTTAAAAATAGTTTGTTAGCTTGATTTGTAACAAATGTCCAGATGTGTAGTATGTGCTACATATACCAAAAGTGTTAAACATAGGCCCGACTGAATTCAATGATTAAATCCTAGTATATTTTTACTTCTCCAAGCAGTAGCATTTGCTAGAGTGAATCACTTTCTTCTCTTAAAGCCCTTCTCCCCTGTGGCCTTACACATTACATCTTCTCACACTTATTTCTGTGACCTTGGACATGGTGCCTGAAACTCTTGTCTATCTTTACACATTTTCTAATTATGTCATCTGTGTTTGTAACTTTAAATGCCACCATCTCCAGATGACTCCCATAATATATTTTACTTAGAACTCTGACCTCTAGATTCCCATATGGGTGGCCTGCTTGAACACTTAATTTGGCTGTCTAATAATTATGTCAAAATAAAATATTCAAAATTGAGTTACTGATCTTTCTCCTCCAAATGCTCCTGTTCCCCGCCTTTCCTATCTCAGCACAGCATTGTCAAGATCAGGTGTACAGCTGTGCATAGGTAAACCCAATTTTAAAGAATAAACGGAGTTTATTCTTTTCTTGCTATTTATTAATTATTGTATTATTTCTCATATAAGCAGCTATAAACCTACTTTTGCCCCAACCTGGTATATATATCACTTTATTCTTACAATTACTCATGCTTCTCTCTTTCTCTTAAACCCTGTATCTCCCAGACTATGCGACTTCTACCTGTTTGATGTATCCAAAAATCTGACTTTTTGTTTCCATGGCAATAATCTAGCCTAAATTATGTTGCCTTTTACCTGGATTATTGCAAAAAAAATTTCTATTAAGTTTTTATTATAATATTCAGAATTCTCTTGATAGCATGTTAGTTATATCAATTCACTCCACTGCTCAAATCCTGCAATGTTTTACAGTCTCCCACAGAGTAAAGCCCAAGTTCTGAGCTAAACTAGGAGGCCCTCAGTGATTTGAACAACCCACTAACTCTGCTTTCTTCTTCTTCTATTGCTGTGCCTGCACTCACTCCAGCCCAGTCACCCTGGTTTCCTTACAGTCTTCAATCCAATTGGCAGGTACCTGCCTCGCTGCCTTTGCACAGAGCATTCCCTTTGCTCAGATTGGTCTTTCTCCAGTTGTCTGTGGTTTCCAATCCTCATCTCTTTGCCTCAATGTCACTGAAGTGAATATTCTGAGAGCTATCAATTCACTGAAGAAAGACAATGAAACATCAAGAATGATTAATTACCAGCTTAATGCAAAGTGTAAAAGCCAGAAGATCTCCTGTGCTGCATGAAAAGGGACTCTCCTCTCCTGCAGTGGAGACGAGATGGAAAGGTAACGATCACACACAGGACTTACTGATAAGGTTAGCTGAGTTCTGCAGAAGATAGAATTTTTAGCTTTGGTGAGACTGCTACATCAAAGTCAAGGTCCTCATTGAAAAGAAGTGGGACCCAGAGACAGAATAGTGTGATTCTGGGTTGATGCCTCAAAAACTCTTGAATCCTTAGATTCCACTTGGACCCTCTGGGCTGGCAAAAGTGGTCGTTTGCACTCCCTCTTGTGTGAAGACAATGCAAAGGCCTTTGTTTTATAAGATAGCATTCAACCTAGTGTGAATCCACACCCACTGTTCCTGGAGACCTGGTCAGTAACAATAATCTATTATTACATAATCTGCCCAGGAATTCCTGGACCTGTTGCCAAAAGAGCCCATATACTAAAAAAGCAACAGAAACTAACCAGCATGTACTTGCAGGAGTTGGAAGAGTGTGTATGTAGATAATGATTGGATTCCAATGATGCTAGATGAAAGAAAGGTGGAATATAAAGTTGAATAAAAGGAATCTTAGGAAAGCCCTTTCCTATGATTCGGCGTGCCAATATTCTGTGAGTTATTTCTAGGGTGGCTCTTGGAAGCTTGGCTCTAGAATTGTTCCATGGCAAATGGTAGATAAAGGCAAAAAAAGGCTTAGAGAAGTTGACTGAGAAATCGTGTCCTTTACAAAGTGACCACATAGTTTTCCATGTACTAACCCTTTGAATAGTGAGTTTTTCATGCTCACTGACCCCCGGAAGTAAGTTGTTTTTTTTTTTAATGAAATTAATTCCAGTTACAGTTTTATTACCTTAAAATCATGTTTGTTTGATAACCAGTTTATGGAAACAAGAAGAACATAAATTTGCCTGTTTTTAATGTTGCCTTACACATGTACGATTGTACTCTGGATGGTCAGGAGGCAAGAGGATGTACATGAATATTCATACTACTCAAAGGGTTAAAATAATAAGAAATGCAGTAGAGAAAGGAGATTTCAGCATTATTGAGACAGTTCTTTATAGGCAGGAGTTGGTGAAAGAAAATGCAATTATAGACCTAGCCTTCCTCAAAGCAATGGAAATAAGATCCCAAAATATTAGAGACCAGATGCCAGCATTTAGTTATGAGGAAAAAGTAGGTGTCATGTTGTAATGATAGAAACGATAAGAGCGGCAGCCAGGAGAGCATGATGTGCAGAGACCTATGGAAATAGTCAACAAACAGTGCTCCTATGCCAAAACAAATGAGCAGACAATATGAATACTGCTCAATTTAAACAACTGGGGAAGTTGAGGGTAATCATTAGGAGAATAGTGTCAAAAAATATCATGGACCCTGTCCTACTTCTAGACCTAAGCTATTCCTTGAGCCATTATGCAATTATTGAAATTTCTTCATGAAGAATAAATCTTTAGCACTAAGACAAATGTATAAAGTGCATATTTACTAAAAATATTGTATAAGATCTGAGTGGACCTTAATCCTTGGGGACCAGCAATAGCATCATGGCCCTCATATTAGAGTAGAGACATATGATTACCAGGTGATAAATGGTATCATGGACCATAACAAAGTTACAGTGTGCCTAGTGGATTCACAGACCCAGCCAGAAGTCATTTCCCAGGTCCCTGGGTTTATAATTAGAATGAGTATACAAGGCTGTTGGCAGAATCTCCGTAAGTGACTTTTGTGACTTGTACAGTGAGTTAGTCTAGTGAATCATATCAAATGGAAACTTCTGATCTTGCCCCATCAAGTCCCTAGCTGTTCTGATCCCTGAGGGGGATATACTGCTCCAGTTCTTCATTTCAGTGTATACGTGAAGAAATATCTCAGGTTTGGATCTCACAGGATTGGCTGAGTTCTCTGTTGCAACTGCATTGCAATCCAATTTCTCCTTCTAGCAGTATTGCTTCCTGTGCTCATTTATATGGACTGTTCCAAAGTACTTTTTGCATACATTTTTATTTTAATCTTAAACTCAGTTTCAGGGAACTTGGTTTAAAACAATGACTTCTTTAGTTTGGTCTTCCCTGGACATATTATATGAAATTCTAATCTCTCATCCTGTCTACCACCCCCATACTCTTTATGCCAATTCTGTTTTTTTTCCTTAACATATAAATTCTATGTACTTTAAACGTTGATCATGTTTATTGTCTGTGTGAACCCCCTACGTACATACATACACAACAGAATTTCAATCCTACGTGAGAAGGTATCTAACTACATTATTTACGGCTATATCTTCCATTGCCTGGTACATAACAATTTTAGAATATATTAATTGTTGAATTAATTAATTGACTGGCTGCAATTCTAGAGATAATATTTCACACTTGCAATCATTTGGGAAGCAAAATCATGAATTTCTAAGATGGAGCAAAGAGCTGTCAAACATCCTATATTTATTGATCAATCACTATTCACTACTTATTTTTTTTAAAAAACAGTATTTTCTTCTATGTACTCTGAATTTAGGGCCAGTATAAAGTAGAGAAAAACCAAAGAATATGGTTGCTGAAGTCATCCTGACTAGTTAATGAGGAAGGAGAAGGGCAGATTCACTGGGAGAAGATTCCTTTGGGGAGTCTGGAAAGTAAAGAATCACTGAACGGTGGTAGTAGATGTGAAGCACAATGGAGAATATATATATATATATATATATATATATATATATATATATATATATATGAGTCAATAAAACACTGTGTCAGACGAAGCAATGGGAAATATATCTGTATTGTGGAGTTTTACTAACTAGATCACTGAGCATGCGGCGGCAGCACTGAGATAGAGGGCAGTGAGGAATAAGGAGCTCTTTGTTTTTTTCAACAAGTATAATAATAAAACTTGGGTTTTAGAGAATTTAACCAGGCATATACAGGCTAGACTGGCATAGGGCAGAGACTAAAATCAAGAAACCTAAGTAGGAGGTGGTTGTAAAACTCAGAACTGAAATCACTGATAAAGAGATTATAGGAAAATGTACTGGAAATATTGTATTAAAGAGACATATAAAAAAGTCTTGAAAAAGACAGAGTTTGGGACAAGGAGAGGATAATGGAGAATAATTATGATTCATCTTTCTCAGGCTTATAACATCTTTTATTTCCAAAAATCACTATATATAATTATATCTAGTCCATAAAAAAAGAGTACGTGGCACAAGTAAGGTAGAAATCAACTCTGATGAGTAAAAAATACATATTTGTATTACCTCTTAAGACATAACAGCTCCTTAATGCTGGTATTATAAACTTATTACATTATCTGATTGTGCTAATTTGAAATGGCAAGATTTGTTTGCTCTCTTTCTTCAAGATCAAAAGACTTCTCTCAGAAGTCCCCAAAGACATGAACTATCTGGAGGAAATACCATGCACAGAGCTCCCAGAAGTGCACATTTGAGAACCATTAGCAAAGAAAGAGGGTTGGCCTAGAATTTCATGGGAATATGCAAGGATAAAGGTTATTGCTAAGGCAACCAGGACTTACACCACCCAGGGACCCAAAGCTTGAAGTCAACAACTCCCATAAGAAATGAAAACAAAATAAAAATAAATCAGATAGCCTGTATTGATCATTTCCAGAAGGAAATCGAGCCTTTGGAGCCACTTACTGTAATCAGCCACGTGTCACATGCTCAGGGCAAATCTGCTGACGACTGCAGAAGCCCAAGTAATACTGACAAAAGAGACATCTGCAAAAGCATAGGTCGAAATCTTACTATTAAAAGCAAGTGGGAAATAATCTCATGTTATTGTAATCTAGGCATTGAATTATGAATTTAAAATAGTGATTCCTCAAAGTTTTCAAAGGCTAATGTGTCCTTCTGAAGATTTCATAGAAACCCTGAGCCAAAATAGAAGAAAAATTACTCATGCCATGCAGGCTTGTGGTTTTTCCAGTGATCTTTAGAGCTGAGGGCTAATTCTCCGTATTTTACTTTAAGTCAATTTTTTCTTTCTTGCACAGTCTCATGCCAAAGGTGGATATTCCCAATAGTGTGATGCTGTGATACAAAACAAAACAAAACAAAAACTATCATGGTTTTTAGAAATCATTCTCAATAATTATTCTGAAATATCATGGTGCTCTGACACAATGTCTCCTGCTTTCTGTCATTGCATGGGTTGTGCATGCTTGTATGAGTGTGTGTGTGTGCGCATGTGTGTGCGCGTGCGTGTGTGTGCGTGCGCATGCATGTGTGCGTGTGTGTGTGCGCGCGCGTGTGTGTGTGTGTTGTGTGTGTGTGTGTGTGTGTTGTGTGCATAGGGCAATCTATCTCTGTTAGCTGGCCAATTTATGGAACTCCAACATTATAGTGTCTGGGATAATTGCTTGCCTTCAAGAACAAACATAATTGATGGCTACATTTTTCCCTGAATAAAAACCATCTAATTTTCCTCTTGTCATCTTCTGTCATTTTCCCTCATTATGGAACAAGATTAAAGAATAGAAAGGGAAAAGGCTGGTGTTATTTTTAAGGCTGATTAAAAATAAGTTTAACTGTTGAGCTAACAGTTCTGATTATATATATTGACATTATTTTAGACTAACATTGAATTTTTTCATTGAATTTTTGAATCACTCTAAATTTCTAGAGTATTGAGAGACACCATCTATGACTGAGAAGAAACCCTAACAATACTGGCACCTCAGCATAACACAACAAGAAAGACTCTAGACCTCTATCAGTTCCTTTCAAGAAATACATTTTTACCATTTACTATAGCTAGCACTGTGACAAATAATGTGGAGAACAGCCATGCTAATAAGATATTGTCACTACTTTAGTGAAACTTATTATTTTTTCATTAGTTTATAGTCCAAAGAGCTATAATTATATGGGAAACAACATGTACTAACAGCTCCAGTTTATTGGTGAAGCCGTGTTCCAGGCACCCACGGGAGAGAGTTGAGAAAGGGACCTTTCTCTCCTCCCTGGTTTACCCCAATCTCCTCCCCTAAATATAGATGCATCTTGGATTTTATGTCAAGAATTCTTAGTCACTGAAGAAAAAAAATCACATCATAATCTCATAAAATTGATGATTAAACATTCTGGGTTACACCAAAAAAGTAGAAGTTCATAATTTTATACAATGAAGAAAATGTATACTTCTACTCCTGAAAAAGTTGGTCAGTTTTAGTCAGTAACCCTCTTAGAAACTCTTAGTATATTGCATATCCTTTCAAAGTCAAGGAATACACCCACCAGAAAGCCATGGACTATATTTACTTGAATACCAATTGTAGAAAGTATCCAGTCAGTTCATAATTGCTGTGGAACATTCAGGAATCCTGTATATTCAGGGAACTATGTATATTCAATTTTGATATGAGAGCAATGGACAAAAAGATTTATTTTAATGTTTGTGTTCTCTTATGTTGCTATCAGAATGAACTCTTTTCATGGGTGAGCATAAATAAACTAGTCAGTGCAATTTTTTCCTTTGAGACATGCTCTCTGCATTGTGAAAGTACACTACACGATTTGCACAAACGCTTGCATACCTACGTTGCCACAGCTTTGTACTGTCACAACATGGCTTTTGGAGGGATCAAATCCAGAAAGTTTTGGCTATGCTTATGTATTTGAAGTTTAATATTATTTTTGTGAAAAAAATAAACAAAGCAGGAATATGTATTTAATTTGGCAGCTTATTTTCTTCTTGTATGAATATGCAAAAACCCACCTGTTCAAACTTTGCACGTGACCCCACAAGAAGAACTGCGCTGATATGTTGATGGGCTGACTATATGTATTCTAGCATCTTCTGGTCAAGCACATCACAGATTCCCAAAATGTACTTTGAAAGATTTGCCTGCTGTCACAAGGAGCCAACTCTTTCTAACAAAAATGTTGACTGACTACCTATCAAGAACTTTGTGTTTTATATAATCAACCAAACAAAAACTGTCCAACATAATAACCTCTGTCCCCAAGCTTGCAGAGCTCCCGAAGGACATATCTGTCGTGGTAGTTGAAAGGCATGGAACGTATTTGAATGTATTTACTGTTCTTACTTTTCAGGAAGAACCAAATTACCTACTGCTTCAAAGAACATTCCTTTTTATTCCCTTGGTACCAAATCAATAAAAGTCCTTCCAGAACAGCAGCTGTTGCTTAATGGCCCCAAAGAGTTAATGCTCTTCCTAAATTGAACACAGTTCAGTGTCTGTACCAAGTGGATCCTCAATTAAAGTTGATGGATTGACTTTTTCATGAACAGTAAAAGCTCAGTTTATAGAGATGCATCCTGTGGGGCTAACATCAATAATTTAAGAGCACTGTACATTGAATTCTATGTGACAATACAATATATAAAAGAATTACATCTGTTTCTATTTTTTTAAGTTGTTTTCTAGTTAACTGACAGATACTGAGATTCTCAATAATGTTGTCATAATCTAATCGCACTGAGACTATAAATTTGGATGATTCAATGTAAATGTTCTGATAGTAATCGTAATTATGAAGACTTTGAAGACTCAAATATTTAAAGATATGATACAAACTTGTTTAGTTAGTGGAACTTAGAATACATAGTAAAGATTGCCTATTAGTGTGAAACATTCAATACGAACTACCCATTGCATATTATCTTTAGTATATAGTTTCACAACTGTCTACATTATCATATGCCATTGTTTAAGGATGATGACCAGGTTTTTAAAGATGTACTAGAAATGGCCATTTAATTTGATCAGATGACACACCCTTTGATCAGGTGACAGCTTGGAAAGCATCTCCTTAGTCAAAGCAGAATCTCAGAGAATAATGGAATGGGCTGTTGGGTGCTTTAGCAGAGGATTGCTTTTGCATCCTACACTCAAACTAGAGCTGTGCTCCACACCTGAGAAAGTTTGAGCAAGTAAACTGACGTGATGGGAAGTGGAATTAGTTCAGAGAGTAAGGAGTCAGCCAAAAGATCAAAAGAACTGGAGAAAAAGCTTCAGGAAGATGCTGAACGAGATGCAAGAACTGTAAAGTTGCTGTTATTAGGTAATATTTTATTTTCTTTTGTTTCCCAACCCCTGACATTTTCTTCAATTGTGTCGTATTTATTTTCTCAAACTTTAAGTGTATTACTACATGGGATATTTAGTATGAAAATGTGTTTGTAAACAAATAGAATTTATGTAGGCTTTATAATATTTAATAATTTTTATTTAGTATTTTATTACATGTATTTTGTTAAGTAGAGAGACAAATTTATTAGATGACTCAATTTCTCTGTCAATAATACACTTTACTGTTATTAAGAGAAAACTCATGCACATTTATTATTTTATTGCATCCTAATCATTTCTTAATGTCAGCTTTTTAATATTGAAAACAATTCTTTAATTACAAGTTATAAAGATGCATGTTGTTTTGTTTGAACAGAAATATGTTGTTTGATATTCAAGTTAATGTTATTTAATTACTTGTGTTGTTAAAACCAATTAGTCTGAGTTATTGAAAGAGTAATAAAGTACTTTAAATTATATTAATAATATTATTCAGGCTCCTGAATACTACCTGTGATATTGTCTGTATGCTTGAAAAATATTTAAATCCTTTTAGGATATTTATATATTCATTCAGGTAAGGAATTATGTCTTTCTGTCTTTTCATTCTCTCAAAACTCAACACAATATTTTACCACAACTGTAAACTCAGTAAATTTTTTATGATTTGATAGAAAATAATCAAATGTCAAACATTTTTCTAAGCATAAAATAATTTTTACATGTTGCAGTCACTGGAAGAGAAATACTCTTTTGAAATAAAAATAAAGACCTGTGAAAAGAATACAAAGCAAGAGCCTTGATTTAAGCACAGTTGTATGTTCCTCCTGTTCCTAGTTACACACAAAAGGACTTCATTTCAGAATAGTGAAATTTCACGCAACTAAATGTCCTTTTTTCACTAAGTTTACTGGGGTACCACTGGTTAATAGGATCATACAGGTTTCACATTCATTTCTATGATACATAATCTGTACATTGCATGGTGTGCCCCCACCCAAAGTCAGACCATCTTCCATCCCAGTATATTTGCCCCTTTACCTTTTACTACCCCACCCTCCTCCCTCTGGTAACCACCACACTGTGTCGGCGTCTATGAGTTTCAGTTTTACATCCCACATACAGGGGCAGGCAAAAGTAGGTATACAGTTGTTTGTATAGAAAAATATATAATCCAAAAATAAATAATAATACAAGAATAAACTTTTTGCATACTCATGACGGTAAACCTACTTTTGCCCACCCTGTGCTGCTCACTTGCCCGCAGCATTTACAAGTAACCACTTAAGGTTGGTGACTTAAAAGATGTTGGGGTCAGTTCTTATGAAACCAGCAAATATGCTTTCCCTAACACTCCAAAGTATTCTGTGAGGCTTTGATCAAGAGTGAAAGCAATGTGGACATAGAAAAAGCAAATAAAAGGTGAGAGGGAAAGCCAACCATTCTTACAAATGCATTCTGTGACCTCTTGTACTGAGAATAGTGGTATAAAAATAGTGATAAAGTACATTGAGAATCCCTGTTTGAATAGACATATTTTCAATATACTAATTATTTTTTTATTAAAGTGGTGGGTTAGATCAGAATAAGGGAACTTTTGGTACCACATACACACTGCTCCCAAAAATTAGTGGATATTTTATTGCTTCATATTTATTTTGAAATATCCCCTAATTCTTATCACAAAAATTAGGGGATATTTTATCACTTCCTATTTGTTTTGAAATATCCCCTAATTTTTGTGAGCAGTATATAAAAGAATCATTAAAATCAAAAGAGAATTGCCATCACATCTCTTACTTTTCTAAGACAATCACAATTTTATGAATTCATATCCAGTGTATACCATACAATATGCTTAAATTTATTTGGTTCCAACAACATGTGCCCTGAACTTCTCAGTCACATTTTATTTATACAAAATGAATCAAATTCTCTTAAGCTTTTCCTGTTTCAATGATATTCTAAACACTTGACTAAGGTTTTCCTTCGGACTACATTTGAATTTTTTATGTGATTAAATTGTCAAAGCTCAAAATGAAAGAGTCATGTAACAACTCTGCTTTAATTCTCATATTTGTAATTAAACTCAAATTCTCTAATTTTATTGAATTCAAATATTCAATTTAATCTCATTAAGACATCATAAAAGTGTTTAGTGGAACTAAACTAAACCTTTCTATCCCCCTACACTCAAGTCTTCTCACCAGTGAAATCTATTTAATTTTTCCTGTCATTGAAACAATGATTTTCATTCATTAGTATGGCCTGAACAAGTTTTTAAGTTTATCAATCAGTGTGTCAGATGGTACTAAACAATTAAGTGTTTCTAGCAATTAGATCCTGAGACTGTCCAACTCTATAAAAAGTAGATATTTAAAAAAATCATTTTTGACATAATTTATTCTTTATATTGATTCTCTTATTAGCCAATGAATTTCTAGGTGCTTAAACACAGAGCACAACTTTCCAAATTTAACGTGTACTGTGAAGTAGATGTACACTTCGGTATTACTAGACACAAGATTTCCCTGAATCTGAAGAGCTATCAAAGTGCTACTTTATAAATTAAGAGTCACTTTGCAGATAGATTTTTTTTTTTATCAAACCCTTTGGACATTTAGTAAAATTAAAGAAGAGACTCCAGATCTGTTTCTTTAGCAAAAAGCATACTTCTTGAAAACACTAGAGATGATTCATATATGCCTCATTTGATAACTGCTATTAAGACAATAATGTCACGTGCTTTAAAAAGCCTGTAAAGATACCCCAGAAAGAGCACATTTTAATAAAAAAACAAATTCTAATGAATAAGATGTTCTCTTCTGTAGAAGTCTAAGTGAGGTTTTTTAAGTCTTAATTTACAAATGTTTGATTGAACTTTAGTTCTATTCACAAGAGACATCTGTCATTCAATAGTGGAGTCAGTGTGGCTCATGTTTCCATTTCTCCTGTCTCTCTCTTTTTATTTTTTATTTTAAATTTCAGTTAAAATTTATCTATTTTCCCACATTACTTTCTTCTGTATTTTTGCAAATTCCCATCACATGAGCTCATTATATTCAGAGCTTCATGGGAGACACAGGAAAAAAAAGAGATTTTTCCCTTCATACCCTTCATATTTGAAATACTGCCACATTACAGTTCTCAGTTATGATATACTAATTAGCCGTTAGTCAATGATTTCTAGCACTATCATAGACTGTTCATCATTGCTGTTTATTTCCTTCAGGCCTAAAACCTTTAATTCATTATTATTCTCTGTGCGATATTGTAAACATCACACTATAGTTTTTAACAGTGCAAGCTAAGTTTTATTGGTTTGAATAGTATTCCAATTACATATCTGGATTTTAGAAACAAACTTAGATGGAGTCTAAAGATTAAAAAATCTACTTTAAATGTGCTTATATTTACTGAGTTAATCAATTTTTCAAACTTTCTGAATGGTTTCACTTACTCAAAAATCTATATTTTGGAAAGTGTGCTAAATTTTAGTATGACAGAATTATAATGATTCTAACAATATCTAAGAGCTTGTCCTAAAATAATTGGTAACATAAAGTTTACACAGCAGAGTTAACTAAAAATAGGTTTATCTAGCTGGCAGAGTGGAGAAAATACAATTTAAAACTAGTATAGTAAAATGTGTTTTTAAGCAATTTGGGGTAAAAATGGACTTATTAATACTTTTGTCCAGTGTTATGCTTTTTCACTTTTTCTCTGAGTGAACTTGGCACTAGCCACATAAACTCAGCAAAATGATGAGTGTCAAAAGTATTTTGTAAACTGTAAAAACCCAGATGAATGTGGTTTATTTTTGTGTATTAGACTCCCAAAACTGAAATAAATTGAATGTTCATAAATAAATACAATTTTCCTACCTTGTGTCTTCCTTTTATGTATAACTTCAGAGGAAAAGGGATACAAGATGCAGCAGGTTAAGTCAAAGATTTTGTTTTTTACTCTGTTATAAAATAGGTATTTATCTTTATTTTTTAAAATGTTACCAGATATGGAGTGAGGAAGAAAGCAGAAAACAGTGGGTGTTTTGGGTCACTGGATAGAGTATACATTCATCACATGTAAGAGATTCTATTTTGGCTTGGCATTAGACCAATAAAGTCAATACCTGTCCAGGGGTGTGATCAGATAAATAAATCCCCTAGAAAAATGTCATTAACAAATCAAAGTTATTTCTGATCACCAGTGATAAGAGAAGAATCTTGTGAACATCACATAGAAAATATTTCTGAATAATGTTTAAAATTTTTTATCCAAACTAAAGCCATTTTTCTTTCCTTTAAAAATAATACATTTTTGTTTCAAATTATACATTTTTTATTTTATTTTATGTCACTAAAGATATCGATTTTGTGCATGCACAAATATTTTCAAAGCAAATGTTTAACATTGCTTTTTAGTAAAGTGGAGAGAAAACATGCAGAAAAGCTTGGAGAGTTTCAAATTATCTTCAAAGTACAATGGACTGTTTGTACCATAACAATTTGAAAGTTCCAGAGGCAAAATTGAATATTTACAAGTTTGCATTTATTTGTAAAGAATGACAGATGGCACCATCTAATAGCTTTCTATTATGTCCATTGTTCCCAAAGGGCAAAAAGCACTTAGACAAATGTTTTGCATATATTTGGTTGTTTGTTTTAGACTAATTTATCTCAAATAATCAGGATATCTTAAACATAGACTCACAATTCTTTCACATAAAAGATGCAAACCATTTATTAAAGTATTCCATATCATTTAGCCAAATGATAGTATTTGTTAATGAGATTAAATATTGTGTCTTGCTGAGAATGACTCTTGTTAACTATAATTTAACAGAACCTCTTTATCTAGTAATAGCACAAAACATTTTTATATTTACTTTTTCATTCAAACTAAGAATTATTAATTCAAGAACAATACTTTTAAAACACTTACATAAACAACATGAGGAGTTAATAAAATTTTTTTACCCTCCACACTGTGAGGACAGGAGAGGAGAGGAGTGAAATCTCTATTTAGAGACTCCACGTTCTACATAAAATAAAGTAAGCCTCTAGTTACAATTTTAGAATCAAATTCAGAATTCATCTTCTTACTTGTTTCCTCAAAATATTGATGTGTACATACATCAAATTGAATTTGAACCCAAAGAAGTAGGATTCAAGATGAAACAGTGTGAGACTCATCAAGATATGAAAATAATCATTCTATTGATTAGATCCCGATGCTAACAAAGCAGAAGTTATGGATTTAATTCCAGCCTCACTGTTTTATATTCAAATAGGATAAATTTGTTATTTAGAAGTATTCCTCTTTTAAGATATCTGGAAACGTCACTCTCTGACCATTATTTGTATTTATTATCTCTCATACTCTTCCACACTTTGTGAATTAGTTCCTTGATTATATTTCCCTTCAATCAGAGTCAGCCATGTTAGTTAGCTATGTTCTTCTGAAAAACCTGAAATACTCTGTCCTCTTAATCTTCTACCTTAATTGACATCATAACATCAACCCTGCATAATCCCTCAGGGCTCTTCATTGACCATTGTTCTAAGACACTACTCCCAGTGATTTCCTCCAAACAATGTTATTGAACATATTTCCAAGCCTTAGTGCTGATCTTATGCCTCTCCCATGTATACTCCTAATTCCCTTCATTTCCAGGTGTTGTATAATAAAATGCTAGATCATTTTCCGTTTCCTGGCTGACAGATTCCTCATTTTAACTGTAGCTGGGCCAATAATTATTTTACTGATTCCCAGTTTTTCATTAAAATACTCCAAAAGGCAGCTGGGTCTGCCCAGCTTCACTTCATCCAGAATGTCCTCTCTCCCTCCTCAGCCTAGATGACTAGCCATGTACAAGGGAGTCATCAGTTATATACTTCAACCATTTTTAAGTGGTGTATTCCATTTTCATGGAATTTCTGCCTTTGTGCTATAAATGTAGTCAACTTCCATATCTTATGAATTTCATTTTGTGAATTATTTTGTCTCTTTGCCATTTTCTTTTTTTTTATTATAATTTTATTTTTTTAATGAGGTGACATCAATAAATCAGGATACATATATTCAAAGATAACATGTCCAGGTTATCTTGTCGTTCAATTATGTTGCATACCCATCACCCAAAGTCAGATTGTCCTCTGTCACCTTCTATCTAGTTATCTTTGTGCCCCTCCCCCTCCCCCTTTCCCTCTCCCTCTCCCCCCTCCCCCTGTAACCACCACACTCTTATCAATGTCTCTTAGACTTACTTTTATGTCCCACCTACGTATGGAATAATGCAGTTCCTGGTTTTTTCTGATTTACTTATTTCACTCCGTGTAATGTTATCAAGATCCCACCATTTTGCTGTAAATGATCCGATGTCATCATTTCTTATGGCTGAGTAGTATTCCATAGTGTATATGTGCCACATCTTCTTTATCCAGTCATTTATTGATGGGCTTTTTGGTTGTTTCCATGTCCTGAATCTTTGCCATTTTCAAAATTCTTCTCTCCTGGATCTTTTCTCTTCGCACATGCGTCTCCATTAGCTAAAAAGCTTTCACTTCATAAAGCCCTAGATAGACTTCACCTTACATGGGTATCTTTTTAAATGGTTTTATATTGAAATACTTCTCACAGTAGTCAAGCTCACTTTTCTATTTTATTATCCTCTGCATTCTTCTCTTCAGTTAAATATGATTTAACTTTTATACTCTTCTCTTTACTAAAAAATTCTCTCACACAGCCCTGAAAACCCTCAATTCACAAAACTCAGACCTCAATAACTTTGAATTTCTTTTCTTTCTGAACTCCTGTTATACTGCAATACCTTCTTGTTTTCTATAGACTTCACTCCCCACTTCACTGAAGCTGCTTCTTTTCTTTATTGGTAAGTGTTTCACTCACCAAGGTTTGCCTTTGGACCTAGTAACTATCACTTCTAGAAGAATGGTTTTAACATGCTTTTTTTTGCCCAATTTCTGATCCATATTCATAAATTTCTGTTATTTATCAATGACCTGATTACACTTTGGGATACCTCAAAATAATTTTCTAAATGTATCTTGCTGCCAATTCATCCCTAAACTTTATGCTTTTATTAGTTTCACCATTATATTTTTTCCATTATATCAACTCAATATTTCAATCTTTTTTAGCTCCTTTCTTTGAGATCTTTTGCCACAAAATTTAGTTTTAGCCCTATTGCTGATAGAATGGATCTCATATTTCTATATTTTTCACTGCTTCTGGTATTGCTTTTAATCTAAAAGGAAATCCTATTAACTAGATATTATTATTATTATTTTGAGTTTTTAGAAGAGAATAAAATGAGAACTCAAGAAGGTAATTTAGTTTCTAAGATCACAAATTAGTTTACAGGAGAACAAAGCCTTCTATTTTTATCTGTGTCTGTTTTAAATTAGTACCTGAATTCTAAGTAATATGAAAACAAAGAACATGTCTGCTTTTGCTCTTCACTGAATTCTTACTTAGCACAGCATCCGTAGCCCAGGAAAGCATGCATGGTTTAGTAAAGAGGAGAGGATAAAAGAATGATAGAATTGGAATCTAAATATTTCTATATGTTGTTCATAGTGGTTGAAGCATATAAATGCATTTGGCATGTGGAAATAGAGCTAGAAAATAACCACATATGTCATCCCTTAAGCAGTTTGATTTTTAAGTCAATAGGAAGATGTTGATAGGTTCTAGGAATGTGAAAATAATGTCAGAGTTTTTTTGTTTTTGTTTTTGTCAAAGATCATCCTGGGTACACTGTAAAACAAAGATTTTATGAGGATGACTGAGGTAGGTAGGCTAATTAGAAAATTGTTAATACTATACAAATACTTGATGAAATTGTGAATTAAGGCAGAAATTACAAGTTTGGAAGATTTGAGAGACATTAGGAAACAAAATTACAGAACTGGTGGCTGACTGCATGTGGTTGTCAAGGGAGAGAAATGATTAAGGGCAGATTGGGTATAGGGATTATTTTATTTATCACTATGTGAAATAGAGGACAAAGTTTAGGTTGGGGAAGAAATGAAAGGAATAATAATAATATGGGATATTTAAATTTGTAATGTTTGCAGCACAATCAAGTAAAGGTATCTATTAAATAGATAAATCTATATGGGTCTGGAAGTCAAGAGGGATAACTCAAGTGAGAGTTATAAATCTGATATACTCAGTCCCCTGTGGTTCCTCTTCCAGGTATATTTCAGACATCCAGTGTGTATAGGCTAACCATGTAATTAGGCTTCTTTACAGTGGCATTAATTTTTACAAAAAAACTGTGTGTGTAACTGCTCCCATAATTAATGAACACTTTTACAAATACCTATCATATGTTTCTATCTAAAATAGATCTGTGTGGGGGAAAAATCACATAATTCCGTATTTTGGTTTCTTCCTTTTTTAGCTTAAAAGGTACATTAATAAGATAAGAAATATGACATATTTGTTAAAGTACTTTTTTTTTGTATTTTTCTGAAGTTGGAAACAAGGAGGCAGTCAGACAGACTCCTGCATGCGCCCGACCGGGATCCACTTGGCATACCCACCAGGGGGCGATGCTCTGCCCATCTGGGGCATTGCTCTGTTGCAACCAGAGCCATTCTAGTGCCTGAGGCAGAGGCTATGTAGCCATCCTCAGCTCCCGGGCCAACTTTGCTCCAGTGGAGCCTTGGCTGCAGGAGGGGAAGAGAGAGACAGAGAGGAAGGAAAGGGGGATGGGTGGAGAAGCAGATGGGCACTTCTCCTGTGTGCCGTGGCCGGGAATCAAACCCGGGACTCCTGCACACCAGGCCGATGCTCTACCACTGAGGCAACCGGCAGGGCTGTTAAAGTACTTTAACATCCAAGAAGAATCATATAATATTTTAAATGCAAACTGGAGCAAAAGTAGGTTTACAGTTGTATGTAAAACTGTAAACCTACTTTGCCCACCACTATATTATCAGATATTTTTAAAACAAGAAAGTGGAAGTATTCAAATAAAACTTCATTTGAAAGACAAAGAAAAAATAGTAAATAGCCACATATTCTTTCTCACAAATAACACATGCTTAGTTTGACTGATGAGGTATTTTATAAAATCATGATGCCTATTATTACTAGATCATTGAAATAGGTACAGACATCCTAATAGTATTAGAACTCTATCTGACACCACAACTTACTGATGTGATGCACTAAAAGAAACACAATATTACTCATGTGATATTTATGCTAAAATATTTACATTGACTTTACTCATCAGACAGATACAGAATATTGGGCATTATCTGAGAATTTATTTGAGCCCAAACTGATGACAATTGCCAGGAAGCAAGATCTCCAATGCTCCTGAGAATAACAGTTTTGCTGTTTATTTTATGCATTTGAGATAAAGAAGGGAGCATACTGGAGTTTACATGAAGGTGAGAAAAAGCAAGGTGGGGTTTGGATTATAGGACAGTTAACAAGATTAAGTGCTTTCTTGAGGATGGTTACTTATTTCAAAGGTGTATTAACATAAAACAATATACAAAATCACCCTGTGAGATTACTTTGCATAAACACTTTTTTCTTCCTTAATAAAATACTTTTTAAATTGCAGTGGGGGAAGTTATCTCAAGAATGCCTGGTTGAAATATTATTAGAACATTCATTAATACTATTCACCACATTATCAAATTAAAGAAGAAAAATCAACATGACTATATCAGGAGAGGTACACACACATACACAAAAACACCACATGCAATAGTTAAACTTCTTTCATCCATTCCTGATAAAAAACTCTTATCCAACTATATATAGAAGGCAATTTCCAAAACCAGATAAACGGGGATTTACAAAAACCTTCATTAACTATCATATTTAATGGGAAACATTCAGCATTATTGACTACAGATAGTGAAAAGGGACTTATGATGATTAATGAATACTACAGTTTTCTGCCTGTGACTTTCTCCTCTTGAATGCTTTTTCCAGGAATTTGGGTGAAAGTGGACAAGGCAGCATTTCACATTAGAGTAAGATTCAGAATTTGGAAGGACATAGTAACAGACAAACTCAAATTTTCAAGTGATCTCAACCTGCAGAAATATTTGCTCCAAATGAGCAAAGTGGAATTTAGCAGATATCTTTAACTGGAGTTCTAACTTAATTACACACATGTACTCTGTGGGAGAATTTGTTTGCTAAGAGGTGATATAAAAAAGAAATTAGAAAGCTTTAACTGCTACAAACTCATTAGAAGAGTTTAGTAAACAACGTGATAAATATACAAAGAAAAAAATAAAGAAGGCAAATTAATCATGATCCCTATTAAGAAAAAAGTATTCTATTTAAATATAAGTACCATGCCCCAGCTGGGTAACTCAGTTGGTTAGAGCATTGTCCTGATACACCGAAGTTGCAGGTTTGATCCCCAGTCAGGGCACATACAAGAAACAACCAATGAGTGTACAACTAAATAAAACAGTAAAGAATGTTTTTCTCTCTCTCCCCTCTTCTCTCCATCTCTCTAAAATCAATCAATAAATTAATAAAAACTTTAAATAATTACAAGGACCATAAACAAGGCAGGCCTATGTTCTATCCTTATTCTACTATATCAGAATATCAGTGCTCTTGATTGATCTGATATCTACACCAAAATTTCTGTACCAGTGTTTCAGAAGGACATTGGCTTTTGCGTGAAGTACGGTTCAGAGAGTAAGAAGTATAAAAATCATGTTTGCCCTGGCCAGTTGGCTCAGTGGCAGAGCGTTGGCCTGGCATGTAGAAGTCCCGGGTTTGATTCCTAATAGGGCACACAGGAGAAGCTCCCATCTGCTTCTCCACCTCCCCCTTCTCTCTCTCTCTCTCTCTCTCTCTCTCTCTCTCTTCTCCTCCTGCAGCTATGGCTTGAATGGTTCAAGCAAGTTGGCCCTGGCACTGAGGATGGCTCCATGACCTTGCCTCAGGCACTAAAATAGCTCAGTTGCTGAGCTACGAAGCAATGCCCTAAATGGGCAGAGCATCGCCCCATAGAGAGCTTGCCAGGTGGATCCGGTACAGGCACATGTGGAGTCTGTCTCTCTGCCTCCCTACTTCCCACTTTATAAAAAAAGTTATGTTCTACAAAAAAGGGTTAAAAGAATGGAACATTTTGTACTTGAAAAATCTCTTAGAAAAGGGAACTTGTTTCAAATATAGGAAAATGTTGAGAGCTCACTATATGTTAGAGTACATTCTAGGTATTGTATATCTGTGATTTAACCTTTCCAAACTCTAAGAAGCAGATATTAATAATCTAATTTTATAAAAAAAATACTGACCCTCAGATTAAATATGATGAAGACACCTAGTCAATACCAGAAATGAGTGCAAGTTCATAATTTAATTAAAAACATTAATATTTTCCTACTCATTTTTCTACCCTCAAGACTTTTTGAAAGGTTGTCATGTGACAGAGGCAGATAATTTTGTCATGCTCTGTGAGAAAGAGAAATAGTAAATAGAAAAAATTAAGTTGGTTAAAAAAAAGACTACCTTAAGAATCTTAAGTGCTAAAAGTCTATGATCAGATGACAAAAAGACAGTGCCTACCAATGTCTGTGAAAGTACACTGCTTTCAGATTAATTTAAAATAAGTATATTTAAAATCATTTATGTGTTGAAATCATTTTGATTTGACAGTTGGAACGCATACTTAAAAAGAAAGCAACATTACCGCAGAAATATAGGAGTCAGGTGAAATAGTTTCTTTGTCTTAAAATAGATGTGGGATTTGAGGTGAGTATGATCATCTCTGCTGGATTCATTTACTTAGGCTAGAATGAAGAGATGTGCACAGATGACAGATTTATAAGCTTTCTTTCTTCCACTGTCCCATTCTGTGATTTTTAAGACTGCCTATGAAATACTTTATGCATGATAATAAAAAGTCAATGTGTTTATTCTTGTTTTTCCTGTTTAACAAGTTGTAGCAAATGAGAACTCCAGCCTTGAGCGTGTTCAGTTAAAGGTCAGTCACAGGTATAGATACAATGAAGCTTTAAAGTTGGTTTTGATATTTATAAATAAAAATGTGGAATAAAATCCCTTATTCTTATTAAGAACAAAATAATGTATGAGTATTAAAGAATGAATCAAATATAAATTTAAATATTAATAATTGAAACATTATCTACTTCAAAGATATACATGCATATTTTGTTAAAAGTCCTTGCATACCCCTTGACCCAGAAAATATTTTTTGTGATGACTGCAGTTTAGAAAGAAGAAATTATCTCAGGATGCCTTCAGCCACTGCGAACATGTTGTTTTGATATCTATATCTGGCACTGGAACATGATCTAATCTTACAAAAATGGAATGGTTATTGTGAACTAAGACCTTGAATCATTGTGAGAATGGGACTCAATAATTTATTTCTAAAATAGCTTTGCAATAGTGTTCTGAGTAATAAATGAGATTTTGGAGAAATTGGCTTTTCTTCAGGAATTCTGCTGATAGTGCTCTAGTTAACTATATATAGTGAACTTTCATAGAGAAGACAGAAGTCACTGCAAAAGAAAAACAGCGAGGAATAATTCAGATGATTTTTGTAGAGGTTTCCAAAGGAAATATTAATGTTTGATATATACTTTCACAAAAAACACTACAAGAAATTTTAGAAATGCTTAATTATTCTGCTACCTCAGACACACCATGAATGACCAGCTAAATTATAAAGAAGCCTTCTATAATAACATATCACCTAGCCTCAGAAATACTTTTGGAAACTTGCCAGGTGTTGTCAGTATGTTTACCAATTGTCCATATTTATGAAGTTTAGAAGACCATCTGAATGTCAAAAAGTCACTTTTTCTTCCAAGTTATGATAAATTTTTTGACTAGTCAGTCATATAGAATGAATAAAATTTGTTGTGATTACTTAGAATTTTTTCATGTGTTCATAGTTTCTTTTTTAAAGATTTTATTTACTGATTTGAGAGAGAGGCAAAAAAGGTGGCAGGGAGGTGCGGGGAAGTGTGGGACGCATCAACTCAGTTTCTTCTCAGACGTGCCTTGACCAGGCAGGCCCGGGATTCTGGCCAGGGACCTCAGTGTTCCAGGTCAATGAGCCACCGTAGGTCAGACCATAGAGTTTATTAACTGATACTGTATTTGTCCATGACACACGTGCTAGCACCATTCTGGAAATTAACTTTACAAACCTTTTATTCTTATTCTCAAGGTAGATAATTAATTTGAGTAAAGATGATCTAAATTACTTTCATTTTACTCAGAAATCATTGGTATTGGAGAAAATGTATTTGATAGGCATAAATGAGACATTCTTTCTTTGTCTCAAGTTTCAACAAAGATTTTTTTCCCACTATTTCAAATCTGATTAAACAAATTACAATACTAACTACAAATGTGGGATAAGTACTGGAGTTTTTACTGGGCCTATTAGCTTTCCTCCCACATGCCTATAACTGCAATTTTCAAACAGCAAAATTCTAAAAAATATTTCTAGATTTTTTTTCTTTTCCTGGATTGTGTAAATCCTTAATATATAGATTTTTATGACAAAGAGAAATACTTTTTGACAGTTAACCACCTTTCCAATATCAAATAAACATTTAAAATAGTCTTAAGATATTTTAATTAGATTTTTTCATCTACATATAAAGCTGCTTTTTTTTTAATTCAGTGAGAGGAAGGGAGTCAGACAGACTCCCACATGCACCCCAACTAGGATCCACCTGGGAAGCCCACTAGGGGATGATGCTCTGCCCATCTGGGGCACTGCTCTGTTGCTCAGCAACTGAGCTCTTCCTAGCACCTCAGGCGGAGGCCATGGAGCCATCCTCAGTGCTCCAGGCCATCTTGCTTCAATTGAGCCATGAGCCACGGTTGTGGAAGGGGAAGAGAGAGAAGTGAGAGGGGGATAAGCAGATGGGTGCTTCTGTGTGCCCTGACTGGGAATCGAACCCGGGACATCCACATGCTGGACCGATACTCATGTAGAGCTTTCTAATCCTTATCTTTTTCAAGTTCTGGAAAACTGCTTTCTGTACTTATTCATGCTATGTAGCCTTCCATAGTATGTGATCATTTGTTTGGTCTCACTAGTGTAACTTTTAGAGATTATTTCACTTAAACATTTATAGTCTCTTTACATTTCATAGTCAGTGATACCATGTGAAAATATTAGAATTGTAAGTTGTGATTTTATTGACTTCTTGCCTACTTATCTTAGGCTTCGTAAGTTTTAATATGTTTAAGTATAAGATCCAAATAAACTAAATACTATGGTGTCTAAGCTAAAAAGAATAAAAAAATAAAATAAAATAAAAATTAAAAAAATATATAAAATAAAAGCTCCCTCATGCCACTACCCTGCTCAAGCTTGGGCAGCCTAAGCCTAGACCGTGGGCAGGAGGCGAGGGTCAGCCTGGGCGGGCAGTGGAAAGAGCTGTACCTAGTGCCTGATAGCCTACACTGGTTACCAGCCGCTAGCACCGTTGGTGGGGGAACAGTACAGCTTCTGGGTTATTCTAATGGATTAGCCTGTAGCACCATCTTGGCATCTGGGAAGAGGAGACACCAGAGCTGGAGATTGATGTGGACGAACTCCTGGACCTGGAGAGTGATGATACCTGGGCTGCCCGGGTCAAGGAGCTGCTGGGTGACTGTTACAAACCCACTGAGGCCTCCATCTCTGGCCTGCTGGACAAGATCCGGGGCATGCAGAAGCTGAGCACACCCCAGAATTAGATATTCTCCAAATATGTCACCTGTATAGGGTGATGTAACAGTTTCTAATGTCCACATCTGTTGTTAGAGAGTTTAAAATGAAAACTATCAAGAAAAGTTTTATAATCTTATTTGATAACTATTCTTTTAAAATGATGCATAGCCTGGAGCAAAACAGTGAATTATTTAAAGCCAACAAACCAATATATTGCTTGTGCAAAGCTCATTGACTTGTTCTTATTACTCTTACAAACAAGTAATGCTCAGCCATGCAAAATAATCTAGCTAGTTGTCTTATGAAAATGGGTGAGGTATTATTTTAACATGATTTTTATTTTTTCCCTAATGTTTCAGTCTTGGACATAGTGCCTCTATTAAATGAGATGGTTATGCCTAATCTGTCAGTTTGTGTTTGACCATGTTAACAAAATGTGATTAAATTAACAAATTGCTTGGTTGATTTTGTATTTGTCAACTTTGTTGTCAAACTATAAACTGTGTGGTATAGGCCACACTAGCATAAAGCCATAAAGACAAGTATGCTGTAGGTTTACTCACGAGAAAGGATCGATGTATCATCACCAGGCAATGAAATATTATTTCCCATAGCTTCACCACTCTGATTTCCTCAATATTATATAAAGTGGCAAGCTGTTTTAGGTAACTGCACAAACTAGGTGCACTTAGATATGCCCAAGACAAAACAAATTTGCTGTGAAATAGAAGAAGTTAAGTGTAGAATAAGATTCATCACAGCTTAAAAAAAAGCATTGAAAATTAAGAAGAAATCTTTCAGTGTAAAATAATGGTACATAATACCGAAGAAAAAATGCTATTTTTGAAATATTAGTTTAAAAACTTCATCTCTTTTCATTGAGATTCTACTATTAGATACACTTTTAGGCCCTTTGTAGACATCAGTGAAAAAACGACAGACTTGTGGAATTTACATGCAGTTATGAAAGACACGCAAGAAAAATTAAAAACAATATGTGAAAAATGGGTAAGTCTGTAGAATAAGAGAAGTTCAAGGAGAAAATAGAGTAGAAAAACTAGAGTGGGGAGAGAGGCCGGACTGGGCACAGCGGGCGGAGGGCTTCCTCTGCGCGGCACACACAGTGCAGCGCATAGACGATGCATCGCACAGGCAGACCCTTGAAGCCTATAGAATTTTATTAACCAATGTCACCCAAATAAATGTAATAAAAATAAAGCTTTTAAACTTAAATAGGATGCTCAGGGTCCTCTGATTTAATATATATTATGATATAATTTGAATAAAATTCTGAAATCCAGGGATATCAAAAATTGTATTAGTTTTTGCTTACATAAAATCATACTAGATTCAGTAAAACAAGGCAGTTTAATGCAGGATGGCAAGAGATATTTCTATGTTGATTAATTTTCCTGAATTTGGGTTTTTCCTGTGATAGTTTTATATTGACTTAGTTGTGTTGTTTTGAAATCTGTCCAAAATTAACAAACTGAAACTTTAAAAATGACTTGTGACCCAATTTCTGGAACTGCTAGTAATATTTAGGCTTTTGCTTCTCTAAATGCTACAGAAATTAGTATGAGAAGATTAAAAATGTACTCAGTGGTATTTTAGACCAAGACCTTAATCAATATATTTCAATATGATGTTTTTATTGATAAATGTTAGTTGTAACCTGAGGACACATTCTAAAACATATGATTTCAAATCAATTATAAGGTACTGAGTTTTACTCAATATTTTAGAGATTAGTGATTCTATCTAAAAATTTTGTAAAACAATTTGTATTATCAGACTTATCAACTCTTGTTGACTCCCTGCTTTTCTCCTCTCTATAAAACCAGAACTTTCAAACTTCAGGTTGGCTTAATTTGCTCCTCCTTACCTCATCCCTCACATGTCTAAGACTCATAGATAAGTAAAAATTAAAAATTTTTTTATACTCTATTTATACCCATATACCCTACATATTATAATAAATTTATTAATTTCTCTCATTATTTTCACTTTCAAGAGTAATATTCAGTTTTAGTCTCTTGTCATATGTCAGCCATCCTTATACTATTAATAATTTTTGTTTGTTTTTTGTTTTTCTTTTTTTGTTTTGTTAATAATTTTAAACATCCTTATGAGTCCTCTTGAGGGCCATTGCATTTATCCTACTATTTAAAATATAACTTCTCTGTCAGCTATTTAGGTTTGCCTACTGTTATTAGCAACTTTCTTTTGTTTAAACAGAAGAAAAAATGCCTATATAGCATTAAATAAGATGATGAAAACAAGAGCCCCTCCTTTAATCAGAATAAGCTTTGAATGATTCTGGAAGACAAAAGTTATTGCCTAGTTTTTTGTGTGTGTTTTGTTGTTGTTGTTGTTGTTTAATCCAATAGACTATATATAGACCCATTCTGTGAGAATGATAGTGATCTGAAGACTATAAAGTTTGGACCATTTCCTTGAGACACAAACCCAAGAGATATAATCTTTCTGAAATATGTTCAGATATAATAATAGGATGTTTTCCTGATGGCATGTTAATCCTTGCTTTAGAATATACAGTCCACCTTGAGGCCAACCTATATTTGGATCTATTGTCAATTTAGATAGATATTATTTTCTTCTGATGTCTTTTAAAGTAGACACCTAATACATTTCAAGATTGACAGAAAAATTATTCTCCTTCTTTGCATCGGAAAGCTGTCAAAGATTTACCCAGGAGATAGTAATGTCACAGGTTTTAATATCTATATAAATCTGTATTCATCAGTTGATAACACTTCCATCTTTCCTTTGCAGGAGCAGGAGAATCTGGAAAAAGTACTATTGTTAAACAAATGAAGTAAGTATATACTATTTTAAATGTCTAATATTTGATATCTGTCCATCTACTTGACCATTCTTAAATACCTCTTGGAAATGTGATTGATAATCTAAATCTGTGATTTTCAACCAGTGTACCATAAGAAATTTAAAAATATGTAATATATGACTATTTAGTCGAGGCACTGACCTCTTTTGACCCTTAGAACATCAAATAAAAAAATAACAATAGCCAAAACAATAATAGTGTCCAGTGTGAATGCCTTGTCTTGAACCATAAATATAAAGGTCATATTAGTGACTGGCATCTTATTGGTCACATTGCATAATAAGTTTACATCTGATTGGTTAATTTTTGTTAGCAGAAATTCTTTTATACAAGTATAGGCACCTGACTTTTTTGAAATTCACCTTGGAGCAAAAGGGTAGATAATTACTATTATTACTTTTTGTAAATCAATCAAAATTATACTTATTTTTTTGTCAGATAGACCAAAAATAGAATACTATATTTTTTGGTGTGCCACAGAATTTTAGTACTAGTTTATGTGTACCATGAGATGAAAAAATTTGAAAGTTGTTGATCTAAATCATATATAGTAGCAGAGCTGTCACAATTTCCAATTTCTGTACTAATAGTCCTTCTATCCTTTAGGAGAAAGCATAAAAAATGGGTGATATTATAATTTCCACTTTTCTTTTAAATTTTACCTCTTCACAAAATGGATACTAAAAGTAGTTATGTCATAATTTATTAATCTGAATATAGAGTTTTAATACTGTGGTTATATTATATGTACATAACATAGCATTATAGAGAGCAGAAAAGCAAATCCTGCATTTTTTAATAAAGGGATAATGAACACAAAAGTACTATATTCCAGAACTCAATGCCTAAATGAATAAAATGGCAGTTGATAAGTGGAAATAAATACGTGAAACCTTGTATCTCTGTCACTGCAGGAAAATTTTGAACAATTGTTGCTATAGAAGATGATAATCATATTTGAGCTCATTTTTAATTACACATTCAAGGATCTTGTTCTTTGGCCTGTATCATATGAGGGAATAATTCCAGTTGATGATGAAATTGTTTATAATCTAAATCACTGCTTTTTTCTTCTTTATAAGTAATATCATATGAGTTCTATCTATATATATCAACCAATATTTAAACCACACTTATGAATTTTCTTACTTATATCTGTAATTTTTTTACCTTTTTCCTGTCTTTTGAGGAACAGAATGACTTTATCCAGATCACTGGTCATATTGCTTTTGGGTTCTTAGCTCCATCTTTGTTTCTAAGACATCTCGTATTTCCTTATAACACTACCACTGCGTTCACCTATTCTTTTCCTGCAGCTCATAATCATGCTTGAATCCCTCTTATCTTTCTCCCTTCTCCATGCTCTATGAGGTTAAATGCACTAAGAAAAGAAATGACCATTTATTTGGCTATATAAAAATAAAAACTTTCAAATATATTAAACTATAAAGAAAATTAAACAAAATATAGAAAACTTGAAAAAATATATAAAAATATGATGGATAAATATGTAGAGATCTACGGATTGTTACAATAAGCTGCCCAGTATATAAATATAAAGAGACTATGATCAGACAGTTCACAAAAGACAAAATTCAAATATCTATTAAATATATATATTTTAGTGAACTGTTTCTCTTCTTAATAGGTTAGCAAAAAATAATAACCAATAAAGGGTGATGTTTTGAGAAATAAATATTTCTCATTACTACTTGTAAAATTATAGTATAGTAAACTTATAGAAATAATTTTGGCAATTATGCACAGTAAACTGGTAAAATAATTATTAATCTTTTAAATACATTTTTGAAAATTTATAATAAAATAATTTAAATATGAAAGGGTATGAAGATAAAGTAATATAAATACAAAAATGTATGCACAGAGAGACATATCCATTTTATATAAAATACTGAAGTACAAGATAGAATAAGATACCCTAATTTAATAAAACATAAGCAAATAGATTGTGAAATTATTGGATATTTCATACTGAACTTTCAATATGTTTGTGAGAAACAAAATACATATATGAGAAAATTTTATTGGAAGAAAACACTAACGTTAGCTGAAAAATCAAGACACAAAATTAAATAAACATCTTTATCTCAACTACGACAAAATAGGTAATGTTTCAGAAGTGGAAAAACATTTGCCAATATTTAAATTTACTCTCAATAGTGGAATTAAAAGTTACATTGCACCTTCATTTTGAATATTTCTGGGCTTTTTACTACTAAAAAAAATTAGTCTGCTGGTTCTGCTCCATTTCCCCTTCCTTTTCTCATAATCTTTTAGGAATAGTCAACACTAGCTTCATTTTCCATTTAGTCTCCCCCCCCCCCCCCCCTTTTTTTTAGCAAGTGTGAGAGAAAGACAGAAAGAAAGAGAGATGAGAAGCATCAACTCATAGTTGTGGCACTTCAGTTGTTTGTGGATTGCTCCTCATATGTGCCTTGACTGGGGGCACCAGCTAAGCCAGTGACCCCAGGGACCCCTTGCTCAAGCCAGTGACCTTGGGCTTAAGCCAGTGACCATGGGGTCATGTCTATGATCCCATGCTCAAGTCAGCAACCTTGCGTTCAAGCCAGATGAGCCCACACTTGACTTTGGGGTTTTGAACCTGGGTCCTCTGTGTCCAAGTCCGATGCTCTATCCACTGCTCCACCATCTGGTCAGGCTTCCATTTACTCTTTAACCACTTCCATCACTCTTGCCTCTGGCATGTCACAGATATTTCCTTTTCAACATCAGTTATGATCTCCTAATTGCCATTTTTTATGATGTGTTCTTAAAGTCCTTATTTTAATTCAATTGGGCTTTTTTCTCCTAATGCTTTAGTCTGGCTTCTCAGATAATCCTCTTTCCCAGTTTGCCTCCTAACTCTACTTTACTACCTAATCTTTTGGCTATGTCTTAACTGTTGGTGTTTCTAATGTACTAGGTCTTCGTCTCTGTTTACTCTATACCCTTATCAAATGAAAGCTGCTCGAGTCCAGTGGTTTTTACTACCAATGAAAGAGGTGCCCCCTTCCGGAAGTGCAGGGGGGGAGGATAAATGACCTCAGGGGGCTGTGCTAGGAATGCGGGCTGTAGTTTGGGGACACCTGCTTAGTCTATATGTTTTGGGGGAAGAGGAACTTGTATAATTTATTCATTCTCTTCAGTGCATAATGCAATATGTAACAGAAAATGCCCAGTAAAAGCTGATTAATTTGAACAGAGATAGTTATCAACTTGCATGTAGAGAGCTCTGTCTCACAGAAATATATTTATGCAACTGCTAGAGAAACAAGTTACTTAACGTCCCACTACAACTGGAGTTTTTCGGGTCTGCTTTTGTCACTTGCTTTGTGATAGATGTTTCCTTATCCAATGGTAAGAGAGTAGGGATCAAAACTTGCTCCAGGAAGAAAATCTAAATGACTCCAAGTCTATTTTTAATTGACATTTTGATTTAATAATTAAAATAATTTTCCAATTTTAGTTTTTGACAGAAAACTAGAATTTCCTGAAAGTTATTTCTGATTTATCCATAAAGACATTTTCCTGCATTTTTATAGACTTTAATTGGCTGTTTAATATATGTTATCTGATTGTTTAATGTAGCAAGATAAATATAAACATATCTACAGTATAAATACAGCAATTACTGGCAATAAAATATTAAAAATAAAGAATAGATAAAGGTACTGCCTTTACTTCTTTCATTGCAGAATCCTTGTATTTGAAGGTTTTAATATCCTGGGAAATACTGTGTTCTTTTTCAACCTAGACTAAAATCTCATTGTGTATAAATCCAACACAAATCTTTAGCAATATGACATCCAAAATGATGCCTAATGAATGCAAAGCATTTTAAAAAAATAAGAAAAAAAATGAAAAGATAAGAGTACATTATGCAATAAAGATGACAAAGTAATTAGCATATGCAAATTTTAGCTTTTAATAAGTAAATCTATTTTAATCTATTATTCTAAAACTATTAGTTAAACTTTTGGTTTTGATTGAATGAGTGGAAGGAAAAGAAGAGTTCAGCCAAATAAAATGTTTGGGCATTTCAACAGTGAGTACTCATTGTCACGTACAAAGTTCGAAAGTTATAAGGAATTTGAAGTGGTAATTACCTACATTAAAAAAAATGCCTTTGTTACTGCTATAAATAGAAAGCAGGCACTCCTATTCTCTAGTGTGTCTTAAGTGAGAGGAAAAGAGATGAATTTTATACTAAATTACTTCTCTTCCTCTAGACATCATGTTGTAAACACTACACAAAGTTTTAGAACTACATATGAAATTTTCTCCTGGAATCTGAAATGTTTTTCCTGAAAAGAATGAGCTTTCTAAGAAAAATGTTCATAAGGTACCTGCTTTAAATAGTCGTTATCTAGAGCAAATTTTAGGTCCTCTTTATATTTAGCATGCGGAGCTCAGAAAGAAAATATTGTATTAATTCTCAATGATAATAAAGATCCAAAACCATAAAATTGTTCAGATTTAGCATATGTGTATGGACAAAATTCTTCCTTTTTCAACAAATATATATTATAATTTTTTTCAAGCAAATTATTATTGATGTGTTTTAATATTATAAAATAATTATTCAACTCACAAAAGCTTTTCATGTTTAAATTATAGGATCATCCATAAGAATGGTTACAGTGAGCAAGAATGCATGGAGTTCAAAGCAGTAATTTACAGTAATACACTGCAATCCATCCTAGCTATTGTGAAAGCTATGACTACCCTTGGGATTGATTATGTAAATCCTAGAAGTACAGTAAGTATGCAAATCACCACACTTTTCAGTGCTACAATGAAGTTTGACTCGTAAAAGAACAGGGCTTAATAAATTTGTAGTTCTAATCTATACCATAAATTTAAGAATATGAAATTTGAATTTTGGAAATGTTAACTCACTTCAGTATAAGATTTCCTATTTTCCTTTAAATGAAACTTTTCTTTTTGACTGTGCTATAATCTTATTCAATGTTAACTGTTCCTAGAAGTCAAACTTAATATAAAATAATATACTATATTAGAGAAAAATATTGCTTATGTTTGCTAAATACAGAGTGTATTTCATTAATTCAAACCACAGTATGCATACATTTATTTTCTTAGTTTGTGAGTCATTTCATAGAGTCTTTCTTTTTAATAAAAACACTGCAATTATTATTGTTCAATAATGATTATAAAGACAATGTGGCACAGGAAAATGATTATTTCATGATGTTATTAAAAAAAGAATTCAAAATTATGTGATTAAATAAAATGTTTCTGTAATAAATATGCTCAAATAGTCACAGTTTTGTTAATAAAGTAACAATTAAGTAATTTCATTTTTCTTCTATTTTATATTTAGTAATATAATTGTTTTATGTTAAAATATCTTTAAAACCTACTTACCTTAAAACAGTTTATGTGCAAGCATATAAAACCATTTCTGTTGACCAATGAAACCTACAGTATTATCCAAAGAACAATAGCCACACCCCAAACAGGAGTGATTGTGTACGATTCATAGGAAGAACTCACCCACTTCCCTGGTTCCCCAGGAGCATCTGCTTGCACCCAGATGTCGATTGAACTGTGCAAAGTAATTCTTAGATATCTGTTATAAAACAATAAAAATAGAGAGGAACAATATATAAGTATAGAGAAAAAGTGACATCTGTGCTTCTCTTTCCCCCACTTTACCAGTAGTTTAGAGCAGTGGTCCCCAACCTTTTTTGGGCCACGGACTGGTTTAATGTCAGAAAATATTTTCACGGACCAGCCTTTAGGGTGGGATGGATAAAGGTATAATGTGACCGAGACAGTCATCAAGAGTGAGTCTTAGACGGATGTAACAGAGGGAATCTGGTCATTTTTTAAAAATAAAACATTGTTCAGACTTAAATATAAATAAAATGGAAATAATGTAAGTTATTTATTCTTTCTCTCTGACCAGAGAGACTGGCCCATGGACCGGTACCAGTCCACAGCCTGGAGGGTTGGGGACCACTGGTTTAGACCATCTAAATGACCATTGAATGCCATTAGGATGAAAAGAAAAGTATCACATACTGCTAAATTTTTTTCTTTTAAAGCAGTGGTTCTCAACCTTTCTAATGCCGTGACCCTGCAATACAGTTCCTCATGTTGTGGTGACCCCAAACCAAAAGATAATTTTGGTGGCTACTTCATAACTGTAATTTTGCTACAGTTATGATTCAGAATGTAAATACCTGATATGCATTATGTATTTTCCGATGGCTTTAGGCGACCCCACCGGGGTCACGACCCACAGGTTGACAACCGCTGTTAAAGCATAGTTTGTAGACAATATTGGTTATTCAACATTTATATACTTTATGAAGTGATTGTTACCGTTTAGTAACCATCTGTCACCATACAAAGTTAATTTGATACTCTAGATTATATCCCCTAGCTGTACATTACATCTCATGATTTATTTTGTAACTGGAAGCTTGTACCTTTTGTTTCCCTTCACCTTTTGCATCATCCCCATATATTATATAAGTGAAATCAAAACCTATTTGTCTTTCTTTGTCTAACTTCTTTTACGTAGTATAATATCCTCTATGTGCATTCATATTGTTGCAAATGGTAAGATTTCATTCTTTTCTATGGCCGAGTAGTATTTCATTGTACATGCATGTGTGTGCATGTACATGTGTATGTACATGTGTGTATTGGATAAAAACAAGTTTTTCATCATTCTTCTATCTATGGCACTTAGGTTGTTTCCATATCTTGGCTATTACAAATGTTGCTACAGTGAACATAGGATGCATTTAACTTTTTGAATTAGTGTTTTCGTTTTCTTCTGATAGCTACCCAGAAGTAGAATTGCTGGATCATCAGTAGTTTTATTTTTAGCTTTCTGAGGAACCTCATGCCGCTAATTTAGTTCTGCTACTTTCTGACAAAGAGCATGGAAGTGCCCTCGGGGTAAACGGTTTATAAAGCAGAGTCGGGAGTTCTGCTAGGCTCTCCTCCTGTGTTTAGCTTACCCCACAACTTGGTTCTAGTGAGTCACTTACTTCTCTAGCTTAGGGCTTTTCTCTCACATGTAGAAGGGGAACTTGAAAGGACTGAACTCCAATGTCCTTTCATTATTTATCATTCTATGAGTTAGTGATAATTTATTCAAGGGTACTTCAGTTATCACTCTGACCCTGGCTTTTCCTAGGAACCTGGGATTTTAAACTGGCTCCAAGACAATTGACTAAAACCCTCTAATTTAAAGATGTAAAAACTAAGGGCCACAGAGGATTAACAACTTGGCCTCCCTTAAACTGCTGGAGTTTAGAGCAAAACCCACTTTTTTACCTTTTATTAGAGTACTTCTTCCTATGCAAGTTATTTTATGAAAATACTTATAATTGTTTTCTTTCTTCTAAGAGGTAATAATTCTGGAGACAGATGTTGTTTCTTCACTGATTTAATGTTTTAATTAGGATGTGTAATATTCCATATATTTGCAATCACTGAAGTTGGGAATCACAACCTTGCCTATTGCTACTTATTTAAATAAGTTATGTGCTTCAGGTAGCCCAGTATTTGCCAATAAGTAATGCCAGAAATCACTAAAAATCTGAAATCTATTGGTTGAGACTCTTAATGATCTGGCAGTCAGGTGGAGTGAAGATAATAGACTCTGTACATTGCTGCCATTACACTGACTAAAAACTTAAAACAGATGTAATGTATTCAAACTGTACTTTGAATGGAATAAACAGATTATTTAAGGCAGCACTACACAATTGACACAACTTCTCAGGAGCACCTATATTCTCAAATATCAAATATCACATAGATCGTATTTCTATTTAAACTAATATAAATAATAGCAGTTTCAGTCTTTAGTATTTGATTTTAAGATTAATATATTTTCTATATCTGGCTTAATCTACATATTCAACAGATTAATTGCTAACCACTTTAAGTGTGTGTAGCATTCAGAGTTCTGATTTCCTATGTCTATTTATCTTTTGATTTGTTAACTTATACCAGGTTATATATTTTTATGTAACCATTTATATATTATAACAGATTGCCATTCAAAGAAAGAAAGAGAGTCTTGACTAAAAATTAATACGAGCTTTTTAGTAACTGGTTCTGTAAGTTTAGATAAGTTACTTAATGTCTCCAATTTCAGTTTTTTTATCCACAAAATGTTAGTGCTTTCCTCACTGAATAATAATGATTATTATAGAATAAAGGTAAAATACAAGAAATCTATTTAAATACAAAATATTACAGAATGGAAGCTCTCAGTCAATATTAGATATTACTTTTCAGTAATCACTTTGAACATAGGCAAGTTAAAATTTATGTATTGAAGTCTGCACATCTTTTGAAAAGAATATTCTTCATTGAACAATTATTGATATGGCAGACATAAGTCTGGACACTGCATAAATACTGAGAAGTCAGCAGTAAACCAGGTAGAATGAGCATTTGCCCTCAAAAGAGGAAAGACTGATACTGAAAAAGTGATGACCAAGTGTCAGCTCTCTCAGAGGGCAGCACAGCTGGCTGTGGCGCTGGTTCCTCCACATTGCTTGAAAGAATTACTGAGAAAGGGAAAATTATCCCTAGTGGGGGTGAATCAATTTGTTTTGTTTTGAAAATGCTGAGTTTGTGTAAATTCTTTGAGATCTCTACATGTGTAAGCAGTTGAAAATGCACACTTGAGGCCCTGACCGGTTGGCTCAGTGGTAGAGCGTTGGCCTGGTGTGCGGTAGTCCCGGGTTCGATTCCCGGCCAGGGCACACAGGAGAAGCGCCCATCTGCTTCTCCACCCCTCCCCCTCTCCTTCCTCTCTGTCTCTCTCTTCCCCTCCAGCAGCCAAGGCTCCATTGGAGCAAAGTTTGCCCGGGCGCTGAGGATGGTTCTGTGGCCTCTGCCTCAGGCGCTAGAGTGGCTCTGGGTGCAACAGAGCAACGCCCCAGATGGGCAGAGCATCGCCCCCTGGTGGGCGTGTCGGGTGGATCCCGGTCGGGCGCATGCGGGAGTCTGTCTGACTGCATCCCCGTTTCCAACTTCAGAAAAAGACAAAAAAAAAAGAAAAGAAAAGAAAATGCACACTTGAAGTTCAAAAGAGATAATTTGGGTAAACATCTAGATCTTGGTGTTATTGGTATACCTTTACATGGGGGTGTGTAATTTACGCAAGAAAGAGGCAGGATGGCAGAGGACAAGTGCTTAGATTGGGAAGAGCATTAAGGAAAATAGAGATGTAGGAAAAGTACTGGGAAACTCCAATATATTCTGGTCATTTTGGAGGAACAAGAAGCCTTGGAGGAGAGGATAGAAGAGTAAGAGGAAAACTAGGAGCGTGTGAAACCTCAAAGTTTAAGACAAATTTTCCAAAGAGAGGTTACAGATATTGAAAGGTCAAGAATGAAGTATACATGGCCCTGACCAGTTAGCTCAGATGGTTAAGAGCGCCCTCCAGAAACAACGAGTTTGCGGGTTCAATCCCCAGTCAGGGCACATATGGGAAACTACTAAAAAATGTACAACTGAGTGAAACAACAAATCTTTCCCTTCTCTCTCCCTTTCTCTCTCTTCTTCCTCTGTCTATCTCTCTAAAAATCAATAAAAATTAAGTCCTGGCTGATAGCTTGGTTGGTTGGAGAGTCATTCCGGAAGTTGGTGGTTCAATTCCCTGGTCAGGGCACATACAGGAGCAGCTCGATGTTCCCATCTCTCTCTGTACCTCTCTCAAAAAGCATGAAATATATGTAAAATAATCTATTGGTTTTAATAATATGTAGTTCATTGGGTACGTAATGAGAAGTTTCAGAAGAATTTTGGAAGCAGGATGCATTGAAGTGTGTTGAGAAATGAGAGGAGGATATGGAACAGTTTAAAGGCAATTTCTGGAGCTATAGCTAAAAAGTAGTGGAGAGATAGGACCTATGGTTGAAAGAGAACTTGTTCTTACTTTTTTGGTTTAATATTTAATAGACTAATTTCCTAAATATAGAGTTTGTAAGGAGTAAAGCTGAAAAAACAAGAGGAGATATAATAAAGGCATTTAGTATATTTCTATTTACCCTTTGTGAATATAAGATTGTATTTTAGAACATCTAAAATACCCATTACATTAACATAAAAGAATGCTTAAAAGTATTTAAAACACAATCTGGGTGTTTTGTGACCATCTTTGACATAGCACCCTACAAAGTGAACCCTACAATCTGAACCAAAGAACAGTGATTTTTGAGTATGCTCTATGACAAAAGAAAAAACAAAAATTCTGTGATCAAATAAGTCTGGAATACATACATACTATTACAACTTCTTGGAAATTTGCAAACAACATTAATGGTCAAAGATTAAAAATCTGTAGCAAGAAACCTGGCATTTTTAAATTGTCATTTCCCCAGATTACTAGGTCATGATACCTTATTCTTCCTTTGATAGATATTTTCTGAAGTCTTTGGAAATATGAATCTAGGGTTCAGAGTGAGTTTCATGAAATTCTAGGTCCACCTGAGGTCTCTAATATTGATGATGTAGTTCTGGGCAATCTGTGAAGAAAATATATATATTTTGCTTTTTTTTTTTTTTTTCCTGTATTTTTCTGAAGCCGGAAACGGGGAGAGACAGTCAGACAGACTCCCACATGTGCCCGACTGGGATCCACCCGGCATGCCCGCCAGGGGGCGACGCTCTGCCCACCAGGGGGCGATGCTTTGCCTCTCCGGGGCATCGCTCTGTTGCGACCAGAGCCACTCTAGCGCCTGGGGCAGAGGCCGAGGAGCCATCCCCAGCGCCCGGGCCATCCTTGCTGCAATGGAGCCTCGGCTGCGGGAGGGGAAGAGAGAGACAGAGAGGAAGGAGAGGGGGAGGGGTGGAGAAGCAGATGGGCGCTTCTCCTGTGTGCCCTGGCCGGGAATCGAACCCGGGAATTCTGTACGCCAGGCCGACGCTCCACCACTGAGCCAACCGGCCAGGGCCTATATTTTGCTTTCTAAGCAACAGTTCCAGAACAATGCAACCTTGAAAGAACCGTTGTAGAACCTCTACCATTCCCATACTTCTCTAAATAAATCATAAGGAAATATAATTTTTTCTGGATGCCACTCACGCCCCTCCCACTTGGAGTTATAGGAAAAATGTGGGAAATTACTGGAGATCTCTTAAGGTTTCTCTAGAATATGTGGTCTGAGCTAACTAGTATATTTATTTTACTGATTCATTTTTCAGCAATACTTCAGGAACCTGTACTATGTATTAAGGTTCTGTATCAATTTTAAGGATATAAAAATAAACAAAATAATAAAATCTCTGCCTTCAAGTACTTACACTCTAATATAAAAGATACAAAATAAAGAAATATACACTACATGAGTACGTACTACAAAAAAATCAAGGAGGGCAAGAGAATAAGGAAAGAGTGGAAGACAGGGTGGCATCAACGGCGTCCTTGAGGGCGTGGTGTTGGGAGGAGACCTGGACGCAGTAGAAGGCAGCAACGGGGGGACATGAAGGAGCTCTGAAATGGGGACTTGGTGAGTTCAAGAACAGTAAGGAGTCCATTGGTTCTTGAGAAATGGGGAAATGGGGAAAGGAAAAGAGGGGGGAGAGAGAGGGAGAGAGAGAAGGAGAGAAATAAGAGTGAAAAGAAAGACATGGGTCAAAACATGTAGAGCCTTGTGAGCAACAATAAGGGATTTGGGTTTTATTTTAAATTTTATGGGACGGTACAGGGATTTTCATAATATAGGAATAAGATAAGCAATTGGAGTTCAGTTTTCAATCAATTTGGCTATTATGTAGAAGACAACTTCTCATAATACCTGCTAATTTTGTTGTTATATAGTTTAAAAATTCAAATTTGTTTGGAGGGCTCTATCCCTTAAACATATGAATTTTGATTCTTTATATTACCATGTGAGTCCTCTAACTGAAGAAGAATTTTAAGAATAGAAATGCGGTATGGGCCCTGGCTGGTTGGCTCAGTGGTAGAGTGCTGGCCCAGTGTGTAGAAGTCCCAGGTTCGATTCCTGGTCAAAGCATATGGGAGAAATGATCATCTGCTTCAACACCCCTTTACCCCCTCTACCTCTCTCTCCTCCACCTGCAGCCATGGCTTGAATGTTTTGAGCAAAGTTGGCCCCGGCACTAGGATGGCTTCATGGGCCTTGATTCAGGTGCTGAAATAGCTCAGTTGCCAAGCAACAGAGCAGTGGCCCAGCTGGGCAGAGCATCACCCAGTAGGGGGCTTGCTGGGTGGATCCCAGTCAGGGCACATGTGAGAATCTATCTCTGCCTCCCCGCCTCTCACTTAGAAAAAAGAAAAGAAATGCAGGATATCCAATAACATATTATTTATGGTTTTAAAAATATACTGTATATTGCCAGAGATTCCCAACTTAGGCCACAAATTTGAGTCACTTGGGAGATTTTTTTATAGCACCTTTGCAGAAACTGACAGGGATTCTGACTCATTTTGTTTGGGTTGAGGTCTTATGGTATCAGTATTTTAAAGACATGCCCCATGGGCTTATAATATGAAGCCTGATTTGAAAATCACCACCTTCAACTTTAGCTATGAATGCAATAAAATAAAAAATAAAAATCTCAAAAGACAAAAGCCAAACTGATAGGACTGCTTGCTTCCAGAGGAGGTACTAGGATTGATGTGGTGGTCAGAGAGACTTGGTGATATATTTATTTTTATTTTTATTTTTTGTATTTTTCTGCAGTTGGAAATGTGGAGGCAGTCAGACAGACTCCCGCATGTGCCCGACTGGGATCCACCCGGCACGCCCACCAGGGGGCGATGCTCTGCTCATCTGGGGCATCACTCTGTTGCAACCAGAGCCATTCTAGCGCCTGAGGCAGAGGCCATGGAGCCATCCTCAGCGCCAGGCCAACTTTGTTCCAATGGAGCCTTGGCTGCGGGAGGGGAAGAGAGAGACAGAGAGGAAGGAGAGGGGGAGGGGTGGAGAAGCAGATGGGCGCTTCTCTTGTGTGCCCTGGTCGGGAATCAAACCCTGGACTCCTGCACGCCAGGCCGACGCTCTACCACTGAACCAACCGGCCAGGGCTGAGACTTGGTGATATTTAAATGTTCAAGGTGAGATTATGTGCATGGACTTTGGACACTGACAACCAGACTCTGAGCCCAGACTTCGTCGTGTGCCTGGTTTGTAGTAGTCAGTAATTATACTGAAACTCAAATTCTTACTCTCAAATAAATATTTTGTCACAAAACAGATTTGATAATTAGTTTATATAAGCTGTGGACTATATTATTTTTTCAGTGTACTTTTATTTCTTCCTGCTCTTATCAGATCCACAGATTCTATCAGGACTAATACAATACTTTCTCTTCTCTTTTTCTCATTAAGTCTGACCTCTGCCCTATTAATTTGTGCCACAGGCATGCAATTAACAATACTACATGGGTATTCAAAACTTTGACTGTATCAAAATGTTTACCATTATTTATTTACATGATTACAAAGAGGTAGATGATGGCAAATAATATTGTATATCAATTTTAAGTACAGTTTTAGAGTATTAAGTTTTATTTTCTATTTTTGCACTACTTATTAGTATATCTTAAAGCTCAATGGACTTATATCAAAGTATTGTTATCCCTTTTTTATCATATTTAAAAGTTAGTAATATGTACTGAAATACTCTAATTCTTTAATTATAATATTTAAACACTTTAGGTTTTGCAATGAAGAACTCTTCTGGGTATGAGCCAGTGGTTATAAGGAACTTTAGTTTTCTTAACTTTAAAATACATTGAATAGATGTTCAATGGAATTATTACCTAAAAGAAAATATAAAATCATCCAAGTGAGATATATTTTTATATTAAAAAAAAGAACAGATGATTTCAAACAACAATACATTTTAATCTTTTCATACAAACATTGCCATAGGAAGACCAACAACAACTTTGTGCGATGGCAAATTCCCTGGAAGATGGAGGGATGTCGCCTGCACTGGCCGAGGTGATTAAACGCCTGTGGAGAGATCCAGGAATTCAGGCCTGCTTTGAAAGGTCATCTGAGTATCAGCTCAACGACTCAGCAGCTTAGTAAGTGAATATTTTTTGAAGGAATTGTAGTTGAAACACTTAAAATTAAAAATTATAACTATATACTCAACATTGATATTTCACCAATGAGAAAAGTCAATGGCTTTACATTTTATTATACTAAAATGAGAAATAACTCAAGAAAAATAAAAAAGATCAAAATGATATAAATGAAATATTAAAGCATATGACCATTGAGCATTTTAAATAACTAAATTTGAAACTATTTTCCTGAGAGGATCTATATGCTTTAAATATGTTCTCTGAATGAAAAAGAATCATTTTGCATTCTCAATGTGAGCACAGAATCATTTTGCATTCTCAATGTGAGCACAGACTGGTGACATGCACGCTATGTTTGGGGTTATTCATTTCACCTCTGCTCAGGTTACTGAAGTCATGTTCTAAAGTAGTCTTATTAATGACACATGCTCTGGGGTTCCTTTGATGCGAGGAGCATGATACAGAAATCTAGAAGAAAATAATATATTGATATTTACCGTTGTACATTGTAGAATTCTTTTTGAATCTTAAGAAAGATTTTATAAGCTTCATAGCTATCATCCAATTAGCAATTACCAAACAAAAGGAAATATAAAACTGATTTTAAGTTTCCGTCTTAGTAAGTAGTTCTTATGGTCATATGCCTACAAGTGTGTGTGTACTTGTATGTAATTAGAGCATCCTCCCAACATGCTGAGGTTGTGAGTTCCATCCCCAGTTAGGGCACATTCAAGGATCAACCGATGATGGCATGAATAGGAGGAACAATAAATTAATGCTTCCCTCTCTGTCTCTGTCTCTCTCCCTTCCTCCCTCTCTAAAAATCAATCAATAAATAAACATTTTTAATGAAAAACAAACTAGTAAATATATTATCAGATCAGCACCATATCCTTGTGTATTTCATGTGCATTATATAAAGCAATGGTCTCTATTTCTTTTCCTTCCTCTCTCTTCCTCTCTTCTCTTCTCTTCTCTTCTCTTTCCTTTTCTCCTTTTTTCTTCCTTCTTACCTCCCTTTTTTCCTCCCTCCCTTTCCTTTCTTCCACTTCCTTTCTGTCACTTTTTGGTGAAAGTGGGATATTTGTTATTGTCTCAAACACAGAGACCCTTCAAGCTGAAGCTAACAGAGATGAGTCCTAAGCAGTTTAAGAAAAAGGAATGCTGTCTGTTGGCACACAGCACCTCCCGCACCATCACTACTAGCAAACTGAAGGAAAGTGTCATGACCGTAGCAAACGGGAACATTTTAATTAATACTTATTGCTCTACTCATTGAGGCTGTCTAGTGTGCTGTTGAAATTCCATATGCTTTAAGATTTAACACAGACTTTACCAGAAAAAATAGTATTTTTACATAATTAGAAAAATATTTGAATCTCTTTTAAGTAACTTGAGTTACATATATTTAGAGCCTCTGGTTTGATGTAAGTTTTGGCCACAGGCTTGAGTACCCAAATCCTATATTTGTTTATAAAAACAAATATTTTAAATGCAAATCCGAATCTGTGTCACTCTAATGCTTCTGCTTTGTTTGTAATGATTTATATATACAAATGAAACTACATTAAAATATGTGTTTACCAAAGCTTTCATTTAGCTATTATTAAATGAAATATAATATCTATCATAGCAGGCGTGGCTTTGCTTTTTCTTTTGCTCTTGCATGAACCAATTGGCCAATAATGTACCTACCACCTATGAAGACTTTATCCAAAGGGAATTCACAAAGGAACTTGATTCACAAAATAGATAAGGTAGAAAAATATTCCAATACTTTCTTCTGATATACATCTTTATTTTTCTCTTTTTTAAGAAAAATTAAACTTTATTAAAATAAAAAATACTGACATATTTTCACACTATATATATGTTTATTTCTGAAGAGTGAATGTCTATTTGTCCTTGGCCAATATCTCTTTGGGGTATTTGCCTATTCTAAGTTTATTTCAGCTTCAAAGGAGAAAGATACTTCTTTTTTTTTTTTTTTTTTAATTTTATTTTTTTAATGGGGTGACATCAATAAATCAGGATACATATATTCAAAGATAACAAGTCCAGGTTATCTTGTCGTTCAATTATGATGCATACCCATCACCCAAAGTCAGATTGTCCTCTGTCACCTTCTATCTTGTTTTCTTTGTGCCCCACCCCCTTTCCCTCTCCCATTCTCCCCTCCCCCCCATAACCACCACACTCTTATCAATGTCTCTTAGACTCACTTTTATGTCCCACCTACGTATGGAATAATGCAGTTCCTGTTTTTTTCTGATTTACTTATTTCGCTTCGTATCATGTTATCAAGATCCCACCATTTTGCTGTAAATGTTCCGATGTCATCATTTCTTATGGCTGAGTAGTATTCCATAGTGTATATGTGCCACATCTTCTTTATCCAGTCATCTATTGACGGGCTTTTTGGTTGTTTCCATGTCCTGGCCACTGTGAACAATGCTGCAATAAACATGGGGCTGCATGTGTCTTTACGTATCAATGTTTCTGAGTTTTTGGGGTATATACCCAGTAGAGGGATTGCTGGGTCATAAGGTAGTTCTATTTTCAGTTTTTTGAGGAACCACCATACTTTCTTCCATAATGGTTGTACTACTTTACATTCCCACCAACAGTGTATGAGGGTTCCTTTTTCTCCACAGCCTCTCCAACATTTGCTATTACCTGTCTTGCTAATAATAGCTAATCGAACAGGTGTGAGGTGGTATCTCATTGCCGTTTTGATTTGCATTTCTCTAATAGCTAAAGAAGATGAGCATCTTTTCATATATCTGTTGGCCATTTGTATTTCTTCCTGGGAGAAGTGTCTGTTCATATCCTCTTCCCATTTTTTTATTGGATTGTTTGTTTGTTTGTTGTTGAGTTTTATGAGTTCTTTGTATCTTTTGGATATTAGGCCCTTATCTGAGCTGTTGTTTGAAAATATCATTTCCCATTTAGTTGGCTTTCTGTTTATTTTGCTATCAGTTTCTCTTGCTGAGCAAAAACTTCTTAGTCTGATGTAGTCCCATTCATTAATTTTTGCCTTCACTTCTCTTGCCTGTGGAGTCAAATTCATAAAATGCTCTTTAAAACCCAGGTCCATGAGTTGAGTACCTATGTCTTCTTCTATGTACTTAATTGTTTCAGGTCTTATGTTTAGATCTTTGATCCATTTTGAGTTAATTTTTGTACAGGGGGAGAGACTGTAGTCCAGTTTCATTCTTTTGCATGTGGCTTTCCAGTTTTCCCAGCACCATTTATTGAAGAGGCTTTCTTTTCTCCATTGTGTGTTGTTGGCCCCTTTATCAAAAATTATTTGACTATATAAATGTGGTTTTATTTCTGGACTTTCTATTCTGTTCCATTGGTCTGAGTGTCTATTTTTCTGCCAATACCATGCTGTTTTGATTGTCGTGGCCCTATAATATAGTTTGAAGTCAGGTATTGTAATGCCCCCAGCTTCATTCTTTTTCTTTAGGATTGCTTTGGCTATTCGGGGTTTTTGATAGTTCCATATAAATCTGATGATTTTTTGCTCTATTTCTTTAAAAAACGTCATTGGAAGTTTGATGGGAATTGCATTAAATTTGTATATTGCTTTGGGTAATATAGCCATCTTGATTATATTTATTCTTCCTAGCCAAGAACAAGGTATATTCTTCCATCTCATTATATCAGAAAGATACTTCAAGAATAAATTATCTATATTGCTACTGAATTAATTAATTAATTAATTTTTAATTTTACTTTTTTTTTGGTGACAGGGACAGAGAGACAGAGAGTAAAACAGATAGGGACAGACAGACAGGAAGGGAGAGAGATAAGAAGCATCAGTTCTTTGTTGTGGAACCTTAGTTGTTTACTGATTGCTTTTTCATATGTGCTTTGACCAGGGGCGGGGGGACTACAGCAGACAGAGTGACTCCTTGCTCAAGCCAGCAACCTTGGGCTCAAGCTGGCAACCTCAGGGTTTCAACCCTCGGTCCTCTGCATCCCAGTCCGATGCTCTAGTCCCTGTGCCACCACCTAATCAGGCTGAATTTATTTTTAACAAATGATAAAATAGCTTTGCTTTTTCAAGGCACTGTGCTAAGTGTTTAAGGCATAAACAACTCTTTAACTTAGTCCTGAAAAAAGTCAACTTTTGAAAAACTAATATTCAGTTGGATTCTACCTCTCGAATTCTGTCTAGATGGATGTAAGCTCATTTTGATCTCTCTATTTAAGCTATATGTATATAGTTGGTTCAATAATATGTCTAATTTTGTCATAAGCACCTTACCAGTCTATTACTATCTCTATTTAACATTTTCCCAAAATAGTCATATTGCTAAGATACTAAAGCTTTTGTATCAAATATCTAGAAGAGTTGTTTTAAAGCAATAAAACACTTTGTTTTAGTCTAAAGACATTAGTTTCAAGGATGAAGCTAAAAGCAGTTTCTTTAATCTAACAGACTCTTCTTACAGAGCACACAGTCAGACTTATTCCTACAACTCATCACTCCTAGATCCTGTAGGCAGAGAGGACAGCACTCAGCCTGGTAACAGCAGTGTTTTTAAACATGGCCTCTGCGGATGAGTGGGGCATGGGGATGCCCTGATGGAGCAGGAGAGGAGGGAGAAGTGGATACAACGTGTAGGTACAGCTTTCTGTCCCCAGGAGTGCAGGCTCAGTGGTGGGTCAACAATGTCATGAATTAGTGCCAGTGTGAACCAGCAAGAACGTCAAAAATTTCTACTTTCATTGAACTAACTGGATGTAATCATGGCACTTAATGAAATTTGTTCAGAATCTTAAGCTAGACAATCCATGGAGAACAATACAACTTTCCAATTATGACATCAAAACCAATTACCCTTGAAATTCAAAGGGCCCAAATAAATATAAACTAAAACATTTTGAGACTAGTCTAGGAATCATTAGACTAGTAATCACTAATACATGGTAGCAGTTTTTGAATGATGTCTTATTACATCATTTCCTCTCAAATGTCTATCTACATACCAGCAAATCAATCACGTACGCCCCACAAAATACAAGCTAAGGAAGCATTGATCTGTCTACTGCTAAAAGAGGCTCCCATCCCCACGGTCAGCTGTGGACCACACTCAGTGCTCTGCAACATCCCTGCCACCAAGCTCTTGAAACTGTGATGAGCAGAGTTTGAAAATTTTCAGTCTGGGGCTTAATAATTTTGATGGACCTTGAACAACAACAACAACAAAATTTTTTCTACTGAATCCTGGTATCTTCAAATGAAAAGTTAAAAATATATATGCGCCTGACCTGTGGTGGCGCAGTGGATAAAGCGTTGACCTGGAATGCTGAGGTTGTTGGTTCAAAACCCTGGGCTTGCCCTGTCAAGGCACATATGGGAGTTGAAGCTTCCTGCTCCTCCCTCCTTCTCTCTCTCTCTCTCCTCTAAAATGAATAAATAAAAATAATTTAAAAAAAAAATAATAAAAATATATATGCTATTCACTTTGTTTTTTGCTAGCTACCTTAATGATTTGGACAGGATAACTGCTTCTGGATATGTCCCAAATGAGCAAGATGTTCTACATTCTCGAGTGAAAACAACAGGAATTATTGAAACTCAGTTCTCCTTTAAAGATCTTCATTTCAGGTATACGCAATGTCTTGTTGAACTATCAACACAAAAATGTCTCCTGCTCACTGTTTCTGCATAGAGAAAAGCACCACCTCATGTTCAGCTGCAGGGAGTCTGTGGGCTGCTCACGAGTCCCAGCTGCCTCTCAGGACCTCTGTCCTCTCACGCCCTCCTGCAGTCTCACACACGAACCCCCATCCTGAGCCCCAGCCTTCCCTCCAAGAGCAGCTGGGAGCGAGATTTTATTTTTCTCATACTTAAAACTGATACCTTACTTTAAAAAAGGAAATATATTTTAATAACGTTTAAACAACAGGTGCTTGAGATCCTATTTCCTTTGCCTTCCAACCCTCCCATTTGTTTGAAATATTATTATTAATTTGTTTCCTTAATTTAAAAATGCAAATAGTTGAGGAGAGAATTATTTGAATATAATGCTATTTTTACTGGAATGGTAAGGCCTATTTTATAAGTATGATTTGGCTATGGAAATGAACCCATTATTTTCTTCTTCTTTCTTTCTTTTCTTTCTTTTTTTTTTTTAGTGAGAGGAGGGGAGGTGTAGACAGACTCCCACATGCACCCCAATGGGGATCCACCAGGAAAGCCCACTAGGTGGCCAGGCTCTGCCCATTTGAGGCGTTATGTTGCCGGAGCTATTTATTTTTTTAGTACCTGAGGCAGAGGCCATGGATGGAGCCATCCTCAGTGCCAGGGGCCAACTCGCTCCAATTGACCCTGGCTGCAGGAGGGTAGAAGGAAAAGAGAGAGAGAGAGAAAAGTGAGAAGGAGAGGGGTGGAGAAGAAGATGGGCATTTCTCCTGTGTGCTCTGACAGGGAATCGAACCCAGGACTTCTGCATGCGGCCTAGTCAACCAGCCAGGGCGAACCCATTACTTTTGTTGCCCTTGTATTATCAAGACCCTCCTAGAAATTTTGCAAAATTATCGATTCATTATACCAAGAAATAGAAATCCATGCTGTACTGTTAGAAAGTATACCTTAGCCTGGCCTGTGGTGGCACAGTGGATCAAGCGTTGACCTGGAATGCTGAGGTCCCCGGTTCAAATCCCTGGGCTTGCCTGGTCAAGGCACATATGGGAGTTGATGCTTCCTGCTCCTCCCCCCTTCTCTCTCTCTCTCTCTCTCTTTTTCTCTCTCTCTCTCCCTCTCTGTCTCTCTTCTCTAAAATGAATAAATAAATAAAAAATAATAATAATTAAAAAAAAAAAAAGAAAGTATACCTTAACACCTAACCACCTCTCCCTATCAGATAAGATGGAATATTAAATATTAAAACCAGGTTCTGCCTGACCAGGTGGTGGCACAGTGGATAGAGTGTTGGACTGGAATGCGGAGAACCCAGGATCGAGACCCCGAGGTCACCAACTTGAGCGCGGGCTCATCTGGTTTGAGCAAAAGCTCACCAGCTTGGACCCAAGGTTGCTGGCTCTATCAAGGGGTTACTCGGTCTGCTGAAGGCCCACGGTCAAGGCACATATGAGAAAACAATCAATGAACAACTAAGGTGTTGCAATGTGCAACGAAAAACTAATGACTGATGCTTCTCATCTCTCTGTTCCTGTCTGTCTGTCCCTGTCTATCCCTCTCTCTGATTCTCTCTGTGTCTCTGTAAAAAAAAAAAAAAAAAGAAAGAAAGAAAAAGAAAAACGAAAAAACTAGGTTCTATGTGCTCTTCAGTAGTGAAAAAAGTCAGTCATGTATAATTATTAAAGTCATTTACAATGCAATAAAAATATTTTTACAAAGTAGAAAACCTAGAAAAACAGTGATATCATTTTTAGCAATTTGTGAGGAAAAATTTATTTTAGTGTAATGTTTTAAGGTTTCTTTAGGAATTAAAGTTGGTAACACACAAGACATAATTAGAATAGTCATTACATAGAGGGCCAGAATATTTTACAAGTTAATATGGAAGAAAACTCTTTAAAATGTATACCTAAATTTCAGGCCCACAAATAGTCAATTTTCTAAAAGATGCATGAAAAATCAATCCAGGATAAACAGACCGCAGAGACTGGGATCAACATCCCCCGTTGGCAATGGAAGCCAAGTTCGTCCTCAGTCTTGTCATCACTGGGCTTCATTTCATCTTTGGCAACTTCTTCGGTTTTCTGATCTTTGATCCAGTTTCTGGGGTTTTACTTTGGGAGCCCAAATATAGTTGCTCCTCTCCTCTGCCTCTACTAAGCCTATCAACGCATTTTTGGCTCACTTGCCTTTTCTTTCTTATTCTTCTTTCTCCTATCTTCCTTTCTTACCAAAACACAGACCAGAAGCTACAAGTACAGGCCCCCAGGCTAGTCCCCCCAAGTTTCCAGCCCCAGCTTCACCATTAACTAGCAGCAGTTATTGAAGCATGAAGGTACTTTTTCCTTACTTGTCTAATGAGTTTGTTGAAACAAAAAGTTACAACTTAGAATTAGCATATCTTACATAAACTGATAAAGTTTTCTAGATCTCAGAGTGTCTGCTTCATAAGCAAGTTTTCAAAATTAGTGTCACATATAATAACACCTAGCTCACAATGCTGGTCATTCTCTACAACACCGACCAATTTAGTTTCTTCTCAGAAATAGGCACTATCATAAATTATCTTTTGTTATATAACTGTTCCTTGAACTTTCAAGCCACAGAGCCTTTGCACTTGCTGTTCTCTTTGCCTAAAATGCTCTGACCTTGGATCTCTGCAAAGACTGGTTCCTTCTTATCATTAAGTCCTCAAATCATCCTACCTATTAATCATCCTTGCATGTCCCTGTCACTACTACACCCAACAGGGTGCTAACTAACGTAGAAGAACAAGCTCCCAGGAACAGGAGGACAGGGAAGGCTATTTTGTGGCCCTTGATTATTTCCTTGGAATAATTACCCTGACAATGGTCAATTCCAACCTACCAACATGATGTCACTAAGATAGAACTGGGAAAAATTACAAAGAAACAGCTCTTACTAGCTGTGCCAATGTGAGACTGGTGTTATTATATCATTAATATACTATATTATTTTTTTCTCTTTTTAAAAACTTACCAATTCATGAAATTGCTCTGTTTGTTCATCAGTTTTCTCTTTTGTTTCTGTTTTTATCTCATCTGCTCTGAAGACATGGCCCCTAGGAAGGAAGGGGCCGTGTCTGTTTACAGCTTTACTGTGATTATCACATGGCTGGCATAGAGTAGGCATACAGTCAGTTCTTGCCAGATGAATAAATAGACTATTTCAAGCACTCTATACACTGTAACATAATGAACTAGGCATTGCTATCCTTACGAATAATAAAGAATCAAAAATGGAGGCTAAAACTAGGTGAAAGATTTGCCTAAGATCACACAGAGAAGTGATAGATATGTGATTAGCATGAACACATTTTTAACTTCCGAGACCACTCTTCTTACATTGCATATTATTGATAGGCTCTGAGTAAATTGGGGTGGAAACTATTCTTTTTCTACAAAGTAGTGCTTTTTCCAGTGTTGTCAGTCATTCACAATCCCCGCCAGAGAGCAGCCGGAAGGGGAGACAAGGTGCAAGGACAGCCTGCTGAGAGAGGTCCGGCCGGCAGCCTCTGTGGGCTCCACATGTCTGTGCCTCTACAGCCAGGCTGCAGGGTGACTGCCAGGAGCAAGACATTTCAGAAATCAGGTTCATTTTCTGGAACTTCAGTTTCACTCAGTTACTAAATATAAATATTCATAAATTTATAAAACAAATATTCTGAGAATACATTTGCATTAACTTTTTAAAAAAACATATTTTAAAAATACATTTTCCTCACAATAGGCCTCTTCAAATTAGACCTCTGGATCTCCATTGGTGCAGGGTCATTTTTTGTACTTTTGTAGTTCTGTGGTTAATTTTGTAATCATAATTTTAAGTCATATAGGTGCAAGTTCTCTTGCTCTGGAGACTGGTCCTTATGAAGGAATGAGAAAGGTTTTGCTAATTTTCTTTTTTAGTGCACAAGAAAGAGGGACAGGAAGGGATAGAGATAAGAAGCATCAACTTGCAGTTGCGTGCACAACGCTTTAGTTGTTCATCGATTGTTTTCTTATATGTGCCTTGATTGGGGGGCTCCAGCTGAGCCAGTGAGTTCTTCCTCAAGCCAGAAACCCTGGGCTCAATCCAGCGACCTTTGGGCTCAAGCCAGTGACCATGGGAGCATGTCTATGAACCCACGCTCAAGCCAGTGAGCCCACACTCAAGCTGATGACCTTGGGGTTTTGATCCTGGGTCCTCAGCATCCCAGAACAATACTCTATCTACTGCACCACCACCTGGTCAGGCTGCTAACTCTTTATTACAGTATCATTGCCAAAATAAAAGGAGCTTGTGAATTGGATTATGAAGCCCAGTCAGTGCTTATTTTGACATAACATTTTCTGCACTGTGCAACTACAGCCTCTTTTGCCATCCACTAAAACCAGTTTTAAACTCTTTTTTTTAACAGGTTTTGCTTTCTCTCTAACTCAAGAGAGTAAGTTACTAAAGGCATCTTCTATGAAGAAGAGAATTCAGGGAATTTCTATACAAAATATTTAAAACAAAAAAAAATTATAAAGTATTTAAATGCACAATTATACACTTTCTTAGGGAGTTTTTTTAAAATCATTTAAATTTGTTCTTAAGTTGACTCACAGCAATTGAGATATATTGATTCCTTAATAAATTCTCACAGTCAAATCACCTTTTTTGGGGGAAATGCTGAATGAGTTTATCCAAAAGCATACAGGCTTTTGTAGTGTAAAATTCTGTAGTATTTCAAAAGAGGAAATATAAAAATAATGTATGCTCCAAATTAATTTCAGAAAGTGCCCAGGTATTAAAATATAGTTCATTAGCATTGATTTGTATTCATATAGCATAAATCATCCTATCACTATTTAAAACTAAATACTTAATTTACATATTAAATTAGAGAAATGTAGAATTTTAAATAGGAACTTCAAAATAAAAAAGTTCTCTCTGTTAATGTACTGTATCATCTTCATGTCTCACCTAATTTAGTGGAAATTTCCTTAGGCTTCTTGTCAAACCAGAACACCAACTGTCAAACTGATACATTATCTTTACAGATGCTAAAGTACTATGTAAATGGAAAATGCAATGCAAATGTGAGGCTTTTTTTGTTATAAAATAATTCCTCAGAACAAAAATTTACAGATATACCAGAATTTAATAAACAATTATGGAGACATTACTTTCTTTCTAATTGCTCAATGACTTAAAAAAAACACAACAAAATTGGAAGAACATAAAACCCTATGGAAGCCCACAAAAAGAGGTCAGCAAATGCTATAACATTGAGCTTCAGATTTTGTAACTTAACATATTTATTTTTAACAATGTTTGAATAGGTCTGATATAAAATAAATTATAATTTTCCTGAGTTTGAAGTTGAACCATGTGCACTGTGTTCGTTTCTGTGGGTGAAGAGTCAGTAGCTAAGGGCTGAGTCTGGTGTCTCCCTCACAGCTGGATCTCAGCTTAGTGTTGTTATTCCCGACAGTAGGTCTCGTGGAGCAATGACTCATGTATACTATTTGTTTCAGGTATGTTTATGGTTCATATTATCAAAATAATAAGCTATATAACATAATGTATAATCTATTCTAGTGATAGAATTTATTTTAATGGGTTTATAAATTCTATTATTCAATAATTAGGGAATTATATAGTTCTAAACCTACACACAGACATAGCAAAAAAGTATATAATGGTATTAACAATGATGAGATTATGGAGACCTGGCTCCCTCCCGCTTGTAAATCCCTTTGATTCTATTTTATAACCACAGACAACCGAGAGAGGTAGAATGACCTGTGTGCATACACTTTATGCTGGCAAGTATTCGCCCTGAGTTTTAGAACTGTCCACGAGAGGAAGACTTGACTGGGCCCCTTTGCTCTGTGCACTGATGGGTTAGACCCCCCGTTGGCCCTGTCATCTGTGTAGTCACCTGAAATTATATCAGTGGTGATATAACCAAATATCTTGAATAAATCTCATTTAACAGAATAGTTGAAAGTAAATTTCTACACAGATTCGGTCTTATTTTTCTGTGATCAAACATATCGATATCAATAATTACAATTTTTTCCAAGAAACTCACATGCTTGTAGGATGACCATAAACATCTAACAATTAAAGTAACTGCAGTAGCATTGATTTTTAGCTATCTTATGTTATGTAATAATTTTGCAAGCACTATAAAGGGCAGATTAATAATAATCTATTCTGATAAGAAGTATGAGTAATCTTATGTGGTAAATATTTAGCCAATTGTTTATCATAAACCCATAACACTCAAAGGCTTCCCAACTATTTAAAATAGACTATAAACTCAACTGTTTAGTCAATTGTTTAATAGAAAGCCATAAAACCCTGATGCGTTGACCTATATTCATGCTATGGGCAATTTAACAGATTACTGATGTTCAGCTGTCACTTAAAAGCCTGGCAAATTTGTAGCTGCATTGTACATTTCAAGCAATTAAAAACTATTTTTAAAAAATTAAGAATCCTAACTTAGGTACCTTACATAATAATATGTGTCACCAAAAACAAAAACAAAAATCTTTACCCAAAATGAGAACATTCAATGTTATTATAGCACTCGGTTACCTTAACTTTTTAGAGAGTTAGGGTATTCAAGCTATATCACATGTCTATTCACCTTGTTAATTGTCCATACACATTTGCCCAAACCAAATGTTTCTCAGCAAGTCTATGTGCTCTTTTCTGCTTTCTATTTGTTTTTCACAGAATGATCATGATGGAATATACACATATACACACACCCATATATAAAATTACTTTTTCAGTGAAATATATAAAAAGTGCTCTATTTTGGGAATTTCCAAATCGTTTCAATAGGATGTTATGCTGTACACCTCTCAAATAAGCCTCAAATTAAAATTTAGAGGAAACACTAAAGTCAAAAGTGATGTATGAAAAAAGAATTACTGCAACAGCAGAAAAGCATTGTGTAACTTTTCTTAGAGCTAACATAATAACCAGAAGAATCAATATACAAGCAAAACTCTAGTTATTGGTCTGATTTGCTAATGAGCATTTCACTCAATAATGTTTCCATTACTACGGGCTATAACATTTTTTAAAAAATTAAAAAACTTTCAAAATGAGAGAAATAAAATTATCCTCTCTGACGTGAGATATTTGGTTCCCATGCAGGAAATCTGAGCAGTTATCCAAAGTCAATTTAAGACTATTCTCAGATTTGCATGATTTGAATATATCTGATTAAAAATAAGAATGGTGATTAAAAAAAGAAATAATAAAGATAGGTTAGTTGTCCATAAAAGCAGAGAAAAAGAGGCTCAAAACAAATGCTAATAAGGCTATAAACAAGCGATGTTCAGTGGGGAAAATTTAATCAAGATGTCCTGGAATTTGGCTCCTTCAGCACTGTCACTCCTACTGTGAACTTTGAACACTGGGCATCAGTACAGATATCCCATTCGTCTAGGGATTTTCTCTAGGTTCCCCGGTTAGTTCTCCATTATAGGGTACCTACAGGGGAAGCATACCCTGTGGAAAAGATTAGAACAAAAGAGGCAGCAAGAATTACGGCGTTTCTTACATGTTAAACTCCAGTAGGTGTGGTTTGAATTTGGAAAAGCCCATCATAAGTTTAAACCTAGTAATGTACCTCCATCCTCAACTCACCAAGTTAATATATAAGTTAATGCAGTTTTGCTCAATCACAGTATCACTTTTCTTTTCTAAATATGAGCCATCATTTTCTTTTTTGAGACAGAGACAGAGAGAGGGACAGATAGGTACAGACAGACAGAAGCTAGAGAAATGAGAAGTATCAACTCTTTGTTGCAGCACTTTACTTGTTCATTGATTGCTTTCTCATATGTGCCTTGACCAGGGGGTTACAGCAGAGTGAGTGACCCCTTGCTCAAGCCAGCGACCTTGGGCTCAAGTTGGTGAGCTTTGCTCAAACCAGATGAGCCCACACACAAGCTGGTGACCTTGAGGTTTCAAACCTGGGTCCTCTGCATCCCAGTCCAATGCTCTACCCACTACACCACCGCCTGGTCAGGCTGAACCATCATTTTATATATATGTATATTAATTATATTTTTATATGAGTAATGAAGAATATATGCAATATCTAGAATTTAGACTGTCTATACTATCTCCATTAGAAAACTGAAACATCTAAATAAGGTGAGAATTTGCTGAGTGACTTGTTTGACAACACATAGAACTACTGTCTGACCTGGGGAAGAAAGGTAGACTCAGTAGGAAAGATAATAGCAATTTACTTGATGAAGGTCTGAGAGCTAACTATAGACAGTATGTTCTACTTGGGGACCTCTGGTCTAAGTAAATTGATTCAAACTTAATGAGATTCACAACAAAGCTTAACAACTTTCCCAACATAAGTACCATTCCCACAATACCTATCATGGGGCCCATACACAGCAGCTTCAACAATAGTTGAATAAATAAGCCTTGGGCTAGTTGATTAAAGAGCTCATATGATAAATAGGCATAATAATTGTACCTACCTTACATGTTTATGGTAAAGTTTAAGTGAGTTAATTGTAGAATGCTTACACCTGTCAAATAGTAAACTCTTATTTGTTGTGTTCTATTAAGATGAAAACATTACAATTGGTGATGTGGGGATTTATGGAGGAAATAAAAGTTATAATCTAAACTAATTTTATTTCTCCCACATTTTGTAATGTATTTCAATACTAATTTCAATAAAACAATTGGTAAAAACTCTATTTTCCAAAATTTGAAAAAAGACAGACTACCTTTATGAGTTAACAAAACATTTGACTAAAAATGTAAGGGTCTAAGCCTGACTGGTGGTGGCACAGTGGATAGAGCATTGACCTGGGATGCTGAGGACACAGGTTCAAACCCCCGGGATCACTGACTTGAGTGTGAGCTCATCAGGATTGAGCACAGGCTCTCCAGCTTGAATGTGGTGTAATCAACATCATGATCTCATGGTTGCAGGCTTGAACCCAAGGCTGCTGACTTGAAGCCTCAGGTCTAGGCATGTATATATAAGAACCAATCAATGAACAACTAAAAATGATGCAACTAGGAGTTCATGCCTCTCATCTCTCTCCCTTCCTGTTTGTTTCTTTCTTGCTTAACTAAATAATAAATAAAAATTTAAAGGTCAGGCCTGACCAGGCAGTGACACAGTGGATAGAGCATCAGACTGGAACATGGAGGACCCAAGTTCGAAATCCCGAGGTCGCCAGCTTGAGTGCGGGCTCACCTGGTTTAAGCAAGGCTCACCAGCTTGAGCCTAAGGTTGCTGGCTTGAACAAGGGGTCACTTGGTCTGCTGTAGCTCCCTGTCAAGGCACATATGAGAAAGCAATCAATGAATAACTAAAGTGCCACAGCAAAGAATTGATGCTTCTCATCTCTCTCCCTTCCTGTCTGTCTGTCCTTATCTGTCCTTCTCTCTGTCTCTCTCTGTCTCTAATACACACACACAGACACACACACAAACACACACACACAAATTTAATGGTCAGAGTGTATATTTATTATCCTTCATTCTATAATAATTATTGGTTAATGCTCCACATAATAGAAGCTTGAAGTTAAAACTCTGTTCTCTTCCTCCACATACTGTAAGTCTAAAACTGCAGAGGGTTTGGTAATTAGCAGTGCATTTAATAGTCTATATTCTTTATTGACACAATTTTAATTTCTAAGCCACATTACCACTAAACTCAGATGTTATCTTGAATATCATGAGCATCTTCTCTTTCAATCTACTATTGAATGGAGGGATTTTACATTGGTGCATATCTCTCTGTCTATAAGCCTATCTATCTATCCATGTATATATACACTCCTAATTTGAAGAATTATATAGTTCTATATATCTGTTCTCTACTTGGTTCCTATGCAAAACATGAAATAAGAGTACAATGTATAATACTTTCAATTATCTTCAATAAGTTAGCTAATTAATTGATTATCCCAAGTATAGTTACTATATTTAAAATTTCTGTACAGCTTGTATGTTTTCTGGTAATATCTTGTTAAACTCTTACAAAAGCCCCATAATATATTTATTTGCCTCTAGTTTCTTCCTCAAGGCTATATCTTCCAGCCTCAGATCAAAGTGACCTAACATATTAACCAAAATAATAATAATGATAATAATAATAATAATAATAATAAAAGTTAATTCCCTATGCAAAAATTTCTCATAGTCCCCATTGGCTGCAATACAAAATCTAATCTTCTCACATAATATAAAACAATCAGTAAATATATTTCTGGTCTAACATCTCAAGCTTATTTCTGCCTGCTTCAATCCTTTGCTCTTGCCTTTTCCTCTACCTAGAACATCCTTCCCCAGATACCCACTTGGCTCAATCCTTCAAACCTAATTTTCTTAGATTTTATTACACCCAAATCATCTTCTGCATTTTTAATCACTCCACTTCAAATTACAACCCACCTCCTATACTCCCTATTGTATATTGATACCCTAAATCTGTTCATATACACACAACCACTGCCGCCACCACCAGATTAGAAGCTTCTTGAGATTGAATCTCTAATGCCTGGTATGATCAATAAATACTAGTTGAATAAATGAATAATTATCATGTCAAGATACCTCAATCGTTTTACCTTAATCTTCATGTTCCCAAAATATAAATTACTTGTTTATCCCAAATACAACATGTTCTCTCATTTCTTGGTGACTTGCACATGCACTTTACAGAAAAATGCCCCCTTCATCCCATTAGTATGGACTATACTCATTTATTTAGCAAATATTTTGTTGCATGTCTGTTATGTATAAGGCACAGTGCTGGCACTGGGAATATAGCCATCACTAATATAGGCACTATATAGGTATCCCCACCTTTATGAAGCCACTGTTCTATTAGGGAGGTAATAGATATCAAACATATTTATTTTTATATCTATATAAAAAATAAATAACCAAACCAAACCATTTAACAACTGATGGTGACAATTACTGTAAAGAAAATAAAAAGAATGATGTGATAGAAAGTAAATGAAGAATGGAGAGAGCCTTCTTTGTGGAGGAGAGCATAACAATGAGACCTGTTGAGAGAAAGTGTTATAGGAGGAAAAAGAGAATCATGTCACGTGGAAAAGAGAATGACTATGAAAGCTCTGAAATAGCAAAAGTTAGGTTCGTGTTAAAGGAACTGTAAGAATGGCCTTGTGATTAAACTGTATTAAAAAGAGGAAAGTGGTATGAACTGAGCTTGGATAGGTAAGCAAGAGCCAAAATAGCTAGAGCCTCAGTGATCATTAAACCAGTTTATATTTGATTCTAAGAGGGAAAAGAAGCCACAGAAAAGCAGAACTCCTGCAGAGGACCTGGTCAAAAATGTTAATGGCTTATACAAGAGGAAAGGTGTTGGAAAAAAATGATTGCATTAGAAACTACAGTTTGGATGTGTTCTATATGGATGTTAAGGGATGAAGAGGTATTAAAAATTGAGCTGCTAGTTCCTGTATTGAATTGCTATGTCAACATGGTGTCTTACCAAAATATAAAAACAGAAGGAAAGCCAAATTTTCAAACACCTCCTTCTGAGTAAGTTTCATGACCCCTCAGTCTGACTTACATCTTTTTCTAGGCTCACATTCAAACTTATATATTACAATGTTTATTAAATAATATCATACTAACATATTTTTCTCTCTACTACACAGAGAGCGCTTTGAAGATAATGGCAATATCTTTTCGTCTTTGTGTCAGCTGGCCTAACACAATGTCTAGACTTGCAGGGGTACCCAAACGTTTTACACAGGGGGCCAATTCACTGTCCCTCAGACTGTTGGAGGGCCGCCACATACAGTGCTCCTCTCACTGACCACCAATGAAAGAGGTGCCCCTTCTGGAAGTGCAGCAGGGGCCAGATAAATGGCCTCAGGGGGCCGCATGCTGTCCGCGGAACAAAGTTTGGGGACACCTGGCTAGAGCATGGATTTATTTCTAGGCTCTCTATTCTGTTACACTGTGTCTATGTGTTTGTTTTTATGATGATACCATACTGTTTTAATTAATATAGATTTGTAATATAATTTAAAATCAGGGAGAATAATTTCAGCTTTGTTCTTCTTCTTTGGCTATTCAGGTCTTTTGTGGTTCCATACAAATCTTATAATTATTTGTTCTATTTCTTTGAAAAATACCATTGGATTTTTTGAAAGGATTGCATGGAATCTGTACTATGGCCATTTTAACAATATGAATTTTTTTAGTTCATGATCAAGGCCAATAACTATTTGAATAAATGAGTGAATGAATGAATGAATGTAGGAAGAGCTAAGAAAAGAGCCAAGAATCATAGTATCAGAACTATGACAGATTTCGAACTTCTTGTGGTTTATATTAATTTAAGATCACATATAGATTTTGATTAAAATCCTCTAAGATTAACCAATGTTTTACTAAAACTTGAAACTACTTTAAATTTCTCACGTGCTCAAAGTCAGTGCGTAAATTATTTTACTATAGTTTGTGTGAATTAAAAAAACAATAAAATTTCCTTTTTGGTTGTTAAACAGAAAATTGGCCAAATAAGACATTTTATAATCAATAAAAATAAAAAGAATATATTTTAGAGATAGAAAAGTATCCATTTATAACTCTAAATGTTAATGAGAATTTTGCAGGGTATATGTGAGATGTTATTCTTTTTATTTTAAAGAATGTTCGATGTAGGTGGGCAGAGGTCTGAGAGAAAAAAATGGATTCACTGCTTTGAAGGAGTTACATGCATTATATTCTGTGCTGCACTCAGTGCCTATGACATGGTCCTAGTGGAGGATGAAGAAGCGGTAAGTCTAAAAGGAAAATAAGGCCAGGGTAGAAAATAAGCATTTTTGATTTCTGATATTACAACCACATGTTCCATCTCAATGAAGTCCTTCCAAAGATGTTAATTCTATATCCTTGTTTATAATGCTGAACATTAACATTTTGCAAATAATAATTCTACACATTCTCATCTTTTAAACCAAACAGAACAGAATGCACGAAAGCCTTCACCTGTTCAACAGTATCTGTAATCACAAGTACTTTGCAACCACCTCCATTGTCCTCTTTCTCAATAAAAAGGATCTCTTTCAAGAAAAAATAACCAAAGTTCATCTTAGTATCTGCTTTCCAGAGTACACAGGTATGATTGTTTCCGTTTAATTACAGAGTAGTAAATTCTTGTATAGATATATACTTTCCTATCAAGATCTTAACATATAATATTTATGAGGTTGAGGCTTGTGATACTTTTTGAGTCATGTGTATGATCCAAACTAGAAAGAACCTTAAAAAGAGGAAACCTTTCTACACAGTCTGCATTAAAGCAAAGTCCTCATGAATAAATGGGAGGTGGTTAGATAGACAGATGGGGGTTGCTATTACAAATAATGCATCAAAAATTGTTGCAAACTATTATCTTAAGCATTATAATAGGATTGTAAATTTTATTTTAAATTGGAATTTTTAATATATTTCTTAATGAAAGCTTGTAATGCTATATTGGATCTCAGGGGCTCCTCAAAGTCTGAATTAAGTTTCCTGAAGAATAGCATGAATGAATTTGAGTTGTACCTTCTCTTTTTCCAATTTCCCTAGGTCCTAGAGTTTTAGTGCTGATCATATTAATCAATGACTATAAATGTCAGGTTCTAGAGAGGGTTATTTTACCTTTAGAGACTTTCTCTAGTTATATGTTCTGTTTTCAATAAAATTTGGTAAGATGGAAATATTTATGATTTAAACACAAACACAAGCCTGATTACACCACTTGATACATAGGTACCCCAGATGTTACTAGGAGTATTGCATTCTGTCAAAATAGTTGTATGTGCTAGTCCATAATTAGTGCTTATATCTTTCTTCTGTATTTATAAATATTAATTATATATTCACACATTTATTATATGATTAAATATCATGATTCTCTGTTGAATATTACAAATTAAACATAGACTCATAATAATTCTTTCTTTGAACTACTAGAGTTTACTCCTTAGAACAGTTTTTAGTTTAGAACAGAAAATACAGAGTTTCCATATACTCCTCCTGTCTGTTTAGCTCCCACAGGTTGTTACAATCAATAAACAGATATCAGTACATTATTAACTAAAGTCAGTAGTTTGCATTAGCATTAAGTCTTTGTTTTGGACAGGTCTGTTGGTTTTCCCATAGATCCACCATTACAGCGTTTTACAGAATATTTTTATGGTCCTACATATACTTGCACTTTTCCTGTCCCTACAACCCCTGGCAAAGACTGATGTTTCTACTGTTTCTTTAGTTTTGCATTTTCCAGAATGTCACATAGCTGGAATTATTCAGTATGTGGCATTTTCTAACTTCTTTCACTTTTCAATGTTCAATGCAATATGCCTTTATGTCCTCCTTATCTTTTCTTGGTTTGCTAGCTCATTTGTTTTTATTGTGGAATAATATTTCATCCCATAAACAAACCAATTTCTTTATCCATTCACCTATTAAAGGACATCTTGAGGCCCTGGTCAGTTGGCTCAGTAGTTAAGCATCAGCTGGGCATGCGGATGTCTTGGGTTCAATTCCTGATCAGGGCACACAGGAGATGCACCCATCTGCTTCTCCACTCTTCCCTCTCTCGCTTCTCTCTTTCTCTTCCCCTCCTGCAGCCATGGCTTGATTGGAGCAAGTTGGCTCCAGGCATGGAGGATGGCTCCATGGCCGTCACCTCAGATGCTAAGAAGAACTTGGTTGCTGAGCAATGGAGTAATACCCTGTATGGGCAGAGCATCACACCCTGGCCTAGTGGGTTTGTGGGGTGGATCTCGGTCAAGGTGCATGTAGGAGTCTGTCTCTGCCTCCCCTCCTCTCAAATAAGAAAAAAAAAGAGGAAATTTTGGTTGCTTCAAGGTTAGGATAATTATGGATAAAGCTGCTACAAACATCCACATGCAGGTTTTTGTGTGCACATAAGTTTTTGTGTAAATGCCTAGAAGTACAATTTCTGGATTGTATGATAAGACTATGTTTAACTTTGTCAGAAATCGTCAAACTGCCTTCCAAACTGGCTGCACCATTTTGCATTCTCACCAGCGATAAGTAAGAGTTCCTCTGCTCCACATCTTTGCCAGCATTTGGGATTATCAGTGTTTTAGGATTTAGTTATGTTACATTTTTTTAAAGATTGTCCCTAGTGGAATTTTTCTCCTGTTAACAGTAAAATGGGGAACAAAACCTTACCTCTTTGGAAAATCTTTACGCTACTGCTCTGTCCTGTGTTAGGTCCCCACTAAGCACCTTCTGTTTGTAAGCCATCAGCAGGTCTGTTTTAGGTGCTCTGTATTTGTTAACCTTTTATTTAATTTCTGCCTTTACCCAATTGACCCATTGTGTGTCCAGCTACTAGTATAAACTTTCTCAAGCACAGCCTTTATTGGCTCTTTATTTAACTACTAAAACATCAGTTAAGAATAGTTAGGTCCCAATAGGTTTCTCATTATAGCTACTTTGCTTAGTTAGAAACATAGTTCACAATCTGGCTGTTCATACTATCTATTCTACTTCTTACAATCCCTCTACAAAAATCTTTCCTTTTCATCCAACCAGATTCTCCAAAATGCACATTAACTTCTCAGCCCTACATGCAAGTCCACTGTAACAGGCTATTCTCACTCTCACTTTCGGTTTTTACTCATACAGTTTTTGTTACCTTCTAGCCATTTCTCAAGGTGTAGTTAAAATACAGCCTCACTCTGTAGTTCGCTCTAAAATTTCTATTCTTTTTTTCATTTAGTTCATATTAAGATACAGATACACACACAGATACACTCACAGCCTTTGACATACACACATATATATATGCTTTATTACTCGCTTGGTTGTGTAAATATATTAGTACTAAATCTCATACATTGACCTACTATTCTGTATTGTGAGCTTTTTGATAGAGAAGTTAAATTTTAGCCACTTGAAGACCGCTATAGGTAGTATAGTTCCCAGCAAAAAATAGGTATTTCATAAATCCCAGATAATTGACTATTGCTTTTTAAAATGTATTTATTGATTTTAGACAGAGAAGAAGAGAGAGAGATGGAGAGACAGAAACATCGATCGGTTTCTGTAGCTGCCCTGGCCTGACCAAACCCGCAACCTTTTTGTATCAGAATGACTTCTCTAGACAAGCCAGCTATCTGGCTAGGGCACCAATATTGATTTGTTAATACTGAGTACATCAAATAGAAGCACACATAGTAAAATCTAAAACTTACTGAATTTATAATTCTATTTTGTAATGCAATTAATGTTTAATTTCTTTTTATCAAGGGCCAAATACATTTGAAGATGCAGGGAACTACATCAAGAACCAGTTTCTAGACCTGAATTTAAGGAAGGAAGATAAGGAAATTTATTCCCACATGACCTGTGCTACTGATACCCAAAATGTCAAGTTCGTGTTTGATGCAGTTACAGACATAATAATCAAAGAGAATCTGAAAGACTGTGGACTTTTCTAATCAATCCCTTTTCCCCCTCTATTCTTGCTCATGTATGTTTTTCAAGATATAAAAGAAAAGGTGCTGTGTGATGTGTTTAGTTTTAATAATTATTAACTTATCTAGAAATAGGATTAGCATTATAAAGCAAAAAGTTTTCACAAAATGTTATCACACAAAGTTTTAATTTATTGTCCCCTGTATCTGAATCAGTTTTTATTTCTCTGGGACATTGAGGTTGGGGGTGTCTTTGATGTCCTCAGGTCTGATACATTTTGGAAAGTCTATATCATTATATATTACTAACATCGAATTTGCTTGAAAATTATTTTCTGCATTGTGGTCTATTTTTAATCCTAGAACAATAAAAAATGCAAGGTAATCCATATTATTTCCATTGACCAGATTTTGAAAGGCATTCATTTTTTGTTGAAAATATAACTGTATCTGTAAAGATTACTCACAGGTGATACATGTGGTATTTTATTGATCCATTATTCCTATTCAGCCAGCTGCAAATGAAATGTTTACTTGTGGATAGGAACTTATATATGCAAAAAAAATGCATGCAATTTTATCTGTTACTTATTTTCCTTAGAAAATATAATTAATGCTTGATTTACCCCTAGAAGTGAGAATTTTACTAATCAATTTCTTTACCGCAAGCTGGTTGAAAGTGGGACCATGTGTGGTCAAGTACACAGTGTACAGGTGTTCTGGTAAACAAGAGTTCTCAATGGAGCACTTGTTTCCCACACCTTATTCCAGAATAGCAAGGAACATTATTACAATCGATGGTTTGGGATAAATTCTAGATTGCAAGAGATAAAAATAATTCAATGTCTTAGCACTAGTATGTTTTGGTATTGTGAATAAGAAGTAGAAAGAGTTAATAATTAGGAAACTTTTTAAAAAGAGAAATATTGAGCTTCTCTGTTAGTACCGTATGGTTCATTCTAAATGTTACATGGTATGCTAATGGTCAAAGCCTCCTTTTTAAAAGCTAATTTGGTGCCTTACAATCCAAATCATATTATTTATAAACACAAAATATGACTTTTCTCTTTTATAGTGCGTACCATTTACAACATATACTCTTCAAGCCTGCTTCAATATTATACAATATTTCCTCTCAACATTTCTAGAAAAAGATGATACAGGTCAGAATATAGGTCAATGTGTGAGATTTAGTACTACTCTGAAAACAGAGCTAATTAGGGTTTTACATTCTAGAGAGATGAAGGAAACCTAAATCAAGCAATTTGCCCACCTGTAGCTCAGGGCTCAGGTTGATTTCGTGGCTCTGATTCATTGTCAAGAACACATTTCCTTCCTAAAAACATAAAGATGATTACTATTCAGTAAGTTACCTTGAGGAGAGTGTCTCTGGCTTTGTCCTCAAAAACACTAAAGGAGTCGGGAATGAATTTGTCAAGTAAAAAAAATGTTATAATAAGAAAAACTATTTTGAAATTACTTTGCCAAATATATATTTCTAAGATACCAAGAATCCCGCCCCCCCAAAAAAGCATAAAAAATGTTAAGTTCAGGTACTCAATAAAATCTTCTGCCTAAAACACAGTATCTATATGATAACAACACTCATTTTGTTGCAAGATATTTAATGCTTTGTGATTTTAAATTAAGATTACAAATGCTATCATTTCATTCATTGTGCTTTGTCTTTTTTTCTCTTCAGCTCTACTTTAACTTGTTTTTTCCCTTTAGTGTGAGAATTTTCCAGAAAGAAACAAGACGTTTTTTGAAATATTACTATTATTGTCATTTAGATTTTAACTCTGACTTACCATTAGACTTCCTCTCTTAGGTGACATGGGTAGAAAGGGTGGGGTACAAAATAGTTTGATTTGTCTTTTAAAAATACACAACTCATTTTAGTCTGCAAAAAAATGACAATGACAGGCGTCAATATTTATTTATGAAATATTGTTATCTGAGAATTTAAAAAATATGTTACATGATCAAACAAAAGTTAGAGCTATCTATATTATTAAACAAAATATTTTAATTTTTCTAAACCTGTGATTAAAATTTTAACACTTCTCTTTAAAATCAAAAACTTACTCTGCTAACAATAAATTTTAATTAAGTAGAGAAATGTTTAATAGAAAAAATATAAAATAGATGTTTGCATTATTTCTTTAATAATTAAAATCCTTAAATTTCAGTTTATTTTTAATTTCACTTTTAAAGTTTTTAATTAAAAAAGTTGGCATATATGTATAACATTTTGGGTTAATTTTTAAAAAGTAACAAAATTGAAAATATGGGAAGCTGTGCTTTAGCGGGAAGAAACACTCAGACCAGGAATGTCAAGTTACTTAGAACAGAAACACCTGTTTCAATGTTTTAACTGTACAGTTAGGGTTTTTGCTTTTAAAGTCTTAAAGAAGTCTTAGTCGTTATCATTTAAAGTTCAAGTGTGATTATACTAATATTTTCCTTTTCTGTGAGTTGAGGTTTTTCTTCTCGACTAAGAATGTTCTGAATCCTGCTTACCTTATATTTTTAGCCCTCCCAACTCATTTATTTCTAAGATTTGTCCAATTTTGGACACACTGCACTAACTCAGGTGCAGGCTTATATTACAATTACTCTTTCTTCTCTTTTAATTTAATGAGAATGAGAGAGAAAGAGGGACAAACAGAAAGAGTGATGAGAAGCATCAACTTGTTGTGGAACTTGAGTTGTTCATTGATTGCTTTCTCATACATGCCTTGATGGAGGAGGTAGGGACTCCAGCTGAGCCAGTGACTTCTTGCTCAAGCCAGCGACCTTGAGGTCATGTGTATGATCCCATGCTCAAGCCAGTGAACCTGTGCTGGTGAGCTCACACTCAAGCTGGATGAACCTGTGCTCAAGCTGGTGACCTCAAAGTTTTAAACCTGGGTCTTCAGTGTCTTAGGCTCACGTTCTAACCACTGCACCATTGCCTGGTCAGGGAACAACTACTCTTTGCAGAGATTTTCCACATGTGTGAATAGGTCAATAGATAAGTCTTTGCATCATGGGGCTAGTGACTAGAGAGTTAAATGAAGAAGAGTATATATATGGCCTTTTGGCTAAGATCATCTTTGAAAAAACTATTAACTAAATAATATCTTTGTATCAAAATAAAATCATTGGCAACTCTACAAAATGACAAAACGTTCTATGGAAAATGGCTTTAAAATTCTGTGAAATCTTCAATATACATTATAGATATACAATATCTTGTTAATTGACAACATTTCTTAAAAGTATCAGTTTTCATATATATATATCACACAAGTGTGCAAACTACTTTTCAGGCCATGGACCTGCCCTACTACAAAGTCTTTACTTGATTCATTACCTTATTTAATCACAAAATGTATTATAAAATACATAGAGACTCACTCAGGCTTGACTTTTAATCTAGCAATATGTGTATCAGGAAAAAGTGTTTTGTGTTGATTTATGTCTTTTACTCTTACACCACTTCAGAACCAGAGGTGGACATGTTGATTAACATATTTGGATACTAAAAATAAAATACTTGTAAGAACTATTGAGAAACTGTGACTCTCCTAACTTTGAATAACTTTAAAAATAGCAGAGTCACCCCCTGCCTGCGATGGTGTAAGTACTCAGTAGTCAACAGAACCAGTTAAAAGCTCTTTCAATTTAGGTCTTTTCTGACATTCTTACAAACTAGTCTGTAGCCACATGGGGGCGCACTTACATCCTGTGTTTCTCTACTCAAACATGCAAATGTAATAAATTCCGATTACCAATAACTTTAATAGAACATATAATTAAAATCCTATTAAGAACCATAGTTCATTTTGCGCTGCTAGCTCAGTAGCAAATGATAATCTTCTGATAATCATAATATGTACTATTTTAGTCAAATTTATGAATAACAGCTATTGAAACATCTTCATATTTGTTTGGTGTCATGAAGACACCAAATATGAGCTCTTCTCATATTTCAAATTTTTTTTTGCTATTTTGAAATTGTTGCTTTAAATATTTTACCATTAGTTGTGTAAAGTGTGTTTTTATTCATTAAACCTGTTATGTGCCTAAAATTTCGATTAGCTTCAGTGACAAGTAGAAGAAAATTTGATGCCTACTATGTTTTGTGAATAGTAATCAATTGGCTACTTATTAATATGTATCTTTTCAGTAAATCAAAGTAAAATTTTACTCTGCTGTAACATTAACCGTTCCATTATTCTGTTTATTACAACTTCTTTCTCAGTCACCACTCCAGCAAATCAAGAGGAAAGGCGTGCTCTGGAGCATTTGGCTATGACCACACAGTAGCTAGCTGCCCACACATTTTCATCTGTAATAGCAAAAATTTTATTTTAAATCACATTTATCACACTAAGAAATAAATAGTCACATGAAATAAAAAGATCCTAATTTACTTCATAGGGACAGTAATGGCCCTCTTATTATTACACCCTTCAGATAAAAAATAATATATGAGACATGCCAGCAAAGAGACTATTTTATTTGAAAGACCTTCAGATTTTCTACATTGGTCAGATTGAAACAATACCTAGCACACAAATGTGATTGAAAATATATTTTTTAATGTGCATGGCTGTGAGTTTTCTTTTCTAGAAATGAGAAATGAAATGGTCAAATATTAAATGCCATTAAACAACCAATGGTGCTTATTTCCATTTTAACATATAAAAACCTTACATTGAAGAAAATGATTTTACTTCAAGTTAGCATAAGAAAGTTTAGAATAAAAAGCACTTCATGAAGAATGCCAAAAACCGAAAAGATTATTTATACTGTAATTATCCAATCTAATGATAATTTGAATATTTTATAACACAAAAATATTGATCTCCAAGCATACATTTATAATAGCACCGCTATATAATATAATTTACCAGCAAAAGAAACACTTCCCTTGGAGTTAGAGTCAAGTTATTAATCATAATGAGTCCAAATGCTTAGTCAGTCTCTATTCAAGAAACAATCATTTGGCCCTGGCCGGTTGGCTCAGTGGTAGAGTGTCAGCCTGGCGTGCGGAAGTCCCGGGTTCGATTCCCTGCCAGGGCACACAGGAGAAGCGCCCATCTGCTTCTCCACCCCTCCCCCTCTCCTTCCTCTCTGTCTCTCTCTTCTCCTCCCGCAGCCGAGGCTCCATTGGAGCAAAAGATGGCCCAGGCGCTGGGGATGGCTCCTTGGCCTCTGCCCCAGGTGCTAGAGTGGCTCTGGTCGCGACAGAGCGACGCCCCAGAGGGGCAGAGCATCGCCCCCTGGTGGGCAGAGCATCACCCCCTGGTGGGCGTGCCGGGTGGATCCCGGTCGGGTGCATGCGGGAGTCTGTCTGACTGCCTCCCCATTTCCAGCTTCAGAAAAATACACACAAAAAAAAAAAAAAAAAAAAAAAAGAAACAATTATTTCACATTTTTATTCACGTATATGGTGGGCTTCACAATAGTCGTAGCAGGGCAGCACAATCATCTCCAGTTTCTCAAACAAGAGGTAGAGAATTTTATTATAAAAATATATAAACCATACATATTACATAAAAAAACTAGACACACTTATTCCTTTTTTCTTAATCCTGTTCTTTTGTAAATATCAGAAGAAGTAGTGCTCAGCAACATTCATGCTGTTATGCTATAACACTGTGGTGGAAACACTGGGCAGTTGTATTCCGGTCCACCCTGCTAAGAAGGCTTCAAAAACTCAGATTCCAGCAGCGTATTTACTCACCAGGTAATTCGCGGTGAGCCTGTGGAAAATGTTTCCCGGAACTACATCCCCCCCCCCCCCCCCCCCCCCCCCCCCCCCCGCCCAGTTTCAGTCTCATCAACAGGCTCACCCTGGGACATTCATTGAATGATTCTTCATTTTTCCCAAGTGACTATTTTTCTCACATATGGATTAACAAAGTAGATTAAAGTATCACCACAGACCAATAGAGGATGAGCTTCTGAGTGATTAATTTCTTTTGAAAACTGATACCAGAGTAAGCGTGTCCAAATCATGTTATTAAAAGAAAACTAACACAGGAAGAGAGATAACATGGAAAGGATTCTTAATTAAAATATTAAAATGTGACATTGTCTAAAAATTGTGATTTCCTTTTTTTTCAGTATTAAATTCAGGGTTGCCAAGTGTCATTTGTTCCTAGGAAGAAGAATCAAGCACCTATCACTGTCCCCACTGAAAGCTCCACAGGGCAACAAGTCATCCTTTACCATCCAAAGAAGGGCAAAGTCATTGATTAACATATAAAACATTTATTAAAGAAAAAAGTGTGATAACTTGATAAAGATATCAAGCATTTATTTATATACTTAAAATAAATGTATAAATTATCTCTTAAATCATCCTAATGATAAAGATTTTTTTAAAAAAGAATAATTTATCAGCCTGACCAGGCAGTTGCACAGTGGATAGAGCATCAGATTGGGATGCAGTTTGATACACTGAGGTCACCAGTTTGAGCTCGGGTTCACCAGCTTGAGCACAGGGTCATCGGCTTGAGTTTGGGATCATAGACGTGACCCTCTGGTCACTGGCTTGAGCCCAAAGGTTGCTGACTTGAAGCCCAAGGTTGCTGGCTTGAAGTCCAAGGTCACTGGTTTGAACAAGGGGTCACTCGCTCTGCTGTAGCCCCCTGGGTCAAGGCACGTATGAGAAAGCAGTCAATGAACAACTAAGGAACTGCTATGAAGAACTGATGCTTCTCAATTGTCTTCCTTCCTGTCTGTCTGTCTCTATCTGTCCCTCTCTCTGTCTCTGTCACACACAAAAAAAGAATTTGGCACTCATTTTTCCCCATAGTATCATATGTAAAATAATTAATAAATATGTAATATATATATATTAATAAACAATGCATATTTTCCACAGTTACTTCTCAGCCTGAAACAACTGTTCCAAACTCTAAGATCTCAGTCTACCTAGCACCTCCCTGCATGGTTGGTGGCCTCAAAGTAATAATTTAGTTTCACTTTTAATAAACCCTTAGAAGCTGAGATCATTCTCATGCTAAAATGAAATTTCAGGATAATTCCTAGTGTTCAGGGCATGTGGCCCTGTCCCTCACACAGTGAGTGCTTTGTGCTTCCTGGTTTCTTTTTTTGTATTTTTCCAAAGTTAGAAGTGGGGAGGCAGTCAGGCAGATTTTGGCATGTGCCCCCTGGGATCCACACAGCATGCTCACCAGGGGGTGATGCTCTGCCCATCTGGGGTATTGCTGCCTTGCAGCTGGAGTCATTCTAGCTCCTGAGGTGGAGGCCATGGAGCCATCCCCAGTGCCCGGGCCAACTTTGCTCCAATGGAGCCTTGGCTGTGGGAGAGGAAGAAAGAGATAGAGAAGAAAGAGAGGGGGAAGGGTGGAGAAGCAGATGGGTGCTTTTCCTGTGTGCCCTGGTCGGGAATTGAACCTGGGACTTCCACATGCTGGGCTGATGCTCTACTGCTGAGCCAACCGGCCAGGGCCTGTCACCTTCAAATTTTAAGTCAGAGCTCACCTCTTGAGACAGTGGTTCCCAGTCCTCACAAAAGCTAACCTGCTTCATACTGTTCTGTTTTGTTATAACAATTTTACTCTTTCTGACCTATTAAAATGTACAGTGAAATGTTTATGTGTGTGATTTTTTTATTTATATTTGTTTTCTCACATTACTGCAAGTTCCCTGAGCATAGAGCCCATATATGGGTTTTCCACAGTTATGCTTGATGCAAAGTAGGCAACTAATGAACCTTTGTGATTTAGTTAACAAAGGAACCAATGATTGTTTACCAATTCCTTCTAGATAGCTTTTTCTTGGCTTGTTTTTCTGACTGCTTTATTTCCCTGATTTTTCTTCTTTATCTCCAGCTCCTTCTCAACAAACTCCTTTAATCATCTTGTGAACATTAGTATTACTGAGATAAAAACAAAAACAAAAACCTTGTCTACGTCTCTTCTCTTATCCCTCTACGTATTCCCTACTGGAAATCGTAAGAACCTGCATGGCTTCCTTTTGTTTTTTGTTTTTTGGGGTTTTTTTGTAAGCAAGATCAGTCTTCTAAAGTCTACATATTTATCTTAATATATACTGCTCACAAATATTAGGGAATATTTTATAACTTCATATTCATTTTGAAATATCCCCTAATTTTTGTGAGCAGTATATATTTTTTTATATATCTTAACTTCCTCTTGAAACATATACAGACAAAAAAACATTTTCAAAACTAAACTTGTGATTGAATGAGTTTAATTAAATTTAAACTACTGCCTAACCAGGTGGTGGCGCAGTGGATAGAGCGTCGAACTGGGATGCGGAGGACCCAGGTTCAAGACCCCGAGGTTGCAACCTTGAGTGCGGGCTCATCTAGTTTGAGCAAGACTCACCAGCTTGGACCTGAGGTCGCTGGCTCGAGCAAGGGGTTACTCAGTCTGCTGAAGGCCCGCGGTCAAGGCACACATGAGAAAGCAATCAATGAACAGCTAAGGTGTCACAACGAAAAACTGATGATTGATGCTTCTCATCTCTCTCCATTCCTATCTGTCTGTCCCTATCTATCCCTCTCTCTGACTCTTGCTCTGTCTCTGTAAAAAATAAATAAATAAAAAAAAATAATAAAATTAAATTAAATAAAATTAAACTACCAAATCCTATGCCGTCTATCACGATCTCCCTCAGTTTTCAATGCAGTCCTTAGGCTTTGCCCTTTTTTTATCATCTGTTGCCCATCTCAAATTTCTAAACAAGTTTTATTGATTCTACATTGCTAAGTTTTGTCTTCTTGCTGTATAGAGTCAAAGGGCTAAATACAATCTCCTACATTATCTCATCCTTCATGAAGACCTAAAATACCTTTGCTAAATATAGTTTTAAGAGTGGGTTTTTTGTTTGTTTTAACTAATGAAACCTTGAACTCACAAATTTAAATCCAACCATTTGGGATTTGTACTTTTAAAAAATATATAATTCATGAGACCTCTTTAAAGAAAAATGGAATAAAAACTTGTAAGAGACAGTCTACTGTTCATAGACCCAGTCAGTGCTATCTTTCAGTTTTGTTTCAATTCCAAAATTATAACTACCATCAGTTTTAATTTTTAAAGAGATTGCAAAAGAAAAAAAATTTTTCTTCATCCATAATAATGACCAGACCAAATTACAACCAGCTTTCAGTCTATTAAATTCACACAGTGTGAATGGTGAATGTACACCGTTTGAGTTTCTGGTGATCATATAGTAGTCTACAAAGTTTGTCATAATATTTACCTACTGAAAACAGTATTTTCACTTTGAAAGCCTGCTTTCTTTTTTAAGCTAAATGAAGTCTTATTCCACGAAAGGCCTATCTTCACACTTCATCCCAGCAGAGGCCTCACAGGTGTCTGTTCGGGTTATCTTTAGAGCTATGACAACATTTGAGCCCAGGGTAGTTTCTTAGTGCTCTTATCCCAGGAGGCTAGCATATCAGACATCCACACACTAATTGTGACATCCATTTCAAACCATAGACTGAGTAAGAACGTTAGAGTTGTAGAGGAGACATGCTGCAGTTTTATATCACTTCACCAAGTTATTTATGTGGTGCCATATTTTATTACTGTTCCAACAAGGAGTGGCAAGAAGCAAGAATAGCATAGCTGACACCTAAGTTACATAAGCTGAATGTGATTAAAATGACATCTCAAAGGGCATTAGTTATTTTTGATCATCTGTCTAGATGGGTTATTTCTTACTAAAGAGAGTATTTTCAAACTAGTAGATGATTTTCTCCTTTTAAGCTCTGGTATTTTAAAACATAATAAATACTCCAACTGTATTATAGACTATTTTATCTATCAGAGGTTGAATATATTCAACAAATTTTATCCTTTCCTAATGTTCCATAATTATATGATGAACAATAATTATTATATTGTAATGCAATAATACTCATGATACTCTGGGTTTTAATTTAGGCATGTAGATTATTTTATTTTATTCATTGTCATAGGGATTCATATGTGTGACAAGCTACTATAAGTTATTATGAGGAAAAGCTCTTGCCTTTAAAGGCAAACAAACAAAATAAGCCTCCTCTCTAATGTGGAGAAAAATATAAATAGGAGAAAACAATGTCAGGTAAGGCTTGTTCAATTAGACTTCTGAGCTGGCATCTCAGCTCTCTCACTGATTAGCTGCATGGCTTTGAGCAAGGTCCTTAACTCCTCAGTATTCGCACACATAAATGAGAAAAATAATAACAGCTACAGGTTAGAGCTCAAGAATCAATTAAATTATGTGTATGGACTGCTTAGATGAGTACCTGATACAGATTAGAGATTATTGGGTATTAATAGAGGGGGCAAAAAATTAATAGGCAATTGTAATGTTGTAAAATGCAAAGAGGGTTCATAAAATAACAGAAGACATGATTGGGTAGGAGGAAGGCATTTCAGCAGGGGTCCCCAAACTACTGCATGCGGCCCCCTGAGGCCATTTATCCGCCCCCGCCACACTTCCAGAAGGAGCACTTCTTTCATTGGTGGTCAGTGAGAGGAGCATAGTTCCCATTGAAATACTGGTCAGTTTGTTGATTTAAATTTACTTGTTCTTTATTTTAAATATTGTATTTGTTCCTGTTTTGTTTTTTTACTTTAAAATAAGATATGTGCAGTGTGCATAGGGATTTGTTCATAGTTTTTTTTATAGTCCGGCCCTCCAACAGTCTGAGGGACAGTGAACTGGCCCCCTGTGTAAAAAGTTTGGGGACCCCTGCATTTCAAGAAGGTGAAGGTAAGAGAGGAAAAGATTTGGAAGAGGTATCCTCTAAAAAATGTTAATACATTGATTAAAAAGATATTAGAAGGTGTTCTATTACATATTGCAAACACTGGTAGCATCTGACTTTAACAACCCTTATTTCATCTTTACTATACTGTGTTTAATAATCATATTCATTGTATTGTTATGAAGTACCCAAACCACAATTCTGCGGGTTTTTGTAGAAATGCGTAGTCCAAATAAGTCTTTGAAAAGTTTTATTAAAAGACAAATTTATTAAATATGCCAGCCACATAAAGCTTACACGGGGTCAGTCCCAAATTGTGTGTCTTCTTAATATTCCAGGGGTTGGTTATATATTCTTAATTATGCATGGGCGGGGGAAAGACCTGACATAATGGTGTAAACCTATACCTTCTGTTTTCTCCTATACGGGTGTGGGGAAAGGATGAAGGGAGGGGATGAAACACATTCTTTTTATGAATCCTATGACAGATGTTATACGCTTGCTAATCATTAGCAAGCGTATAACATCTGTCATAGGATTCATAAAAAGACGCTTTTATATTAAAATTTACAAGGCAACATAATGGTAAAAATGTCATTTTACGTACTAAAAGGTATTCCTATAATTTCTAGTGTTCATTTGCTATTCCTTAGTCCAGAGATGCATCCATTAACTACATGTTTTCAGGAGGGGAGAGGTAGTTTCAATGGGGACAAATGCCTGTAAATGGCCCATTCATATAAAAAAGGTATAATTTAATTTTTCTCTCCCTATACCTGGCTAGCTATTTACCCATTTCCTAATAGGTATGGGAGAAGGTCAGAGAATGCAAGTCTCCTTCCCCTTTGCATTTACAACACAATGCCATTGCCCATCTTGATTTTATGCTAATTACACAAGTACAGAGATCATCTACAAAATCTCTCTGCACCATGTCTAGCCCAAATTAATAAAATGTTCTTTAAGCTTCTTAAAATATTAATATTAATTTTGTAGCCTTTGGTATTTTATAACAGTATTGGGCTTAAAGATTATTTTTAATAATTTATTTAATTGTTAATCCTTCCAACTATCTGTTCATCAATCCACTAGCCCACTCATTTATCACTCAGTTTTTCAGCAAAGAACTAGTACTGTAAATAGACACTTTGAAAGTACTATGGAATCATTACAGTTTAATATAAGGGCTCTGTCACCAAGATACTTTGAGATTAATAGAATTGTTTCCCACCTTAGGCTAATTCAGCAAAAATAAGAGTTGAGTGATTAGTTTTATTACATTTTTGACATGGAAGCTAAAAGCTAAATGTTTCTTTAATGCTGTGTATCTTTAAGGAGGATAGACAGTATAAGAACTTTTGGGAACCCTTATTTTTATAGCTAGAGATTTAGGAAATATGGTTTGGGAAATGGTACATAATAAGCGTTGACTTTGTGATAGTTTTTTGTTGTTTTTTTTTTTGTTTTTGGCAAATGCTTTTTCTACTTCCTAGTTTCCAGATCAGTATAAGGTGATGTGGCCACAAACAGAAATTCAATAAAATAAGAGATTATTTTTATTCTTTAGACCATATACATGGACATCACACTTTAGCACATTCGTGGGCTGCTTTGATGATTGACAAAATCCTGGTCTCAGGATAGGAAGCATTGCCCTGGGCCTGGTGAAGCTATTTTGTAGATAATGATTTTGTGCCAGGAGTTAGCACTGCTTTTGTTGTTCTTGTTTTAATGGAGTTTAGATACTGTTTTGTACAGCAATATTCTTTAAAAGGAAGGAAGGAAGGAAGGAAGGAAGGAAGGAAGGAAGGAAGGAAGGAAGGAAGGAAGGAAGGAAGGAAGGAAGGAAGGAAGGAAGGAAGGGAGGGAGAGAGGGAGGAAGGGAGGGAGGAAGAAAAGGAGGGAGGGAGGGAAGGAGGGAGAGAGAGAGAGAGGGAGGGACGAAGGAAGGAAAGAAGGAAGGAAGGAAGGAAGGAAGGGAGAGAGGGAGGAAGAAAAGGAGGGAGGAAGGAAGGGAGGGAGGAAGAAAAGGAGGGAGGAAGGAAGGGAGGGAGGGAGAGAGAGAGAGAGAGGAAGGAAGGGAGGGAGGGAGGGAGGGAGGGAGGGAGAGAGGGAGGAAGGAAGGAAGGAAGGAAGGAAGGAAGGAAGGAAGGAAGGAAGGAAGGAAGGAAGGAAGAACAAACTTGACCAGGCGGTGTTGCAGTGGATAGAACATTGGACTGGGACATGGAGGACCCAGGTTTGAAACCCTGAGGTCCCCAGCTTGAGCGCAGGCTCATCTGGCTTGAGTGTGGGGTCACTGGATTGAGCATGGAATCATAGACATGGCCCCCTGGTCTCTAGCTTGAGCCCAAAGGTTGCTGGCTTAAAGTCCAAGGTTGCTGGCTAGATCCCAAGGTCGCTGGTTTGAGCAAGGGGTCACTTGCTCTGCTGTAGTTCCCTGATCAAGGCACATATGTGAAAGCAATCAATGAACAATTAAGATGCTGCAACAAAGAATTGATGCTTCTCATCTCTTTCCCTTCCTGTCTGTCTGTACCTGTCTGTCCCTCTCACTGTCTCTCTCTCTGTCTCTGTCAAAAAATTAAAAAAAAAAAACACTAAAGGAAAGAAAAGAAAGAAGAAAGAAAAGAAAAACCCCTGGATGTAGAGAGGCCTTTGGAATTCTCCAGGGACTTGACTTTCATCCTGACTCTGAAGTAAATTGAGCAGCCATCGCTAAGTTATTAAATTGTAATACTTGCACCCAAATTCTACCCTAATCTTAATGGTTTAAAATAGAAACCATTAGAATGTCACTAATCTGAATTATTATCATTTTAAAATGTTGAACCAAAGGCAAGATCTTCTCTCTTTGCCTAGGAAACCACTTGCTCCTTTGTGTAAAACCCTTATGGGGTCATTCATCTGAGTACAATCTTCCTTGACATTCTAATTTTTCAATAAGTACTGTTGTAATAATCTCAACAAGGCTTTCTCAGCCAAGCTATTTTCCAGACAATTTAACCTACACAATTGAACATAGAAAAATGTTAGCATTTAGGTTGAGATTTCCCAAAAGAATATTCAGTAAATTGTATGAACATAATTGTGCCATTGTGGATTAGGATATACAACACATTATTAGGTGCAACTACATTATTAGTATCCAATCTTGACCTGTGTACCTCTGACTTCAAAATATAAGTAACTTCTTTATTATGCAGGAGGATAAACATATTTCTGCCCTTAGCAAAAAATTGGTCAGATAAAATTCAAAGCCTACTTTGTGAATCAGGAAAAAGAAAGCAAGATTCATAAGTCTATTGCAACTAATCTTGATTTGACTTGAACTAGATCAATATAGACATACAGATGGAAGAAGGAAAATAGAAAGAATAGGAAGATGAATAGAATATATTTTCCCTTAAGACATGTGTGAATGATGTCATTGGTTTTTCCTTCACTGTCTATTATAAATATAAATATATTAACTATATTACATTGATGTTTCTCAAATTTGCCTTGCTAACATCAAAGATGATTATTTAAAAATGTGGATTAATGGGTTCCTACACTGATTCTTTTGCTTTGAAGAACACCAAAGAATTTGTGATTCTTAAGATAGGCAGTAGTGAAAACATTGTTTAAAACATCAAAAACAAAACTCTGATTTGAATTGTTTAATTTCTACTTACATAATTTTTTCAGTTTAAATTTAACAAAGCACTTACTATATGACAACTTACACATTTGAGGAAAATATAAATCTATCAATTATTATCTACTTTCAAAATAGTCTATTCTAGTTAGGGACATAAGCTATATATCTCAAGAGAAATTACATAAGAAACATGATATTTTAATATGTATTTATTAAATAATTCACTTATTTATTTATTTAGTAAATATATATTCATCTATTATAGAATAGGCATTGTGCCAGATTAGGGTGCTACAATGGTATGCAAAAACAAACACAAGTTCTACCTTCTTAGAACTTCTAGTCTAGAAGGGAGAAACCCATTACACAAACTTATACCATAAGTATAAAATGTGGTATATGTTATGAAAGCAATGAATATGATTTTATTAGCATGTGCCATGCAAAATAATTTAGTCAGAGGAGCTGAGAAGTTTTTTCTGAGTAAATAAACTTGAACTGAAGATTAGGATGCAGTAACGAGAAGAAAGGAGGAAGGGAACTATTCCAGGTCACAGGAAGTACATGTGCACAGGTCCTGGGGTAAGTGAAGTCATGGTGCACAGCAAAGAACGTAGTGCTATAAGAGGAAGGGGGAGAATAGAGTGACATAGGTTGAAAAGATCAATTACTCTCTTAAGGTACATCAGATCCTTTTTAAGGGTCTCTTAAGAGACATCACACATTTCTTGTCTTTATTTTAAAAACAAGTGTTCAGCAATGGGATGGCTTGATAAGAGTTGCAATTTGTATAGATCACATCGGCAATGGTGTGGAAACATGCCTACAGGAAGGGAGACTAGATTTGTATAGATAAGTGGGAAGCTTTAAGGCATTCCAAAAGGAGATCAGGATAGCCTGAACTAAGACAACAGAGATAAAAACTAAGAGAGCAGACAGACAGAATGTGTCTAGAGGCCACAGCAACAGACCTTGGTGATTAATTCATCACTGTCAGATGTGGTAAGGGTTAGTGGGCAGGGAAATTTCAGAAATGGTAGTGATAGGTAGGGAATGGTAGATGAGGACCAGGTATGAGGCATGAAGAGGAAATACATGAAAATAGTTTTGAACATAATGAATTTGAGCTGTCTCAGTGATATTCCCGTAGAGCTGTGTAGGTAATTGGAAATTCTGACACAGAGGTCAGAGAAATCTGGAATGAAAACAGACAGTTGTGAACAATCAAGAAACAAATTGTAATAAAAACTGTGGTGCAAATGAGATTATCTAAGGATATAAAGTAGTAAAAAAAATAGATCTTGGGATACAGCCTTGAAGAACTACAACAGTTCATTGGCAAAGAGGAAGAGATAGTGAAGGAGACTGAAAAGGAAAAGAAAAAAAGTAGGATTTAAACCAGGACTGTGCAGGCAACGCACCATGGGAGAATTATTCATAAATGAGAAAAACAATCAGTAGTTTTAGATATGAAAAAAGGTCAATACAGATGAGACTTGAAAACTATCCATTAGCTTAAAGGGACACTGATGTCAACGATGACAGTTTGGCCAAGTGATGTGGATGAAAGTCAGACAGTCATGAAGGAAGGAATGAGAGGTTAATGGTGACAATATTGTCTGACTATAAAGATGAAATAGCAGTGCTGATTTCTAATGCAAATCAACATTTCAAGTACAATATTTCCCAATGAAAACATCATCTTTACTTTTCTACTTATCCTTTTAATATTTCTGTTCTATTACATACACGATGTGCCTATCACCACATTTAGTAATCTTGCTCTAGCACAGCTCTTCTACCAAAATTTCATTGGCCCCATCCCCTGAAACAGGTTGAATGGTCTCTAAAAATCTGAACCTTCTTATCCCTCTACCCAAATGAACATGTGGCTTAATTTCTTCCAAAGATCCATTCTAGTTCTGCCATTTACTTATACTTCAGGAAATAAACTTTTCTTTTACATAGTCTGCTCAACTAAAGAGGAAGAGTTCTGAATTTCCATGAAACTTGAATGATATAGTGAATCTGAAGTGATTATATTTCTTAATCACTGTAAATGTCAATAATTATCAGTTGAATTTGAATGTGACTCATTCACATGTGTGTATGATGCCTTTTATTAAAATTAAAAGCAAGACAAAAGGCCCAAAATGGAGTCACTTATGTTAAGACCCATGTTACTAAACTGGACAATTAAGATTTCAGCTTTCTCAAAAGTGGTATCTTAAACCAGTCAGTCAAAAATCTCCTGATAAATTCCTGCCATCTCCTTTTGGAAAGAAACCTTGCAATAATCAACCTGCTTTTCTGCCTAGGATAACTTCCTTGTTCCTGCTCCTATCTGACTATAAAAGTCTTTCATTTTGATTTACTCCTTAGAGTTCCTTTATATCTGCTAGATTGGATGCTTCCCAAATCACAAATAATGAATAAAGCCAATAAAATCTTTAAAATTTACTCACTTGAATTCTTTAACACCACTTTCTATTCAGTAACTTCATGTTAAGTTAAAAGAATAATAATAAGATGCTGATGAGAGAGTTAACATATAAATAGCAATTCAGATTAGGTTACATAAATCAGGAAGATATATCCTGAAAGACCTTATAATCATTATCACATTACACTAAAATAGACACATAGTATGATTTAAAAAAAAATTAAGAAAGGATTATGAACTGATGGTAGATTACGTCCAGTATTATACAACATCCCTATTATTATTTACTGAAAGATTAAGAGGTTGGCTTTAAAATAAGGTAGTTGGTAATTTAGTTTATAATCCTTTTCATTAAAGGAGAATTTCTTTATAAATATACAGAGATGTGAAAAAAAATAAAAGTTTATAATTTGCCTTCATTGCTTTTATTTTTAATATCAGGGATGGGCAAATATATTTTACACTAATATATTTTACACTTAGGAGTGGAGACAATTTCCACTCACTCTTTTGAGTTTGCAACTAAAAAGGAAAAACATTATATATATATTATATACATTATCTATAATATATAATGTGTATATATAATATGTATTATATATAATGTGTATATATAATACATAATATAGATAAAGTAAAAGAATGGCAGAAGAGAAAAATCCTAAAGCCGTTTTATAAAACAAAACAAAAAACAGTGAAAAATTCTGATGTAAATTTTAAAATGTATATATTTTGCTTTGTGTAAGTGATGTGTATATGAGATAACAAACAGAACTAAATTTGAAGCCAGTGATCTAAGAAAGTTATAAGGATTGAAACTGTTTCTCTATACTCTCATCTACTTTTTGATATAAAGTTAAAATTTTTTCTAGAATAAAAGCTATGATTCCAGAAGAATAAAATTGAAGTAGAAATAACAAAAGTAAAGAATTTAAAAATACTATTGATTAATAGAATACAACATAAATAAGAAAAGGAGAAAGGCATTTAAGTAATTGTGCTTGTGGTGAATAAATCATCACTTTCTGTAGGAGAGTCACCTACATTCAATGGAACCTCAAGAGGGAATCGTAGACACTATTAAGTGAGAGAAATCCTACTATCCAAATTTTTCTCACTCTCCCAGACTGCTGCCTTTAAAGGAAATGACCCTGTTTGATTGTAGTCAACTCAACCTAGCATTAGGAATGTAAAATCTACAGTTCAAATGTAGGTAAGATTCAGACCCCTTGAGTTCCAACACCAGCTCTCCTACTTGCCAAATGTGTGACTTCAACTCTTGAGTTTTAAATTCTTCACCCTCAATGCATATATCTGGCCTGTTTGTGCTGTTATACTGAAATAGCATATTGTGAGTTGTTTATAAACAACAGAAATTTCTCAGAGATCTGGAAGTCTAAGATCAAAGAGCCAGCAGATGCATTGTCTGATGAGAGCACACTTTCTGGGCATCAAGGGTTGTCTCCTCACTGCCTGCTCACAGGAGAGAAGGGTGTAGGGCACCAATTCCATTCATGAAATACCTCACCTCCTATTATCATCACACTCAGGATTTCAACATATAGATTTTAGGGGGACACAAACATTCAGTCTATAGCAGTGGTAAAAGTAGCAGTTTTACCTGACTGGGCAGTGGCACAGTGGATAGAGTGTCGAACTGGGATATGGAGGACCCAGGTTCGAGACCCTTAGGTCACCAGTTTGAGCACGGGCTCATCTGGTTTGAGCAAAACTCACTAACTTGGACCCAAGGTCGCTGGCTTGAGCAAGGGGTTACTTGGTCTGCTGAAGGCCCACAGTCAAGGCATATATGAGAAAGCAATCAATGAACAACCTAAGGTGTCACAACAAAAAACTGATTATTGATGATTCTCATCTCTCTTTGTTCCTGCCTGTCTGTCCCTATCTGTCTCTCTCTCTCTGACTCTGTCTCTGTTAAAAAAAAAAAGTAATCATTTCCCAGTTCAGAGAGTTGGTGTACAATGTAAGTAATGTATACAAAGCACATAGCACAATGCCTGGGGAATATTAAACATCAAATGCCATTATTATTGTGATTATAAGCTTCTAAGAAATAAAGAAGTGACAGTATATAAATCTATACTTGCTAAGCAAAAGAAAATATTCAAATTGTAGTAGAGGCTGTATCTACCTCACCTAATTTACAAGGGAAAAGTGATCGACAATATTTTCACTTGCATCAATGTAGAACCTCAAGGGACAGGACCTAGAGCAGTGTTTTTCAACTGGTCTGTCAGAAATTTTGTGCCAGTTTGCATATGTGATATTGTATGAAGATATACATGTTGTCTATAAGAGACCCACCACATAATAAAAGGTACAGACAGACTAAAAGGGATGGAAAAATATATTTCATACAAATAGAAATAAAAAAACGCTGGGGTAGCAATAAATATATCAGACAAAATAGACTGATAAACAAAGACTATAATAAGAAACAAAGAAGGACACAATGTAATGATAAAGAAAACAATTCAGCAAGAGGACACAACCCTTGTAAACATTTATGTATCCAATATAAGAATATTTAAATATATAAAGCAAATCTTGATGGGCATAAAGATAGAGATCAACAGTAATACTATCATAGAATATTTTAACACATCATTGAAATCAACAGATAGATGTTCTAGACAGAAAATCAACAAGAAAACAGCAACCTTATATGACACAATAGATCAGATGAATTTAATTGATATATTCAGAGCATTTCACCCCAAAGCAGTAGGATACACATTCTTTTCAAGTACATATGGACTAACTTCTATGTAGACCACATGTTAGGACACAAATCAGGTTTCAATTTATTTAAGAAGATTAAAAACATATCAAATGCCTGACCAGGCGGTGGCGCAGTGGATAGAGCGTCGGACTGGGATGTAGAGGACCCAGGTTCGAGACCCCGAGGTCACCAGCTTGAGCACAGGCTCATCTGGTTTGAGCAAAAGCCTACCAGCTTGAATCCAAGGTCACTGGCTCGAGCAAGGGGTTACTGGGTCTGCTGAAGGCCCGCGGTCAAGGCACATATGAGAAAGCAATCAATGAACAACTAAGGTATTGCAACGCGCAATGAAAAACTAATGGTAGATGCTTCTCATCTCTCTCCATTCCTGTATGTCTGTCCCTGTCTATCCCTCTCTCTAACTCACTCTCTGTCTCTGTAAAAAAAAACAACAACAACATATCAAACATCTTCTCTGAACATAATGGTATAAAATCAGAAATCAAACACACAAAACAATTGAAAAACAGACAAAGACATAGAGGCTGTATAACATGTTACTGAACAATGAATGGGTTAGCAATGAGATGAAGGAAGAAATCAAAAGATACCTTGAAACAAATTAAAATAAGAATACAACAACCCAAAATCTCGGGGACACAGTAAGAGCAGTCATAAAATGGAAATTTATAGCATTACAAGCCTACCTTAAGAAAGAAGAAAAAGGGAACTAGAAAAAGAACAATAAACAAAATTCAAAGAGAGAAGAAAGTAATCAAGGTTGAAGCAGAAATAAAAGATATTTAGAAAATATAAAAGATTAATAAAACCAAAAGCTGCTTTCTTTTAAAAAGATAAACAAGATTGACAAACCTTTAACCAGATTTATCAAGAGAAAAAGAGAAAGGACCCAAATATATAAAATTAGAAATGAAGGAGAAATTACAACTGACTCCACAGTAATACAAAAGAATGTAAGTAAGTATTACAAACAATTTATGGCAACAAATTGGACGAATGGGACAAAATGAATAAATACCTAGAAACACACAGTCTTCTAAACTAAATTAGTAAAAATAAAAAAAAAAGCTGAAAGAGCAGATTACAATCATTGAAAATGAAGCAGTGATAAAAAAAAAACTCTCAACAAATAAAAGTCCTGGATTGAATGGCTTCACAGGTGAATTTTATGAAACATTCAGAGAAGAACTAATACCTAACATTCTCAAAATATTCAAGAAATTGAAAAGGAGGAAAGACTGCCAAGCTGCCAAGCTCATTTTACAAGCCCAGCATTATCCTAATTTCAAAACTAACACTGCAAGAAAAAATCATAGGTCAATATGCTTGATGAACATAGTGGCTATAATTATCAATAAATATTAACAACTCGTTACCAGCAAGATATGTAAAAAATGATCAAGTGGTATTTATTACAGGAATGCAAGCTTGGTACAATATCTGCAAATCAATAAACATGATACACCACTTAAAAAATAAAGGATAAAAATCATGAAATCATATCAATAGATGAAGAAAAGTATTTGATAAAAATCAAGCACACATTTATGATAAAAATTCTCAGCAAAGAGGGCATAAAGGGAACTACTTCAACATAATCAAGGCCATATGTGACAAACCCACAGCAAACATCATATTCAATGGGCAAAACTGAATGTATTATCTTAAGATCAGGAACAAGACAGTGATGTCCCATTTCACTACTATTGTTCAATACAGTATTGGAAGTCCTAGACACAGCAGTTAGACAAGAAAAAAATAGTAAGTAAATAAAAGGTATTCAAATTGAAAAGAAGTAAAATTGTCATAATTTGCAGATAACACAGTACTATATATAGAAAACCCTAAAGACTCCAAAGTACTACTAGAAATAGCCCTGGCTGGCCGGCTCAGTGGTAGAGTGTTGGCCTGGCATGTGGATGTCCCGGGTTTGATTCTTGGTCAGGGCACACAGGAGAAGTGACCATCTGCCTCTCTACTCCCCTTTCTCTTCCACAGCCTGGCTTGATTGGTTTAAGCACATTGGCCCTACATCTGTGACGGTGAACCTTTTTATAAAACCCACCCACTTGCCTGACCAGGTGGTGGTGCAGTGGATAGAGCATCAGACTGGGATGCAGAGGACCCAGGTTCAAGACCCCGAGGCTGCCAGCTTGAGCGTGGGCTCATCTGAATTGGGCAAAAAGCTCACCAGGTTGGACCCAAGGTCACTGGCTCGAGCAAGGGGTTACTCGGTTTGCTAAAGGCCCATGGTCAGGGCACATATGAGAAAGCAATCAATGAACAACTATGGTGTTGCAACGAAAAACTAATGATTGATGCTTCTCATCTCTCTCCATTCCTGTCTGTCTATCCCTGTCTATCCCTCTCTCTCTCTGTGTCTCTAAAAAAAAAACAAAAAAAAAACCATCCACTGTTGCAGTGTTGGTCAACCTGGTCCCTCCCGCCCACTAGTGGGCGTTCCAGCTTTCATGGTGGGCCAATCATGGTGCCATTTGGTTGCTTCTGCTACTGCCCACCATGAAAGCTGGAATGCCACTAGTGGGCGGGAGGGACCAGGTTGACCAGCACTGCAAAAGTGGGTGGTTTTTATAAAAAGACTTGCCATCATGGCCTAAGGATGGCTCCATGGAGCCACCACCTCAGGTGCTAAAAATAGTTTAATTGCGAGCATGGCCCCAGATGGGTAGAGCATCGGCTGGGTGGATCTCAGTCAGGGTACATGTGGGAGTCTATCTTTCTTCCTCTCAACTTGAAAAAGAAGAAAAAATAAATAGATAAATAAATATAATTAAAAGGTATTAGAACTGATAAGCAAATTCAGTACCATAGGAGGATACAAAATACATATTCAGAAATTAGTTGTATATTGATAAATCAATAATGAACCAATATAAAGGGGAACTAAGAAAACAACCAATTGCATCAAAGAAAGAAAATACCTAGGAATAAGTTTAACCAAGGATGTAAAACACATGTACTTGGAAAATTATAAGACACTGAAGAAAGAAATTGAAGAAGTTACAAATAAATGGAAGCATATACTGTGTTCATGGATAGTAAGAATTAACAACATTAATATATCCATAGTACAAAAGTAATTTGTAGATTAAACAAAATTTGTATCAAAATACCAATGGCATAGTTTACACAACTAGAACAAATATTTCAAAAACATATAGAACCACAAAAGCCTCCAAATAGCCATAGCAATCTTGAGAAAAAACAAAGTTAGAAGAATCATGCTACCTGATATCAGGTGATACTCTAAGGTCATAGTAATCAAAATAGCATGGTACTGGACTAAATATATATTGATATATCAAATGGAGAGCTCAGAAATAAACCTATATCTTTATAGTCAACTAATATTTGTCAGAGGAGACAAGAATGTACAATGGGATAAAGACAATCTATTTAATAAATGGCATTCAGAATGTTGGACAGATACTTGCCAAAAAAAATGAACTAGACCAACTTCTTACACCATACACAAGAATAATCTCTGCATCCCAGTCCGATGCTCTATCCACTGTGCCACCGCCCAGTCAAGAATAATCTCAAAATGGATTAAAGACTAAAATATAAGATTCAAAACCGTAAAAATCCTAAAAGAAAACATAGTCAGTGAAATCTTGGACATTTTTCATAGCAATATTTTCTGCTATGTCCCCTCAGGCATGGGAAACAAAGAAAAAAATAAACAAATGAATAAGTACATCAAACACTACCACTGAGACTCATGGACATAGATAAAAGTGAAGTGGTTACCAGGGGAGAAGAATGTGGGGGAGGCCTGGGGGAAAGGGTGTAAGGAGGGACAGATATAAGGTGATGAAAATTATTTGACTTTAGGTGATAGGTATACAACAAAATCAACAGTTCAAGTGCTACAGAAATGTTTACCTGAAAGTTATGTACTATTATTGATCAAAGTCACCCTGTTAAATTTAATTTTCAAAATAAAAAAAAGTTTTTGCATAGCAAAGAAAATCATCAACAAAATGAAATGACAGTTCATCAAATGGGGCAACATATTTTGCAATGATATATCTAACAAGAGATTAATATCCAAAATTTATAAAGAACTTATAAATTTTAACATAAAAAATCCAATTAAAGAATGTGCAAAGGACCTGCATAGATATTTCTCCAAAGAGGACATACAGATGGACAACAGACATATAAAAGATGCTAAACATCAGAGAAATGCAAATTAAAACCACAATCACATGTAATCTCACGCCTACAAGAATGGCATTCATCAGTAAACCAACAAACAAGAGCTTGCAAGAATGTAGAGAAAAGGGGACTGTTGTACCCTGTAGATGGGAATGCAGAATGGTGTACACACTGTAGAAAGCAGTATGGAGTTTCCTCAAAAACTTTAAAACTAAAACTGCCTTATGACCCAGTGATTCCCCCTTTGGGAATATGTCTGAAGAAGTACGAAACACTGATTTGAAGGAATACATGCACCCCTATTTCATTGCAGCATTATCTATGATAGTTATTATTTGGAAGCAGCCCAAGGGTTTATCAGTAGATGAGTAGATAAAAAAGTTAACTGTATGTTTACACAATTGTATACTACTTGTCAGTAAAACAAAGGAAATCTTATCTTATGTGACAACATGAACGGACTTGGAGATACTATGCTAAGTGAAGTAACCTAATCAGTGAAAGACAAATGCCATATAATTTCACTTATATGTGAATGCTAATGAATAAAATGAATAAACAAACAAAATAGAAACAGACTTATAGATACAGAGAACAGATTGACAGCTGTCAGAGGGAAGGGGGTTGGGTGGAAAAGTGAAGAAATTAAGCAAAAAACAAACAAATCCTCAGCCACAGAAAACAGTATAGTTATTACCAGAAGAAAAAGGGATGGAGGGGAGGTAATAGGGTAAAGGGGAAATAAATGGTAATGGAAAGAGATTTGACTTGGGGTGAATATATAAACCATTTACAGTCAATATATCACAGAACTGTACACCTGAAATCTATATAACTTTATTAACCAATATCACCCCAATAAATTCAATAAATTATTTTTTAATCACAGTAATAAAAACTTCAGCACAATAAGAAAATGTTGTTAAAAATAAAATATAAAGTGCATATTCTGATTGCAATCATGTTCACATTACAAGCATAAGATTATGACTAAAAGGATATATATAACCATTTAGTAGATATGCTGCAGTGGTTCAGTTTTTGAACCACCTGAAATCTTATTCGTGTTATAAAGTATCACTTGTATAATAAATAATATGTTTAAAGGAAGAAGCATTTTTTTTAACCATCTGACATTTGATTCATCTCTTGAGAAAGTCTAATACTGCAGACACAGTCTGGTGGCTTTGCATTTGTTGGTATTGGACTGTTGAATTTATGAAGTTTCTAAAAACTGGATTTCTGAACTAGCTTATATTATAATCACTAAAGTAATTATTTTTGTTATCATTATAGTCAATCACATATGTATACTCTCAAAGTTGAAATAGCTATATCTGTCTTACACAGTGTGTCCATAAAGTCATGGTGCACTTTTGACCGGTCACAGGAAAGCAACAAAAGACGATAGAAATGTGAAATCTGAACCAAATAAGAGGAAAACTCTCCCAGTTTCATACCTATTCAGTGCAGTTCGATGTGGGCTCACACACAGATTTTTTAGGGCTCCTTAGGTAGCTATCCCGTATAGCCTCTACAGACTCGTCACTGACTGATGGCCTACCAGAACAAGGTTTCTACATCAAAGTGCCGGTTTCTTTCAACTGTTTATCCCACCAAGTAATGTTATTCCTATGTGGTGGCGCTTCGTTATAAATGTGCCAATATTCACATTGCACTTTGGTCACGAATTCGAATTGAGCGAGCCACAGAACACACTGAACTTTCCTCTGTACCGTCCACATTTCGACTAGCATGGCCGTGGGCTGCTCCGCTGTATACACAGTGTTACGTCATCATCTGTGCATGTGCACATGCTGCCACATCATCCTACAGAAACTGGGAGGGTTTTACTTTTATTTGGTGCAGATTTCACATTTCTATCATCTTTTATTGCTTTCCTCTGACCGGTCAAAAGTGCACCATGACTTTACAAACACACTGCATTTCTAACCAGATGTGGAAATGGAATTTTACCTTCTAGTTTGTGCATTTCCAGCAAATGGTTCTTAAACTCCCGTATCTGCTAACACCAATATGGACATTTTAATCCATGGCTATGTATCAGACCATCCCCAAATGCTCTTAGCCCTCTCTCTTACTACAGCTAGTGATTCAGCCAGCTTTATTCCCATGAACTTGACAGTGCCTTGTCCGGGCCATGCAGCATACCTTTACCTCCTCACTATGGACTCCTCCAGTACTGTGGTATGGGAAATCCTGAGGACCCCACTGGACATTCAGATAAGTGCAATCAGGACATAAGGGTAGTAGTTAACACCTATGAGGCTAGCCATTATCAAAGGAGATCAGAAGCTTATAGATAAGGCTTTCCCCTTTTATCCACTCTGGATAGACAGTTCTGCAAGGCAGTTTATCCTCAGAAATCCCAAGGGGTGGAGCGCAGCCTGCTCCATGGCACACACTTCCACTGGGTTTCTCTGTGCTGGCTCTCACTGGGCCTGTCCTGCTCTCTGCTCCCCGGGGGCCCTTCCCATATAAGTCACCTACAGGAAATCCTTTCTCTAAGGGTCTGTTATCTGGGAAACTCAGGATTTATAGAGTATTTGTGAAACATATTTAAATTCCTTAAATTTAAGAACACTTGATTTAATTACAGATATTTAAATACTTAATAATTATGTTTTTGAACTTTAAATCACAACCTTGTGATAGTATAACTTCCAACAAAAGTAAGTAATCTAAATCAGATTACAATGTTTAGCACATTGAAAATAATACAAAAATATAATTCTCTTCCTATTAGTTGTAAAGTCTACGGGGCTATTTATTTTCTCTCTACTCTCAGTAAAATGTTCACAATTACTAACATGCTTTTTAGTTTCTGAAAAATGCATTCTGATTGAGCCTTTACAAATTATCTACCTCCTTGAAATTTGGGTGAAGATTCTGGTCCTTCTATTTATCCAGCAAGTATTGCCTAATATATGTTGGTCTAGCTGATCCAAGGAGAAGATTTCTTCAAATTAATATTACGGGATCTTCTTTTGTCAGGGAGAGAATGGGAGCAATTATAGAACATCTGAAGGAAAGCAATGTAAACACTGAACATGTAGAATGCATGCAAATGTGGAAGATTGGTTTGAGGGGAAGTGACCTTGGCCTGGGTCATGTACAGGGATGTGGGATTTACGGAAAATGTACCATACTTCAGCTTGAGAAAGAAGCATATGACTTGTTTATTAGAACAAAGCAAGATGAAATTAAACAGGAAAAAGTGAAAGTATAAAAAATAAGTTCATTTTTCACAGCTCTAATTAAAAATTTAAGAGAGGAATGGGGGATTGCACTGAATGAAAATAAAAGTCACATATTCATGAGCCTGTTGTAAGCCTCTATACAGACCATACCAAATTCCATAACCAAGATTTTCTCATAAGAACAGAAAGAGCAATCAGCTGATTTGGTATGAATAACACAAAGAAAGCTTATGGCTGAATATATAATAAGAAGTTATCAAATTAAAAGAGCTGAATATATATTAAGAAGTTATCAAATTAAAAGAGCTGAATATATATTAAGAAGTTATCAAATTAAAAGAGCTGGCTTGAGCAAGGTGTCACTCACCACTCACTCTGCTGCAGCCCCCCCGTGAAGGCACATATGAGAGAGCAATCAATGAACAACTAAGGTGCTGCAACGAACTGATGCTTCTCATCTCTCTCCCTTCCTGCCTGTCTGTCCCTCTCTGTCTTTCTCTGTCAAACACACACATACGCGCACGTGCACGCGCACACACAAGAGCTTTATGAAAGGATGATAAATTATAAAAGGCTATAAGAAATTAAGAGTCTTTAAAAAAAGAAATTTAAAATCTTAAAAGAAATACAGGGTTTTGCTTCTCCCTTAAATAGCTCATATTTTGCTTTAATTCATGATGTGCTTCTTCAAAGGAGAACAAATCAAAGAAATTTTACCCAAATAAAATGGAGCTTAGCTCTCAGGATTTTGCTGAGTCTTTACTGAAGCCTCAAAGATCAAGTAGACCTATATATTCCAGGGGGTTTTCTTGTCTGTTATGCCTCCTATACCTTTTAGAGGAAAGACTTTAAAATAAAAGAGATTTCATGTTGGTAATATATAGAGTTAACTTTGAGAAGATCTGAGGCTATGTAGTTTGACAAGAGATATGCCAAGAAGGTCTAATACTTCTTTTGTGCTTGAAATTCCCCTGGAGAAACACAAACACGGAAAACAAAGAAAGGGATGGCTAACATTTTAAATTCTCTACCACCCCAAGTGATACACTACAAAGGACTACAATAAGGCCAGTTGCCCTTTTCTTATTTTTTCTGTGTTCCTCATTGACAGCGCCTTAAAGGCAAACAGCTTTAAAAATGCAAGCCCTTTGAGATTCAGCCACGTTGTTGCACATTTCAACAGTTCATTCTTTTTATTACTGAGTAAATCCCACTGTATTGATATAATTTATTTATCCATTCACATATTGATGGACATTTGAGTTGTTTCTTAAGTTTGGGGGTCTGACAAATAAAGTTGCTAAGAGTATCCATACATACATCTTGGTGTGGACTTGTGCCTTATTTCTGTTGGGTATATACCTAAAGTGGAATAACTTGATCATATGGTAGGTATAGTTTACCTTTTTAAAAAATTGTCAAACTGTTTTTCCAAAATGGTTGCACTCTTTTACATCCCTGTGCCAGCCAGTATACAAGAGTTCCAGTTGCTTTACATTTTTGTCAATACTTGTTTAGGTCAGTCTGTAATTTTACACAATTAAATAAGTATGCATCCATATTTAATTATAGTTTAAATTTATTTTCCTGATGACTAAAAATGTTTAATATCTTTTATATGTAGTGACAAATCATATATTATATCAATATACATTGCTCACAAAAATTAGGGGATCAGGGAACATGCAGATACTCCAGTACTGTCAGCCTTTTGTATAGTGCATTTCCACCAGTGAAATAAGAGTTGATTTTGCATCTCATCTGCATAATTGAACAGCTTTCTTTGACTTTTTTGCTTTTCTGATGTTGCTTCATATTATTTTTGAAATATCCCCTAATTTTTGTGAGCAGTTTAGTATATGATTCTACAAATATAAATTCAAGATTCTGTAAACAATTCTACAATCACCAAAAGCATGTGGTGTTGAATAGTTGCCTGAGAACAGAAATGGACCTGGAATGGAATAACGTGAATTGCAAGGATGTAAGAAAAACTTGTCTGTTTTTTGTCTACTCACTATTCTATTACTATTCTCAATATTTCACTTCTGATACCAGAGGTATGAAGTTTTTATGTTTTGTTTTTGTTTTTGTTTTTTTGTATTTTTCTGAAGCTGGAAACAGGGAGGCAGTCAGACAGACTCTCGCATGTGCCCGACTGGGATCCACCCGGCATGCCCACCAGGGGCCGATGCTCTGCCTATCTGGGGCGTCACTCTGTTGCAACCAGAGCCATTCTAGTGCCTGAGGCAGAGGCCATAGAGCCAACCTCAGTGCCTGGGCCAACTTTGCTCCAATGGAGCCTTGGCTGTGGGAGGGGAAGAGAGAGACAGAGAGGAAAGAGAGGGGGAGAGGTGGAGAAGCAGATGGGCACTTCTCCTGTGTTCCCTGGCCGGGAATCAAACCCAGGACTCCTGCATGCCAGACCGACACTCTACCACTGAGCCAACTGGCCAGGGCCTGTTTTGTTTTGTTTTTACCACATCAGGCAATTCCCTGATTCTCTGAACACCACAGAGTCATAATTTAACTCAATTCTGAATATATCTACCAACAGATAGCATGGTGTTGGGCCAATGAGTTTGTAAAATTTATATTTTTTGAGTTTGCTCACTTATTTTTTTTGAGAGAGAGAGAGAGAGACAAAGAGAGACAAATAGGGACAGATAGGAAGGGATAGAGATGAGAAGCATCAGTTGTTCATTGTGGCACCTTAGTGGTTCATTGATTGCTTTCTCATATGTGCCTTGACCAAGGGGCTACAGCAGAGCAAGTAGCCCCTTGTTCAAGTCAGTGACTTTGGGCTCAAGCTGGTGAGTTTTTCTCAAACCACATGAGCCTGCCCTCAAGCCAGAGACCTCAAGGTTTCAAACCTGGGCCCCCTGCATTCCAGACTGATGCTCTATCCACTGCACCACCATGTTGTCAGGCGAGTTTGCTTACTGGTATTGTTAAAAAATGGTGCTGGGCAGCCACCTGTGCACTTGCCCTCAGAGCAGGGCAGTTGATTGCAAATTGCGGATTGCATTTCTGCTTGGAAGGGCCATTGTTTTGCTAATGTTTGCTGGAGGAGGGATATTTGTGAGCCCAGGCAGTTTTGCAAGGAGAGCAGAGAGAATACACAGTCCTGAAGAAGCTAGTTTTGCAGAGAAAGGAGAAGAAGAAGGAGAGAGAAGCCATGTTGGCAGAGGGAGAGAAGGAGTGCAGATGTGGAACCAGAGCTGAGGGGCTTTGGGAGCCCTACTGAGGCTTGTGAAGACCTTTAATTCTAGGAGGAACTGGAGAAGATTCTCCTGGTTGTGGAATCAGAGAATGTGTCAGCGCTTTGGGAGCCCTGAATGAAGAGGGAAGTGTTTTCCCTGTGTGTTTGCTCATCAACCAGTGCAAGGCTTTAATAAAAGGATGGCCCACCATTTTTTGACTCCACTGTTTTGTTACTGTCTGCTCAAATTCAATGAGAACCAGCATGTGAATGACCATGATGGTGGTGGCCACTGGCCCCACACATGGGATCTGTATATTAAGGTCTCCATTCCACCGGACTACCCACAATCAAAAGTCAGGATGTCACCTTTGCTTCTCTGTACAACTTTGTGGAAATCATAAGCTCCTGATCCCCTCTCCTCCATTTCCATCACTTGCTAGAATAGCTTGCAGAACTCAGTGAAATAGTTTACATGTTAAATTATCAGCTTACTATAAAAGGACACAACACAGGAAATCCCAATGGAAGAGATGTGGGAAAAGAATACAGAGCTCAGACTCTCCCAAGTATGCCACTCTTCCCACACTCCGCATGCGCACCACCTGCAAGGTCTTGGAACAGATCCTTAGGGTTCATAGGAAGGCCTCATTACACGGGCACGATTGATTAAATTATTAGTTATTGTGATTAATTTGACCTCCAGTCCCTCTGGACAGTCAGGAATAGGATAAAAATTTCAACCCTCTAATTCCATGTTAGGTTTCTTTCTTTGGTAACTAGGTCCAATTCTGTGGTTATTTAGGGACTTTAAATGGAATTATTATGAACAACAAAAGACATCTTTATTGCTGTTATCACTTAGGAAGTTCCCAGAGTTTTCGGAGATCGGTGCTAGGAATAGTGACAAAGATCAAATGTAGACTTATTATAAATCACCATATCACAAAGGGGCGCAAGGAAACTTTTGGGATTATGGAAGTACTTACTATCCGCATTAATGTGATGATGTTACAGGTATATACAAATGTCAAAACTAACCAAGTCATATACTTTAAATATGTAAAGTTAATTTATTTCAATTATGCCTCAATTAAGTTGTAAAAAATACAAAATTTTATTACAAGGTGCAGCCACTACTAAAGGCACTTCACAGATAGGTTACTATTCCCCATGGCAGAGCCTTGTATTGTGATGGTACACAAATTCTCCAAAAGGCTAGGAATAGACTCCAAGTCAGAGAAGGAGGCCCAGCACAGCACATCAGAGGAACAGTCCAGGACTAGATGATGGAAGGAAACTGGCTACCTGAGAAGGCAGAGAATGTTCCAGAGAAGAGAGACACAGGATTCAGAGGAGGACATGTTATTTCAGGACATGGCTCTTTTTATAGTAAACATAAAAAAATAAGTTGTGGAAATATTAATAGAAAGATTTGTAAGTAGTTGAAATGAATACAAAGTGAAACTAAAAATATTTATTTGTGGGGTGTAAAGCCAGAAGCCAGGGCCACCATCACAGCAGCCCGGCCATGAAGGTTCGCATTGGATTCGGACAGTCGATAAAGAAACAACGGAGCCAAAAACTGATGGGCCATCTTCTTTAATTCTAGCTTGCACCCGGCGAGCAAGTAAAAACACACACTGGGCTCCAAAACCCACTCACATTCAGTGCTCACAAAGCTACTGACTTATCCGAGTTTCCTAGAATCAAAGGTTTCTAGCTCACCAGACTTATTCACCTCTGTTCCCCATCTCCTTCCTTCTCCCTGCACAAATTGCACAAACTGGCTTCTCACTCAACACTCTGCCATCTTGGCTGCTTCTCCTGGCCTCCTCCATGTGGCCTTTCTCTACTCTCCTCTCTGCTCTCTCCTCTAATGATAATCTCAGGAACCAAGAGAGCAAGCTCCCGTTCTGCCCCCATTTTATAGTGTATATTCAAAACCTTTAATCCAATATACAAAATAGGGAAGTCTCTGATACAAAGTCACTTCTCTGAGGCATGATGGGATCGCACCACCCTACATCAAAAAGGGTGGGAAAGGCTTAATCCCAAAACCAAGCCCCAGGCTATAACGATCCTGCCTGCCCACAGCCTGCCCCCAACACACATTAATATCACCTGGGCGATGGCCTTCACGTGGGCAGCGACATCTTTAACAAAGTGAGCATAATACATTTTATTTGCCCAACATGGGGTAAACAGCCAAGCAAGGAGTGCAAAGAAGTGATAAAGGTGAGCCCTGGCAATAGCCAGATGTTTATGTGATTTCTGATAACCATATGGCGAGAGGTGTGGCATGTGAAGGTTTTTAAGAAGAGGTTCCTGAACCTCAGTCAGTAATCTTGACTTCTATGCAGAGTGGACACATCTCCACATTGGTCTGGGTTCTGACCCAGGTGCCACTGAGAGGAGCATCACTGATGCGGCTGCTTCTTAAGTGAGTACCTAGGCAGGATCTCCCCATCTAGCTGTGAGTGAATAAATACTGCCTATGCTTTAAACTTCAACTTGTTGTCGGTGCATATCTATAAGGTTGCTGGCCATGGCCATGAAGATTCATATTGGATTTATGCAGACAGTGAAAAAACTGGAGCCAGAAAATGGTGGGCCATTCTGTCTATTAGAGTCTCCTAAGGCAGATGAGCGAACAGTCAGGGGAAACCACTTCCCTCTCTCTGGACTCACAAGTCAGAAACAGGCCCTGGGCAGGCTTTAATATTCTAGACTGTAAAATAAAGGAGATGGGGGGGGGGGGGGGACCCTTCCCTGGAAAATAATAGCAAACAGTGGCCCCGCCCAAGCAGTCAGGCAATCTGCAATTTGCAACTTGCTGCCCTGAGGGCAAGCACCCACAACCTTACATAAACTATATAAACACGGTGCTGCCCGGTGCTCATGCACCAATCAGGCAAAGTATAAGTAAGCAAACCTAACACACTTATAACACTGGTTTGCCGAACATTCCATCCCTTTAAGGTTGCTAACTTCACAATCTACATGACAGGTATCTTCTACAATGGTTCCTGCGCAAGGAGTGAGGCACATTACATAAACAGACTACAGCAACAGCACAATTTATACAATTACCATAATTACAAAGGCGCCCTTCACAGTGTCTCTCTGAGCACTCTGCCCAAGGTGTTAACTGGAGGTCTTTCTCTAGCCCCCACCTGACTCCTGGAAACTGTAAAGAGTCCTTGGTGTGTGTATGGCCAGGGCCACCGTCATGGCTATTACATGCATGTTCTCATTGAATTCAGGCAGATAGTAAAGAAATGGTGAAGTCGGAGGCTGCTGGCCATGGCCATGAAGATTCATATTGGATTTATGCATACGGTAAAAAAACTGGAGCCAGAAAATGGTGGGCCATTCTGTTTATTAGAGTCTCATAAGGGCAGATGAGCGAACAGTCAGGGGAAACTACTTCCCTCTCTCTGGACTCTGTTGAGTGGTGTCTCACCAAAACAGGCAAACCACAAGAAAAGGGATCAGGGAGGTTTCTACATTGCTGATGACAGGAACCGAGACGAGAGCCCCTGGTCTCCTTTATTTTACAGTCTAGAATATTAAAGCCTTTAAGCCAATATACAAATAAGGAAGTCTCTGATACAAAGCCACTTATCTGAGGCATAAATGGGATTCCTCATAAGAGTGCACCTCCCCCTATCATGCAACAGTCAAGGGTGTGGGGAAAAGCTCCAGCTGTCTGTGCAAATCACCAAGGTAAATGTCCATTATAGGCAACTAGCCTTTATTAATGGATCTCAGTGTGTTGGGCAGATAAAATGTATTATGCTCACTTTGTTAAAGATGGCACTGCCCACGTGGAGGCCGTTGCCCAGGTGATATTAATGTGTGTTGGGGGCAGGCTGTGGGCAGGCAGGATCGTTGTAGCCTGGGGCTTGGTTGTGGGATTAAGCCTTTCCCACCCTTTTTGATGTGGGGTGGTGCGATCCCATCATGCCTCAGAGAAGTGACTTTGTATCAGAGACTTCCCTATTTTGTATATTGGATTAAAGGTTTTGAATCTACACTATAAAATGGGGCAGAAAGGGAGATTGCGCTCTTGGTTCCTGAGATTAGTATGAGAGAGCAGAGAGCAGAGAAAGGCCATGTGGAAGAGGCCAGGAGAAGCAGCCAAGATGGCAGAGTGTTGAGTGAGAAGCCAATTTGTGCAGAGTTTGTGCAGAGAGAAGGAAGGAGATGGGGAACAGAGGTGAATAAGTCTGGTGAGCTAGAAACCTTTGATTCTAGGAAACTCGGATAAGTCAGTAGCTTTGTGAGCACTGATTGTGACTGGGTTTTGGAGCCCAGTGTGTGTTTTTTACTTGCCCGCTGGGTGCAAGCTAGAATTAAGGACTATGGCCCACCAGTTTTTGGCTCCGTTGTTTCTTTACCGACTGTCTGAATCCAATGCGAACCTGCATGGGCCAGGCTGCTGTGATGGTACCCGTGGCTTCTGGCTTTACATTTGGCGTAGTCTGTGGCAGGATTCGATACAGTTCGGTATGGAGCAACCACCAGCTTTGAGCGGTGGAGTAGAGAACTGGCTGTTGTTATGGTTCCCCATGGCTGTCCTTTTGGGGACCGTAGTCTGGCTGACTTTTACAGCCATGCGTGAGGAAACGGAGAGCTCTGCGGAAAAGGCTAACTGGGACCTGCAAACCAAGCAGTGGAAGGAGTGGAGCAAACGTGGGAGAAAGATGCTGACCCTGGAGCTGGAGGAAGCGCTGGAGGAGGAGGCTGACCAGGTTTGCGAGGTTCGCCTGGAAATGGAGCAGCTGCTGGAGGAGGATTCACAGGTTCATGAGTTGCAGATTGCCCTGGATATTGTGGAGAGCCAGCAGCAGCAGGAGGCCGGAGCTGAGGCTGAGGCTGAGGCTGAAGCTGAGGCCTGGGCTGAGGCCAGGCCTGGGGCTGCAAGCCAGGTAGTGGGAGCTGGTATTTTCAGTCCCTCTTTGGAGGATGAGGAGAATCAGGATGGAGTTGCAATCGCAGTCTCCAGAAGATGGGAGCCCAGCTGCAAGGAGCACCTACTACAGCCCTGGTGGGTCTGCAATCTTGGGACATAGGGCTGGACAAGCTTGCCGGAGCAGAGATGGAAATGCTGACTGCCATTGCCACGTGCTCCTCTTTGGGACAGTGTAAGACCTGCCAGGATGGCAGGGATGAGGGGTGTGGCTGACACCCCATGTGCATGGACTGATTTCCTGGACTACGACCAGAGTGGGCATTGGCTCCTTTGTTGAATGGACTTATGGATTTTGGACAATGTAAAATACCCTGATGGGGGTGGGTGGTGGCTTTGCTGGAAGCACTCGCCTGGCTAGAAAGAAGGCTGAGGACATTTTGCGCTTTGGGCAAAGTGCTCAGATATTGGTGAAATGTACCTTGCAATTGTTGAAATTGTATGATTTACCATGCTGTTGTAATTTGTGTAATGTGCTAATTTTCTTGCACAGGGAGGCCAGTGATGTAGAATGTGGGTAGTAAAGTGAGCATAGGGGTGCATTGTTGGGCAGATAAAATGTATTATGCTCACTTTGTTAAAGATGGCACTGCCCACGTGGAGGCTGTTGCCCAGGTGATATTAATGTGTGTTGGGGGCAGGCTGTGAACAGGCAGGATCATTGTAGCCTGGGGCTTGGTTTTGGGATTAAGCCTTTCCCACCCTTTTTGATGTGGGGTGGTGCGATCCCATCATGCCTCAGAGAAGTGACTTTGTATTAGAGACTTCCCTATTTTGTATATTGATTAAAGGTTTTGAATATACACTATAAAATGGGGGCAGAACGGGAGCTTGCGCTCTTGGTTCCTGAGATTAGCAGGAGAGAGCAGAGAACAGAGAAAGGCCACGTGGAAGAGGCCAGGAGAAGCAGCCAAGATGGCGGAGTGTTGAATGAGAAGCCAGTTTGTGCAGAGTTTGTGCAGAGAGAAGGAAGGAGATGGGGAACAGAGGTGAATAAGTCTGGTGAGTTAGAAACCTTTGATTCTAGGAAACTCGGATAAGTCAGTAGCTTTGTGAGCACTGAATGTGAGTGGGTTTTGGAGCCCAGTGTGTGTTTTTACTTGCCTGCCGGGTGCAAGCTAGAATTAAGGACTATGGCCTACCAGTTTTTGGCTCCGTTGTTTCTTTACCGACTCTCCGAATCCAATGCGAACCTGCATGGGCCAGGCTGCTGTGATGGTACCCATGGCTTCTGGCTTTACACTATGCCTTTCCACAAGTGCTCTGTTTGTTACTGCAAGCCCCATCCAAACCCCTCAGCAAGCTTACAGGGCCTGTGTGGGTAAAATAAGTTTGTAAATATGATGCATATGTTTGCTCGCTTATAATTTGCATTGGGTGTGAGAGACAGGCTCTAAACTGGCAAGGTCCTTATAGCCTAAGGCTTAGTTTGAAGACTAAGCCTCTCCCACCCTTTTAATACTAAGATCTTTTCAACATCCTTCTAATACTAAGCTCTTCTCAAAAGTAACCTTTTCCCCACACTCTTGACTGTTGCATGATGTGGGGTGGTGCACTTTTATGAGGAATCCCACTTATGGCTCAGATAAGTGGCTTTGTGTCAGATATTTCCTTATTTATATATTGGCTTAAAGGCTTTAATTTCTACACTATAAATTAAGGCAGACCGGGCGCTCTCTCCTGCGGTTCCTGCCATCAGCATTGCAGAGGAAAGGAAGCCAAGATGGTGGAGTGCTGAAGGAGAATCCAGTTCATGCAAAGAGAAGGAGATGGGGAACAGAGGTGAATAAGGCTGGTGGGGCCTTTGATTCTAGGAATAGTCAGATAAGTCAGTGGCTTTGGGAGCCCTGAATGGAAAGGGAAGTGTTTTCCCACTGTGTGTATTTCTCACTCACTGGGTATGAGCTAGGGTTAAAGGTAATGGCCCACCAGTTCTTGGCTCCATTGTTTCATTACCATCTGTTCATATCAAATGTGAACCTGCATGGGCCAGGTGGCTGTGATGGTGGCCATGGCTACTGGCTTAACAGTCTGGCAGGGTCAAACATATTCAAGGCCTGTGCCACCTTGACAATTCTCTTAGCTGCTGCAAAAAAGCACCTATTACTTTATAATGCCAACACCGGCTGCATATTGGAAGGTGATCAATGGATTGCCAATTTCACATGGGGCCTCAGGCCTCTCCCCTCATCTGTTGTCATGGCAATTCTGAAGACACTGCGTTAAGGAGGAGTGTGTGGTAATTGTGGCCAATTTATCTCTCTCTGTTCTGGAGAGCATGATTGTGAGGTCGGTTGGCAATGGGAGAAGGTCACATGAGGATCCAGGTCCGGGGACTTTGGCTGAAACTGCTCACACCCATGACCACCAAAAGAAATGGCCCAGGAGCATTTTGAAAAAATCTGTCAGCCAATGAAATTTCGCCGTGACATATCAACCTGCCACCACCCTACCAACGCTATAAATTACCCCTGGGCAAGGGAAGCTACATGACTTCCCTGGCCCCTGTCTTGCGGACCAGTGAATCTTGCCTGGGATGCACTCTAAATAAAGCTTTTGCTAGTTCACACTTGGTGGCTACATCCTTCTTTTTTCCTCAGCATAAAATACCTTACATTTGGTGCCAAAACCCAGGAGGAGCTTGAAGCCCACAAGGACCGCTCCTCTCCCCTTCTCTTCTGAGGAAGAACAGGGACCTCCCACCTCCCACCCACTTCGGCACATAGTGCTGTAAGTCCCCTGCCTCCAGCTTCCCCTAGTTGTTTCTGACTCTGAGACTCCCTGTCCGTAATTGCAGCTGCGTCAGGGACCTCCTACCTGTTCCGAGTGCGTGTGTGCCTGTGGAGACGTCTTGGACACTCCCACTTTACCTGACTGTCCGGTGGCCAGAGATTGAGTTACAGAAAGTCAATTCTCATCTCTGATCACTTGGAGGCTGAGGGCGGCCATGAGGGGCACAGGAATCTAAACCTGGCTCAAAAACACTCCTGGGGTGCTTTATCCAGAATCTCTCAAACATTGATTCCTCCATAAAGAAGAAGAAACTGAGCTTCTTCTCCACTGTGGCTGGGCCACAGAACCCATTAGACAATCAAACCAGGTGGCCTCCTGAAGTGACTTTCGACTTTAACATCCTCACCAATTTACAGAACTATTGCCAGAAAACTGGGAAATGGTCAGAGATCCCTTACATTCAAGGCTTCTAGTATTTGTGCTCCCACCCTAATCTCTGTGCTGCCTGCTCTATGGTGCAGGCTCTTTTAGCCAGAAAAACCTCAGCTAAACCCTCCATTCCTGATCTTTGCTCCTTTGCCGACCCCCCTGAGGAACTCTCTTCTTTTCCTTCTTTTTCTTCCCCTTGCGTGGTGCTATTACTGCATGATTTGGGTCAGCTATACCCCATGT